>NC_079384.1:3496139-4096139 GCF_021018895.1 Seriola aureovittata
AAACACTCGAACCTGCAGCTTATGTAATTGTGCAAAGAAAACTTTCTGATTTGCTGTATGCTCTAAAAAAAAAAAAAACAAAAACAGCGCCCTCTTCTTGTTTTTTGTTATAAAGTAATTAAACTGATTATCTTCTGGCCACAGGAAGCCGTCAGTATTTCTTGTGGTGGTCTTCTTCAAGATAAACAAATTTGTGTAAAAGGGAATTCTGTAATGATTTACTGCATGAGTAAATCATCTCGTTAATATTTCAGTCTCAGTTAATTGGTCTATTTCAGAGGTTTTTGAAACTGCTGATGGGGGGGCGGGCGAAGGGGGGGGGGCATAAAGCAAAGAGACTGGGAGGTCAAAAGGACAGTTCTCTAAAAGAATAACTACGTTTATTAGTTGTAGGTTTATGTAGTTGGGCCCATCAACAGTCTGAGCTGCAGCAGAGGAAATGGAGGAAACTGAAATAGTTTCTTACAAATGAAAAGTTGAATTCATAGAAAACGAAAAACACCTTTTCCTCGTTTCACACTGACCAGGAGTTTTACAGTGGCTGAAGTAGTACAGTGTTATAATAAGTTACGTTACTGAGCTGCTGAACTTCTGACTCGTGCTACTGTTAACCTACGTTTTAGTGTTTACTGATATCCTGTCATTGTCATAGTGGCCACGTAACACAATATTGCTTTAGCCATTGCTTCAATTTGCATCAATAAATCCCACTCCTTGTCAAAATCACAACTGAGTCAGTGGCTAAAAAAAAAGCCACAACAGAAAGGAAGCAGGAACACAGACGTAGTGACAGATGACAACTTCTACATCTATTTCTTATTAAATCACTGTCATTACCTCATTATGTCATTGCTCTGCTCTGCCTCATTCCGTCCCGCCTGCATCATCTTTTATTCCCTCTATTCCATCTTCTTGGGTCACTTCTTTCATCACTAATGAGCAACTGTGGGCCTCAATCAGCAGCAGCATGTGGGGGCGAAACGTATCCCGACTAAGACGGGAGGGCGGCAGAGGGAGCGATGATCAAGAGTTGAGCAGAGGAGGTGTGGATAAGGAAAGGAAAAATGGACAGAAGAGGACGGAGGGAAAAAACAAGAAAGGGAAGGAGGGAGGGAGATGGATGAAGAAGAAGGACTAGAAAACAAAACATTGAGGATATTGCTCCACTATAGAGAAAGCAATGAGCTGTGTGATCCATCCACCAAGCTTTCTCTGCCCCTCATGCTTACACACACACACACACACACACACACACACACACACACACACACACACACACTTACTAGCCTCTTGCATATTAAAACGGATGTGCAAGGTCACAGTCAAAGGCATTTTCGAAGCTTTATTCTTGGGCATGTGTGTGAAGTGAGTTGAGAGCAGTGGTTGAACCCCGAGAGCCTTCTAGGCCTTCAGAGGAGGCCAAATGTATCTGCATTTGAATATTGTTATTAATAATTATTCTCCGGTAATTCTAATTTTATAATTATTTTCCTCTAATTTTTGCCTCGTTTTCTATCAAGTTTACTTCAGAAATGAAAGTTTTACTGTCTGAAAACCATGAAATAGTGTTATCCAACCAGAGTTTTCTTTTTCTTTTTTTTTGTTGCCTCGCCAGAGAAAAGGTTAGCTGGCTCACTCATTGATTAGGACTTTGTAACTGCCACACAAGGCCTGATGCCCCCATAGCAGCTTGTGTTAGTTTGATTTATAGTAGGTGGGACCAAAAATCATTCCCCTTAGGCCTTCACAAAGGCTCAAGGCCAGCACTATCTCGCGGGGTTTACCTTTTGCTGTCCAGGGGTTTAAACTAGCAGATTAGCGATTTCAGTCAGTCAGTCAGAAAGCACTTGGAGCTGGTGCTCCTGTGAGTGTCGGAGCGTCTGTGTGAGACGCTTCAGTCAGTGATTGTTTGTTTTTAAACCTTATTTTGGGGCTGAGCGCAGCCCAGTCTGGATGTGATTGGTTGAAGGCCTGGCTCTAATATTCATGGTTTGCAGAAGAGATGCATATATTTGCTTGTGTCATTATTTACTAAAAGTCCCACATGTTGGTGAGTGTGTATGTGTGACTCCTAACACACAGGTGTGCATGCATGTGTATGTATGTCACCTAAAAACAACCATATGATTATAACTACATATGATTACATATTGTGATTGGCCAGTCCCAGCACATGCATGCAATACCTCTGCGCACCCTGAATGACAGACAATGTCGGTAAAAACTATAGATTTTTTTCGTGGCTCGCCCATACAGCAGGATTTCTCCAGATGTTCCCGATGGCCAGTCCCACTACGACAGATGTGTCCACTGTCAATGTGTTTGGGAGACAGAGGAAGGGAAGGAGAGAGAGAGTGAGAGGAAGGGCTGTGCACAGGTCTACAATGAAGATTTTATCCATTTAAAATAGAAACAAAATAGAAGATCAATATGAGCTGTCAATGTTGTCGTGGGCCGCCATTAATCAATCAGTGTGCAGCAAACACTGACACACGTGTTACCTGTTCATTCCTCTTTAGTACTTATCTGAAAGACCGTCTTCAAATATTAATGGATTCAGCCGTCAAAGGCCCGAGGAATTTAGTAATCGCATGTCGTGGTGATTGATACCCCCCCTTTCTAAATGGATGCCGTAGGAGGGAGCCCCCTGGGTTGTGCTTAGCTAGGAGAAGAGGCAGAAATGACAACTGCTGCTGGGACTGTCAGAGGAATAATGAAGGTGATGGAAGCAGGGCTCGCTGGTAGCAATTTCACATACTCTCTCTCCTACGTTCGTAGAGTAACATCATTGGCAGGTTGCAGCAACTTGCCTGAAGGGATAAAGTGAAGCTCATCACTCAGATAATATACACACACACACACACACACACACACAGACACACACACATAGTATTTTCATTAGCAGGTGTCCTCAATGTGGAGTAATCATCCGTGCGCTTTCTATTTTCAAGGCAGTAACAGACCAGAAGAGCGGCTGTTGGCAGTTGGTTACAAGCTGATGGAAATATTCTGGCAGTGTTGTTAGTGTGCATGTAAATCAGTTCAGTCTGTAACTTTTGAAACCACATTTAAATTTGATGTATTTCATAACTCTAAAATTTTCATGCCACACAGTGGCAGAAGAAACTTTTAGATGGTTTACTTCAGTGGACATACTACCATATAAATATATGCAATAACAAGAATAAGTACTGCACCTGGAGTTAGATGAGAAGATCCATACCACTCCATGCTAAATGTGAAGCTAGAGCCAGCAGCTAATTTGTATAGCTTAGCATACATGCAAAAACAGCTAGCTTGGCTCTGTATACAAATGGAAAAAATCGGATTATAACACAAAGATATTTTACTTATTCACGTTTTACTTATGCATTAAAATCTTAGCAGCATTTTAATGTTGTTGAATGTTGGGTGATATGACATTGAATCATCTTGTATCAGCATTTGTTCTGTATATAAAATGTTAATCTGCAGAACATATACTGTAGTGACTGTGACTGTCTAAAGAGTAAAAAGTATTTTACCCCTTTGATATGTAGTGGTAGTCGAAGCATAAAGCCTCTTAAAATGGAATTAACGACAGAAGTGGCCAATAACTTATAACACAGCCAAACTTTTTGACTTTATTGTTTTGATGTCACATCTTTTTAAAGGTTTTTGGGTCGTCCCGGTCCTCAGCTGGTTAGGAACCTCTCCCTAACTGAGTTTCTGTATTTCTATGCCGTCACTCAATCAAATAAAGGCCAAAAGTACCATAAAACAAAACCTCTAATGTTATAGATTTGAGGTTGTTTTTGGCTGTTGCAATAATTATACATTGTTTGTATTACACATTTCCATTACTCCTGCAACCACTGGTTAATGCTGTGTGCTGTAGTTCTGATCAATTACAGGTCGAAACCTTTTTATCCAAGTGATGGATTTTGCAGGCTTATGTTTATTTGTATTTGTATGCATAACTCAATGTGCATTGCTTGTTTATGTGGCTTATTTTCAAGGGACGGAGAGCAGCCAAGGTCAGTCAGTGATTATTGACGCAGATTATCATCTTAGAGATGATGGATGGCTGCGCTCTTTATGGATCACTTCACTCCATCAAACTCCATCTCTTCCTGCTCAGGCTTTCCCCTGCAGGAGGTTTGATAGTCAAGGTGGCCCACAGAGTCAAATATTTAATATTGTATCTATTGGTGTGCTAGCGGTTAGCAGTATTTAAAAAGCTGAAAACAACATCATCATCATTACCTTTTAAATTTATATGGAAAACTCTTCAGTTGTTAATTTACACATCCAGCACTTACAGAGCGACATAATCTTGCATTAGGAGGCGTGTGTCGGTGCCACCTGTCGAATCTTAAGTCAAATATTCTCATTGTAACTCTGCTTTTGGTTTCTTTTTTTCTTTCTCCTCGCTGGAAACAGCCGCCTGCTGAGGCTGTTAGATCAGCGAAAGTGAACCAATCATGACAGTTCAGTGAGCCAAAGCAAATTTTAGAGGCAGTGAGATTGCATACATTCATATCTAATCATTATTTTTTACTTATTATTTTCTACCCAGCGTGACGGCTTAATCACCCTGCTGTTGTTAAGACGCACAGCCATAATAATAAAAAGCAACAGGAATGCACTTTATAGCCCGTCAGCACTTTCTTCCTGTAAACATACCTGCCTTCTTATTATGGTCTGGTTTCTAGTCTCACGGTTTCTCTGTGAGAGTTTCGGTCTTTCTTTTAGTTTGTCTGTTTATTTACCTTAGTGTACGTCCGTCTTTTAATTTACTCCTCTCACCTTTTTATCTTCGCCTGTCTGTGTCTCGTGTCTCACCCAGACTTCCTGCATCTTTCAAAGTTGTTGTTTCTGTCTCGGGTTCACTGTTTTGCAGCGACAGTGAAACCTGCCTGTGATAAAAACTCTCCACTGCTGTGAGAAAATTCTCCAGCTTCATCTGTCTTGTGCTCTAGGCAAGATGGAATTGGATTAAGGGAGGGTGAAGGAAAGCAACTCCTTGCGGTCGACTCTGGTCTTCTGATAAACACCGGAGCCACTTGAGAAGGAAATTAACTGGTGGAGCAGGTTGCCTCTCTCTTTCTTTTGTCTCTCTTTCTTTCCACCCTCCTTCTTCTTCTTCTTCTTCTCTCTCCCCCTCTCTCTGTGTTTTCTCAGTCTGACAGAGGCAGACCACGCTCACGGTGATTACAACTCATTAAACACCCTTCATGGACTTGTCTGGCTGGAATAAACAAACAGAAGACTTAATCTAGAATAGATTGGTGAAAATGCGGCCATGGCCGAGGGGGGTGGAGGGGGTCGGGGCGTGGAGAAGGGGAAAAGAAACGGTGGAGGAATGAGGATGGAGTGAGATGTACGCAGAGGAGAAGATGGCTGCAGGGATCAGATGCAGTAGTGGGAGGAGAGGTGCTGTGGAGGTAATTAGCGTAGGATAATTCTTCCAAGTGAAGGTTGATCCAGCTGAGAAAATGAGCTACAATTGCCCCTGTAGGTGTAATGAGTTTTATAATACACACCCTCCGGTTCGTGCTAAAAAGAACTACCTGAGGTGGCGTTCTCCTGTTTGTCAGCACTGTGCAGCTGGGGGGTTGTGAGGTGTGAAGCTAATGCTGCGCTGAATGGGAGAGCTGAGCAGTTTCTCTTCATGCATTTCTCCTGTGTAAGATCCCAAAGCTCCTGTTGAAGCTCAAACAGAGGAACTTAGATATATAACAAACCTCTACAGTGTGTTAACAGAGGATAGTCCCTGTGCTACTGTACGGTGTTTTTGTTTTTATGGTGGACAAACATGGCTGCAAGATGCAAAGTTCTTCGTAGATGGTTCTGTTGTGACAGAAAATAATTAGATCATTGCATATTCCACATGGCTGCACAACACCATACACCACACATACATCTAATACACACAGTCATCCCGTGATAATCTTAGCATTTCTTTCCTGTCGATTATTACAGCAGTCTCCCAGAAATGTGTTCATATACAATACTCTGCAAAAGGTTTGTAGGCACTAAAACTAAAGGGAGGATGCTTTTCAAAAAATAATGCCACATATGGTTTTTATTTATCAATCAATGTCATACAAAGCCTGCACCAGTTCTCTGTATATTCTTCACACAGTTTTTGGAGGCACTTGGCAGGAAGGTTGTTCTTCCTCTGTGGATTCAGGCTGCCTCAGTGTCCTGTGTGTTTGTGTGTGTGTGTGTGTGTGTGTGTGTCTGACTCCATGATGTTGAGATCAGGGCTCTGTTGGGGTCAGACCATCTGTTGCTGGACTCCTTGTTCTCCGTGTCACTGAAGATAGTTCAGTGTGACTCTGGTTGTGATGTTCTGAATGAATGAAGGAGCGAGTCTTGACGGCCCCTCCCCCGATGGAACTGTGTGATGGAGAAGAATCTAAACATTTAAAGTGCCTGCATTATGTTCAGTGGCAAAAAACAAAAACAAATTTGAAAAAAATCAGCAGCTCATTCCCACTTAATTTTCTACAGTTGGTCATCTGTTTCTTTAATGACACATCATGCGTTTGCTTTTCTCCTCTCTCTCCGCAGCTCTTCTCCTCCTCTATGACGTCACCAACAAAGCATCCTTCGACAACATCCGGGTAAGAACAGTTGCACTCGTCTGTCACGTTCTCCCTCTTCCTTCACTCCTTCAGTGTCCATTGTTTTTGTCACGCCGCTCCGGGGGACACATATTTCACATTTAGCTTGGATCACTGTGAACCAGCCCCCAGATGGTTATTTTGTCTATTAAAATGATTTGGAGAGATGAAACTGAAAAGCATGGGTGCAGATTAGAGCTCACCCTATTCCCCCAAATGGATCCATCTCTTTGTAGTTAGCACCCGTCTCTCCCCTGAACTCGGCTCCCACTGTGATTCTCCTTCCCCCATTAGGTGCCACTCCCCCTCGTCTCTTTGTAGGTGCATTACCTTCCTTTGATTAACGCAGAGCGAAGTTAAGAGCAGAACGTGGCCGTTATAAAAGCGTGTGTCTTGTACATCAAGCAGGGAAATGGCTTCATGTCCATCTGGCTGGACTAATGCATTTACATCTGGAGTCTGTGTGTGTGTGTGTGTGTGTGTGTGGGCGGGATGCAAGTATGGCCTGAATGTGTGTGCGTGCTCATGCAGGTGTGTGTATGTGTGTGTGTAGGTGTCCAAATGGCTCATTAACAGAGGATAGAGAGCAGTCTCTGGAGAGAGACAGACTCAGAGCTTAGCTTCCCTCCAAACAGCTGGTTAGCATCATTACGTTTTTTAATAGTTTCTATTAAATCACTCTATCTGGTATCTGAAGCCTCGAATATGATGGGGAAGGGAAACAGAGGACAGACAGGGGAGAAGGAAAGATGATGTAAAGGAGCAAATTGATAATCAGTAAAGTGCACGTGAGTTTCTAGCTGCCTTTGACCTACTGAAACACAGAAGTTATTCTTTGGACAGAATCTCTTTCTGGTCCAACAGACAACATTGTTGTGTGTACAAAGTTGTTAGCAAGTGTTTTGACAGCTTTTAGCTTTTTAGCCTCCCACCATAGGAACTAGTGAGTGGGTGGTTAGTGGTGGTCAGTGTTATAAGTTTCTTCTTTCCTGCTGGAATGATTTGAGAACAGGTCATGGGTCTCACTTTGAGTGTCGGGGGGGGGGGGGGGGGGGGGGGGGGGGGCTCTCCAATCACACTGCCAGATATTCTCGGAGCAATCAAAGAACCGGAAGAGAGAAGATGATTTCAGAAATCAGAAAGCTTTTGTTAAAATAGAAAGTGGAGGCTGTGCAGCGAGAGGCGGCGTGCACACACAGAGATTCACATGTAATTGCATGGTTTGTTTTTTTTTTTTCATTCACTAGGAAGCAGCAGCTCTGTGTCTGTGTAATGTTTGAATTATCACTTCATTCAAGTGTTGAATGCAGGAGGGTGTTAGTCAGTGTGCACTTAAACACACGACACTCGACAGCATTAGCACAAGGGAAGCTCTAATGCTCCAGAGCAGATGTAAACACAGTAGGAGGCTAGTGGACTGTGTGTGTGTGTGTGTGTGTGTGTGTGTGTGTGTGTGTGTGTGTGTGTGTGTGTGTGTGGTGAATATACTGCATGTGGTCCCTGTGGAGAAGTGAGACAGCACACACACACACACAAACACAGAAAGTCAATTTTCTGCTAGTTAATATTCATCTAATTACAACAAAATGCAGATTGTGCAGGCCTAACATGCACACACGCACACACACACACACACACACAGAAGCTTCTTTCTGACTCTCACCTGTTTGATGTGTTCTCGTCACACACTGCGCCGTGGTGGCAGGTGAAGCAGTGACACTGACAGTCCAGCAGCGCATTGAAATTGCGGTGTCGGGATTCACCGCGTGTCGTGCATCATCCACCCACCTGCTCCGCGCAGGTCAACAGCACACAGCACCTGTGTTTGTCATTTTTGTCGCTTCGGTGTTTGCTGCAAGTAGACCTTGTTGTTGTACTTGTGTTACACTTGGTAGACTGCATATGAAAATATATTTATTCAGGTACATGTTTTGAATAAGTTTCTTGTATATTTTTACTTCATTTCAGAATAAAATATCCATTTTTACTGCATGACACAGCTGTACCAACTGGCTGCATTTAAACTGGAGATCGAACATGTAACTATTTAAAGTGAAATTATATCTTTACTTGAAAGAGTACTAATTATAATCCTAAATCACCGTTCAAGATTAAACTAATCCTAAACCAAGGTCTGAATCGAAATTTACAATTACTGCCTCCACCGACCAGTCGAGTTGATCAAGAGTGAACAGATGTGGCACAATGTCTTTTTCTGACCACGTACACAAGATACTGGAACTAGATGCTGCTATAAAACATCGTGCTGCTTAAATGTCTTGTTTGTTGTCCCTTGTCACTGTTAAACGTTATAAAGAAGGAAGAAGAATTTACATTTATTTACATATTTTTTCTCTTTCTGTTGTCAGACAACTGAACAAGTCTGAAGTGTTTATTTAATCCTACAAAATAAAAGCTGTTAATCAGTCATTTCCAACCTGCGGGGATAAAATCATTAAATGTAATTTGAGTCCAGGTTAATGACAATGGCTTTGCTGTGTATTTATTTAAACCTCAAAGAAAGTTAGTACAGTTTCAACTTCTAACTTTCTGTTCTCATCATCCTGCTGTTCTGTCCTCACCCCCCCCCCCCCCCCCCGGTCTCAATTTGCTCCAGTTACATCCTGTTCAATTTGCAGCACTGCTAACGGCGAGGACACATTTTGTTTAAAGTTGGAGAAAATAAGAGAAAATAGAATTTACACTTTTTTCCAAATGTATTGAAAAGGAAGTCTGAGATTCCTTTAGGTGCGTTTTTGTTTTGTTTGCAAACTCCAAGTGGCTTTCATGTGTGTGTCACTGATGAGAGGCTTTCGTGTGGCCACAGATCGATGGAGTGCTTCTCCCCTATCGCTCAGTTTGGCCCCGGCGGCCAGCTCCAGGAAGAGTCCTGGTTGGTCCAAACTTCTTCCATTTAATAATAATGGAGGCCGCTGTGTTCTTGGGAGCCTTCAATGCAGTAGATTTATTTATTTATCTATTTTTGTAACCTTCTCCAGACCTGCACCGCCAACACCAGCCTGTCTCTGAGATAAATCTCCAGTGTCAAAGCAAAGTGTCCGAATACTTATGTCAATTGGATATTGTCTTGTTTTTTTTTTCGCTTTAATAGATTTGAAAAAAACTAAAAAATGCAGTAAAAGGCTGCGACATGACATAAAATGTGAAAGCAGAGGGTCAGGGGTCTAAATCCCCTCTGAACATGTGAATACTGTTTCTATAGAGCTGCAAACACGTCAAGGCTGCTCCGCTTTCACATGCATCGTAACCCACAGAAATACACCATATAAGCATTGATACTATAATTTTGCCCAGCTTCCTCATTGGTCAAGGACATGTTGACAACAAATTTGTACTTTACTGGTTACCATGCCAACCTGTTGACGATTATTAGTTTTTACCACCAATGCAGCAATCCACCTTCACCATCACTGTCAGCATTGTGTGGCAGGAGCAGATTGGACCTTGAATGTCTCTCACCGTGGCATCAGCACATCGTGTCCACATTCTGTGCAGGGACACTTCGAGAGACACACACACACACACACACACACACACACACACACATCCCGGTGTGTCCAGTGAATCCGTAATGATAACGCTTCGTATGACAGCGCTGTCGACAGCTGATGTGACCTTGGGAGCCAAATTACAGTCATTTATACAGAATGATAATAGCTCCTTATACACAGTGTCTTCCTCATTTCCTTCAATAAAAACTCGTTGACGTTGGTGGCTGTCTTTTCCCCCTCGGAGAGCTGGCCGTGAGCGAACACCGCTTGCGGGAGGTAGATGCCAGCTCGCTCATTTTCTTGTGCTTCAGAATAATTACCTGTCTTCTGTGGAGATTGGCTGCTGCGGGCAAATCTCTTGCGTTTGCCGTCTTCAGATCTTGTGAAGGACTGTGCTGTCACTGTTGTTCGCCTCTTTTAGGGCACGATGTAGAGCCTTTAAACCAAAACAAACTGCAGCAGAAAAGTAGACTACAGTGAAACACCGCTTCGTCACAGTATTACCGTATATCACACAGTAGATGAGCAAGGGAAAAAAGAACGGAGCGACCGAACCGGACAAACTTGGTGTCGTTTGAAAAGTGTCATTAAGAAATTCGTTCCTTCAAAATTTTGTGCCCCTAGATGCTTTCTACATGGAGCGGTGACACACACACACACACACTGCTCTCCAGTTGTAATAGTAGGATTACTGCACGCATGAAGATTTTTCATTAGTCTGATGCCTTTAAACCATTGAATCTTTTACAACCTCATGTCAGGGCTTTACAGCAGCTACTGGCACCGTGCACCCTGTTGTTGGCTAAAGACACTGCTCAGTTGCAGATTTCCACTCACTCACATGCCAGACACACACATATGAACACACACACACACACACACGTACACACACACACAGATTTTATTGGCATTGACCGGCACGCTTGGGCACCGAGGCCACAGAGAAAAATCATTAAATCATTAAATCACTGAAAGCCTTGGTACAGCAGGGAGGCTTTGTTGTTCAAGAGATTCCCAACAACAGTAAAGTAAAAATCAATGTGATGTACACCCAGTGTTAGCTGGCACACAGCCAGACAAATTGCTCAGGTGGGGGGGGGGGGAATTAGCTGAGTGTAGGGAACAGAATTACATTGTGTGTTTGGGGAAAATATGATCAGTTGAGTTGTTTTTTTTTCATGTGATCTGTTGCATTTACCACCTGTTGTTCTGTTCCCACCGTCTTAATACGACACTGACATGGAGTGACCCCTTCTCTGCGTGACGACACTGTGAAAGAAGAAGAACAGAATCCACAGACCTCACACACAATTACATATTAAAGTTCAGCTTACGTCCAGTGCAGCCTCAGGACCACAGGGATGGAAACCAGCCAGATAGAAGGACGTATGGTCACAATCTCCTGAGTAACAGCGTTAAATAACATTACGATGTCACAGTGAAGTTGACCTTGGACCATTCGAATATAAGTTTTATCCTATTAGACGTTTGTGTTAAATTAGTCTCATAATTTCACCTTTTGACCTTTCGACCACCAAAATGAAATCAGTTCATCCTGGAGGCTCAAACTGAATGTTTGTGCCGAATTTAAAGGAATTCCCTGGAGGCGTTAGTGAGATACAGATGTACGACCTGAAAACAGCGCGCAGGCATTAAAAGGCAGGGAAACTCAGGAAACAAACTGTGCATATGGGAATGAATCCCGTCTCCTAGAACTTACATTTCCATACAACTGAACTGCAACAGCACATACATTCTGCAGGACAGGTCATCTCTGGCTGGATCACTTGAATGAAGCTGTACATACAGTAACGGCAGCAGAGGTGGTAGCATGTGGTAGAGGTGGAGACACATGTAGAAACCACAGGGCTAAAACAAAAATGGTTTTGGGTTGCACAGTCTCTCTGATACCAGCGTAGACGTTGGGGAATCTCGGTGCCAGTTTGCCGTACTGAGCTGCAGAGAAACCAAAACAAGCCACGCAGTTGATTGGCAGGCAAGGGTGGCGATGCTCTGCTCGTCTTCGTCCTTTCTGTGGCCAAGCAGAAAATGAACGATGCAGCAGCTCTCTGCAGCTCTCTGCCTGTTTATAGCTCTGAATCAAATGAAATATGTCCCTCTTTCTCCTTCCCCTCTCTCCTGTTCTGTCTCCCTACACGGCACATTGGCTGATTTCTCTCCAGCTTCCCTTCACAGCCCTTCACATTTCCTCTAGACTTTCTGCTTCCTCTTCTGTTTATTAGTCATGTTTTCTCCCTTCTGTCAAGGCAGCTTTCGAAAATTCTAAATTAAACCAAGTTTTTCACCCTCTTCTCCTGTGATTAAAAATGGAATTTTTTTTTTCCCCTCATTCTTTTGTCAAAGAGCCGTAGTTCATCAGACAGGACGACGGAAAACAGCGAAAGGCCAAAGTGTGTCTCATGAATATGTAACAAAAACAAGGAGCAAGAGAAGAAGCTGTGAAAGGCTTATTGCAGTTTGTGTAGCACCTGGAAGTCCACACACACACACACACACACACACACACACACACACACACACACACACACTCAGTGCAGGAGGCTAAGTGGGATAATAAGTGTGGGTCTGTTCTACGTCCGCTGCTCTTCTCAGTCTGAGGGATGAAAGATCTGCTCCTCTCGTCCTTTTCATCCGCCTCATCCTGTTCCTCCTCGGAGGCGGAGTGCGTCCTTCATCTCATTTAGACTCCTGAGACTTTTTGTTCCTTTTCGCTCTCTCTTCCAGTTTCGGTTATTAGTCACTCAGTTTGAGTGAAAACTTGTATCTGCACCATGTGTGTTCGGAGTGTCTTTTTTCCGGAGCGTTTGATCCTCCAGCTCACTTCTGGTTTGGCAGCGACAGAACAATGTCTTTTGAAATGAAATCACCGAGATGCCTTTATATTACACCAGAGAAAGAAGCCTTTTGTGTGAAGCGTTGCGTTTTATATTGTTGGTCAGTTTAGTTCAGCCTCTTTTTAAGGTAAGGTGCGGAAAAAGTGTCACAACCGTGTGATAGAAGGAACATATACACGCCGTGTCAGACAAGACATCTTCAGAACATCGGTGTGGCCCTACTCTGGTTGACTTGCTGCCATTGTTCTGCTCATCACTGTCTCAGCCGCCTGAGGCATCTGAACTCCTGGTCATCGTCTTATTACTGGAGACGAAAACCTTTATTTTTTACTCCACGTAGATCATAAACCCTCGATATGTAAACATGACTCATTGACTTCCACTTTTCTTCCACATGCAATCATTACAAAAAAACTTTTCCTCAATGATTTGTAGTTCAGCAAATGTAGAAAGTGAACCGAGAAGGAAATATGAGATACACCAGCTTCGTATTTGCATGCACATGGTGTGGTACAGAGTGTGTGTGTGTGTGTGTGTCTGGGTTTGGGGTCTCTGCATGTGTTTGTGTGTGTGAATGATGATCTGCAGTCCCACCACTCACCTGCCTGCAGCGTCGCTTCCAGCCTACACTGCAGATCTCTCTCCGCTTCGCTCGACACGCAGCAGCTCATCTCAGCGGATCAAACCCAGATTCATTCAACTTCCTCCATCCAAACTTCTCTTTCTGCATCTTTTCACTCCACATTTTCCCGCAGAAACAAAACCAAATATTTCACTTTAGAAGATAAGATGGGAATCTTAAACGTTAGTAGATATAAATATTACACTATTGTTAAAACTGAAAGACAAATCTTACATTTACGTGCAGAAGTAAAAGACGAGCAAGAAATTGCACTTGTGCACCGACTCCATTTCCCTCGGTTAGGACCAAATTGCAGGAGTCTTGCCGTTTAGTCTTAGTCTGTCGCTTCCTTTTGATTCAGGTCATAGGAAACTTTGGGTCATTTAAAATGAAGTGTGACAGAGGTTCATTCTCTCATTGTTACATTTTCTTTTGGATCCTCTCGTCCACCGACTGCTGTTGCACACACCCTGCGATCAGTGTGATGAGCATTACTCTGCATCTTTAAGAGCCTGATTGTTTGTCGTCAGTAAAAACACACGGATAAACACAGCTGTGCTTTTTGTTATTGTCCTCAGATAAGACGAGATTCTCTGCTCTTTGCATCATATTGCATAGATTTTAGAGTGTGTGCATCCGCCAGGCAAACACTCCAACTCTACCCAAGTATCGTGGTGTGTCTCGTAAAGGACCCGCCAAACCTGAACTGGAGCAAAGCAGCAGAAATTCATCTGCAGGCAGAGTGTCGGAGACGTCACACACTGTAGGAATCACTGATAAAAACAAACAAAAGAGTTTGAATCTTACACAGAATATATTAAAAATGAATCATAATCCAGCACTGACATGGCTCCAGTAATTTTAGGGCCGTGATCATCTATTTAATCGTCTATAAAATATAAAAAAAATAATGAAATAATGACAAACACCATTCATATTTGACCAAAATGAATATATTCAACCATGAGTTTAACTGTTGACGATTTATTCAACCAACAATGAAAAACAAAGATTCATGTAATGACAGGAAACTGCACTTCAACTACTCCAGTAATTAACTTATCAACTAATATCAGTGTTGCTGCATAAGTTCAACTTTATTATATTATACATATTATTTATATTTTTAATTCAAGTAACATACTGTCAAGGAAACACATGAGGCACATTTCATAGACTGTACAGGCAGATATACAACAGTAACTTCAAGGGAAACTTAGTGATTAATGAGCTTTATCAACAGTCAGCAGGAAACACATGCAACAACTGCCGGGGTTTGTTTCTTCCTACACGAGGCCACGCCCCCTCAGAGCAGAGGAAGAGGAAAGAGCAAAGTCACATTTCCACAACAGAGAGGAGTCGGCGAGATGTTTACAGCCGAGATCCAACAGGACTGAAGTCGGTAAAGCGGTTAAAGAAAAAGCTACTCAATACAGAAAACCGGCGTTTGCAGAAATTTCAGTACCTTGATTTAAAACAAACAAACAAAACAAAACAAAAAAATGAAATGCCTATAGTGTTCCATCCTCATCTACATGTACCATCTGTGAGGGATTTCACACCGCCTGGTAGGAGAAGGTGTTGAAGGATGAAGATCTCAGATTTCTCTGCCCGGGAAGCGCGGAGTGGCGCTCTGCCTCTCGCAGCCGGCGTCCAGACGCAGCTCTGCGCCAACACGGAGATCTGTGTCATTGTAGGAAAATCAATCAAGATAATCAGGGTGAAACTGGCATCTGCACTTAGATCTTCAGTGCTGTGCATCATCATCATCTTCGTATACTACTACAGCAACAGCTCATGATGGGGACTACAACTCAGTTTGTTAATACAGTTGTACCATGATGCAACTTAATGAAGCAATTAAGTTGCATCATGGGAAGTGTAGGATTCCAGTGTTTCTGGTGCTTGATCCAAACTAGGAACTAAAAGAGAAAATCAGGGCCTTTAATAGACTGGTATTGGCTAAAATAAAGCTAATCAATATCCAAGCCTTTCTTTATGATACTCTGCTCTCCTCTCCCACAGCCGGGCTTTTCCAGTGCAGCTTTATTACAGTATTACTAAATTACAGTGGGATGTAAGTGAGCAGTAGGTCATATCAGCTGTCACTCCTTTTTATTATTTTTAAACTCTGATTAACTTAACGAGTGTTTCTGTAGTTCCTCAGTAATGATAAGTACTTCAAGTATTTTAAGTATTTAAGTTACCATCATTCTCTATTGCATCATCTGTCACGTACTTGCTCAGCATTTCCTCTGTGCACTGATGTATTTAATGGCAGGTTGAAGGTTGTGATTTATAGTTTTGAGTACTTACCTGTTTTTGCAGGATGCAGGCCGCCGCCGTTCACAGTCTGATTGGGGCGTTTAGGTTTGGGCGTGTAGCGTTGCCACGAAAGAGCAATCAGTTGCGCAATTTGTCTGGCCATGGAGGATTTCCGCGGAACAGGCGGTGGTGTTTTGCGCGGCTGAGCCGTCGCCTTCACCTCCTCTTCATCCGCCTCGCTGAAGACGTCGTCGGACTCGTTCGAGTGGGCGACCGGGCGGAGGTGCACGGCGCACAGATCATCAAGCGTCACCGCAGGCAGAGGGGCCGGGAGAGATTTGACGAAGGCTGAGGAGTCCGAGTGGTGCCGGCGGGTCGGTTTGGGCCTGAGCAGGGGTTTGGTTCTAGAGGAGGGGTCTTCATCAGGAGGGCTGTCTGGTTGAGAAGTCGGGGCAGGACTAAGTTTGGGGTCAGGAAAGACGACGGGGAGGGGAATCTGCAGAGAAAGCCTTTTAGTGCGATCCCGCGGGGATGTGAAGCTGGACTTTGGCTGCACCTTCCAGCCCAGAGGGTCGCGGCCCGTGATGAAGGACGTCTGCACGGGAGGAGGAGAGGAGCAGGATGAGCTGATGGAGGAAGAGGAGGAGGAAGATGAGGACTGACTTGGTGAGCTAAAGACCCCGATGTGGGGGCAGGAGTAGCGTTTGGATGAAGCATCAGTTGCCGAGTGAAGGCTGAGGAGAGATGCTCGTCGTTGAGGAGGCCGCGGCTCCTTCTTGTTCTTCCTCACAGCAATGACGGCGGTCGAGCACTTGCTGAAGTCAGCTGACCACCGGCGCTGGTGAGACCCGGGGGTCACACCGGAGGCGGGGACTGTTAGCAGAGAGCGCTCCCCGGGCACCTGGCTGAGTGGTCGGACTTGTCCTGACCTCGGTCTGCCCTTGCAGTCTCCGTTCTGTGATCTGTGGCTCACGTGATTAACGTGAGCGTAGCCACCGTTGACGAGGGCAGCGCCATTAACAGCAGCGGTGCCTTTACTCATCTTGTTCGGTGGAGGAGGAAGTCTTTGCCAGGTCCCGTAAATAACCCCTGTGAGGAGAAACATAAAAACATAGAGAGAGAAAGGGGGGAGGATGGGGGTGAGGGCGAGGTTACTGTTTTTGAAAAGAGGAACAACAGACGCCCTTCCGGACTTCTCGAATAGAGTTTCACGTTTGTTTCACAACCCAATTCCTTTCCACAGCAAAGCTGGAGAGGACGTGTCAACACCCGTCAGTTGTGGGAATATTTAAAGGGACTCAATTCATCCACTGGCAAACTATCTATTTTAATTTGAAAAGGTAATTTTGACACTTATATAGTGACATAAATAATTGCTCAACTACTGTTTAGCTTGTAGCCACAATATTAAGCTACTGTAACAGTAGTGCACTTGCAAAAGTAATCTCAGTAATATCCTTTATACAATAATATAATAGCCTAAAGTTTTGCTAACATTAATTAGCATTAGCCACCATAAACTAATCATACAAGACAAGCCTGACACAGCAAAAAATCCTGGCTATATTGAGTTTTATTACTTCAATTCAACTTTTCATTTGCAAGAAGAAGATTGTTCATTTTCCCTCACAGAAGTTGCACAGTATTGCTTTAATTAAACTTACAATATATAGTTGGTTTGATTAAAACACAATATTTTGCATGCTAACAAAAAATAAACATAAAATTCACCTAAAACAGTTCAGATCTAGAAATGTATGACTGTTTTTTTTGCACCCAAACACTTAAACTGAACACTGGCATGTTTACATTGTGCACGCCTTTGTGCCAAGATGTTAAAGCTAAGTGGAAAACATTTTTTACCTGCAGTGCTGTGTTGCTCTCAGTTCACATCCAGACTTGACTAATCTCCTTCTTTCACCTCTTTCTTAATATACCACTCTTTGTGTCTCCCCACCCATCCAAGTCCAACCACAACTTCCTCATATAAACGCCCAGAAACCCACAGTTCTCATTTCACAAACAAACAAACACACACACACACACACACACACACACACACACACCAGTAAGGGTTGATTAACAGCTGTTTTCATAATAGCATAAAGAACACCGTGAGAAAGTATATGCATGTTCATGAGAATCACGTTTCACACAGCTCAAACACATTTAAACTGATGGATCATAAATCCAAGTCTATGACCGACCATAGCTTCACTCTAGCTACTGCTATGAAACTATTTTTAGTAATAATCCACAGCTTCCTCAGTGTAAACTAATGCAAATTCTACTGTGTGTCAGCAGCTGATATGAGAAGTAGTGGTTTAACTTACAGCCAATCAGTTCACCGACACCATGAAAGAACACGAGCTCCTTCCTTACCCGGTTTTCTGAAGTCTGAGGTACAAGAACATTGTGTCTCGCAAGAAACTAGAGTAAGTGAGTTGAGTTCGTGTCCATCGTCATTTCAGTCGGTTGCATTCTCAGATAAACAGTCCGACCACTTACTTGAAATTTCACAATGAACCACTTTGTGCTTCACAGATTCACCTGCAGGCAGGAACATTTCAACCACACCTAGTGGCTTTTGCTTTAGGGATGGCAATGTCGGCCAATCAGGTCGAGCTCTTTGGTCCAGACTGAAATATCTGAATTCCTAATGGATGGTTTCGTCATGACATCAGATATTAATGGTTTCCAGAGGATGAATCCTAATGATTTTGGAGATCTCTTCACTTTTCATCTACTGACATTTTCGCTTACTCAGCAAAAGAGACTTTGATACAGACATTCACAGTTCCCAGATGTGCTTTGAAAATGTTAGCATGCTAACCTGCAAGCAGAATGTAACTTCTTTCTTTCTCAAATATTTCTACTTTATAATGATTTAGGACCTTAAAGCCTTTATGTGTAGGCTTTCCTATGATGACATGAAGACACAACAATTCTATATATAGCAACTTTAATATTGACAAAGTGGTTGGTGGTTTAGACTTTTATTGTTGTAATAACCACAATAAAAACAGGCTTGAAAAAGAGAAAAAATCCTCCCTGGTGACATTATTTCACAGGGATAAATCTGGCAGCCTGTTTCAACTTTCAACAACACTTCTTCTGACACAAATTGGTTTTAGTGATTGAAACTTTTTGCTTATTGATTTCAAAGGTGAAGTTCAAGAAGCTGTGTGTAATGGTTAGACAGAAGTTGTTGTTGTTTTTTTTGGTCACATTTCGAGGTTGTTTGCATCTTCTGTGAGAGCTAAAAATAAGCAGCGCTCACATGATTGTGCAGGAGCCTCCGCAGCCGGTGCATTCAGCAACGTCATTTATCTTTGTACAAAAACGCAGAGGCTGTGCACAAAGTGTCAACCCTGAAAGCTTGTACCAGCGCCGTAAATCTAATGGCGTGTCACGAGCCATCACATGTCGACCGACACATACACGTGTCCTCCTCCCATGCTCCAGCCCGCCGTGTGAACTCTGACGCTCGGCGTTGACAGTGAGCCCCTTTGAAGTTTGACGAGCTCAGAAGCTGCGTTCCCTCTCCCACTTCCTCCTAATCCACCCACAGGCCTCCGAGATCTTTCGCGGCTGTGTGAGTAATTGGCAGGTTCGCGTGTTATTGAGATTCGGGGGGGGGCGCAAGGTGAGGGGCTCAGTGCATTAATCTCTGTGTAATGAAATGATGTAAACCACCGGGGAGGCAGCGCAGGATACTGTAAACCTGCAGACGAGTGGAGGGAGGGAGGGATGGAGGGAGGGGGGGATTACAGCCGAGCTGAGTGGTTTTCATGTGATGAGACACAGAGAGAGGGATGGGGAGGAGGGAGGGAGGATGGGGAGGAGGGAGGGTGCAGGAGGAAATCTGTGTTTACTGTTCAGTATATTTGTGTGTCTCTGCCAATGAGAGAGAGACGTGACCTTTTTCTTGCAGTTTCCATTCGATAACAATAAAGTACATTTGCCTCTGTTCCCCCTCCGGTCAGAAGTGGTCAACATGTGCTTGTTGATGCTTGAAATGTTAACAGCGGCCCTCTGCTCAGCCGGACGTCTCTGCTCATGTTGTGTTAGGGGTTATGTTTCTTTTGGTGTCCGACGCCGCTGTTAGTAGTTACTAGTTTACGTCTCTCTACTTCTCTCGGACAGAAGTTGCGCTTTTGAAATACGACTGTGTTTGAAGCCGGAGGGAGGACGGAGAGATTGTAAGGTCCGACGCTAAGAAGCAAAAAAAAAAAAGACATTGAGAAATCAGTGCTTTATGTTTCTTTGTTGACAGTGTTGACGGAGAGATTTCTCTGGCTGAGCACAGGGAGGCTCAGCGGAGATGGACTGCACTGCTCTGTGGAAAATGGGGAGATCTGAAGACTGATCCCTGCAGGTTTACCAGCAAAATGATTAAAAGAAACATGTCAGTTTCTTGGGTTTTTCTCGTGGAAGGATTCAGCGATCCGAGTGAGACAGCTGGTCCCGCACTGGAAGGGGTTCGGAGGATTCCTGGATGTATAAAATGTCACAGGTTTTAAATGGTTTTTAAACTGTTTGGTTGAGCAGAGGAGCAGAAGTGTTGGAGCTGCGATAGCTGAACTCCGCCTGATTAAAGTTACACTGGTCTGAATGTTCAGCTGCCTTTACAATCTGACGTATGCCGTAGGAATTAGTTTATTACATATATGTCAAAGTGAGTCACACGTGCTGTGAAATATTTTTCCTTGGTAGATATTTTGGTGAAGGACATTACTGATGAAATGTCTCCTTTTCCTCTTACGCCCTAACAACATCTTCCCTCTCAAACAGTGTCGGTGTTTTGACATGACCTTGACCTGCTCTTAAACGCTGGCTTCATCGCATAAGCTCTCCATTTCATTACAGCCACCGACCATCTTCTTCCTCTCATTCTCATCCGCTCTTAACAGCAGAATCTCAGAATAGCTCATCGTCCTTCACGATATCCTGTGAACAGAAAATGAAACAGGACGAATACAGTGAATACAAATCCTACAAATCCTCCTCTGGCTGATTAGTTCGTTTCTTTATTATCTTTAAATTCATTTTACTGCCAGAAATTACAACTTTTCAAGATTTTTTAATGCGTAATGGTTGAAAGTAAGATTGGATTTAGATCTAATCACACACACAAAAGCACACACACATATAGTATCTGCTGAGAGAACGTTAAGGGATGGTAATTTCCATAACTGAAATGATTTCCATAATCACATGGGCTAATTAGAGGCATGAAAGCACGGCAGCTTTGTGGCTGTAATGTAAATTATTGTAGCCTGCATTAATAATCCTATTTTACTCCGAACGCATCGTCATCACGAGACACAGGCGCGCTGCTCAGCTACATGTACAGTATACTGTGGGGGACTGGAGATAAATAAAATAAAGAAACAAGAAAGAAGAGTTCACGGACCTTTCCACCTCCATGAAGCGACGTCGTCGTTTTGCAGAGCTGATCGTTTTTCATTTGTTTTATGAGTTTTACTGTTTGATAATAGTTGAAATCACTGGTTATTATTCAGCGGCCTGTGGACCCCACTGGTTGGTGGCTGGCTTCATCACTCTTTTGCTCCCGGCTGCACAGTGGAAGCAGAACATCAGCAGCACTGGTCTTCTGTCAGTGGAGGAGTTCAGCCACAGAGTTTGTGTGCGAGTCGTAACAAAAAACGACTCTTGGCTTTTCGGGGTCACACGTGAAGTGATGCTTGTAGACAACTGATGCTGGTGAAACTTAAAAACATTTGCTCTGTCGTAAGCCTGTGAACAGAATCTTATCTCTGCCGTGGCTCCGGGATGTCGTGGTCACATTTCACAAGTAGAACATTTTAAAGCAACTCTGTTTCCTAGAAATTGCGCTCATGTATTACTAAATGGACGTGGTGACAAATGTGATAAATGTAAATACTTTTTAGAGGCAGTGAATGTTTGAATGTTTTACATCGGAGTGTCTTTGGTTAAATGTCAGGAAACATTGTGTATGAAGCACATGAATGTCATTCCTATGAGTGAGTGCTGCTGCAGGCATCCTGTACTTCTTCCTGTCCTTCAGCAGAGACATTTTGTGGTATTTAAAACATGCCTGTTACTGAATTGCATCTCTATCACTCGCAATAACTGATTTTAAATATACAGCAGATGCTTCACAGATCCTCCGACTTGATTGAACTGCTTCAATCCAAACTGTCATTTTAAAACACATTATTCACTGTTGTCTGTGCACAGCTATTATCAGAATCCATTTTTACTTATTATCACAAAGTCGCAATAAAAAAAAACATGATTTTAAATATAAAATGTTACCAATGATTTCTTTAACAAACTGATAAAATGTTGTCTGTGTGATTTATTCATCACAACCTCTCAGAAATCAGTGGAATATTTGATATTAGTTTGTGGAAGAAATGATCTTGCAGTGGGATCCTGCCTGTACGGTTCCCACGGTCCTCAGTACTCATTACTACATTATTACACAATTACTCAGCCTGGTGTCGGACCACACCCATCTGTAAACTCTATCTTCACTTCGATCTCAGCTGGTATCCTCAACAGTTGTAACGTTATCGCGCCGACGAAGCAGGACAAAACATACAAACCGCTGCCATGACGACACACACACAGCCTCAAAAGCTGTAAACACTTCCAGCTCAGCTGTCGCAGCTGGTCGATGTTAGCTGACAGTAAAGACAGACTCGTCCAATACTAATCAGGTCTGGAAGGACTGCGACTCTCGTTTTGTTTCTCTGAGCTGCCTTCATCATCTCGCCTTCAGCTGCTCAGTGACTTCGCTGATCGACGGACATTTTCTAAAAAGTTTGCCTAAAACTTACCTGAAAAATGGGATGGAAACGCACTTCTGCACGTATGTTATAGTAAACCATGAAAGTGGCGTGTGCGTGTGCGTGTGCATGTGTGGATCAAAGAGTAATGGAGTCCTCCAGAGACAGAGTGTTTTTTAGCCACGTTACAGGGAGCCGAGAGACCTGGCTTGTAATTGGAAGAGTGAAGAAGAGAAGATCAGAGGAGGAGGGGAGGGCAAGATGAACTGCAGCCAATGTCGAATAAATGAATCATTTGTCTTTCTTTTTCTCTCCTTCTCTTGATTCATCCATCTCCTCTGTCACCACTCTTTCTCTCCAACCCCCACCCCTCTATCTTCTGCACTTTCTCCTTGTCCCTCTTTTCCTTTCTCGGTTTTGGATTTCTTCACCACTCTCTCTTTCCATCTCCAGGCGTGGTTGACAGAGATCCACGAGTACGCTCAGCAGGACGTGGTCGTCATGCTGCTGGGTAACAAGGTGAGACCTTGTTGCCAACACTGGGAGATGCAGGGACAGATGGATTCATAGAGGGAGGGGAAGGAGGGTTCGTGGAAGGGAGGAAAGTATGGCAGGAGCCGGAGTGTAAGGACAGATGGAGGGATGTGCCTGGAGGCAGAGAGAGAGAGAGAGGGAGGTACTTTATTATGCATCACAGACAAAAAGTGACATCTTAGTGGATTCTGATCTTTTCCTCGGTCACACATCATGTGGAGAAAGTGATAACACTTATTGGTTAACTCAACAACATTTCAAATTGTGTGTTAACAATTGATCAAATGACTGTGTGTAATGTGAAAAGACCCACCCATCTCTACAGATCTGCTCCGGTTGATCGAGCTTTTAGCTTTTAGCATCTCCTCAGCCATATTTCCAGATTAAGCAAGTAGCTGTTTTTGGGATTTTTTTGGAACCCAACACCAAATGGCAGAAAGTCATCGCAGCTACCTGAACCGGTGGAGCGTTAAGCGGAAGATGTAAGTTATTTGCAGCCACGGTGGGCGAGCTGCACTCAGTGGAAAAGCCGTAATAAACCTGCTGTACACCGTCTGAGGGGGAAAGATGTGGAGGCCGGAAAAAATGCTTTGAACGCTGTGACAGAACTCGGGTTTTTATTGTGTGTCTGATGTGTTGTAGGCCGACTCCACACATGACAGGGCGGTGAAGCGAGAGGAGGGAGAGAAACTGGCCAAGGTGAGATCCATGACACACACATGCAGTTTGACACGTGGACCCCCAAACCCCCCCCCCCCCCCCCTCATGGATGCACATCATGCTGTTATTGTTTGGAATAAATGACGGGGGGGGGGGGGGGGGGGGGGGTTGCTTGCTAACTTCATTTTCCAGGCCGGTTCACTCAGATAAGTTCTGAGAGGCATGTTAGACTAAATATGAACACAAGTGGTTCGTGAGTTGTCAAGGTAACACACACACAGTGGGAATATTGACATGCACGCACACACACAGAATGAGATTAGACCTGGGAGCATCTTGCATCGACTACATACTGAGCTGTCTCTGTTTTATGAATTACAACAAAGGGGGGAGAAAATTATATTTGAAAGCCAGAACACATCAGAATTATTTTTGAATTATTGGTATTGATCAGCAGCCCTGTCTTCTGTCTCCAGGTACTCAAAACCATCGCTCTTAAGCTGAAGCTAAATCACTCATGAACCTCACACACACACACACACACACACACACACACATATAGACTTACAAACACACAACTGATAACATATGTTTGTGTGTTTCTCTGTGTAGGAGTTTGGAGTGCCCTTCATGGAGACGAGCGCTAAATCTGGACTGAACGTGGAGCTGGCCTTCACCGCCGTGGCCAAGTGAGTCACACACGACAGCGCAGTATGAAGAGCGGATCCCCGTGTCCTCTGACTGAAATATAACGTTTTACTTTGAAGGAACACGGCCATGTGAAGTCGAGAGCTCGTGCGTTCTGCCTGTTAAGCGATCAGAACCGGGACGTTGAAATCGGCCGTTCGTCCCCCGGTAGATCTGGTGATCCATGAAAGTAGCTTTATCTGAAAGGGAGAGAAAACAAAATACAAAATACAAAACACAAAACACAAAACACAAATACAAAGTTGAATTCATAAGCAATAAAACACACCCCGGCTCATTAGCTTATGGAGGCTAACGCCGGCTAATGTTAGAGATAAGATATTGCTGCTGGACATCAAAAACTGACATTACTGAGTCAGTCTGTTATTTTGTTATCACATATGTATATGAAAAGTAAATACACCATATTACCGAGAAGTTTCGATGGCAGAATGTAACCAAGCAGCCACTGAAAACTGAAGACAACAAGATAACAAAGGCAAAAAGTTAAGCAGGACATGAACCTCAGTCTCCTGGGTCATCATGCTTATTAAAGGAAGCCTCAACAGAATCTGGGACGTTCACCTGTAATAACTTCACAGCGTTACACTCCTCCTCGTCGCTCCTCACGGATGTTTTCATCTTCCACCAAGTCACGTGTTTCATGTCTGTCCGTTTCCTTCACGTCCTTTTACCCTTTTACCCTACACAACATACGAACAAATTTAAAAGCGGAGAGCGAGATAGCCAAACTCCTGCAGGTGTGGCACTGATAGCGGAGAGCAGGGTGCACTTCCATTGGTGACTCTCACCTTCACAAATTACAGGTTTGTTCTGTCGACGACAAAAAAGCAAAACAAAAACCAAACAGTCTTATTTGTCTCAAAATAAAAGTGATGATAATGAGAGTGCTATTTAAAGTGTGTGTCTCACTCGGTGTGTGTAGTGTCGGGCAGTTTGTGTGGGAGCTGCTTTGCATTTATAGCCTTGTTGTGGTAACAGGCCGGCATGCCAAGAATAGCATGACGGTCTGGCACATAACAACCTGCAGATACAGAATCCAAAACCAAATCTTTTCTTCTTCTTGTCCTCTAGCTCATGTTTTCACCTCTTCCGTTTTCTCTCTCTCTCTCTCTGTCTCACTTATCATCCGTCTCTCTCTTCCATTTTCTCTTCCACCTCATCTCACCACACGTTTTGGTTCGTTTCACTGCGATGATGCAGAAGCGCTGAAATTAAAAGCAACATAAGACCCGATAAACCACCGACAAACCTGGATCACCATGCGTCTGTTTTATGTTTTAATGTTCCACGTGAATGTTGTTCCTCTTCTGCACTTGGAGTCGTTTCTGTAAATCGTCTTACATGGTCGTTAAGTCGCCATGTTGTCAGTTCAGATGAGCTAATTAAGATCTTAACTCACAGGAATCGTTACTGGTTTTGGATTGAGACCAGGTCTTATATCTGTCAGGTGAATTTGAATGTCTCTGTGTCCCTGTGTGTCTCAGAGAGCTGAAGCACAGGACCATGAAGGAGCCTGACGAGCCAAAGTTTCAGCTGCAGGAATACGTCGACCAAGAAATGAGGACGGCCGGCTGCTGCCGCTCGTAGACCGCATCCCTATTTGTGTGTGTGTGTATGCGCGTATGTGTGTGTGTGTGTGTGTGAGAGAGAGAGAGAGAGGGAGAGAACCGGTACATTCTGTATGTAATAAAATCTGAGATGGTGTGTCTGGGAATAATCATGAAATTCTCAGTGTTTGTAATATTTCTATTAGTGGTGGATATCTCTCCCAGCCCACCTTTCCTCTGCAACTGTGAATGTAAAATAAATAATTCCTACTACCTACATGCTGACACACACACACACACACACACACACACACACACACACACACACACACACACACACACAGTTTGTCCATCCACTTCATAGCCTGTTTAATGCATTCTGTGCAGTTTTTCAGTGTGATGTACATATTTTAAATGTAAGTTTAATTTTGTGCTCTGAAAATCTTTGTAGTTTATAAATGCCCGTCTTGTTGAAACTAAAGTATATGGACAAAAAAATATGTTGAATATTAAATCAATATCATAGATCTTATTGACACGTTTCTATGGATACACTAATGCACCTGATGTAAGCTGTCAAACGGCACTGTGTGCTGTTTGTATGTACAGGATAAAATATCATTACCGTTTTTAATACTGGCACTTGTGATCATGACTGTCATCGTGCTGACGTGTCTGTGACTTATGATTTGGGGTCTTGACATTTTGTACACAGATTGTTCAGTTCAAGAGTTCAAAGTTGCTGTGTGAAGCGTTTAACGCCATTAAATCTCTCTCAGTAATTATCACATTCAATGTAATTAACAGCATCGTCAATAAAAGCCCGTAGGTGTCCACTGACCTCGACTGTGCTCGGGGACGATGCAGTTGTGTTGCGTTATGGCAAATAACAGGAAGAGGGCGCTGCTTCGTTGAAATCTGCTCTAAACCTGCACAAAAAAAACAAGTTGGACATTGAGTTTGGAAGCTACAGAATCATTCGTTTGACAAGAAATGAATCAATTAATTAACCAATTAATAATAAAAATAAAAAAAAAACCTTCACTCATGGGCTTCTTACCAGCCTTTTCTGGATCTTGCTATCACATCTCATGGTCTTCATCAGTGGATGATCTGCTGATCAGGGCCGAATCAACTCCATCAGCTTTAAGATTTAACAAGATTAATTATTTTAGTATTCAGTGGGTCAACTCCATGCACTAAGCAAATTCTATCTGCAGATGAAGACCATGAGAAGTGGTGGAAAGCTCAAGGTAAAGCTAGTAAGTGGACATTGAGTTTAGATTTTTTTGTTTAGTGAGAGGTTATAGATTATTTCCCACATTTTGTATCACAGTGAATTTTAAAGTATCTGATATATAGTGTAAATATTTCGAACCGCTGCGCCGGACATCTTGTTTTGCCATGTTTTATTTCAGCGCATAAGATTGTTCAAAACAACAGAAAATGAACCGTAGTGTGAAAGCCAACGTGAGGACAGCAGATATTCAAAGTACAATTCTTGTAGTTTCCAACGGAGAGACACAAAATATTTGAAAACGCAACCAGGAAGTGAAGAGTTGAGAGATTCGTTCAACCTGGAGGATGCTTGGGTTGCACCCATTGGTTGGTTTTAGACTTCCTGTCATTGATCTTTTGCTGGACTAATGTTGCACTGTGGATCCGGGCCCCCGAGGGGAGGGTGGAGGGAAAGGTAATTGGAAAGTCGGTAGCAGGTGGAGTGATGCTGCTATTGTGTGCTGGGTTCAAAGAGGAGTTGTCCAACAGTGTGACAATGCAAAGCTTTTCAGCAGCTGCTTTGAATCAATAACTTGTCACAGGCTTTTTCTTTTTTTCCCACAGATTCTACCCAGTGGTAGGAAAACCTCTATGTCAGATGTTTTTATTGAAAATTGTTCCTGCTATAATGTTAAAAACACACAACATTTTATTTGGAAATACTGTAAATAAAGATTCAGAAAACTTACATTCGTTCAGAAATAAATCAGATGTTGTTAATTTATTGTTAACTTGTAATCTGTTCTGTATCTTAACTGAGATGATTTGTATCGTATCAATCTGACGTATTTGCATTAAAGAATCCCTCAATAATCAACGGGTTGTTCTTACCGGTGGATGAGGAGTGATGAAGCTCAGACATGGATCTGCAGCACCACCCTGTGGCCGTCACTTGTTATTACAACATGAACTCGCTGAATTATCTGGTACAGCATCAACTCTTTATGGTTCCTGTTTTACTGTCCTCACCTTTCATTCTTTTCATCCAAGTTCTCAGAATGTTTATAATCTCAAAAGTGAATTTTTTAGCCTTTCTTTTTTTTTGCCTTTTGTATGATAGGTGCAGAGGACTCAGCCCTAATGGTACACGCTCACCCGGTAGA
This sequence comes from Seriola aureovittata, assembly GCF_021018895.1. NCBI lineage: Eukaryota > Metazoa > Chordata > Actinopteri > Carangiformes > Carangidae > Seriola > Seriola aureovittata. The sequence goes on from NC_079384.1 coordinate 3,524,617, forward strand.
GTTAATGTTATGAATATGTAGTTGTCTTGAGGTTTCTGACTTCCAGCGGTGGAGCAGATCTGAGCCCTGTACTTATGCAGCTTTATCCGCTCTCCTTCTATCCACTGTCAACAAGTTATAAAGTGCAATCAGTAATCAAGTATTTTTATTGCATTGTAAAGACAAAGGTGGAAAGCCATTCAATTCTGGCCTCTACACTGAGAATGGATCAGTGTATTTCTGTATTTCATAATAAAAGTAATCAAATAAAAAGCAGTGAGGCAACAACAACACAGGAATTGTTTTATTTACCCAAATATTACAAAACAAGAGTTTTATAATTTGACCTTTAGAAGAGGACAGCAAAACAACTATACTGAAGATAATACTGAACAAACATGGAGGACCGAACATGTAACCAAGTAACACACAAAGGGGAAAACAAAATGGACGCCCAACTATAACTTAACACCAAGCAAAACTAACTGAACCCAAAATCTCCCCCATGATGCATCAACAGTTGGTTTGGCCCAATCAGCTGGCTCCCAGATTTAAGAGTCCTCAGCCTTCAGTCTCACCTTTTGCTCCACCAGGAAGTGACCTCCCACCGACCACGGTAACTCAACACAAAGACACACAAAACAGTTAATGTAACAGGAAGTTTCCCCTCGCAGCGTTAAAACATGTGCACGCCGTGTAAAGAGATGTAAGGTTAAACAACCGGCGTGATATTAAGTGTTTTAAGTGTAATTACCTGCAAATGAAAAGAACCTGTGTCGGTAACTAATGAGGTGATTTCACCCCGTGTGGCTGTGGCCTCATGCTGCTGAGGGTTTATATGCATCAAGTGATATTTGTGATCACAATAGTTAAAACTGATCAAAAGAATTTGTTTTTCTTATTGTTGCTTCACTCGGATGTGAAGTCACTTTGCAGACGGATGCATGTGCAGTTTTTACTTTGGTAAATAGAAACTGTTTATGACATTTGAAACTTGTCTCTGCGAGCAGGTGGGAGGGAGAGCTGAGAGTGAGGAGTGATTACCAGGCCGGATTAACCTGGAAGAATGATGTGCAACAGTGTGGGCGAGGGAACACTGGGGGGGGGGCATTTTAACCTGAGTGCCTCTCTAAATCGGTCAGTACTGAGCTTCCCTTTGATTGGTCTGACGATGTCTGATGTCATGACATTCTGTAACAGGGTGGAACAAAGTGAGAGGGAGTGGAAGAATCAGTAGGAGGAAGAGAGGAGACAGAGTGACACGGGAACGGATCAACGTCACCTGACACAGAGCCAACACGTGTCATACAGGTAACACATCGTGTGTGTGTGTGTGTGTGTGTGTGTGTACGTGTACGTGTACATATATAAAACCACTTTGTCATTTCAAGTTTCTTTCACTGCACAAGCTGCTGAAAATAAGAATGTTGAAACTTTCTTCAGCGGGAACTCTTGGGCCTTGAAGGTTTGAAACGCCCAAAACTCTCAAAACTTTGATCTTATTTAAACCTGTTCCATACCATAACCACACGTTCATTATGGTTACCATGACATCAAAGGCCCAGTACGCGTATTGTGTATGGACAAGAAGCAGTAATAGTTGTTGTTTTTAGATTCACTTACATTCATCTTTGTACGTGTGTTGAGAGATTTGTATTTGTTAAAAAAGAAACACACACAAAGACACACGGGAGGTTTTGTGAACATGTGTGAACAGATCGTCGCGGCAGCAACATTTAAAGGGATTCACGTCAGAAACATCCGCTGCCATATGATCAAGCTAGAGTTCTTGGGTCCTTATGACTTCTCCTTCACATCCTTCCTTAAAGGACTTTTTACTTTCCACCGCAACTCCTGTTTTTCCACCTGAATCTCATTGGACAAACAATCCAGTCACAGGAGCTTTTGTTATTTTCCCTTCAGTGTTTTTTCCAGCCCCTGCCTCTGACTGGCTAACGCTCGTTCAGGTTTAGGCATGACGAGTGATGATTGGTTAAGGTTAGGGTAAGAATATCAGGGTAAGCCAGTCAGAGGCAACCTGGAAAGGTGCGTTAGATTTTCAAGAAGGAGCCATCGTCCATCTTGAAAATTGGACAATGTGTTTGTGATTGGCCCGTTATTGTCCAATCAGATTCAGGTGTAAAAACAGGCTCAGGTTTTCTGCTTCGTATCTGTTCATAAAAACACTTATTCTTTCACTTCTGAGGTCTTTTTTTTTTTTCTGTTTTCCCCAAATACAAATCTTTCTCATGCAGATTTATTTTGCAGGTTTTCAAAGGTTGAAGGAGAATCACAGAGCAGAGTCCAATCAGAGGCTGGTGGTTCTGTAACCATCATCTTCATCAGCATCTGTTAGCTGCCTCTGACTGGCTTACCCTGATATTCTTACCCTAACCTTAACCAATCATCAGGTGTCATGCCTGAACCTAAACGAGTACTAGCCAGTTAGAGGCAGGTAAGGGGGCGGGTCTTTGTTACCTTTTGATAAATGATACCTCCTGCCCTCTGAATGGACTGTGCTGCCCCCCCCCCCCCCCACAAATCTTTCTCGTGCAGATTTATTTCACAGGTTTACGAAGGTTGATTTATATTTTTATATTTATACTTTTTTTAATAGAAATCTGTCTGACCTTAATTTGAGCCTGTACGGGTGGGACGTCCCTCTATGATTTTATGACATCACAGCTACGTTGGGAGCCAGTCGTGATCCAGTGCGGCTTATTACAAGTGTGATGTGACACATCTGGACATTTTAAGACTGATGAGTAATGTAACTGAGCCATTAGTGTGGAAAACCACATCTATTTGAGTTGTGTAGAAGCTTGTAAGTATTCTCTGTAAATCGAGGTTTTGGTGTTGCGGAATATATCGTTGTAATCAATGTTTAGTTATTTTTGGAGAAGTCTGCAAGTTAAGATGATTAAAACTTCCGAGCAGCTTTGAGACTTCATGAGAAACTTGGACCAAACTTCCCTCTTCCATCATGTCCCGAAAACTATTAACAAGATAAATGGAGAGATTAAATACCATTGAGATTAATAATTCAATTTCTTCAGGCTTTCAGTTCAAACCAATTTGGCTCTTGTTGTTGTTGCTGCTTCTGATGATGGAGAAAGAAACTACATGGTGTTCCTGTCCACTTCTGTTTAATCTAGTGTGTTCTCTCTCTCTCTCTCTCTCTCTCTCTCTCTCTCTCTCTCTCTCTCTCTCTCTCTTCTCTCTCTCTCTCTCTCTCTCTCTCTCTCTCTCTCTCTCTCTCTCTCTCTCTCTCTGTGTGTGTGTTACTGTGTCCTTCGTTATGAGTGGAAAATACATTTCCATGCATACGTGATCAACACTGTGTGTTCAGACAGTCTGTGACTCACACTCTGACTAATAGTTATTCCAATATCCTTAAAACATCCCAGTCTGGAACAGTATGACAGTGACATGGCACTTAATAGAAGATGGGCGGTTGGCGGCACACACTGACCCGATGATGTGACCTGGAAGAGTTTGTCACAAATGAAATTACCTTGATTAAATATAATTTACAGGCATGCTTACCAGATTTTGACACACTGCACTACAGCTATTTTCTAACTAAACCTTGAGCTCACTTTCTGTCAAATGTGAATCATTAATCACTCAGGTCCACATTTACCAAGCTGTTTTAAAACCTCAGAAACCCGAGGTCTGCCACAAACTGGCGGCTCGTTCTGTTCTGCTGAAACGCTTTCTCAAAATTCTGCAAAAATAAACACAAAGTTTAAAATGTACTCCAGATTTTTGTTCAAAGTTATAAAACAGGAGATAAAAATTTAGTACTTCAAACAAATATAATAGTTTGTGATCAAGCTGGTGCAGCTGTAATGTCTCATACGCTCAGCAGGGGTCCCACTTGCATCATACATTAGCTCAGCAGACACAAGCACACATGCTTCTTTTATGAATGAATGAATGAATGTGAATGAAAATATTAAACTAACAGATTATTAATGAAACAGTGAAAGTTTTCTATTCCCCTCACGTCTTGTCTTCGGTGTTGGTGTTGAGGCCGTGTTGCCAAGAAGACGTTACTACTAAATGTGTCCGTTCCCATTCTCCTCTTTTTGTTTCTTCAGCAGTGATTTGTGGTAAAAACCAAAACCAGATTACCAACTGGAAAAAGCCGTAAACCGCGGCCCCACAAGCTCCATCATCGTTGGATGTCAGTCAGTTTTTGGTCATTTGATTAATTCCAAAGTCATTAGACACTTTGCACCATCTAAGTACAAAACCAATTAAGACCAATTAAGACCAATCCTGCATTATTATCTGATTTGTAAAAGGTCCCGATCCAAAATGTAGTTTTAAGAACTTAAAGGAAGAATGTTTCTGGTACTTGATACTTATTTGCTTTCTTGCAGTCAGTTATGATACTGCCACGAACAGCTGAGACTCGCTTAGCATATAGCTTAGCATAAAGACTGGAAGTGGGGGAAAATGGCTCTGTCCAAAGTTAACTAGGCCAGCTGTTCCCAGCTTGTATAGATTTTAGTTTAACTTTAGTTTTTATTTATTATTTAATTTATTTATTTTTGGATTGTTTCACCCAGGTGCCACCCATGGAAATTGGGGGGGGGCTCTAAATAAAAACCCTTTGTCAGGCAGCTGTTGAATGCCATGACGTACATGGATGGATAAGAGCAGCGTGTTGGTACGTTATGTTAAAAGAATCCGTTTCTAATATTATATATGCAAGAACTGATGTTTGTCTTTTTGCTGTTGTTTTTTCTTTTCTTTTTTTCTTTAATCTCCAGGACTGCGAGGAAAAATGATAAAAATCTGATCACAAAAAAAAGGAGATTTCGGTTTGGCAGCGTGCTTGATGGAAATGTTGAGGTGACACACACAATCCTCCGAGGACGAGCTGTGCACATAAAGGGGCCAATAGGAACCCAGTGGTAAAAAATTTTCCCGAAGATTTCCCACGAACTCGGTATCAGCCATCAGCTGATAAAATCCTCCGTGTGGTAAATATTTGCTCCACCATTTTTATTTCCATCCGTGGAAAAAAAAACAACAGAAGCGGAATACAAAGCCTGGGTCCAGGAGTGATCGTGCTGCCCAGATGTGTGTAAACGTGTTCAGTGGTGTGAATAAGTAAATAGTACACAGTCATTGTCATGCCACTTGCCAACGGACGCCCTCATATGACTCGGCGAGGGCCATCTGTTGCACTGGTTGCTCTCCGTGTCATTAGCCGTACCTGAGGGCAGCATAACCCCGATGGCTCTTCTGTAGTAGTGTGTGTGTGTGTGTGTGTGTGTGTGTGTGTGTGTGTGTGTGTGCATGCATGCGCTCATTCCTCACTAGTTGCCCAGCAGTCCACTCTATTGGGTTAAAGTGACCAAGAACCCCAAACAAAGCCATGTGGTCTCTGTGTTTGTTTGTGTGTGTGTGTGTGTGTGTGTGTGTGTGTGTGTGTATGTGTGTATCCTTCTCCCTTACTGTGCATGCTCACCGTGCACACAGAGCAGCCTGCTTGTGCTTTATTAAATGGTCCTTGCTCAGTTATATACGGTTGCAGACACAGTTGCAGTGACACGAACACCTCCAGATATTCAGCTCAGGGTTGGTGAGACAGTGATGAGAGGAGTAGAAGAAGGTGAGGAGGAGGAGGAGGAGGAGGAGGAGGAGGAGGAGGAGGAGGAGGAGGGTCTGTTTGTTTTTCTCGTCTGTTTCGTTGTCGTTGGTCTTTTACACCTTGTCGTGACAACACTCGGTGAACTCAGCAGCATAATAACCATCTTATAGATGTAACAGTAATAAAAGGCATTGTCTCCGTTGAGCGTTGAAAACACTAAAACCCAGGGTCACCTTCATTTTCCTGTTAGTTTTTATTTATATACTGTATGAAGCTTATGTACATATATAGTTTGTGTCATATCACACACACACACACACACACACACACACACACACACTGTCCAGACTGTCTGTAGAGCTTCGATTGCATTTAACATCTTTTAACCATACATTGTGGCCTGGACTGACGTGGACCGGACTGGACTGGACTGGAGCAGATTAGAAACGAGTGGGCTAGTTTAGATTATACCGGACTGAACTGGACTTGATGGAATTTGATTAGACGGGCTGGACCACACTCGACAACACTGGCATAGACCGGACTATACTGGATTGATTTAGAATAGGTTCAGTAAAACTGAACTGGACTGTAGTGGGTTAAGTTGGAACTGGACTGGGTTCTAGGTTGGATTAGAATGGATTGGTTTGAAGTGGATTGTCCTGGACTGGACTGGACTGGGTTGTTTAAGGTTAGGCTGCAGTGGATTGGATCAGATGAACCGGATCCTGTCTGGATTGTGTTGGTATCATGTGTCATGTGACATGAGGGGACAGCAGAAATTTGATTGTCATGTAAAAGACAAGTATGTCCAATTCACAAACTGTCCACTAGAAAGAAGGAACACAAAGGCTCGATGATCTAATGCTGCTTCATGCATAGAACAACACATGCTGCCTCTCTCTCTCTGGTGCATTGTTCTTCTGGGATCATAGGAATATTTTGGCTCCTTTTGTCCTCACACTGCATTGGCCCCTGGACAAAGGGCTCCTGATCCTTTTCCTCCGGGGTATTTCTAATGCCGATAGCGAGGGCAATGTGTCACTGTTCCTGTAAGTGAAACCCAGTGACTTATAATCAATACAGGAAATGAACATGTGACCGAGCTGACAGTAATGTTGGGTGATTTTAGTTGGTAGTCGTTGCCTGTGTTTTGTGTTTGTGCGTCTGGGTTTCTGTTTCTGCCTTCCAGCTATGCAGTCCCATTAAGATAAGCCTCCTCTCCACTCAGCCGAAGAACATCAACAAACAGAGAGGAAAACCCCCTGCTGTGACACACACACACACACACACACACACACACACACACACACACACACACACACACACACTGGCTTTGTTTATTTTCTCTGCAGAATAGTCGGGACGGGCCACGTGTTTCTGCTGCGCTGTGTGTTTTCATCCACCCTCGCTGACATTTACCTGATAAGATGAGACAACAAATGAAGAGGAGGAAGACGGCACACAATGAAATGCTCAAAGTGAAATGATGTGGAGGAGGTACTTGTGCTTCACATGGTTGTCTTTATTATATTTATTTATTATGGGGTATTATTGTTATTCAAAAGGCCAGGCTTGGGGGCAAGGCGTGCATGGAGAGGAAGGTGATAGGGAAGCTTGCGGCTAAGGAGAAAACATGTTTTGAAGAAAGTTTCCCTCCGGTGCCTCCGTCCATGTGACATTTAATCAGTTTCATAACACAAAACGAATGATGTTAGAGAAAGTAGCTTTTCTTTCACTTGTTACATCGCACTCACTCGTGACCAGAGAAACAAACAGAATGGGCCGAAAAAAGCCGTGAAAATGTTCTTTAATTATAATTCCGCACATCACCAAGATTGGTATTTCCCTTTCCACCAACATGGAGTGGGTTCTGACTGACTCACTTTTGGAGCCAGAGTCTAGCGGCCATTGGAAGAACCGGAAGTTTTTGGTTACTTCCATGATGGCTTCATTTGTCGGCCTCGGAGCTGCCGCTTGGATATGTGGCCCCAAAAATGGCCCCCAGCAGCTGAACTGTGCTTCTGCAACTGTAGGGCCCAAAAAGCATTTTCCCCATAAACTGCTGACACGACCCTTCAACTATTACCCTTCATATCATGAGCCTTAACCTGTAAACTTTGAGGCAAAAAAGGGCCCGGAGAATAACTTGTAATATAAAATGTTCTGCTTGAAGTCTTGCACGATGTTACGGAGCTGTAATCACATTACACATCAGCTACTTAATGTCATTTCTTCTTTTCTAAAAACACTTTTCTGGCCAGTATTCAACGTCTTAACTCAGGAACAGAATCTTTGGGTGCTCAGCTTGGAACTGTTTTGACTTTGTCTTCTGTGCTGAAGGTGTGTGTGTGTGTGTGTGTGTGTGTGTGTGTGTGTGTGTGTGTGTGTGTGTGTGTGTGTGTGTGTGTGTGAAGCAGCCACGTATTAGTATTAATGGCTTCTGTGCAGCAACATATACATGAATGAAGGATGGAGGAAGGAAGGATGAAGTCTGCTGCACCCCCCCCCCCCCCCCCCCCCAGTGAAAGCTGGCTCCTTGCAACGTGATAAAACACAGAATTTAGAAACTGATTCTGACCGAAAAACATAAAATCAGGTTAAAAATATCAAACAAAACGCTAAAAATAAACTACTCAACATTTGAAATAAGGCGCTCTCAACCTTGTTTAAAAATAAATTAAACAACAAAGACAATGGCTGGTAATGAATTTGACTTGAAATTATTGTTTGCGTGTGTTTTCTTGAGTTGCAGTGTGTCGAGCTCCCGGGGCGTAGTAAAAGCTTTTACTTCACGCTACTTGATTTTATACTTGCTGCCCAATTTCTGCTAATTAATCTCATCAAATATTGGGTCGTCATCATAAGTGATTGATGTAGGATTTACATATTTCCTTGCAAATAACGACACATTCCTATTTGATTGATACCTACATGGTCCAGAGTACAGTTAGACTCTATGCAGCTTTTTAATTGATTGATGATTAGACCTGCTTTGATCTTTGTATGTATTTTCTGGAATAAGTTGAACCTTGAAGAGTGATGATACGTAACAGTCTGAGGGTGGATTCATTCAGGAAGCAAAAATGTAAAGTTCTCCTTTACCTGCTTTTCAAAAGAAAAGTTGGATTTGGAGGAAAAAAAAAAAAATCCCAGCGGCCTCATGACTCAGCAGCTAAAGTTAGAGCGGGAGAAATACTCGATGGATCCAGAGCGGCTTCCATCCAGAAGGAGTGAAGTGTTTCTGCACAGACAAGCTAGTTGCATTAATCACAAACAACGCTGCTTAAGTTTGATTTTAAATTTAGACGCTGCCCTGGGACTTTGAATATGAGTCACAGGCTGGAATATGTTGCTGGTTGCTGACATGTACCGCAGTAGACATGTAGACAGCAGTCAGTCTGGGGTGACATCAGGGGCCCCTGGGGCCTTTTACCTCAGAATACAACTCTGGATGAGTTCCCACAGGATTCAGTTGTTAGTGAAGTATGTTGCCAGTTTGAGTTCCCGGCGTGGAGACTGAATATTCTTCTCACTACTGCAACTAATGCTGAATGAGCAGTTTTACCAAAGAAGAAACTAGATGTTTTATTTCTCTATGTATAGTTCATATCATTCTATTCATTTTTCCTACTTGAATAGACTTTCCCAGCATTCCTCTTGAGAATGCGCACACGAGATTCGTTTTCAAACACTAATATTTTCAATCCACTCGGGAATGATTTAGAGTAAATGCATGGGATTTATATTCTCTTCAGATCAGTCACACAAATCCTGTGAGAAAGCCGATATGTCCAAGGAGCTCGACTTTCGTTTACTAAACTTTTGTCGTGCTACACGTGAGTTCAGAACGATACAGTTCATTCAAATCATTCATTCGTTTATTCAAGTATAAGGCCCAATAAAAATGAGTATCAACCAGGACGGATAAACATCAGTCACAGGGAGAGTCTGCCGCTGAGTTCCCAGCCGGGGCTGCAGGTCGGAACATGTGCAAAATTATTTGAGGTGAGGAGAAAGTCTGGCAACCGCCGTGAATCACCTTTTGACATCGTACGGCTTCAGACGTCTGGTACTGATACACAGTTAGCTGTCTTTCTCCAGACCTGCCTCGATTCAGCCGCAGGTGTAAATATAGACAGTTGTCATGGCAACATCTGCACAAAGGCTGGCAATGTCCGCGTCTGTTCACCTCCATGGTGATTATAGAGGCTGTAGGTGTGTGTGTGTGTGTGTGTCACCTATCATGTGATTTTTCTCAAGAATCAGCACCTTTTTTATTTTCTCATTCCTTCATCTTTATCTTCCTCCTCTTCTTTCTTTTCTCTGTCCTCCTCTTCCTCTGCTGTTTTCTGTCTTGCAGTCATGGATGAAAATAATCTTGTATGTTGTTCAACCTCAGGTCAGAATGATTGCGAGTTCTGCTTCGATGCCTTTGTGCTTGCTTGTTCTCAGCATCACAGGCCTGTGGTGCTTCGAGCTAAACGCTAACGTCGTCGTGCTAACATGCTCACAACTATAACGCTAACATGCTGATGTTTCACACGTGTAATGTTTGTACCACGTCCACCGTTTTTGTTTCGTGTGTTAGCATTTGCTAATTTCACAAAGCACAGCTGATGCACATATCAACTGTCAGTCTGATTATTACAGATATCTTTTCTTCATTACACCTTATCTGCAAATGGCAGAAATATAGTATTCCCTCCCCTGCACATGTGGCGTTAACATCTGTTTGGATTCATGCATAGCTCATAGCTAGCTTTGTATTTATTCATAGTTGGTCGTAGCTCAGGTATGAAATTAGAGAGACACATGTGGCAGCTGCAGTCCGTCCACTGATCCTTCGATTTCCGGCTCCTCTCACCCGTGTTCAAGCGTCCTTGGGCCAAGATAGTGGCCCCCAAAATTGCCCTTGATGTGTCTTCATGGTGTGAATGTGTGAAATTGACACACACACTCACATTCACATACACAGAGAGAGAATCTGGATGTCACTGCGCTCCCCAGTAACTTGAGTCGGTGAGGGATTACCCTGTGGGAACACAGTAAACCTGTTAACCTAGAAATTCATGTATTCATCCCCCCTCTGAATATCAGGCACATGTTTGTTGTAGTGGAGTTTCCAGCAGTTAGCCATTGCATCATGATGGTCTCATTTTGAGAGATCAGTGAGTACAGAACACTCAAACAAGTGCCAAAGCCTCTGTCTCCATCCGTTTCGACCTGCTGTCAGTCTGCATCTGCTGCGCTCTTCAATATGCACCTGGCTGGCGACTGGGGACACACTGAAACCACCTGAGCTTGTTTAGACCTCAGTGACTCATATTTTACATACGTGCATATGTAGATATGTGACGGTTGACAGTGCGGAGAGTGAGAGAGGCAGCAAAGGTCCCGCGGCCAGAAATCGAATCGTTGACATTGTGGTTATTTGTCGTGCACGTTTCCCCGTGTCCAGCGGTCGGACACCTCAGTGTTGTGCTGACTATCATCGTATTCCTTTATTTCATTTTCAGTATTCAAACATTCTTGTTACGTAACGTATCCTACTTCAAAATGCAAACATTAGAAATTTTAAAAGTGAAGCTTTCCCAAAAGTAGAACTTAAAAGATTTTAATTTGCGTGAACAAAATCGACGTGTTACGGTGACGATCTCGTTCCCAGAAATCAAAGCTGCTTTAATAAAGACTTTTATGCCTCCGTGCCAATGGATTCAATGACTGTCAGGAACATGTGACGTGTTACTTTTTACTATGCAGCTTCCCCTCAGCTCTGTGGAACGTTTTAACACCTTTCAGCTGATTGTTGTGGTTTTCATGACTCTGCTGTTTGGGTTCACTCCCATCGCCTTCATCAGCGTCGTGTCTGTCTGTCCCCCCCCGGGCCCCGTCTCCCGCCCCTGCTCACTTCTTCTAAAGTCATGTCCTTCCCTTCATCTCCCCAAACCTGCTGTTCTTTTTTATGTATAAATGATGAATTCCTACTTTTCAACACCCTTTTAAAACTGGGATTATATAATATTTGTAAAGAACAGTAGTTTGGTCAGGACTCTGGGATTTTTGAACCTGGGGATTTTTTCCCATGTTGTTGGGTGTAAATGATCGGCACAAAAATCTTTGCAGTTGATCCACTATTGAGCAGAAACGGTACAAATCCGGCAACTGTGAAACAGCTGCTGTGATGTAATCAAACACCGGAGACGTGTCTGCATCAAAGTACATCCACTAAAGGCGTCTGTTTCTGCTACTGACGGGTTCAGGTTGTCATTATAAGTGTCTGACAACATTATAAATAGAATTCCAACAGAGGTAAACCTTTATTGTTACAGAGTTCACGCGTCAAAGCCGCCAGACTCCGTTGACAAAAACAGTCATTTTACCTCACAGAGCAGAGCTGCTAGTTTACCACTGCCTCAGTCAGGTTGCTAGTGTGCGGTACTTTCACTTTAGAATTAGCAATAGCTATAAACTCTTTGTGCAACGCATTAGCCTCGTGCCTTGTTTTGAAACTGTTAAGTTGCAGTGTCCCATAAATAAACTAAACTGAATACTGAATACTTCCTCCATGACTGAAAGTCCTGCAATAACACAAACTGATTGATGCAGCTTCCCCTTTACCTGCTATTGTATTTTTAAGGTTTAAAAATGCGTGTCCAGGTTGTGTTTGACACATTGCAGTGAAAGTTTCGTACAGTGTATTTGTGCTTTTCCAGTTTCATATACAGGTGTTTTCAGCAGTGTAAACAAAGAATCTGCACAGCTGTGGTTTCATGTAAAGTAAATACAATTTTAAATTAGTTTCTTTATTTATAATTGACTGAAGATGTCCTCAGCTGTGACAGAAGGGTTTTCTAATTTTCTGTTTGTACATTCTGTCACTGTTACACAACCACTGGACTACAGGTCACAATTCTTTCTGAATGAACTAAACCTGATTCCTGAAGCAGTCTCTGACCAAACAACATGACTTATTCCTTAAAACCAGGCATCGCTGCCCTCAGTAGAGTCATCGCTATGGCCACCGCCTCCATGGCAACGGGGGGTACATATCGCTGAAGCAGCATGGTCCAACCTCATTAAAGATGAAGACTAAATGTGAGCATGAGCTACTTACAATTCATGTGATGACTAAATGTGTGCATCTGTACTGACCCCTTTCTCTTTTTTACCTCACTCTTTCCATTGCACACTGTAACTCGCTAATAGGTTTCGGATGTGTGGTAACAAATGATGATGGGGGGGGGGGGGGGCAGCATCTTCTTCTTCCTAAAATCAAATTCTCCTTCTGTGCCCATTATCTTTTCTGGGTGTCTTTCTTCTATTCGTGGACACACAGTTTGATCACTTGCTTGCATGAAGATCAGGAATAACACTTTTACAATCACGTTCTTGCATGCAGATGAGGCTCATCCTGTCTAATCACGTGTTAATGCAAATGACGTTAGAAAAAAGTTCAGCCTCAATCTTTTTGGTTCATCAGCAATGACGCACATAACCACAAAATACAGAGGTGAAGACATGAATAGCTTAATCTCCCACAGGATGGCTTGGGCCTATGAAATTTGACCTGCACTAAAAGTCCAATATACTATAAGGATTTAGATGTTTTCCACATACTTCAGTTCCCTATACCACGGCTTAGTCAGTCCAGACCCCGGGAACATGTGGACATGTGGTAATGGAAACACAAGTAGGTAACACTTATGAGCCTCCGACCCACCGTGCGCTGCTCTCTCTTTGTGTTGGTGAGACAAGAGAACATCACGTCCACCTGCAAACCCAACTGTTGTGGAATAGTGTTTCTCTGCTTGTTTGATGTCGTCTCACTCCCACAGATTGTGTGTGTGTGTGTGTGTGTGTGTGTGTGTGTGTTTTGTAGTGGTATTCTGTTACGCTCTAACCTTTTTATCAAACCTTTCTCCGCTGGACATAGAAAAGATCTGACAGATTGTCCTCAGCTGCAACAAGTGGGTGTATGAATATACTGTTCTCTCCCAGGAGCAAATGCAGAAGTAGCGCGACAACGTTTAACGTGTTCGGACTCATCGCAGACAACATTTTAGCAAATGTTTATCACGGTGACACACAAACATTAGTTCACTGTTAAAAACACACGAAGCGACGTAGCCAGATAATACAGGCAGGTCTGAGGTCTGAGGTTTAAATGTGGAGTCAGGCTGCAGCAGCAAAACTCCACAGAGCTCTGAACTGGAAAGCATTTGTTGTTTTTATATGTAACTTCATTTGTAAGTGGAAGATACCATTTACCGTTTTGTCTTGTTTTTTATTCAATGTTCACCCTTCAAAATCACTTTCAAGCCCACACTGTTTTCTAAACAACTACTCCCCCTCAGCGTTGGAAGACAATTATATCCCAGAAGTGAACACCACCGCAACACGAGAGCTCTTGAGATTCTGCACTAAAATACAACCTTTTCCTCGACTCTGCTCAACAGCTTTTCAGTGTTGTGGAATTTCCAATACGAGTTAAAGATTTACAAAATTGAATGAGTTACGACTTCGCTTGAGATTTCAGTGCTCTCCGCCCATACACATAGCTGCTGCTGATGATGATGATGATGATGATGATGATGATGATGATGATGATGATGGGACAGGCCAGTGAAGGGACAGACAGGCTCAGGCACGTCTAATATGATTCTATGACATTTTTGCAGGATTAAGGTACAGCCAGTGAGAGCAGCGGCGCCGTTAAGCAGAAGAAAAAGACAACAGAGCACAGAAAGGGACGTATTGATCCTGGATCTTCAAATGTCAAAATGAAGACGTCATACAGAGAAAGAGAGAGAGAGAGAGAGAGAGAGAGAGAGAGAGCATGTGCTGTAAAACAAAAGCCATCACGGTCTCAATGTTTCCAAGAGATAGAAATACACGTGCACACGGACGCCCACATGCACCATCACTGCATCCCAACCCGCCCACACATGCAAGACACCGATCCAGATACACACACACACACACACACACACACACACACACACACACACACACACACACACACACACACACAAAAATAAATAAAAATACACCCACGCGCCGTGAATGAGTTCGTTATTTTCTCCTGATTAATTTAGTAAATGAAGGCAAACATCAAAGCAAGAAAGTACTGTATGTGAGCTGTAATTGCACTGAGCGTTCCCACGGTGATGTGAGCCTTGCAGGGAGAGGTGGAGATTATTATTTTAAAAAGATTTTTTTCTGGCACTTATCTGAACTTCTAGTTACAAAAATGCAAAACGTTAATCATTTAACCTTTTTCAGCTGAGACTGTGTGAACAGCTTGGTGTGTGGGTGCCCCCTGTTAAGCCTTGTCGTAGTAATTTTAGTCTGTTTTATATTCTTAGTTTAACTTTTGATATATTATTTCTATTTACTGATTTATCCAATTTGATATTCCTTAAATGATTGTATTATATTCCACAACTGGAATCTAATGCATATTCATTGTTTTTAGTCATTGGCAGATGGTTGTTTTTACAAACTAAATGTTTTATATTTTCAGTTTAAATATGCCGTTGTGTTGTTGGCCTGGTGTCCATTTTGAACCTGCTGTAATAAGCTTAATTACATTTTCTAATTTTGTGATCTTAAGTATCAGATATTGTGAAGAAGGCAAGACAGACAGGCCTCCGACAGAATGTACTCCATTTAACGTGTGTATAATGCAGGTATACGGCCTACACTAACGATATACATGCCTAACTACAGATGCACATCAGGGCATGTTGCAGACCACAGGTCATCCTGTTGCAGTCTTTCATGTCAACGGGAGAGTTTTGCTCCCTGACTTCACTCTTCAGGGCAGCACCTCCCCTCAGGCAACATACTGCAGTATTAAATCTCTACCAAGCTCGGGAAGAGGTGTTGCCTGACTCGGGGGGGGGGGGGGGCAATCACTTGTTGATACTCCATAACCCGTGAGCTCCACAGCTCACATAACATTAAATATGAAGCGAACAAGTAAAAATCATCTGACAGCGATTACACCGGTGACATTTAGGAAGGAGAAGCATCTCCAGCAGGAGACGATGAGATGAAGAAAACATTAGATAACGACGTTATTCTGCAATATCGCTTATGACTCGTTTTGTAAAGTTTGCTGGCACATTTTTATCAAGTGGATATGTTATATTCTATTTATACATACAACAGTGTTGCAGCCTCTTGAGATATGCATTTGAGTGTAGGAAGCAAGGAAGATGACCTGCATCACCGGGAGAAAAGAAAGCTCAGATTTTCTTGTTGAAATATTAAATATGCTCTGGAAGTGATGGGCCAATCCTGTGACTACTGTTCATGTATTACATTTAAAACCTCACCACATGACGCAAGGGAACACAGTCTTTGTGTACACACTACACTATATGTGTAAAACATGTGGTATATCAAATATCACGAGCTTTTCCTCGTCATTACCAATTCAGCGCATTTCCATTCAATAATTAGATTATTGAAAATTGAAAGCTTCTAAAAATGTATATATTTTATTTAGAGTACTTTTTTTTGTACTGAAGGATTTACCTGTCTCATTACAATTGTTTAACTAACACACTGACATGCTGAGTGATTAACTAGACATGCTAGCAGTTTGAGCTAGATGCTAACATCAGCATGCTAACATGGTCACAGTGCTACCATGCTGATGTGATGATCATGGTCCCCATCTTTATCATGTTAGCATTGTAACTGTATTTGCTAATGTAATAATGCAGCACTGAACACAAAGTACAGCTGGGGCTGATGGGAATGTTATTCATCAAACAATTTGCTTGTGTTAAATGTTTGAGATGTTTCTTTACGTCTCTCATAGAAACAATGACATAATAACAGCACAAAGTAAGAGTGAACTGTATCCACCCCTCATGAGTCACACAGCATTGATAATCTAAGAGAAAAGCAAAGAAAAAATCAGCTCTGTGCTCGTATGACGTATGAAGTCTTCCTCTGCTTCCTTTTCATGTTTCTCTTTTTAGTTTCTCATTTGATCTCAGTTCAGTCTGATTTAGAGTAATGCATCCCGGCCAAACAAGCTTGAGTAAAATTTATTAAATCATCGCAGTAAAGAGGTCAAAAAGAAGAAATGTTGAAAACACTTTATTTTTAAGTCTAGTTTATTGGATTCAACTCAATCTTTTCTAATATATCAGATTACTGTTTACTGTATTGTCCCTTTATTTCTTCATCATGTTGCAATTATTTTGTCAATGTTGAATTTTGAGTGCAGCAGGAAAGGATGCAGCAAAAATGGGACTTAGTTATAATCATGACTAACTCTGGTATTTCTCATTTTTTCCTGTTGCCTGGAAAACCTTGTATCATCTGTACTCGCTGTGCATTTACCTTCCCCAATTCATCTTTGCCCTTTTTCTAGATTGTTCGAGCTCTCCCAATTACGACTTTCTCATCCAGAGGACTTTCATGCAACTTTTCATTCACCAGAAGGCCCCCGATATCCCTTTCCTATTACTCAAACATTACACAAGAGCTATTCAGAGCATCAGACTTCTCAGACCATGACACAACGTTGGTCCTTCAAGGACTTACAGACAGTGTTTATTGTTTTTTTTCTCTCCTGCTGATGGAGGAAAAAAGAAAGATTGATTCACTTGTTGTTTCTCTTCATCCTCAGACTTCGCAGCAGGACAGATGCTGAGCTGCTGGCACGGTAGATTATGGTAAGAGAGAGTAATTGATGGCTCCGATCAAAAACATGGCTTCAAGATAGACATAATCTACTCAAACATCGTGACAAACACACCGCTCACACAGCACTGGCCTAGTTAGTAGTTTGTAGAAAATGCTTATTGTTCTTCCGTTTTCTCTGAGCTGTAGGGAAATTTCTGGGCCTGGAGGTTGCCGTGGGAACATGAGATCCCACTTGTAAAGGAAATGAGGGATGAGTTCACGGGGTCTGGTTATTGCAAATTTCTGCCCCAGCAATCAAAATAATGAAAATGGAGAAGCTAAATAAATTCAATAGCTGACACAACATACCTAATATTGCATGCATGAGTGCTGCTGTATAAATTATAGCAGAGATTTTTATCTAGTGCATAGTTACCACATTACAAAAACAAATTTGTTTGCACTAATCTATTCCGTTGTTTGTCTGTAACAGGAAATGACCTGGTTCTTGTGAAGCATGTGAATTTAAATATGTAATATTGTAATGTTGTCATTTCCTGTTAGAACAACCCTAAAATGTAAATCTATGATTAAATATTGCATTTTTGCTCTTTTACACTTTTATCCTAAATTGGAATTAGCAATTTAAAAATTTGATCAGTAATTAAATAACATTACAGTTGAATTAATATTTGTAGTCTCCTCACTTTTCGACAAGCGAATGTAAACTCTAATGATGTTATGAAATGCTTTTGATAGACAGTATTTCTGGAAATAGCATTTAATCAGAAAGTCTGTGGGCAGGCTTTTCCCATGGCAGCAGATGTCCTTTAAGGTGACATGCTGTTCCTACTTCTGTGTCTTATGTGAAGTTCTTTGAATTGCCTTGTTACTGAAATGGGCAATAAATTCACCTTGCCTCGCCTTGTCTTTGTCACTGGAGCTTTTCAGAATCTTGTATAGCTTATAAATGTCGATACACAGTGCTTTTTCCAACAAGAACACATAGCACTGGTCATGAAGCTAGCATTGGGAATTGAACCTGTGCGCCCCTTTACGACATGCAATATTTGGGAGGAACCATTGTGCTGTTAAGTTTGTATTCCACTCCCAAAGGCAAGTAGACGCTAGTTAGCCTAGCTTGCTGACATTAGCACTGATCTACACTAGACGTTATATTATATTCATCGTATTTGAAGACCTGCAGAGTGGACTCGGATTAAAGAAAGAAATTGCGAAACAGAGTAAAGATACAGAGTCCGAGATTCACGTAGGTGGTGATCAAATCACTGATCGGACTAAACAAACGAGACTGTCCTCAGAAAGACGAGCCCATGGGTCGTCTGTGCAGCAGGTTTTTTTACGACCCATAGTTACGTTTTGTTGCTAGGCGAGGAGGGAGGAAGATGTGGTGGATGGCTGGATCGATTTCAGGAGGAAAAAATGACCTATTTGGTTTTGATGTTTTGAGGAACAAACCACTGAGTGCCTGTGCTGCTGTTGGAATCGAAGTGATAAACAATATTTAGTGCTTATCCATAATTCATGTCCCCTGGAGTTCACTATTTATATTTCAGTGTGACTTTAAATTCACTGTGCATGTTTTATATTCAAATTAATTTTGTGTAAAAAAATAAATAAATAAAAAGATGCTCTGACTGCACCAAGAGCCTTGATGGGGGCACTTTCAAAACTTTGCAATTACTGTTTTTTCGGAGTGCTATCATTAAGCATCAGACACAGCCATTCACGCACAACCAGATGTGGGCGTTTCTCAGCAGTGATTCATTTTGAGTTATGCAACAGGAACTCGCACAGTGATGGCAATCCTGTATCTCTTCAAGGTCTGATGTACGGTGATGTTTGTCTTCACATTGTGATTCAGACATCTTTAAAGTAATCAAAACATGATGGATGATCTTTCATGTTGGGTTATGTAAAAGCGTTTTTCCTCCTCTCGTCTACTCTTGTTTTCTTTTCTTGGCTCTCTTAACTCTTGTATTTATCAAAGGCCCAAATTGCCATCCCATCCGTCCAGTCAGACTCGATCACCTCGTGGGTGCTCTGCCTGAGCACCACTTAGGTTTCGTGTCTAATCAGGAACAACAGAAGGAGCAGTGACAATAAGGACATACACTGAAGGTCAAGTGTCGTTGGCGGAGACAGGAGGCAATTGAAATAAATTGCTGCTCAGACCAGTAGTTCTCCGACACGGCAAACAAAATGTCTGACTTTGCAAGACGGAGAGGGAGTGAAATCGGTTACTATTGTGTGTTCATTACTTCCTTTAAGAACGGCAGCCCTGTCTACATGGAACTACAGTCACCTGGAGACGGTACATGATTTAACCCCATCAACTGTGTTTCACTCGCCGATTTATTAAAAAAGAAAAAGAAAAGTACATCTTGCTCAAATTTACTTTCAGGAACCCCCTAGAATCCTGAACAGAGCCTGTTCCTAACTAATGCTGCCACATGTCACCCATTATCCATTTAAGATTCTTCTCTTTTGGATGGATTTCAGCCCTTTCCTTTTGTTCTGATCTTCATGCAGAGAAGCTGAAATCAACCTCCTGAAGTTCCCGCAGGAGCAAATGTAATCTTCCCCCCTGGAAAGCAGCAAGGAGCTATCTGGTCACACAGATGACCAAAGTGTAAAATATGATCGGTGATTTGTGATGGTTGATACTTTGCGTGACACAGACATGGCTGAACTCTTCAAATGTCTGAAGTTTTTCTTAGCTCTGTAGTCCCAGATGTTGTGTGTGCTGCGCGCCCTCCACAGACACGTCTCCAGTTGGACATCCTCAGCGGTCGGGTCTGTGTTAACTCTGCCACATAAGCCCGACCAGCGAAGTGATCCAACGCTGCTGCTCAGTGTGACTCATTCCCTTTGCTCAGACTGGCAGCCAAAATTAAAGGCCACTTTGCGACCAGCCTCCGTCACTGCTACAGAGGCCTTTCGTTAACAGACTCATGAAATTACTATGATCAAATTAGAAAGCGGCGTTAATCTCCTTCCCTGGGCGGGCTGAGGAGAGTCTCCCACTGGGAGGTGACGCATGTTTCCTGGTGACAGCATAGGGAAAGATTAGGAAGTGGAAGATCCGTCTCCTCTTACATTCATTTTTAATGGGAGGGCGAATTTGACGGTGTGTGACTGTAACAAGGTATCCCTTAATAATTTTAATTGGGACTGTCTCTGTTAAATGTCCAGGCTTCCCTGAGATGGTGTTTCTTTTTCTATTTTGGATAATTGTGAATCATAATTGCACTCAAAAATCTATTTATAGTTCATTTCTTAAAGAATCGGGGCTTTGAGGATCTAAACTTTGACTTGCTGTTCATATTTGGAAATGTCCTCAGCTTCAGCTTGTAACTGACATATGCAGGCAGTTTTTTTTTCTTCACGTGACAGTTAATGATTCCACACGAGCGTTGTTGTGTACAGATGTCCTGCCTTTGTCATTTCCCATCAATCCCCTGCTTCTATCCTGCAGCAGCCATCAGCCATATCGATTCACAGTGACGGGCGACTCTTTGTTTACATACAGGGTTCAATTGCAGCTCGCCTCATTTACACTGTAATGAGGTGCGAGCGGGCGGGGGGGGGGGGGGGGGGGGGGGGGGGGGGAGTAGCAATACTCTAATGTTGAAGTACTCCCATATTTTATACTTTCCCTGTGTTTTATTTGATATCCATAAGAAGATATATTTGTGGTTTTAAGCGGGGAAAAAAAATCAATGTAGTTTTACATCTCCTCTCTCAAGCCTCTATAGCTCTTGCATCACTAGGTCTGTAAGCCAATCAGAAGAGAGTCTCTGAGTCTCTCTCTAACGATTGACTGAATTAAAAAAAATAGCAGATTTCAGGTAAACACTTAGAGAAACCAAATCCTGCAAAGTTGCATGATGGGTCCAGGTGAGCTTTTCTATGGGGAGGGACATGCCAGCTACCTTGCACCTTATGTGCACAGCCATGCACTGCAGAATTACAAATCCAGCTCTATGATCAGTGGAAAAACAGAACACTGACACATCTTTTTTTTTTAAGTTGATATAGTGAGATTCAGAGAAACATGATTAGTGATTGGTTGTCACCAACTCAAAAGGAAGTTTTGTGGCTGCTGCTGCTGGAAACTGATTTAAGATCCATTGTATAAAAATATTCCTTTTTTCTAAAGTCAAACTGTCAGAGTATAAAGAAAGACAGTAAATACATTTTAAGGGGAATGAAAGAAGCAGTAACAGTTCTATGTAACGCAGACAAATAATGGTCAAAAATAACTAAAATGACCAAAACGTAACATAATTTATTATATTTTCCCTTTAAATGTACCTTGAAACAACACACACTGTTTTCCCTCTATAATGTTGATGCATATCAGGAAGATTTATTAATAAAAGGGCAAAGACATTAGGTGGATGGTTGGTGACATTATGGCCATAAATCAAGAAGAGCAGTGAAACTCATTTGTTAATTAGTTTGACCTTTATTGACCTGTTACCTAAATGAACATAGGCTGATGTTGAGTGTTGGACCATTCTGTACTGCCTGTTTTTATTACTGTCCTTTTTAATTATGTCTTTAAAGGTCTCTTTTTCTGCAGTTGTAATCATAATTTAATCACTCCATCAATGGATTTCTTTTGTTTTATGCAAATTATTGTTTTGTGGTTTTTATTGTGATGTTAGTGCAGTTGCCACGCACCCGTCACTGTGATTTCCATCTGTAGTTGCTCTATCTTTTCGGGAAGCGGTTTGGTTTAAACTGATGAAAACTCTCCCGAATAAATAAAGAAATGCTTAACCCTCCACTGCATCATTGTAGCAGCAGGTTGCAACTTAAATCTAATGAAGCTTTCTTTGTTTGTTTGTGTACTTGCCAACAGGAAAGAGGAAGAGTGGGCAGCACGTGCTGCCACCTCCTGTACCAACACAACAACATCCGTTACTACACATCATAAGCCTGATATGTTTAACCCGATGACGCCCTTCCTCCTGGCTTACAAGAAACTCCTGAACACATATAGACTATCGGTACATCTTGGTACATCTTGATGGTAAATATCACATTGCCAAATATAACTAAGTGTGGTGTGTGTGTGTGTATTAGGGAGCAATGTGTTCTTTTTCTTGGCTCTCTGTGTAAGTTATAGTTCAGTTGATGAGATGTACATTACCAATCAGTGATGAGGTTTTTAAACAAGAGGACGATCTCCATTGACATATCAATTTGTCAATTTCCTGTGCCGCCTTATCTGATTCCTCACCACTGAGATCTATAGCGCTGGTGGTCTGACACTGTGCAATGGGCTGCCTGGCAGAAAGTGAGCTCCTCTGGCAAAAGCTCATCATGTCTCTGGGAAAAGAGCCTGGAAATAATGGTGTTCAGCTCAGACCAGTTTTCATAACTGGCTGCAGATGGAAGGATGGATGGATGGGTGGATAAGTGGAATGAATGGATGGGGTGGATAGATAAATTGATCACTGATGGATGGGAAAGTAGCTGGAAAATAGATTTATGATGCTAAATAAGGCACAGTGGCTGGATAAGTGGAAGGACTGACTATTTTCAGTACTGACAGTGTTGTGCAAGTTCACACCTCACAACAGTTAGCTCAGAGTTCAATTCACAAAGATTAAATTAGTTCTAACAGTCCAAAAAAAAGTAGTTGGTATTTTAGAGTTTGTCACAGCTGCCACATGTCGCTGGAAACCAGTTTAATAAGAACAATGAGAATAAATAAAAGCATTAAAGTTGGAGGCTGTAAAAGCAAAACAGGGAGCTCAAAGATGCTAAAATGCTCCTTGTAGCTGAGGTGAACTGCAGAGTAGCGTGACAACTCTCTGTAGGTTTGTGACTACGAATGTTACACTATTCCTGTTTTAATCTCTGATTTTGGAAATCAGGGAGCAGAGCAAAAGAAGGCGATAGTGAAAATCTAGTTTATGGACAGAGCCTGGCGGCTAAAAATGTGCTGGAGGATCAAGCGTGTTCATCTTTTATTCAGGCCTTTTTGTTCTGCTGCTGCTACTGGCAACATGGCAGCTCTGTTCATTGTCTTAGGTTTCATGAACCTGTTGACTGTCTGCAGCAACGCAGACTGACTGAGATTCGCACTTTAAAAAGAGAGCAGGTAACCTCGGAGTACAGCCGAGGGCTTTGTGCTTTAGACCCTACACCCACACACTTAACCCAATGAGTGAGAGAGCACATTGAATTTAATAGATGCCCCGATCATGAATGTTTCAGTGAAGTCATCAGAAGATTATGTCACTTTCTTTTTTTTTTCTGGTGTCACCTCCTCTTTCAAAATGCACCCCTAGTTCATTTTCCTGTTCGCTTCCTGTCATGAATTAAGTCTCATTAACTGAAATTGTCAGCAATTAATATTTAAACTGAATGTCTTGTTTCGTTTTGCAATACATTATCATGTGTACACAGGCTCGGCGGCTCCAGTCCTGGAGTGGCCTTTTGAGCACGTGGGCTGAGCTGAAGCAGTGAGGACGCTGTGAGATAAGAGACTCACAGCTGTAAAGAGTTATTGTTGTGGGCGGGACAGACTTCCTGTGTCCGTCCTCGTGACACGAGCTGCTCCAGTACCTGTCGAGACACCAAAACCTGCGACCTAAACAACCATATATCAACCCTCTGATACGACCCATTGGAGTGGCGGCATGCGTACCAGACCTCGGTTGTCCTGGTTACCATAATAAAACCATGCGACCTTACCGGGAATGGCGCACCGATCGTTGCTGTGGTTACTGTAATTATGGTGATGGCTCGGTGAGGTTCAGGAAGGGATTGTGATTATGGTTTAAAATAAGCACTTCTTCAACATTAAACGATCTTTGTAGTCATGGTTACAATAATAACAACGTGGTTAACTTTGTTGAACGCTCATGGGTAAAAGAAACGACATATAAACTGCTGGTGTCACGTGGGAATCGAACACACCGCTCTCCTGTGTCTCATCCATCCACCACAGCCTCCTCCTGACGTGGACTTTGTCGCTCTTTATACTACGTCACCGCACTTTTCCCTTTGCTCGCCACTGGATGTCGCCTAGCAACAAAACATAACAATGGGTCGTAATATCCCGCTGCACAAACGACCTACTGGCTCGTTTTTTGTTTTTGTTTTTGTTTTTTTACAGGAGGACGGTCTCTGTCTGTTTGCGATTATTAGCTACCACTTCAGAAGTGTCTGGTTTGTGGCCAATCACAGAGCAGGCCTTCTTGATCAGGTTATTCAGTCTGTTGCTGCTCTCCCAGCAGACGACAGGCAATTACTGGCAGAGTACATCCTGCTGCACATGTTGAAGGATGTCAGCGTCCTCAGGAAATAGAGCCTTGGTGTTAGTCTGCTGTCAATGTGCAGGTACTTGTAGTTATAAGTTCCAAGTTGTTTTTAATGGTTTAAATAATCTTTTAAAAGCTTTAAGGACTTGATTGACTGATTAGCATCTAGCTGTTCAAAGCTGAGCATCAACTGTGCCATGACACGAGCCGTTATAACAATCATGATGATAATTAATATATTTTAGACATGGCACATTGAAAGTATTCCAACATTAAATCCAATAAATATTACATCCAGTTTTGAAGTTTTTTTCAAATGACAGTTTAAATGGTTTGTAATGTTCTCTCTGCTGAAATGAAAAGCAGAAATGATATTACTGGCTGTCAAGTGCTCGGCATGTGTGACTGCACGTGCGCTGACCGAGTGAAAGTGATAGTGACCGAGTGCCATTCACCTGTCTGCTCCATGTGTCTTTACGAGAATACTGTCCATATGTGTTCAAGCTTGTTTGTCATCTGCCTCTGATGATTGAGTGCTCTCACTGGGGGAGAGAGGGATTGTGGGAGGGAAAAACGTAGAGCCTTCCGCTGCTGTTTATTCCCTCTGCCTCTCGTCTTCTTTGAAAGCGTGCGATTGTGAACAGAAGAGGAAGCTGGAGGAAATCGTGTCGCCGAGCAGCTGTTTTGATAGACAGTGTTTACCTGCGGTGAACACCATGTGCGTGTGCGCATGCATGCCTGTGTGTGTTGGATGTGTGTGTGCTTGTGCAGCTGTGTTTATGTGTGGTGTGGGTTCACACAAAGTTTAATATGCCGGTTGTTCCATTTCATTGTATTGTTCTAAAAGTCCTCATGATTACTTTATCCTCCATTTACTACATGATTCTTGTAAAGTGTGACATGAGCTGTCGGTGATGGCGTCTCCGGACAAACCAAGTCAAAAGCTCAGGGCCAATTTTTCTTCCCACTCTTCGTTTGTTGATGTTGTTTGGCCTTGGTGGAGCTCTGAGCTCTACAATTATTTGTTTTTGGCGCATAACATTAACACCAAGAAAATGTCTGACGAGCTGAAAGTCATTCTCTCCCTTATTATCAAACGTAACCTTACAGATAAAGTGCTGATGATAGTCTCGTATGCTTTGCTCAGATATGGTAATGCAGTGTTCGGATGGCATGCAGCAAATGATAGAACGCTCATTACAATGGAGAACCAACAAAGTTGCACTCAATAACAAATCTTTTCTCTCGGCAGCATCTGACAACAGCTCAGTTGTTTCATTCCAGCTTTAATGATAAACTTTGGATTTGGCTCCAGTGTAATGATTTAAGTGTGAGATAAAATAAGAGCATGACAAGGACAACTATCTTTGATTTCCCCTCTCGTTTAGTCCTGTTTTTCTATTTCAATAATAATTCAATTATTCAAGTATTTGCAGTGTGTGTGTGTGTGTGTGTGTGTGTGTGCGTCCATGTGCGTGTGTGTACGCTTGCACGGGTGTGTGTGCCTGCGTGCGTGCGTGTGTGTTTGATTGTGTGAATGAAAACACAACACATGCTCTTCCTGTCTAATCCACGGAAAAGCAAACACAGTCAGCCATGTGAATGTTTAACTGTATGTGGAAACGGTTTGCGTGTCCTGCAAACTGGACAGATACTGACGGGCCCTGCAAAACATTTGATTACGTGTGTGTCTGTCTGTCTGTCTGTCTGTCTGTCTGTCTGTCTGTCTGTCTGTCTGTCTGTCTGTCTGCAGGCAAATAACAAATGCTTTGTGCATCTCGACTGATTAAGGTTCTGCATGGAGAAATATAGATGTAAAGGAGTGAGTCAAACCTGTATATTAAAAATGACAGATTCCACTGATCGCCTTCAGCCCCCCCTAGTGCCAAATGTACAGAGAGGTCAGAGGTGAGAGCCAATGAGAGCACTTGAAAACACCTAGTATATATTCTGACCCTGGTCTCTGTGCTGTGAAGGCCGCCATCCAGGGGCAGAGTGGTGATAAAAACCGGCCAGGGTCCTTTGACTCAGACTGGCCCACAAGAACCCACCATCACATCCAGCCCATGTCACTATCAACCAGAAATATGCAGCAAACAGAGCAACTCGGATTATTTGTACAACAATGCATGAAAATAGTAAAACCTGCTACTTTATTCATTAAAAAAAAGGTTTCCAGTGAATAAAACCCAGGCAGTGATTGTTAGTGTAGGATCCAGGGCCTGTGAATCTTCTTGGCAGCTGTTCTGTAGATTACATAAAGGGTCCAGAGGGCTGGAACTTTTAAATTCATCAACACAGACTGAAACAAGTTTTGGTGACTGTAATTATTCCTCTAGTTCATACTGGTTAGAAAAGGTCCCTTTCCTACACTAATTTCCTAAGACCTACCTTTATTTCAGTGAACCTTAAATCATTCCACCTCAAGATGAGGCCGCCTCACTACAGTTCATTCTCTCTGTGAGAAGCAGCAGCTAAAATTCAGTTCAAAACGCTGATTTAAAGGTTCAGAGTGATGCAAGCTGCTGCTGCTGCTTCCTCACCAAGAACAACTTCCTCGCAACTGAAGAGCTTCGTCTTTCACTGTGTGGACCACAGAAAAACGAGCAGCAGGATACATCTCACAAGACTGTCTTTATTTATCTTTTTCTTTTACCATTCATTCATAGCATTTACCATTCAACTGAAAAAGTGTCAAAAGGGTTCAGGTGCCTCTGATGTTTAGGGATTTAAATTTAGGACAATGAGATTTTTTTTTTTTAAATTTATTGCTGGGTTTTCACATTATTTTTCATTATTCTTATTATAAACAGATATTTATCTATGTTCCTTTCTTTTATTCACCCGACATGCGGCAAAGAGAAATTATCTGGAGAGACAGTACCTGATTTTTTTGGGCCACTCAGGGCAGCAAAAACAAGCTACAAAAACATACCTGGAGCAACATTAGCATTTATATTTGGAGTTGCCCAACAGGCAGATTAATATCCAATATTTAATCAGTCTCTCTGGTCCCTGCGAACTCCTGAGGGAAATACTGGGCTGTGTGTCGGTCCCTTGGTGCTGCGCAGGTAGAGTACAGCAGGTTTATCAGAACTAGAGCCAAAAATAAAAAAGAAAGCAGAAAGACTGAAACCAAATCAGTAAAGTTGTAGGGCAGAAAACCAAAACAATGAGCTGAAAGATGCTAAAAAAAAAAAAAAAAAAAAAAAAAATGCAGTCAGCTCAAAATGATCATCAGATTCGTCACTATATGAGCAATTCCCTTTACATCCAAGAAGTCATGTGACCCATCGTTAATATGAAACACATTGATTATCTGATGTTATTCCTTTTAATGTCCCTTCAAGGACATTTATAAGAATATATATAAGAATGAAAAGAGTCTATAAAGATATAAAGAGCCTTGGAGAACGGCCCTGATAATGCAGAGAGCTTGATCCACAATAACCACTGAAAAAACCAGTGAGTGGATTTTATTTTCTTTCTGCTGGGATGTATAGAGTACAACTGAAGCAAGTGAGAGGAAAGGCAAGACGGAGGAGAGAGTCTCAATTACAGCCATAATCTTCACCTGCTGGCTGGATGTCATGCCTGTTATATTTTACATGATAAAGTTCTCGGCTCCGACATCGTGCCGGCTGATGAACGGACAGTATGCTCGGTCAGGGAGCTGTGAGGCTCTAAACGCTCTCTCCATTTCTGCCTCCACATGGGGCGTCTTCTACTTAACTGATCGACTCCAAACAAACAGCGGGGGGGGGGGGGGGGGGGCAGGAGAGGAAGAGAGTAGAAAGGGGAAGGAAAGAATGGAAAAGATGGGAAAAGAGCAGAAGCAGGGAGAAGACATTACAAAAAGACTGAAGGACAGCAGAGGAGGAGTTGAGCAGAAAGAGGAATGAAGAGGAAAAGTAAAGAGAAGAGGAGGGAGGAAGAGCTGTGAATATTGGTAATGAGATAACAGGAAATAAAGAGAAAAGTGAAGTCAAGAGAATTCAAATTGAGGCGGGGGAAAAAAACAGCATGAAAAGAGAGTGGAGGAAAGAAGAGAAGAAAAGGAGGGAAGGGAACAGAGATGCAGGCAGAAGATGAGTAGAAAGAACAGGAAGGAGGAAAAAAAATGGAGGAAGGAGAAGAAAATGGAAAACTGTACACTGAATTAAATGATCTGGCTACAAATGGAAAAGCATGCTCACACAATAACAATGATTAATAATGACAAACATTGTAAAAAAGACGAGAAACATCAATAATCTACATTATTGTCCAGTGTTGGTTCCCTTATTAAAAAGTGGTTAACAAGAGTTCCTGCAGGCTTTATTTACACGGTCAGAAGTTGAGCTGTTTTTTGACTTGATGCCAATAAATGTACTGATTTGAAAAGATGTAATTTGCTAATTCGCTTTGTCCTCCTCACAGCACAAGGCCGTTTTCAGCCAGCAGATGTCACTCCAGAGCGACACACTACCGGTTTACTACCGAGGAGAAAACTAATGCAGGAAGAAACTAAATCCTGCACGTCACCATGTGAAGCTGCAGGTACAGAAGACGAAGCTTTGGGGTCATTACTGGGTGAGCAGGAAGGAACTGCCCGTGTGAAAATATCTAATAACTGACTCTAACACAAGTTAACTGAAGTGTGAAATACATTTCCCAGAATGCAATGAGCAGGGTTTAGAGGTTATTTGGACGTGTGTAGGTTCTCCACAGCAAACGCGCCCCATCTTTCACTTAACAAACAAGAACTTTGCACTCAATGTTGCGCAATATTCGCTCTCTTGCACAGACATAGGTGGGTGCTGGTGGGTGCTGGTGGGTGCTGGTGGTCCGCCAGTGTTCACTCTTTTGTGTATGAGCGACTGCGACACGGCCGCTGTGCGGAACAATAATCCCGCCACAAATAGTCACCGTGTGCCGCTGGACTGCTGCGGAGGACTCAACAACGTGGACTACTCCAAGGTAAAAAAAAAAAACTACAAGTGTTAAAACACGAAGCTGTCGTGTTGCATCTGCGACTTTTAACACGTCTAGGCGGCAACAGCTGCTCACTGAAGCTGCGGGTCTCGGTTTGACGGAGTAAACCAGTCTGCCTCGCTGCCGCGCTCGTGACAGCCGGAACTCAGCCGGAATAGTCTTTTATTTTCCAAAATAAAAGCATGTTCTGCTAATTCAGAGCGCACATTACAGAAGCAGTGCAATACAACTCCCACCTGAAGACAATATAGAAGTAGCTGTTTTATTTCAATATAAAAACATGATAAAATGTATGGATCGAAACATCAAATATTTGTTCAATTGACAAAACAGTTGCTGATTGATTTTCTGTATATCAACTAATCAAGTAATTGAGAATTCATTGCAGTTTTACTCATCTTTTTAACAGGAATTTAAAACAAGCAGGGTAATGTTGTTCCTTTTTTTGACGACAAAAACTAAACCACCAAACACAATCAACAAACAGAAACAAAATCTTTTAATATATTTTATGTGGTATTTTTTAAATATATTTTTTAGGCTTTATTAGGCTTTTTTTTCTCATCCTTTAGGTGTAAAATAAGAGAGAGATGCTGAAATCTGAACTCTATCTTGTTATTCCACCTCCTCTGGCCTGCAGCAGTTCACACTGAGCAGTGGAAACATCCTTATTCCACTCAGTTACTTGAATGCTTCTTACTCAAGGTCAGAACGCTCATTAAACGCAACACGGTTACTGTGTCAGCGTGTATCGCTTAAAAAAAAAAAAAAGATGAGAGAAACTGATCTGAGGCCAGAACCCCGGACAGCAGCCCAGAGGCAGTTCAGATGGTGGCCTGTAATTGACGCACACAATTAAATAACATGCTAAATAGGTTTACAGTAATCGACCCATTGCTCATATAGCCGTTGTAGATGATATGTGATACCAGCCACTTAATATAACACACACACACACACACACACACACACACACACACACACACACACACACACACACACACTTTATATTATCTTTGTCTTGAAAGTCAACAGAGTTGAGAAATCTCACTGTGGTTTAGACATCAAGTAACCTTCCAATCTCCACAGATACACTATCATCACTTTGTGCAATGCAGCAGTAAAAACCTTGTTTTGAAATATTAATGCAAGGATTTTCATTGCCACCAGTTGCAATAAGTCAATTTACTTATTTACTACTTACCACTTTATTTCGGTGATATAAATGTAGCCGTTTGTTCATTTTGGTTAAAGATGGCCTTTTTTTTCAAATTGCATTTTCGATCTGATGACATTAACCGTGGTATGAAAATGATTTCTTGCGTCTTGTTTTATATAGATAGAAATGAAAGGGTGCAGGTTAATGGAAAAACTGGATAAATTAATGAAAGAAAATTACATCTTCATTGGCGATGCGCTATTGCAATCATCAAAAAAATAATATAGCCCAGTACCTGCTACACTTTGTTTTTGTCTAGAAAAGGGAAAACCTTCGCTTAGTAACCAATAATAATTAGTAAAATCAATAACAATTCTAATAATAATGATTACAGTAAAGTTCATTGTTGTAGTTTCTGCTAAAGTTATGGTATTCACAATAAAGCAGGTTTATTTTCCTGGTCTCATCTCTTCATAACTGAATGTAAAGGATCTTTATGATAAAAGCTTGTTTATCTTGTGCATTTCTGTTAAGAATTAACTATTGGTTAATGAATCGTTATTAAATTTTTAAAACTCAAATATTGAAATTGGCATCAGTGTTAAAAATCCATTTTCAGTCAGGCTCTTGTAATGTAGAGCTTTCCTCTAGCAATACCATTAGGATAAAATATCAACTTTACACACCCAGTCTTTTACTCACTAAGCCCTATGGGTTTTCTACAGCACTGCCCACTGGAAAAACAATAGTTCTCTATCAGTTAAATATAAAAACTTATTATGAAACTTTCAAATTGTAAGATGACTTGAAATTCTTCTTCTTGTTGCTGTATTTTCCCTCTGGTTCCAACACTTTGATATGAAATACATAAAACACCCAAAGCAAACTGAGGGCTCGGGTGTAAAAGACACACTTTGTTGCTGTTTATCTCTGGCGTCAGTATAAACTGAAAAACCACAGAGAAGCGCCCGAGTGTGTGGCAGCGAGGGTAAATCAGTCTGTGATGCTCCACCTCACATCGGTCTAAATGATTCATTTTAACGCCTCGCTTCGCTTTTTAAAAAGCCACATGTTGCTTGTCATCAGTTTTTTCGCGTGTTCACAATGAAAAAGATTGTGTGAAAGCTTGTCACTGTGATTTGGTACTGCAGTAAAAGGGTGGTATTATTAAACAGTAATTTGTCACGGCAGACGCTAGTCAAAAACACATTGGTAAAATTAGAGCAAATGTTGCGTAAGTCCAAAAGGCATGCTGAAGAACAAGATGATGTAGCTGTATCTGCTGCTTTCTATCATTCACCATCTTAACTGCAGCGAATCTGGGAATAACAGAACATGGAAAAGTAACTGAAAGATGTTTGAGATTGAAACATGTACAAAATAAAAGTTGTGGTGTTTCAATCCAACTGTATTTGCTCATTTTCAATTAACAAAATTGCAAAAGGTGGAAAAGTGACTGAAACATCGGCTGAAGGATCGCAACAGCTGTAAACATTAGATCTGTGGATGATTTTCTATAAATTCTGTGCAAATTTAGCAAAACATTTGGTCGGAAATCTGTTTCCAGCTATGGAATTATAGGCCAGCCATCTTTAAATGAAACAAGGTTTTTTATATTTTTGTGTGTGTTTTCCATTTTCCTCACAACCTTGTTCTCCACGTGGTCGTCTCTCTCTCAGATGGACTTGACGCTGATGGAAGAACTACGAAAACACGTCGACTTTGGCGACTCCAGCTTTTGCATCGCTGTGATCGCCATCGTTTTCAACCCTCTCTTCTGGAATGTGGTAAGAACGTACTGTAGATATCATAGCTCCAAAGTAATCTTGTTTACCCGTCTCTGTACTTAACTTCATGCAGCCAGACCTTTTGTCTGGTCAAGCTCACTCAGGTCTCGAGAATATCAGGTTAAGAAATTTAGGAAATTTAGTTATGGGGAAATTCTGTGATTGAATGGCTGGAAATTTCAGAAACAGTATCGCTTATTGGATTTTGGTTGGGTACAACAAGTTCTCTGGTATAAATGTATTGAAGTGTAAAAGCCCTTTGAACTCAACGTTGTTGACTGAATTTCTCTGGAGACTTCTGTGAGCTCGTTGATACACAAGTCTGACGCCGAAGTATTTTCAGCCCAATTTAAGAACCTTTTCTGACACGATGTTCTGAGAAACAGCAACTCTCCTGATGTTTTCCACGGCGAATCGCTGTTTGTGTTTACCACAATAAGTTACATCATAAATCATCGGCAGCTCTAATTTTGGCTTGACAAGAGGAACACAATTTTGCTCTGGGTGGGAAGCCAGTGAGGGATAATGTCTGCGCTGCATCACAAAGTCCGACTAGTTGGCTGGGGCACCGTCACAAGTTGTTTATCAGTCTTGCTGAAGCCCTTCGCCAGTTGTGTGCATAGGGCATGTGTAGAAATGCAACAGAAATGATGCAACACTTGCTCTTTGGCTAATAATTTGTTCAATGCAGTGGAAGGAACCACTGGGAACTTAAAAGTTTGTATCTGTCCACAGATAGTCTGTCTTTGTTTAATCAAGGCAAGCTGTCCCGACAGTGTCCCTGAGCTTGATAAAAACTGCCTTGATCACATAGAGTTGCCTTTTACAGACAGGATATCTCAGATATTTTTAAATGTCTATCACCAGGGCCGATTATAGTTAATATCTAATCGACTTCACATCACATAATCTTGCCCCTCAGCATCAGACCGTAAATAACGTTGGTGTTTTCGGTTGCGTTGATTACACTGCGCTGTGAAAGAGTCACTCCTGAGGCGTCCTTCTCACAAAGACATGGAAAGAAAATGCTCTTTCATGTCCCTCCAGACTTTAATCATACACTTTGAAGTCACATTGTTCATCATAGATGTAGTTTAGTGAGTGAATCATGCACTTCAGTCTAATTATACTTGAAGCTTTACATAATACAGCAGATAAGGTAAAGTGCTCATATTAGGAAAAAAATCCTCTCAATCTGTATTCCTCGTCCACATTCTTCATGAGGCACTCGTGTTGTTCCACAGGCTCGATTAATTGTCATGTAGTTGCTAATAAATAAATGTACAAGTTCAACTCACAGCACAAATGCATCAAATAATAAAAGTGAATAGAAAACCGAAAAGCTTCGCAGATATGCTGCAATTGAATAATTGAGTGTTCTGTCAGTGTCCTGTGGCTTATTACGACGTTAATTGCGTTTCATAACGATCTCCTGTTGTCCAGGTCAGATAAAAACTGCCCGGCCCTGTAGGATCATCGGCTGCGATCAGCCCAGATTACTCGCTGCTTCTGAAATGACTCTTCGCTGCTTCAGCAGGTGCATGTGATCGTCTGTTAACTGCTCACCTGCGCGGCCCAGCAGGACACGTCATTATACAGAGGGGGGGGCTCTCGAGTCACAGAAGAGAAGCCAATTATTTGTCTCTGAGGTGCCTTCAGCCCCTTTTTTTTTTTTTTTTTTTTTTTTTTTTTTTGCCATTCCAGTGGAAGATAAACTGTAAGTGGAAAATGGCATTAGGACTGATGGGACTTTACCTAGAGAGACGGCTATTAAAAGATCTTTTCATCTTGTCTATTTGAGGTCCCAGGCTGTATTCCTGCAAGGTGGGAGTATCGGGGGCTGCGCCTTGTCGCCCAGTTACTTCTAATATTTCTGAACACATGTCTGACCCATGTGATGGCAACTGCTGATTTTGAGAAGTAATATTTCATTAGAGCGCTAACTTGCCCCTTTCGTTCCCGTACACCCGGTCCAAGGAACATTTTTATTTACACTGATGGCGCCTTGATGAAAGGTAGTGGTGAAGTCACGCTGGTCGCACTGCATGCGCTGTGCTGGTACCTCACTCCTGATAGCCCTGAAGGTTTAGCATGTAAGTGCTAATGCTGCTGGAATATTTCAACTTGAATCGAAGCATGAACTTTTCTTTTTTTTCCCAGTTTCTGTCAAACCAAAGCGGTCAGCTTAAAAGATGTGAAAAGGCGTCGGAGAGCTGATCCTCTGTGGGTTCATCGCTATGAGCAACAACTTTCACATTACACATTGTTAATATAAAAATGAAAACCAGAACAGCTTTAAACTTGCATTAACTGTTTTTTTTGGTCATTTAGAAACAAGCTGTAAACATAAGACTGATGTTTTATCATTTGATAGTGAACTTTGTTGTGAACAGGTACTTCATTTAAACATAATTAGACACACGGCAACATTATCATCAATTCTGAGTAGTTTTCCTGCTCAGCTTCTGCATGTAAATCCATTATTCCCTCCCACATTAGCTCTGTTTGGTATCCACCAACTCCTGACTCCTTTGGCTCTTTAGCTAAATGCTTCAGTCGGCTTCCCCAGTGAGACCAAAACAGCCAACCCCTATTATTTTCTATCTACAACCTCTACACCTGCCGATGGCTAGGCCCATGCTGGCTTGTATTGACACGCTGCCCCGCGACACTTCGCACCACCGTCCTATTTCCAGCCTCTGCCCCTGAAACAAACACCTTCTTTTTTTTTTCTCCAGAGAAAAGGCAGTTTTGTATTTCCTGTGTCCTGTAGCATCTCAGCTTCCCCTTTTCCTCATCTCTTGCTGTGACTGTCACTGTCTCTCATGTGTGTGCAACAGATGAGGAGAGTGTATTTGTTGAGGAAAAAAGATGATGCCTTGATGAACCGTGCTCCGGAGATCGGCTCCTCAGGTGAGAAGAGCAGTGGGTCTCCTCACCTGAGTTTAAGTTAATGTCTGCACGTCTTTATGGTAGACATTTTGTTTGTATGTCATGATCAGTGGTCCTGTTGCAGTGCTGTAGCGCGACACGACACTGGTTGCCAGTCTCCTGCTGAACCAAAACATTAAAGTTTCAGGCTGCAAAACCAAAACAGTGAGCTGAAAGACGCTAAACTCTCTGATGTGCTGAAGTTCAACTACAATATCAGGTGATAATTTCTCTGGGGGGGGGGGGGGGGGGGGTTGCTATGAGCCACGGCTTTTCACAAATACAAATTGTTGCAGCTTTAATATTCACCATTGGGAGTGTGTTTGTTTGTTTTTGTTTTTGACATTGTAGATGAAATATGAAAAATATTACCAGATTAATCAGTAATAAATAATTGTTAGTTGCAGCTTTGGTGGCAACAGGAACTTTTAGCAATGACAGTCCTTTAAGAATTTATGCTAACAACTTGCTTCTCAAGGACACTGCAGTAATTTGAAAGTTCTGATTTACATTCAGACTTCCTCAAAGCCGCCCGCCCATTTATCTCTTTGAATTGAGGTAGTGTCTTGCATTTCTACATCACTGTTTAGTGTCTGGAGCTGCTTAATCTTTTCAGTCACGTTTTCCCTTCCCCAGTCACGTATAAGGCTGCGGTCTTTTTTTTTTTTTTGCTGCCGCTGCATAAAGCCTATGAATTATCTTTTACATCTTTCCTTGACCTCGTGATGCTTCTCATCGAGGTAAAGGGAAAAGTGGTTAAGGATTCTTTGACTTTCAAATGTAGCCAAAGACCGGCGAGTGAGGACGAAGCTTCCTGTCTTTCTTTAACGCTTGCAGGGAGCAGTGTGAGGTGAAACCTGCCCTGATAGAAGTGCTCACCCAAAATGAACCAACTAATCTTTTATTCTGGTGTTTTTGCGAGTTCGACGCATTCTGCCTGCAGGAAATGTTCGCAAGTCTTAACACCGACAAAAGCTTTTCTCCCACCCACTCACCTGTTGATATGTTACCAAACTAACTACCAGCCATATAAATTGAAGCATTACAACATTAATCAGTGTGACAAGCTCACCTGAGTACTGTGTGACAAAGTTTGGCTTTGAGCTTGAAGCAGTGCAGGTGAATTGACTCGACTCAGTTCGACTTGACTCAGCTCTTCATGCTCGTTCTGAGCTGCAGCCACTAAGGCTGAAAGCTTCAGGGCCGTGTACTTGTAACAGGAGATGGTTGATATGACCGTGGAAGCTCCGGATGCTGTGACCACTGGAGTCTGAACTGAAGATACAGTATGACACAACCCAGTAATGAACTTGGTGGTACAACATGTATGCAGCTCTTTTATGGAGCAGCATTATGAGACTGTCCTGTAAAAAGAAAAAAGAAAAAAGAGCCCATATGTCATCGGTGCAAGCAGCTTATTACAACCAATTATTATTATTTTTATTGTTTAGCAATCTCTAGCAGCTTAAGGCGGGAGCAAAGGAAGGAAGTGTGAAGAGCGACAAAGTCCGCGTTAGGAGTTGGGAGTGGTCGGCAAAACACAGGACACTGACGTTCTTCTTCTTGAGGCTGAGGCTAAAGGGTCACGTCTCATTCTGTAATTCAAACAATTTATTTTGAACAAGTTTTAATGTTTAGCTCAGGTTGTAGCCTCATTTGCATATCATGTAACTCCCACAGTGTCCTTTACCCCAAGGTTGGGAAAGCACAACCTTTTAACATTTAAATTTACATGTACTCAGACGAAAGTTTATCCAAAGTGACTTACAAATGAGGCACAACACTAAAGCTTCAGTGCAGGACGAGACGGGGTGATGATGAGGTAGAGAAGTACATAGTGCTCTTGATATATGAAGTGAAATGTGATGGCAGGAGGTAATTAATGTTAGAGCAATGTAAAATAAAAAGTTGGTGGTGATAGTGTGATTCCATATTATCCTGATGCGTTACCTGATCAGTCCTAAATTTTACATGGCGATGTGACTAAAACTAAATGAAACGTAAAGTAGCAGCATCTGTGGTTGTAACTTTGAAAGTGGAATATTATTATTATTATTTTTTTTTTACATAGAATTTAGATTTTCTTTCTTTACCAGAGAAGATCAACTGGAACCCAGAGGCTCAGGCATCAGTTAATCCCCCACCTCTGTGCTTTAAACATGAACTCTGCGATCATGCATGTGCTAACGATATGCTATCAAATAACAGAGGAAAGACTCCTCGCTAGTTCTTTAATAATGAAGGTATCCTTTTCATTTGCACTGAACACAGAGTCCCTCCTGAAACAGAGACAGGAGGTCTGTTCCTTGAAAATTTGATGTGTGTGTGTGTGTGTGTGTGTGTGTGTGTGCATGTGCATGTGTGTTGGCACAGATCAGGACGTACCAGCCCCCAACTGACTCTACCTGACCTTTTATCTTTTCACGATGTTGACATGAGCGTGGCACACTGATCTCTCACCCACACAGACCTGTTGGTTGGAGCGATGCCTTACCTGCTGTCAGAATGTACAATAATCAGAGAACATATTGAGATAAAAGTCTTTATTCATCAGTGTCGAGGAGGCAGATCGGTTAAGTGATGTTCTGTCTTCCTTTTTTGACTTTGGCTTTTGATCAGTGACATTTGGACACTGCTTTAGCTATAGAGACTTCCAGGCTAAAAACCTGGAGCCGGGAGGTCAGTGTGCCACAGCATGGATGTGACACGTTGACCTTATTATGGAACCGGGCCAATCCGGCAACAGTCAACCTACAGTGGCATCAATTTAGGCTTGGTAGACTCGCTCTGTTGAGAAGGTTAGCGGCTCTGCAGGATTAACTGACCTCAGTCAACACCTGCACAGTGTGGGCTACAGCGTGTGTGTGTGTGTGTGTGTGTGTGTGTGTGTGTGTGTGTGTGTGTGGTGTGTGTGTGTGTGTGTGTGTGTGTGTGTTCGTGTGGGTGGCCTGCATAGTGACTCATCTGCAGACTAAGTTGACTCTCTGAAAGCCTCTGGAAAGTGTAGATGCGTCTTGTCACACTGTCTCTTTGCCAGCGCAGCGCTCTCTGTAGACGCTACTCCAGCTTGAGGACCGCGGTGGCTGCTGATGCTAATTACACCTGTGCACTGATTGCCGGGGCGGCATCCGCGCTGATGACGTCATTTCATCCCGCTAAGAACGACAGCCACAGTTATGGTGACGCGTATCATGCGGCAAGCTAATTTCTTGTCTTCTCTTTATTTGTGTGTGTGTGTGTGTGTGTGTGTGTGTGTGTGTGTACTGATGTTGTGATGTCATTGTTTACAGTCTCAGTATCGGGACAAAAAGCAAGTTCCTAATCTATCATGTCAGGTTAGCATTAGCACAACCACTAACACTGTGTCAGCCACTGCCAGTTACAAGCTAATGAACAACATAAATAAACAAAAGATGCTAACTGCGCTAACCGTTCTGATACGTCTGCTAGTTGCCGATTTTAGTCGCAACGGACTCCTCGTCCGACTGAGGCTCAAAGTTCACTGCAGCTACCGCCGTCCAGAAACTCCTCCTCCCGTCTTATTATTCCTGTTACATACAACACACCACTTCCTGTGTGCCAGAAAGATTTCCCTCCGCCCGGTCGTGTGGGCTGCATTGGGACAGAATAGGCGGCCACATTCATCCTGAACATGTTACCCAGGTTGAGATTAAGTTTAATATCTGCTCTTACAAGTGTTTCGCTGTGTATTCTTAACGGTGCTCCTCTTCTCTTAACAATGTGAGTGCCATCCTGGTTTCCTCTGTTTTTCTCATTTCACTTCTGGACCATTTCTCCCTCCGTGCCTCCTGCTGTTTATCTCCTCTCAGTCTTGTCCTGCTGCTTTCGCCATCAATTTCACAGGGAGGGTTAGTGAATCACACCGTAGTAATTTTCTCCTTTTTCCTGTGTGACGAGGCCTCATCTCCCGTCTTATCACTCCCAGTGATCCTCTGGTCTTTTCTTTGCTACATATCTGTGATGCTTGGTTCCATTAGCTGTGGCTAGCTATCAAAGTAACTATCAACTTGTGTGTGTGTGGATTGTTGCTGTGTGTTTTTCTGTGCCAGCTTTAGGACTCCATTTTTCTCTATTTTCCTCCTTTCTCCTCTTATCTCTGGACATTGAAGAAGTGGAGTCATTAAGCCTTGGGATATGTGCAAATATTTTTCCTTTTTTTCAACCATTTTAAATGGTTGAAAACACGGAGTTGACCTAGTTTTCCTCGCCACCTTGTCCACCCGCACCCATTGACTGCAGCTGCACAGCGTCATCCGCCTTCAATAGTGAACACACAATAGGCTCTGCACACCCACACTTATCCTCGCTGACTAAAACTCATGATATATCACATGCGGTCACTGGACTCGATGTGCCAATTATAATAATAAATATAATAATATATAATTTGTAATGCACTAACAGAGGGGGTGTAAAAATAAAATTTAAAGAGGTCCAGTGAGACAAAATGTCCTTTAGCGAAGGTTTGGGGATGCACGCACACACATCATACACCCGTTCACTTCAACCTAAGACAAAAGTTTGTCGCTCTTTATTCTAGTTCACCTGACTTCCTCCTTTGCTCCCGTTACGCCCACTAGAGGTCACCTGACAATAAAATGTAATTATGGGTCGTAGGTGCTGCTTGTTTTGTATAGTGTTAGTGTCTTAAATTGTGTCAATTGACTGCTCACTACAGACCATTGAGCGTCTGTCATACAGTATCAGGGCTAGTGAATACGGGACTGATTTCAGTCACAGCCATGGTCACAATAGCTCTTTACGCTAGCTCGCTAGTCTCAACTTGGACTGTGCAGCTCTGAATTCCCTCCAAGGTCAGAACTGTGAAGAGCGAAGGGAAGTGAAAATGTTCATGTAGAAATCTACTGCTGCAAGGAAATCCACTCAGGCCCTCAGCAAATTCAAATGAAGAGAATTTGTGACTTTGATTATTATATGTTAATTTATGTGTTTTATGTGAAGTTCTTGCACTTGTGTTGCTGATGCATTTTAGAAGTTTGGCTTATTTTGTAAAACAGCAAAAAGGTATTAAAAAAATAAAAATACAGCTTTGGTAATAAAATTCAAGTTTCATGTCGGCACCAGTATCAGTCACAAGTGAAAGTTACCCGATGTGTCACCAAAGGTCGTGCTCTGCTCCTTTTCTGCACTTTTGAAAAGACAAAGTCTTGATGGTTTCAACCTTGTGTCTAACCTACTTTCTAACAATTGGGTAAAACAATTAATTTTCATTTACATCATTGTTATTGTCTCAAACTCAAGTTTGTAGCTTCAGTTTCCAACTCCCTCTAAAGAAATGAAAGGCTCGAAGTCTGAGTCTATTCTGTGTGACAGCCTTGTGATAAGTTTATCACGCACCATGTTTTTATTTTGCTTTTGTAACAGATGTTTGTTTTTTTTTCTTTTAGTCTATCAACTAGAATTATCAGTCGGTTACATAAGCCTGTGTCTGTGCGCAGAGGATTTCAATGAGAAGCATCAATACTTTCCCACTTTCTGAGCTTTTTCTGAAGCTGATTGGACGTTGTTCTACAGTGGACTTTATTCTACCAAACATCATCATCTCTGAAGGAGAAATACATTAAATTACCAGGTCTACTATTATTTTTGCCACATGTATGTGAAGATTAAACCTGCTGATGAAATACATGTTGTAATATGATGCTAAAATTAAACAAAAACAAACTAAACACAATGGAGCACTGTCTACAAAATGTTCTTAAGTTTTTTCTGTGGGTAGCTTCTGAACAAGCTGTAAAGTTTATTTTTATGAACACTCACTTGTCCTCCAATAAAAGGTCTGAAAAGGTCCATAACAAATAATTGCAAATGTATCATAGGGATGACAGCTTCAGCCCAACGGCAAAGTTTGAACTTTGTGCTCCACATCAGAGACGGTGAATCATTTTTATCAGCTAAAAATTTGAAAATGGTTTTTTCTTCTCAGGCATTGGGCTTTTCCAGGCGCATCACTAAATGTCCCGTAACTGTGCCCTCCTTTGAACTGTTAAAGATACCCAGACGCAGCAGAAAACCTGGAGATGTGTGAACAACATGAACGCCACAGCGGCTGCAGCCGACAGACGACGCTGCCTCTCTGACGGTTGACGTGAACGTAGGAGTCACATTGTCGGCATTTTAGCATCTAGCGTTTAGCCAGACCCAGCATGCACCTGCTGGTTACGCAACACAGCAGGTGTGTTTGATTTGGGACACTTGCTGTGGTCGACGGGTGGTGCAACCAATCAGCAGCTCATTCTCTGCTGCAGCTGCTGATTTGGCTCTTTTCATTAGTTGCATTCTCACACGGTTCTTCATCATGTCCCTGACGCAAATGTGACATATGTACATATATTGAATTTCCATATATGAAATATACATTTTTATTTTATATGTACATATATGTAAAAAATATATATTATATATATGGTTTTGTTCCTTCCCTAAAAATCAGCTTTTCAAATGTGTTATGAGAAAAGAAATGCACTCAACATGTGCATTTGAATGTACAGCTGGAAGCCTGTAAACCTTTTCTTTCTTTTCATTAGCAAACTAATAAATTAAGTCATAATTATGTAGTCATGAAAAAGTGACAGAATTAGAAAAAGAAAATTGAATCTCCTCTTGCATACTTACCTCACTCTGCTTACGTCTTCTCTTCCTGATTGACAGTGAACTGTAGGCGCTCCGGCGGAAAGGAAAGATTAATGCCACAGGTATTTTTAAAAGTTGTTTTATTCCATGTCATTTGCATCTTCCATCATTTCGACTCCTGTGACTCAGTTACCCGGGCAACAGGCAGGTGCAGTGTTTCTGTGTGATTGCAGGTAATGGCCTTATTCGGATTTCATTTTCTCCCTTTTCTGGGGAGCAGATACTTACTACAGAAAGTATTTTGAAGTCGGATCTGGTCCTGCATGAGATTAGATCTCGCCCATTTATCAAATGCAGCCTCAGACTGCATTTGATAGATGTCACACTGACACTGAGGCTCGAGGCAAAGTGGTCAGTCTGTTCTTTCTTGTCTTATTTCTCTGCCTTAGGCTAACATCTCAGCTGGAATCAAGTGGACATGACGTCAGACGTCAGATAAGAGGGTTAGTGTTGGAGTGTGGGACCCAACTACAGCTGTGAGACCGCTGTGCAAACCATATTCTGCTGACCTCTTACAATAATGCCGCGTCCTGCAATAGTGGCTCGAATAAGTCGTTGGAAAAGTGCATTGCAAAGTCTAGGTTGAAATCGATGAAAATGTTTTCAGAGATAAACTGCAAAGAGCATTTGACATGAGGACCTTTGCTTCCTCTCAGCTGTGATTCCCAGGGAGGGAGGGAGGGAGGGAGGGAAGGCACTGGAAGAGTGCTACACCGATTTAATATTGCTCTGTGTCATATTCACATTGGACAAGTTTTTTTTTTCTCATGTGAACTAGAACTCCCCAAGACTAGAGTTTCTAATTAACACTTATAGTTCAATTATATGGAAATAAAATGTTAAATAACAATCAATTTAAACAGGCTCGGTTGTACGCTGCTTTGATTGGGGGTGTATTAATAAGAGATGTTGACTGGTTCCTAACTGCCAGACTTAAAGTCTCATTAGTGTGGCGTTCTACGAGTGACTGTAAGCTATAACGTACTGTTATATTCTTTGGAGGACAAATTTATTTATATCTAATTATGGACTGGTATATTAAAAATCAGAGATCAGGCTTAATCCAGTACATTTTCCTCTAGTCTACTAATGAATTTTCAATTTAAATGAGATGCTACAATGTCGTTATCGGCCACTGCTGCGCCGACAGTGCTGTCTGTGCAGCTGTGTGCAACTGGGCCTGGGTTTAAATCCATTTTAAATGAGTGAAGTGAGGGTTGGGGGTACATGAGACAGAAAAGAGTCGCTGCTGTGGAGACAGTCGGCGCTTCTTGGGTCACCCGGTCTGCACACCCAGAGATCTGCTACACCTATTTAATCTTTAAGGGTCGTTCTGACACGTAAAGCCAAACTCCTGTAATTACAGAAATCAACTGCAGAGTAGCTAGCGTGAAATTGCATGATGAAATCCCTTGTTTTGCTCCCTCTCTCAGGCGCCTTATCTTGTGCCCGAGGGGTCCTGATTCGACCTCGGGCAGAGCAATAACAGCGGAGTGACTCACCAGCAGT
Source organism: Seriola aureovittata (assembly GCF_021018895.1). Lineage (NCBI taxonomy): Eukaryota > Metazoa > Chordata > Actinopteri > Carangiformes > Carangidae > Seriola > Seriola aureovittata. Next base: position 3,568,192 of record NC_079384.1, read on the forward strand.
TAGGCGGCCAGAAGGTGGGGTGTGTTGGAGTGAGGCGGAGAGAGAGTTTCATTTCATCAGGTGGGCTGGGAGAGAAGAGAGGGGTGAGGTAAGGGAAGGGGGGAAGAGGGAGAGGGGAAAAAGCCAAAGGGAATAAAGCAAACAAAACAAACTGCAATGTGATGTCAGCGTGACCTCCAGCGTATCAGCGCTTAGTTTCAATCTCTACATGTTGGGAAAATGAGAGGATGAATGCAAACTGTGCAGATGAGGATCAGAAACATGATTAAATAGATGAGGGGAAAAAAAGAGAAAAGAAAATACACAATAAAGGGGAAAAAGACGAGAGTAGGAGTAGGTGTCAACTCTTCTCAACATTTACTGTCAGAGTTCAAATACAACTCATGTTGGGAAAACAAAAATTATTTTTTATTTTTATTTCATTTTTTGTCACTTTTTATAGTTGAAGAAATCTGTTCCAGAACAAAAGACACCTACTCTTGGATATTTAGTGCAGAAAAATCATACAGTAAATTACAATTGAGGATAACGAGACATTCAGGGACGTTTTTATGTACATTTGTATTGAGATGCTTCAGTTTAAACGCTGTCATGACGACCTCTAGCAAACATTATTTGCTTATTATTTTTTAAGTGTTGCACACGTGGGAACATAAAGTCTGAGAGCACAGACTTAATGACTTAATGATTAATGATTATTAGCAAGGCTGCATCACCTGAGGACTGCACATTAAAGTGTCAGAATTTGCTGCATGTTGCTTCTGTGTGCTAAAAAGTTTTAGACTAAAGCTTCATGTCTAAGGGCAAAACCAGTTTGTGAAGAAGACAGTGGAATAATGGAGCAGCATTGTTCTTGTAATGTTAGTCAGTCCTGGTATTACGGTACAAGCAAGGTAGAGGTGCTAACATTAGCTCTAAGCTAACCTAGCCTCCTCTTTCAGGCTTTTCTAATGTAATCTGTAGCCCCTATATAATGTTGTAATCTATGTAATCTATGCAGCTACTGATATCCTCCATACCTTTGGAAGCAAAGCTAGGTATGCTCAAGTTTTCAGCTTACATTAGTGCATGTTTAGATTTGGAAAAATTAAAGGGGAAAAAAAAAGACAAAACCTCCAAACAGTTTGAATGCAGAGTGCAGCTCTTATTATAGCCGCATGTACACCGTCCAGCATGTGGAGAAGCTTCACAGCTCTGCTCTGCCTTGAGACAGTTGCTAGGCTGTGATTGGACAATCGAACAGTTATTGACTAGTGTATGTATATAGTTTCAGCTAATTTGGCTTGTAGCTGCCCAGTGCATCTGCAATCAAATGATCCCGATTACTGTCGTTTTCTCCTCCCACTCTCCCCTCACAAGCAGAGGTCAAGCCTCAGTTGAACAAATAGATGCCGCTCGGCACATGCATTATCAACCTGCCTGCATGTGGCGATGAAGCCGATAGAGCAAACGACATATTAAACATCATCTGATCTTCTCCCTGCATATGGAGTGAGTCTCAGTCATCGGGTCTGTGCTGCCCAGTGACCTACATCTCTGGGAACAAAGTGCTCATCAGCTCATGCTGTCGGCGTCGTCTGCTGCAGCGGCCGGGCAATGTCTCACGCAGCGGGGGCTGTCCGTTAGACAGAGATCAAGAGAAATCACATGGGCACAAGAAAACAGGAGACGGGCTCTTAATTTGAAAAAAAAAAAATCTCTATACTTGTTGATTTTCTTTTCTTTTCTGGTTGAAAGTGTTGGGGAAAAAATAAGCTCAATTATATATGAAATATGGCATTGATCAGAATTATAATAATAAGAGCAGGATCAGATACATGAAATGAAGTTTCAGAAAACACAGGCGACGACCCAGGGTTGCGTTTTAGTCTGGACGGGCAGAAACGGAGACTTTTGGAAACGATGACGCAGACACCCAGCTGTTTTGTAGTTAAATTCTGCATTTTAATGCTACAACTGCCTTTGCTGTTCGTCATTTGTTTATTTTCTGCATTTAACCAACTGCAGAGTAGAACAGTCGGTTTCCAGCTTGGTCCATTGAATTAATATGGAGCTCATTTGTTTTCCCCAGACATTCGTGGCAATACGATAAGCTGGAGACATTTGCAGGTTTACAGGTTCTCAGCGTGACAGTGGTTGAAACACAATTTGAAGATAAACTACACTCTGTTATGACTTTAGTAATTGTTAACATACATGGGAGCATTATTAAAAAGTGTCTCCAGTGACGCAACAAGCCCAAGTTCTCGTACGGTGACACAGTTTGTAAAGAAGCCGATGGTTTAGTCGGATTGGCTGCCACTTTATTTTGAAGGTAAAAGTGAACTTTCTTTGATCTTAGCGTTGACTTCGGGGGATATTATAAAAGATGAAATTGTAGTTTCGCTTTAATTGAACAAACCATCTGTTGTTTGTGATGTTCTGCGTTACTGTGTCGTTACCAAAAAGACTAGTTGGATAAAAGGGTCGCTGCTGATGCAACTTGAAAACCAAACCACTAAAATGCCAGTGAATACTGAATCCAGGCTTTGTTCGCTTTGTTAAAGTAGGTCTACATCAAGGATTATTGTCGTGTTGCTTTCCGAGTCTTTCTGCCTTGTGGGCAGGAATTGCTTAATACAGGTTGACCTCAAATGGCCGTGACACAAAAGATAACAATCAGTAGCAGAGCCGAGTCCTTAATCAAATTCTTTATTGTACATATTTATTTGGTTCGGCCAAGTAAGAGATAGAGAGAGAGATACTCACAAAGGACTAAAGATTCATTTCATTGTTTTCATGCTTTTATTCATTGGACTCATTACACTGATTACAAGGGTGACCTCAGGTGTACCCATACGCTGTAGGCTAAAGTGTGTGTGTGTGTGTGTGTGTGTGTGTGTGTGTGTGTGTGTGTGTGTGTGTGTGTGTGTGTGTGTGTGTGTGTTTTGTTGGTGAGCATTGGACATTGATGTTGTCGTCTTCAGACTGGGTATCTCCTTTACACATGAATATTTCAGAATTTGGAAGAAGAGGTCGACCAATTAATCAGCTCAGCTGATTTAATCGAGGACGTCAGAAATCGGTGGAACATCGGCCCGATGGCTGCGGCGCCTCCTCCAGTCACGCCGGGATGCACATCACAGTTTTGTGTCGAAATATCTCTGCATATCTGTGGGCATGTGATTAACTCCTGATAATAGTCCAAACAGCTGGAAGAGACTCTTACTTTATGCTCTGGTGATGGGGATAAAAAAAAAATACGAGCTAAACGTTGTTGCACCTATTCTTTAAGTGACAATCAATTTACCTTTAATTTACATCTCAAATAGTGGCCCCACTTATTAACCTCAGCATGCACAAAGAAAGGCTTATATTATTATTATATTAGGTTTATATTACAGTTCTTTATATTTAATTTCCCCTGTGTAACATTCCAGTATCACAGAATGTGGAATTTGTATTACAATGTCAATTTTTACAAAAATCAATTGGCTGATTCAGCAAAAATAGATACCTGACAAATCAAAGTGCTGCTGCAAAATCATATAAATATCTGATACTACCATAAATCTGAATACACGCAGATTAAAGAGAAAATATTTGCCATCATCTTGCTCACCAGCTCTGTATCTTACTGAACTGTCATGGCCGCACGCAGGGTTTTAGAAAAACCGAGGGACAAATACTGAAGTCACTGGGGGGAGTTGATGGGGGGGATTACAGGGGGTTTAGACAGTAGTGCAATATTTTCCCACTATAATTATGCGAGGTGTGTGTTGTTGTTAATTAGAGCCTAGTAGAGGATAAACTTGTGGCCCTTGATGACCTGTCGTACTCCGGGTAAATCTCTCTCTGTCCCTTCAGGTTCGTGTTGTGCAATATTCTTAATAAAAGAAAATGTCCGTCCTCCCATCCACTCTATCCACAGATTGGCAAATATGTGTGTCTGTATGTCGTGACCTGTTCATAAAGACGGATGATGTGTTTCAAGAAGCCAAAGTCACAATGTGACTGAGATGTTTCTGTACCTGGAGGGGCAGCAATTATAGTCACATAACTGTGTCCGTTACACAAACAAGCCACAACCCTCGAAGACTGCTGCGGTAGTTTTATGTTATTGTTTTTTTGTTTTTTTTTCTTTTAGATCTGATTCATTTTGATGTCTCTGGTGAATGTGGTACAAGGAGAACATTTAGTTCCACATCTTTGACCTTTGTGTGCATTCATTTTTGCAGTTTAGCAGTCTATAAGCATTTCAGCTGAATCATTGTGCGTGATATAATCAGGGTGATATAATAGGTTTAACCTATAGCGTTTGCCTGGAGGGGGGAATGGATGCAGTCGTAACAGAAGTCATAATCTCGTGAGGCTTTAAACTTGCATGAAAGGGAGGTTTTGAGGGCAGAATTAAATGGTGCTTTTTGGAGAGAGTACATACTGTATTTTCCCAGCCCAGTAAAATAGAACTTTCAGCTGTTAATTTAAAGTTGGTAAGAACATACAGTTGATTAGATATTGAGCGGTAACGTGTTTTTACTGCACAGCTAAGCAGTGGGCTGTGGCTGATTTGAAGGATTTGTTCCTTTGGGACTCCTGATGGAAAATCAGTCAATCGAGGGGTGAGATTTGGAAAAGGTGCATCTTCAGAGGAGCATGAAATGATTAGAGTGTGATTTGTTTAGTGCCTATTAAATGCTTATTTCTGATGTGCAACATTTTGGCAGGAACGCTGGAAAAATGGACCTTTTCTGCATAAGTTTGATGAGAAAAGTCTGGGGGGGGGGGGGTGCAAGAATACTTGGATTTATTCAGTAAATACTGTGAAAAATGAGTTTCTGAGGATGTTTTCATGGACCAAAGTGTGAGTGAAGGTGATATTTTACTGCGTTGTAACACTATAGACAAAAGGGAACTTTTCCATTCCATACTCTTATTTCATGGCTATCTCTGACCAGCAGAGATGTTTTTGTTTAACTCGCTAGGATTCATTGTCTGAGGATCACAAATGTCTGTACAAAATTTCATAGAAAGTCGTGACGTTTCTCTAATTAGCAAAAATACCATTGTAAAACTTGGACCTGCTGGTAGCGCGAGAAGAAGTATTTCATGGCAATCCATCCTATAGTTTCTGTCTGAACCAATCATTGCCATACGTAGAGCCACACAGTTTTTGATCCATACTAATCTAAATTATATTAAATTTAATGACTATAAGTTAATATTCGATCATTCTTTTCTGAATTAAGGAGGATTTAATCAGGAGGTTTCTGGTTGTGCATGTGATCCGTCTATGTTCTTGTCCTCTCTCTCTCCCTGTTAGTCCGGTACCACACACATCCTTGCATTAATACACTCGGCCGTGTGTGTGTGTTGTTCTTCATTACACCCAGCTGTGCATTAATACAATGGATCAACCTTAACCAGCTGGCGTTCAGGTCCGAGAGAATCCCGGTCCAAGCTGGAGACTGTGTCCCTGAAGGGAATTGGAAATGACCACGACTCATGGTTCTGCAAAGTGCCGTTTTTCAGTGTTACATAAGTTGAACTTTTACTTTTGTTGTCGGTGCGTGTGGATGACGGGAGGATGAGTTTGAGGGTAATTTTAGCTGTATTTGCCTGTTTCTGCTCTTGAGGAACATCAGACATGTGTGTGCCCCCCCCCACCAGATGTCTTCCTAATGTCCTGACTTCAAACCCATTCGAGTGGCTGCATCTCAAATTTAAGTGGGCTGATGGGGATGCAGGAGGAGCTTGTTACCTAAGCCTTGATTGAATTTGTCTCGCAGAGCTGCGAGTTCTGCCAAGCTGGCGCCACTCCCTGTTCTTTTCCTCGTCTGTTATTCCTCCGGCTTGATTGATGATTTGATAACGGCACCAGTAGTCTGTGTGCAGAACACCTGCGTATTTTTAGTGTATTCCAGCTCCCCGTGGAGGGTTTGTAAATTGTGTTGAATGATCGTGGGGGAGCTCTCAGTCCCGTCGCTGCCTCGGAATAGAGTGTACCGCCGTAAATGCTCTGCTAATGTGGATGTGGAGGGTTTCCCCACATGCAAAATGTGTTTCTTGGGTTTCAAATTAGCTGTATTAATATCTGTATCTATTTTTCATTTAAATTATGAATAAAATAAAAAAAACCTCCTTAGAGATGATTAGGTGCAGCAAAAGAAGAAAGTGTGTCCTCTTTTATTGCAGCTTGTGCAGTATCCAACATTTAAGGATGAAAGCAAAAACAGCTGCATGCACAGAGCGAATCAAACACCCCCACACCTGTGTAGTGCACTTGTACGCATGCAGTATACTGTATGCAGATGTGTGTGTGTATTTGTATCCAGCATCTCCTCTGCTCAGTATCCTCTTGGCTTACTTTACGATTACGAGTCTTAATAATATAATAATTATATCATAATAATATAATAATATATAGTGCTTGTGTTGACTGTTTTCTGTCATCACAACAACTCATGGAGACTCATTCAAGACTATTGAGGAGAGAAAGTGCGAACTAAAGACTCACTCAGCAGAAACGGCGCCAACAGAATTCAGCAGCCTAGCTTGTGTTAGCTCGATAGCTTGAAGTGAACCGTCGAGCCGAACAGTGACAGTGTCGTGCAGTTTAAGGAATCCGTCCCGGTGTTGTGTCTCTGCAGCAAAACCTACACGTGAACTCCACCTCTTTATTTCTCTCTCAGCTCTTCAGCCTCTGCCACCGTCCTGTATGAATCATCAAGATCATCAAGTATATTATGTCTCACATTTAAAATGCTTCATATCAAAATGCATCGTGTCATCTCGTCACGTCTGCGTTCACATGCGTGTTACATGTGAAGGTGCTTCCTATCATTATTCCCTCTGCTGTTATTGCTGCTCGGTGAGCGTCCTGCAGAGCAGACTGTAATGTATTCGACATTTTTAACGTTAGCATTTGTCTGAGTCACAGAAGAGCTTAAATTGCAGGGCTTTTATTGCACAGCCGTCTCTTGGTGCAGAGGGAGAAGAAGAAGACGGGATGAAAGAGGTATTAAAGAGCAGCGGAGACGAGAGGGGGAGCAGAGAGAAACACGGAGCTGGAGACTGAAGATGCAGCTCTTCGGTCCGTTATTCTGAAGATCCAAAGGTCCAAAGAGATTGGAGCTTAACCCCCCCATCACTGCCACAGGTTGCCTAGTGACTAATAGTCTGCATGCTGAGCTTTTCCTATAGAGTCCGAAAACCAGTAATAAAGCAGTTTCAGTCGGTGTAGTCCTGCAGTCGCTAAATCACTTATATAAAGTTTGTTTCCTCTCACCTTTTATTCATCTTCCTTTTTCTTTCCTCTGCTGAGCAGGGAAAATGTGTTGCCATGGCAACATTTGTGTCCTTTACATTTTCCCATGTTTCAACAGTCATCTACGCACTTCCTCAGTCAGTCAGTTCGGGTCAGTCTGTGATTTTAAAAGCAAGTCTCTTTCACTCAGTAATGACACAGACACTGAGGTTCACTGCTTGGACAAATGCTTTTTGATGTTGCGTAACCGATAGAAGTTGAACAGTTTCTATTTTAAGTGTGAGGTCCATCTCGGGGAAATGCAGCTGTGACCGCTTGGGTCAGATCTTTTGTTGCGGGCTCCTGTGGGAAAGACGCGGCGCGATGAAAACTATAAACAAACATCAATTAAAAGCTCCAGCAAGAGAATACAGCTGCTCTGTTAGCTTCATGTACCTGCTGTCTGCACCTGGGTGGAAGAACAATATGAACAGCTGATGCCATCTGAGCAAAACAGCAGCAGAATGTCTCACTGTTAAAACCTTCTCTTTATTTGGACTCTTACAAACTTCTGGGAGGTGGGATTCAAGTACTAATCATGCTGTGTCATCTGATTAAAGGTACATGGTTGAGTTGTGATGTTATTAACTCAAATGTAAGAACAATTTTCCAGAGACAACAAGAATTGAAAAGCAAATAAGGGTCTTGAGAAAAGCAAATGTGTCAAGAAATATGCTCCAAATAAAGATGTTAAACATTGCTCAGCTAAAAGTGACTCTGCCCTTTTGTTCATGTACTGTAGGCTCATGTGATAAAACGTTTATACGCAGCTTGTTTTTCTGTTTCTCAGTATTTTTTAGAGGCGAAAAACGTCTTGCTCAAGTCGAGAAAGGAAAAGAAAAACCATGTTCGTGTTCAGGCGGTTTGTTAACTCCTGAGTGGATTCTGCTCTGAGAGCTAGTTTGGGATAGATAGAAATTTCAGCAGCTCTTACTTTACATTCTCTGTTTCTAATCTAACTCTTAATAGGGCAATGATTATTAAATCGAGACATGAATATACCAACCGCTGCATTAAACACCACCTTTTCCCTAAGAGCCGAAGCGAGGGATGATGGAGGTGATTTCAGGCTTCAGTGGCAGGAAGAAAGAGTGCTTTAATAACGTTAAAGCTATTACTGCTGAGATTTCATGAAATTACATTTTCAAACAGTAAGCAAGAAACGGAAATTAATCTTTGAATGACACACTTCCCTGCAACTGTGAGAGGGAAAAAAAAGAACATTTGAAAAATCCACAAACTTTAAAGAGGCCAAGGTTACATATCAATAGGTAGGAGACTTATGGTGGCGGCATCAATGAAAGTAGGCAATAACATAAGCAGTAGCAAAATAACATACTGGCTCTTTACTCATTGTAAATGGTAAAGCTTTTCATCAGAAAGAAAATAGACGGCAACAAAACACACAAAACTGCTATGATAAAAAAAATACATTCGCTTCATGTAGAATATTTTCAGAGCGTTATCTTCCCGTCAAAACAGAACTTTACATTACATCATCTCATGTCCTCTGCTCTCTCTCTCTCTCTCTCTCTCTCTCTCTCTCTCTCTCTCTCTCTCTCTCTCTGTGTCTGTCACTTGTCAGGTGGCGAGATGGGAACATCGTACGCGGACGATCTCCAGGTGGTTTGGCGGCCCTCACCCGGCGTGTTACTGCCTGGGCTTCGTCATCGTTTTGCTCAACGTGTACCGCAGCCACAGGTGAAGCTCGCGTCTTCCCTCCTGTTCTTCTTCCTTTCAAACTAAATCAGCTTCATTTTGTTCGATTTGAATTGTTATTAGAGGTGTGAGGTCTCATTGTTGGCTTAACTAAACCAGACCAGACTTCCAGCCCACGCTGTTTCCGCCTGCGCCGCTCGTCTTGCATTACTCTCCGTCTCGCTTGTATTTTCTTACCTGGCGAGGATTAATGTTCTTTCATAACCAGGAAGTGTGAAAGTTTTCGTTTTGTTTGTTCTGGAGTAACAGCGCCCACTTCCTGTTTGGTGCTGTAAAGCAATTCAGCAGATTTTCCCTGATTTCCTCAATAAGCTGCTGACGCACAATGTGAAATGCAGGGAAACAGCTACTGTCCAGACTTTGGATTATCTTAAGTAACTTCTCATTCAACTACGTTATTTTGTTGTCTTGTTGATGCTAAAATGCGACACCAGCTGAGCGACTTTGTCAGACCTTATTTTGTTCAGGTTCTTTCATTCCTTTGCTCTCCTGTTCATGTCTTCCTCCTCTTCTCTCCTCCATCCCTGTGTCCTCCTTTTCTTCTCTCTCCCCTGCTGCTCTTTTCTCTCCTCTTCCTCCCTTCGTTATCTGCGCCTACGGTTCTTTATGTGCCAGTGTCACCCCCCACGCCTGCCACGGTACAGCAGCCAGTGGAAGTGCACGCCCCCACACCTCCCACTATGGATCAAAACGGTGACACAGCACCATCCACAATAAAACCACACATATACAGTATGCCAGCGCGAGAAGATTTTTGATTTCCCCTCTCTCTCTGAGGATGTCTGTGATATCTGTTGCCAGGCAACAATGCTTTTGGAAGAAGCGGCTTTGAGGCGATAAATCGTCCCTTATAGTTTTCTGCTTGTGCATCTGAAGAGAGTGTTTATCCACACTCACTGCAACCGGAGACACTAAAAATAGTGGTAGTACATAACAATTCATTCAGGACCAGGAACAGAAGATGTGATGTGAATGAGGAGAATAATTTCTGAGTCGTTCATATAAAAGCAGCTCTTAGGAATAACACTGAAATGCTTTTATTTGCACTATTGCGCTGAAACAATGAAGACATTTGGATGATTACTTGGAAAATGTAGTTTGGTTTTTGTCATTTTTGCACATATCTGCACCTCTCAGCGATATTAAAGGTCCCATATTTTACACTCTTCTGGTGTTTTGTTTGAAGTGTTGATTTCCATCGGAAGAATATATTTCTGGTTTTAAGTATCAAAAACCATCTCGATGTAGAGATTGAATCAAAAATACGGCGGATTTCAGATGAACACTCCCCGTCCTGGGGGCATGGCTGAGGGCAGTGACTGTATAGTTGTGACATCACAAAGTTACAGAAGTCCTGGCGGCTCATGGCGGGCTGTAAAGTTTAGTCTTAAAAAATGAGCTTAATGGAAAACTAACTGTGATGGAAACAAAAGGGCAGCACAACACAAAGCAGCACGACCTGCCTCTGCGCTCTGCTGTCACGCTCTCGGCTCAGCTTCTGAAGGTTGGCGAGCGAAGTCGGACGCTACGTCCTCCTCCGCTGCCGGACCAGTGCGATTTACTCAACTCTACTTTAAGCAGCAGGAGAGACGCTCGGTGGCGGCCCGGATGCACACTTTTTTATTTCTCCGACTGTGTGGGAATGTGATATCACAGATGATAAACACATTAAATCACCAGTAAAACGTAAACGTGAGACTATAGAGGGAAAGTTATTATCGTCACTCCCCGCGCCCTGCCGTGCCGTGCCCTGCCGTGCCGTGCCGTGTTGTGCCGTGCCGTGCCGTGCCGTGTTGTGCCGTGCTGTGCTAAGCGAGGTGCCTGTTTGTGGGGAGTGATGACTGTAAATATGCTGCGTTACACACAAATTACAAATTGCACTAACACCTGCAGCATTTTTTAATGATCTATTCAAGAACAGACACTTCATCTATATTCAGTGTCGCTTCATTCAGCTCCACAGACATCTCTCCTACCTGCTTCACACACCTGTGCAGGAGCTCAAAGAAAATTCATTTGTGTTTCTTTAATAACGTTGACAAAAATATCAGTATTTATGGCCTTTACATGTGTTATCCTCACCTCAAAATAGAAAAGGTTAAACACAGTTCACTAATAACATGAGTCTTTTCATATAAATGTTGACATAACGTGAGTGGTTCTGCAGCTTCTCGACAGTGTTGAAGAGATTACAAAAGTGCACTTAGCTCTGGTGTAAGTATGAGTTTAAAAATACGTGCAGGCAGAACCGCTGTTGCTGCTTTTTAAAAAATTTACGGAGGCCATTTCATTTTAGTTCCCTGTAAACCACATTTTCAAGACTGAATCATTGTATTCTGTCTTTTTTTTTTTTTTGACACTTGTTGCGCACACACATTCATATCTGTGAATTCCATGTGACGTGTGATTGGACAGTTAAACAGAAGATACAGCAGCAGTTACACGTGAGAGTCTGATTACCGCGGTTATTATCAGACGGATTGTCGGCGGTCCTACAGGCAGACGAATGGTGCAATAAACACAGCAGAGATGGGCTGTTGCTGTTGCTGTTGCTGTTGTTGCTGTTGCTGTTGTTGCTGTTGCTGTTGCTGTTGTTGCTGTTGCTGTTGCTGTTGTTGCTGTTGTTGCTGTTGCTGTTGTTGCTGTTGCTGTTGCTGTTGTTGCTGTTGTTGCTGTTGCTGTTGTTGCTGTTGTTGCTGTTGTTGCTGTTGCTGTTGCTGTTGTTACTGTTGCTGTTGTTGCTGTTGTTGCTGTTGCTGTTGTTGCTGTTGCTGTTGTTACTGTTGCTGTTGTTGCTGTTGTTGCTGTTGTTGCTGTTGCTGTTGTTGCTGTTGTTGCTGTTGCTGTTGTTACTGTTGCTGTTGTTGCTGTTGTTGCTGTTGTTGCTGTTGCTGTTGTTGCTGTTGCTGTTGTTGCTGTTGTTGCTGTTGCTGTTGTTGCTGTTGCTGTTGCTGTTGTTGCTGTTGTTGCCGTTGCTGTTGCTGTTGCTGTTGTTGCTGTTGCTGTTGCGGATGCTGTGTAATGTCGATCTCTGTTGATGGCTGTGTTGCTGGTGTTTCGTGCTTTGCCGCCACACCGGGGGTGAAAACACTGGCAGTTTGATTGGTTGCTGGTTAAACAAAAATCAGATGCTGCTGCTGCTGCTTTTCTGAATGTGGTGTGACTTGCCTTACTGCCTGACACTTACATGTACATTATAATTAACACCCTGTGTAACCAGTGAAAGCGTTTCTGAAAACCTGAGCAAATTTAATTAGTATTACTTAACGTCTTGAATACCCCATAGTACTAAATGACTACTTCCACAGGGTTAATGTGGCGGCTGATCAAAGCAAAGACGTTTACAGCTTTTAAATGTACCATATATAGTTGGGAAAGAAAAAGCCCGCAGGCGTTTAAAATTTAAAAAACAGTTTCATAGAATGACGCAAGTAGCAAACCACAGACGTGATCTTAACTCTTAGGAATCCACATTCACATACACAAGACTTGCATTCACAAACCTTCAATATTACACAACGTATACTGCATGATAACATAACAGTTTTCCCACGGACACTGTTACATGACTTGCGGTCGGTGCACGTCTACGGCTTCAATGGGCGCGAAACTCTCCCAGTTAAATGATCAGTTCAAAAGCTGAACAACTTTCATTAAAGAATATGTGGATTCCATGAGAAAAAGTTGAAGATTTAAGCTTCTGTATATTAAAAATGGCTGAGGGATTGTTTTTTACAGTCTGCATTTATTATAAGTTTTGGACGAACTAAACAGCTTCCCTTTGTGTTTAGTAGCTGAAGCTCATTGTTAATGTAGTTTTTCTTCTTACCCACCCGACGATAACGCACCCACAGCTGAAGTTGAAATAATTGAAACTGATGGTTTGTCCCATGTTTCAGTGTTATGTCACATTTGAGGATATAATTTAAAACATTTTAGAGTGAGTAACAACAAAACACATGACATATTGTAACTATGACAACAAAGATCGTCTAATGTTGAGGAAGTACTTATTTTAACCCAAATCACCATTTCCCTGAACCTAATCAAGCCATGACTGCTATCATATTAACATTATAGCGTGTTTATTGTGGTAACCATAACAACCGAGGTCAGGTACGAATGCTACACGGCTCCGCTGTTGGTCGTATCAGAGGGGTTTTAAACTTGACGCAGTCAGAAAACAGTTCCAGTAAAGCTGATATCTGTTAAAAGATACAAAAACACTGAGAGGTCGACACATGAAAATGCACATTAATGTTTTGTTTGCGGGAGGAGACCCTCGTGGTTCGGCTGCGGCTGACCCCCGCTACCAAGCAGGCGATGAATGGCTTCAGCATAATTGCCCCTTTGCTGTGAGGCCACAGTGGAAACACGTGTCATTTCTCTACAAGTTGACCAATTGGCCTGCAGACGAACTACGTCACTGCTTCACTGTGGAGCTGCGGAAATATCTGCCTCATTGACTTACACATACACACTGTTGATCAGCTGACTGACAGCTGCATCTTTTTATAGATGCACCACAGAGTCCTGGGCTGTTTGACAGACGTGCAGAGGATGCAGGGGTATTATTATCTGCTCAGCACACAGCAGTGATCCTCTCCACTGATTACCTCTAATAATAAAGCTGTAGGGGAAAGCTCCGGGGGCTTTAACAAGTCAATTTCTTAATTAGCTGAGTGTGTTTAATTGGCGCCGCTGCTATTAACAGGAAGCCCAATGAGTTGGGAGGATTGGGATTTACAATATTTTTTATTTCATTACTAGTATTAAAAATAAAAATGTTACGCTTCCGCTCTCTCTTTGTTTTATGCTTGGGGAATATTAAAAGCTAAAAATAGGACGAACCAAAACCCATATTCAGAAATATGATCGACCCATCAAATATTAATGATTTCCTTCCTTCTGTTTTTAATTTAGAGTTGAGCAAGTGTTTTATTTTACCGGTTCATCTGTCATGTTTTTCCCTCTTATCTACAACGGATGAAAACCTTGAGATTGGTTGGAAAATTGTTTCTTCTAAAATGCAACCACTGTACAACAGTGACGCTGTATATATATATATATATATATATATATATATATATAATCCTAATATATTTAGTTTTGAGTAACAACGTGCTGAAGTTTAATGGATAAATGAAACGTTTGAGCTGCTGGTAGAAGCAGAGGAAAGGTCAGGGGAGTCGTTGCTGTTGAGATATTAGTTGTTCACATAAAATTCAGTCGAGAGGTTTTTAATTTCATTTATTCACTCATAAAAATAACATCATACAAGATGAGAAAGGAGGAAAGAAAAAAATAAAAATAAAAATGACTGATTAAATTTAAATAAATGTAATTATCTATGTATCTAAATATAGACATCATCTGGAAGGCCACGCCATACGATGTGTTCACTTGTAGAAAAACTGTAAATAGCACCGTCTTCAGGGCAGATGAGTCAACAAGCAGAGAAACTTTATGAGGTTAATAACAGGTCTGATGCCTAAAATAGAACAACCGTGCATAAATTAAGTTTCACACATCATCGAATTACAGTTAGATTACTGTTGTTTGTGTCGGTGTGAAGTTGAATTTGTCCCACTTTGACTCAGTTACATATTCATGAGCATGTGAATGACCCACGGGGATTCAGGTGATGTAGCGCTGCTGCACCCGGCCCTCGCTGATAAACCTGACTCCCTGAGACTTTTCTGCTTTGCACCTTACTGAATGTCGTTCAGGCTTCAGATTTTCTGACACTTTATGGCCAAAACAATTCATAGATTAATCAAGAAAACATTCAGCAGATGAATCAATAATGAAAATTGTCAGTTGCATCCCTAGTAAAAGTCCCCTGAGTAAAGTACGTTCACCCAAAGGTCTTGACTTTAATTTCAAGCAGGCAGGAATACTGAATAAGTAACTAAAAGTCACGTGTCTCCAGCTGTGCACGAGCGGGAGATACAACCTTTCTGTTTTATGCACTTTCTAAAGTTTCTGTGGTAGAAACGACACGTCAGCCATCTGCTTTTGTTAGACCGTATTGTGACAGTATGGTTCCTGTTCAATGCTACGTCAGAGGCGCATGTTGGTCAAAATTGATGCAGCATTTAACTGTTATATTTCTGTGAAATGTCACAATTCATAACATGTTGCACGTGTGCATGTGGGCATGTGAAGTGATTGAAACAAGCGTCTTCCTGCTGCAGGTGGAAATATATGTCACATTTTGACTTTTTGACACATTTTCCATTAAAAAGAGGACAAAGATCAGACGGTACAGAGACACATCCACTTCAGAAGAAGTAGATAATTAGTATTTTTCCCTGGCAAGCAAGACACATCCATTTCCTCCTCTTTGGCAAGCAAGAATAAGAAATTGATGAGCAGCAGTTTGCCATGATACACGGTGGTTATTTCCCCCGTTTGTAACATTAATAATCAACCAGACTTCACCGAGGATTCAAAGGAATTACGGGGAGCGGTCGGTCCGTTGGGCTTAATGAGTGTTTGTTGACTGTAGTCTGGATCGGGTCGCGTAGCTGTGAGTTGGCTGTAGTGTTTCGGGGCAGACAGGAGAGCATGGATATAGAACGATATTCTACGTAGCTCTCGCAGGCGTCAGCACCTTTTAATGCAGTGGAGACGCTTGAGCTGTCTTAACTTGGGGACAGTTTTAAGCTTCAAGCCTGAAGTTGCAGATGAAATTCCATAATTTCAGAGCGAAACGCGTGAAATCACAGACCTCGCTCCTCATGCTTCTTGCTTTTGTAAGCTCTGCTGTAAAGTGGCTCATTGCCAAAGCGACTTTGTCTGACTCCCACACTGAACCTTCCCTCCCCGGCTCTCTATAACTTTCCATTTAACATTTAACACTTCACATCCTGAAGGGTAGAAAGAGAACAAATATGTGGGTCCTTCCTTCCTCAGAGTCTGATTCCATCACCCCTGTTTGTGTTAATGTTCATAGAATATAATGCTGTGGTGGGAAAGAGCATGCATCAATCAACAAGTTGCTTAAAGAAAGTTTTCCTGTATTTCTGAAGCTACATCAGCAGTGACCCGTCATCAGCTGTTCTGGTACATCCAGCGGTCAGTGGCTCTCACCCACTGAGACCACCTGCCCAGAGCTCCGTCCCCCAGAGACCCCCTTTTCCCGTCTTTTTTTATCCAATCCAAATCCCAGCAGTGTGCCTTGCCGGACCGCCTTACATAACAGAAAGCCCAGCGGTCGCTCTTTGACACGCTGCATCACATTACACTTCCTGCTCCCTCTTGACAAAGGGAGAATGCCATAAGATTCACAAGCACAGACCTCGTAACCCAGTTTTTTGCCAGATGGCAACACACAGGTGTGGGTTAATGATGGCAAACACAAAGCTGCATCCACCTCCAGCCAGCGCCTGTGTGTGTTCCATTATAGTCTGCAGCACCAGGAAATCCTTTCAGCACCGCAGAGACTTCACTTTTGACCTGCAGTGAAGTTTAGAAGCAGTGGGGACATGACAGCCTTAACAAAACCCATTTCCAGAACCATTAAGACTGTAAAAAAGGGGCCAAACATACATAGAACAGTATCACTAGTCTTGCATAAAGATTTTGCATATTGGACGATTAATTCCACATTTAAGCCTGTTTATTAAGTTAATGTGATGCTTTCAACGTACCTTTACATACCCACAATAAAACCGTTTTTAAACTTGCAAACTTTATTTATCTAGCACCTTTTATACATAAGAGCAAACAGATCCTCCCGGTAAATCTGTGTTTAAAGTTCTCGGTTTTGAAAGTTTTGAAAGCTTCCACATTCAAACACTTTGCATTTCTCCATCAATGTATCTCACGTACAGCTAGATGGAGTACTTTTTGTTTGGCTTGAGTAATATACGTGCACCGTTTGCCAACATGAGAAAGATGCCAGGGATTTGTTATTTACGAGGGAGTTTAGAAGACTGGATGTGGGAATATCGCTCACTGCCAATACTCGCTCGCTGGAGCCAGAAATCCAAATTTGGTCAAAGCAGAGGAAGCCTGTGTAGAGCGGGAGAATCTCCTCTGGAGGTTGTGGTGTCAGTTTTAAGAAACAGTGATGCTCAGAAATAAGTCTAAAATAATAATATGCACGATTCTTGCACTTTTATTGCACATCAGTGGAATATAATGTGAAAACATGGTATTTACACTTAAATGACTTTAAAAGTTTTAGGGTTAGGGTCAAAATTGTGAACTGCACTTGCCATGTTCTGCTACTCCAAGCTAGGCTAATTAGCTTTAGCAGAACCACTTTAGCTTTTGTTTAATTCTCCATAGGTGGATTTGGAAGTGTTAATGCTCTGAACTGCAAACTAATCTGAACTCAAGCAATAAATGCTGTAGGGTTTAAATCAATTTTGACATCTTAGCATTGATTCATCCTTGGTGTCGGCACTCTGCAGTCATACCAGCAATATTAAAAACCACCTCTTAAAGACGACACGCTCGACCTTTCAGACGCTCTTCATCCAAAGACCTGAGGATGACACAGTGGGTACAGAAGGAAAATGCTTCTACTGTATGACCACGCTTACACAATTCATGGCTTTCATATCATCAGTGAGCGCCGGCCACGGTGGAGAGTGACGTCAGGGAGAGTTAAAAGCTCCGTCTCTTAACAAGCACTCGCTTTATATTCACACACACATGCAGTTGATGCATTAGAAGCGATGGTGGGAGACTTTAGATGGTGTCTGCAATGGCAAATTTTGATGGCTACCAAAAGTGTGACGTATAGACACTTCCTGTTTGGCTTTTTTTTATTATTTTTTTTTATCAGTGTAATCCTAGTTAAAGGTCTCAGACTTGCTTTAGCTCTGATCTGCAAAAGGTGAACCCAGTGAGTGAGTCAGCGAATGACTGCCCTTGTGATGCGAACCCCGCTTTTCCTCTTGTGTGGATGATGTCACTACTTGAATCCACAGCAAAGGTCTGTGATTGGGTCCATGCAGTACATCAAACATTGCAGGTTACAGTTTGGGGTTAAACAAAGGTGTTTACAGTTCTTTTTTTTTCTTTGTTTTCTGCAGTGTGACAGCGGCAATGAAGGCGCAAGCCAGGTGGGACGTGATGGACGGGACGGGCGTCTTCTACACTGGGGTAGCTCTCATGGTGCTGGGAACCCTACTGGTGGTCAGCAGCTTCCTGGCTCTGGGATTCACTGGAACCTTCCTAGGTGGGTGTCCAAGAAATATCTATCTAATGTCTTTGCAGATCCTCAAAGATTAGATTGATCAACGATTATTTAGTGATTAGGAACTTAAAGGAAATAATTTGAGCAACAATTTTGTGTTTTTTGTTGATCGCCACTAATTGTTGAACCGTATAAGTATCAAGTAATATTGAAAACGGAGGAGTGACCAGAAACACTGTAATTCTCTCTAATACCACAGTCATGTGTTCATGCTTGTGTATTATTACTGTATGAGAGTTGGGATTCGACTGACTCACACTCTGCCATATAAATGGAGAGAGATTGTTTCCTTTAAAAACGTGTTCTTTCAAACAAATGAAGTCATTACTCGTGACATCGACACTGGCAAATATATCTGTTTGCATTCAATTAATAAGAGTCTTCAATAAATAGCACTTGATGCTGTGAGAGTATTTACAGCATATTAAATTTAGCTGAGGATCTCATCCAGAGAAACCTGCAGTCAACGTGATGTTACACTGACCTTCAGTTCTAAATAAAACACCAGAGGGAACTAATTAAATAAGAAGTGCAACATGCACAGCCTCATTCCCCCGAAAGCAGAAAGATTTCTTTCTGGAATATTTTTATTGAATCATTCAGTCAACTGTACGCACCTACATTAAAATCACTCTTCATTCCAGGACCACACACACACACACACACACACACACACACACAAACACCAAAGCCAAAATCATTTTCCTCTGTATTTTACATTTATGAATAAGTAAAGTAAATGAAAGCAACAACAACAACAACTACTGGCTTGATTGCCATTCAGTTTTTTGTGAAGCTACTCATGGTCTCAAGAGGATGAATCCTACTGTCATCGATTTCTGGTTCGAAACGTAATTCCTCCGATGCTTCATGAGCCAAATGTGACATTCCCATCAGCCTCAGCTGTACGTTGCATAATGCTAATTGGCTGGAATAAGATAGCGAGCATGTTAACGTTATATCGGCTAAATGTTATGTTCATTGTGAGCATGTTAGCCTGCTGACGGTAGCAGCAGGCTAACGCGTTTTGCGTTGCCCCACTTTGCGCCAGGTGTAAGATACGGCCCTTAGTCTTTTTATTTTATTAATTCCTCTATTTATGTTTTTCCACACTATTTATAATATTTACATTGAACTAAATGTACGAGATCTTTGGATTGGACTTCTTTGTCGGGGGGGGGGGGGCATGTGCACACGTGCTGTTTCCTAACAAGGGCGTGTAAGTATCCTCACATGAGGAAAGACACGTGAACATGTTTGCGCCAATTTACACAGCCGTGCTCATTTCCATGCAGGCGACGGCACAAGCAAATATCTTCCCATCTGCTTCTGAGACAAACATGTTTCTTTTTCCGTTGTTGTGCCGTTCCAGGCATCGATCCAAATGACCACGAGTATGATAATCGCTATTGTGGTGATATGGGCGAGTGCTGGTATCTTGTTTCTGGGTCAGTCACTTCAGTGAGTCATCTACGAGATCCAGACTGTGTCTCAGCTCCTGCATCATCTTTGTTCATCACTGTATTGAAATGCCCTCAGTCCAGCACTCTGTCCCCACTAATCCCCACATGTGACACCAGAGTGGGGAGGCAGCCGGAGCAGCAGAAGGTGACAGGAGTTGGCCGGAGTCGGTGCGTATGTGAATGAACAGGAGTCTACTTTACATGCAGATTGAGCAGACCAATGACAAGAGACTGCTGGCATGTCTCGTTCTCCAAAGTCTGTAAAGCACAAAACATAAGTAAAGTTTTTGCTCAAGGACGACAGTGCGACTAATGAGAAGCACCGGGAACCAGGCCGTGCCGGTATCGGCCGGTCGGCAGGTTCCTTGGTGATATGGCAACACAGAGACGGGAGTCAGAACACAGAGCAACAGTGCTGCCGTAACATCGGTAAAGATGGAATTGAGGACAAACTGCCTGAATAGCCCAAGTGATGCATGAATTATCCCCAGACGGAAACATTTCTTTACAGCACAGCGGAGATAATTATATGCATTCAGTTATTTATGAGAATGCAATCTCTCCTTAGTACACACACTCCTTCAAAAAGCTGGATGCCTAGAACAAAATAATCACTTCATACCCACTTGCTTACACAAGCTTAACTACGTCAGTTCGGCTGCTTCCTATAGGATGTGATATTTATTTGTCCAATGAAAAACATCAAGTGTCTGTGCAGCTGAGGCTAAATGAAAAGAAACTATAAGCAAAATGAGCAGTGGGTTCTGTTCTGTCGTTGTTGCCAAAGTGTTACGAGTTGTCATTGAGATATTAATACAGCTGTAGTTTTTGTAGTGAACTAAATGTGCGACCTATGTTGGCCTGAAAACGCGTAATGTTAAGTCTTGGTTTGAGGGCAACATGTCATATTTTAAACCTGTGGCTTTTTATGTCTTTTAATGTGTTTACTATGAACAACAGTGTAGTGAGACAGACGATCCAGTTTTATTTATAGTTTTATTTTAGCTAAAAGGGGAAAAAATGTTAAACCACAAAACTACAAACAGACACCAACAGCAGAAATAAAAAAAGTACACTGTAGTTGCCACTCTCTGCCTGCAGGTGGCGCACATTTAAAGTATCAACCGCAAGAAATTTGCATTGCAATTTCCTGAACACATTCATGCTTCCAAGAGGAAAAACCCTTTGATTTTTATAATTATTATATACTAGTACTAGCAAAATTAACAGTATTTTTACAGCATCAAAGTTTATTCTTTACCTTGGAAAAAATACTATTTTTTCTTCCCATCGCAAGGTCCACTTAATAGCTTTTTCCAGAGCATTCAACCATATCACATGATCTTCATCAGCATCAGTTTTTACAATTTCATCCGCAGCCTTTTAGGACTTTGTCTCCAAGTTTGGCTTAATTAGGCATCACTGACTGGCTGAATGAATTCACGTCCTGCCGCTAATTAGTATCTGATGCAGAAACGTCCTGCATGCCTCTCGAAAACAATGAAGTGCAAAATTAATTACAAGCTCTGCTATTCGGCTAAAAATGTTGGAATGAACCTCCAGTAAATATATGTTTTAATGACACTGACGCATTATCCTCCTCTAAGTGCTACAGGGGAGGAAACGGCAGTTATATAATGATATCAGCTCAACAAAAAGGTCAGGGATTGAATAAAAAATGGTAAATACCTCAGCTGAGGGATGAGATAATTCCCCATATTCCTCTGATATACTGTAGCTCCCTAAAACCACACTGCATAACCTTTGCTTTTCTCATTAGTCATCTCCAATATGCCGCTTATTACTTATTTTGTTCAGCTGACTCCGGGTTGGAGTGCTGGTTGTGTGTGTGTGTGTGTGTGTGTGTGTGTGTGGTGGTGGTGGTGGTGGTGGTGGGGGGGGGGGGGGGGGGGGGGGGTTGATGTGTCTTATTTGTTCTATATATATCTCCTTGAGTCACCGTGACCTGGCGATTTCAAATTGATGGCACAGGGGCGGAAAGAAAGATCAACACAATCAAATTACCCGTAGTCTGAATGTGACGGCCGAACAGCGATCACAACCTGCTAATCACAGACCCGCTTCTCCAACTTCTAGGATGCCACGCTGCTCTTCAGCAAACCAAGCTCGCCTGTTTTCATAACCACAATGAAACAACAGTGACACGGGGGGGGGGAATAAAATGTTCTGCTTGGCTTTCAAGTCTGAATGGGTAAACGGTCACTTTGGAGGGAAAAAGAAGAATGAGGTTAGTGTATTGTTCTGCAGGGCAGCTGGTTCTCTATTCAAAAAAACCAAACACATTTGTTTATATAATCTTTATTTATTTTTTTTTTATTGTGGCGTTTAAATGAGCGCACATAATGAAAATCGCTATGTAACTTGGGCTTTAACGGCCTCTCTTCGACAGAAAACAGGGCCAGCAGCACCACATGTGTAACTCAGCAGGTGGATTTTACCTACTTGAAGCCTGTGTGTGTGTGTGTGTGTGTGTGTGTGTGTGTGGGTGGACGGACGACGGAGGTACAAGGGAAGTATTTGAATGTTCATGTCCTCTTATAAGTAAAATGGGTCACATTATGCCTGCGTTTGTGTGTCTATGCGTTTGTGTGTCTATGCGTTTGTGTGTCTATGCGTTTGTGTGTCTATGCGTTTGTGTGTCTATGCGTTTGTGTGTCTATGTGTTTGTGTGCGCACAATATGTGGGGGAACTTATTACACAGCGCCGTGGTAAGTGCTCAGGTTACAGTAAGCAAGTGTCCTAGTTCAGCCGCACCCAACTCGGTTATAGGCCAAAGACCTCCGTGGACACTGCGCGAGAAAACACACACACACTTGTTTGACTTCCGATGCTTGTTTAACTTGTGGTATCAGACAAATATGTTCAGATTAAATTTTGTCAAACTTAAAATGAATTTTTTGCTAAGAAATGTTTGTTTTGACTTGTGTATTTATTTGGTGAAAAATTATAACTTTCAAAAAGAAGAAATTGGCAGCGAGAACTCCCCCATATAGTTTTCTGTCAGGGGCTTTGACTTTTTGTTACTGGCTGACGTTACTGTTAATTAATTGATTAAAACATCTTTTGGCCAAACACACAGCTAAGCTGGGGAGCTAACGTTGTTAGCAATTGCTAAAATCCATCAATCCTCTCATTTGAATAATGTAGGACCAACACAGCAGTTTGAGGTTTTACTGGCGCTGTTTAAATGACCTCATCCTAATGCCCCCCCCCCCCAACTGGAAAATACCACCACGGGCTGTTCATGTCAACTAACCTCCTAATAACACCTTTCTTTGTTGAGTGTCTTGAAATTTGGCCAAAATTTGTGCTACGTTTGGATGGGAACACGTCTGTTACCACAGGTGGCAGCTGGGAAAACGTGGCAGCACTGTATGGTGTTCTCCCTAATACACTCATGTTATGATCTTTTTTTTTTTCCAGGTAATAGCACACCACTGAAGTGGACAGCGGGTCTCTTGGCAACACACAACACTTGTTCTCGAAATGTTTGTCAGCCCTGGCCGCGGGAAACACCCATCCACGGGCTGCAACCGTTGGCTCTGCGTCAAAAACTGTGTCCACAAACTGTTATCCTCTTTTTAAAAAAATGAAAGAACATACAAAAACACCATTATAACGTATTATACAAGTGAGACGAACTGATATTTCCTCGCTCATTTCTTGCTACAATAATCAAACTTGCACTCCAGAGTTTTCACATGAGGTCATGCAGTTGACATCAGTAACAGCCTGGTGATGGCGGAGCAGCCAGACAGTGCAGCATTAACAAGGCCGTGCGGTGCCAAGGTCGTGTTCCCTCACAGCGCATCACCAGTCGGACTTCAGTGTCTCCCGCTGTTTTGTCAGAAACGTGTCAAAAGTGATTGTAGAATGTCAAGCGGACTGAAATCTGTCTGGTCTGAGTTTAAAACACGGCATCATGGTCGATGACAATGTGGAAAACCATGGCAACAGTGTGAAACAGTCCACCAATCCCACCTGTACTGGTTGCTAACCTGGAGGCATGTATGGAGCTATGTTCCCCTGCTTCTCGCCAAGTGCATGCTGGGATACTCTCCAGCCTCATGTGACACTGAGAAGGGAAAAAGCACGTACAGACGTTGGACAGACTTTAGTTATGAAATGTGTTTGTATCAAACAAACAGCCAAGATTCTCTCATCTGAACCCGGTCCAGCGTTAACCCGCTGTGTGTGTGTGTGTGTGTGTGTGTGTGTGTGTGTGTGTGTGTTTTTCCAGGTGATTACTTTGGCATCCTGATGGATGAGAAGGTGTCGGGTTTTCCCTTCAACATCACAGAGAACCCGATGTACTGGGGCAGCACTGCCAACTACCTCGGCCTGGCACTCATGTAAGTATTGAGAGTATTTTTGGTCAGAGAGGGTGTAATTCAAATTCAGAAAGTCTCCACAGAGGTCTGAGATTGGCTCTGATGAATCATAATGCCGAGTTATTTTTACCTGGTACGTCAGGAACCGTTACTCGAACAGCTGTTCACACGTAAAGTGAAGACATGCAGAAAAAGCAGCATAGATAACAAGCTGTGACCTGCGAATGGAAAATACCGCTTCCAAGTCGAAAAATCATTTTCCTCTCGCAAAGAGGTGGGGAGGTAAAAACTTTTACGTGTGTGCCTCATCTCTATGACAACTGTGTGACCGCATCGCTGGGAGCCCAGGGTGCGTCGTTGCTAGGCGAGCGCTCCAGGGTTGACGAGCCCATCCGCCGATAAAAGCTATTAGCCCCCCATTCTTCCTCACACTGAGCTACGTGGACTCCATTCCTGATTATACTCTTTCTCTCTCTCTTTATAGTCCTTTTGGTTGTGACCAATTTTGCCCCATTTTCTCTCCACTTTGAATTTGATTCACTGTCAGCCCCAGAACCTCCTTTGTCCCGGCCCTATTCTCTCTGCATCTCTCTCTCTCTCTCTCGCTCTCTCTCACCCTCACCTGTTTCCCTCCAGTTACCTCCATTTTTCTCCGACCCGCTTGTTGTTCGAGTCTTTGGAGAAACAGAAGCATCCTCTGCCTCAACCTGTCTGCTGTCTTCACTCTTCATTCCTTTGTCCCTTTGTGCTGCTGCCTTAAGAAGCTACAGTAAAATAAATACAATCTCTGAATATAGGTCTAGGTGTGTGTGTGTGTGTGTGTGTGTGTGTGTGTCAACCATGTCGATTGTCCTTAATATCATTTTGAATGCATTTCCAGCTAAATGAAACGCTGTCATTTCAAGGTCCACTTACTCGCTTGTTCTGGAGCTTTCAACCATGGAGATCTCTTCAGGACTTCTCATCCATGCTGACTTAATGCAGCTTGAAGCAGTGTTTCTCCTATTAACCTTGGATCACATGACTACTGGTTTGTGAAGTGGGTGATGATTACTCAGAGAATTACCAGTGATTCTGCAGTTCCAGTCAGTTCTATGGAGCTTTTAGTGTCGAGGCTTTTGGTTTTTCTTACCCATAATTTCACAGTTTGTAGCTGGTTTCTGTGATAAACCCACTGTACACAACCTTCCCACTTCTGTTGTGTTGCATGAATTTGCAGCGCGTTTGTGTCTTTGCATGTGTGTTGTTAAGTTGCAGTGTGTTGAATCACTGTATTACACAGCAAAACAGCAACATGTTTACCAGTCTGGGGTGAACCAGGATTTAGTCAAAAAAAGGTTCTGGGCTGCAGGAGGCTTAATACACCGTGGCCCAGTTTCAGTCTGCAACAGCTTGAAATGGAAAGAAAACAAATTATGTTCAAAGTGAAAGAAAATCTTCCCAGAATCACCATTTTCAAAATATGACTGAATCATCCTGAGCAGAATATCATATAGTCACTGTGAAGAAATAGTCTGATTGAAGGCGCTTTCTTATCATTGATCATTTTATTGCTGTGATGGTGGTTGCTGTGACAACAGAGAACTTGGTGATTATTCTTATTTTCTTTCATCTGTCGTATTTCAGATACATTAACCGTCATGCAAAAGCCTCAAAGCCCTCGAAGACATTCTTCACTGTGTCTGAGGGCACTTGAGTGATTCTGAAGGATCTCACATCCTCGGACACACAAACAGCAGTCTACATGCATCTAGAACTGAGGAACCTGAGGAGGGGAGAAAAACCTCCACACACACACACACACACACACACACACACACACACACACACGCCCCTCACCCTCCTCCGATCCCCTTCATGTGCCAGCCCGTTTATGTCCCACACATTAGGCCACTTACTGGCCTCTCTCTGCGACCTGGAAGAGAGATTAGCTGACACACATTAGCAAATGCACTTAGACTAATACATGAGCACGAGCTGGACTCGTGCTGCTAAATAAATAAGACTGGAGCTGGAAATGCTGCATGATGCTGTTCCTGGTTGTGGTCATATACCATGTGGTTTTGCATGGAGCACCACTGCAGAAAAAGGACTGTGGCACCAAACATGAGTAGCAGTCGCCTGTTTTCCAAACTGTCAGTGCTGTATTTAGTTGAATAAGTCACACTTATCTGCTCTTGGTATCTTAAAATCTACAGACAAATATAAAATGCAGGAGAAAATTTTGCGGGGCAGGTGCGCAGGAACAGAATTAGTGGATCCAAAGGGGCAATTATTGCAACGTTTCAGTCCTGGACCTTCATCAGGCAAATGATTCTCCAACAAAGAGGAGCCACCTTCAATAGGAGTGGCTTAGTCAGCAGCCAGTCGCCTTATCCCATGTGAAGTGGAAGATAAATTGAATAGGTGAGTTAATAAAAACATCCGTCAATAAATACTTGTACAAAAGTGTCCTTCACGCATGTATTACAGTCCTGTACAAGATATAGCACATAAATATAATGTCCAGAGGTTTCGTGCAATATCAACGTAAAACTCAGGTTGCTCGAAAGAATGAACCGAAAGTTATATATCCATATTCTTACATCCAAAACAACAACATCAAAGATAGAATTGCATAAAAAAGACGTCTGAAATCTTCCGGCTCCTGAGTTTTACATTGAGTGAAAGAGTCTTTTTAGGTGAATCCCCAATAGGAAAATTAAAGGCGGAGTTATTGACCACTATTAGTGCTACGGAGCAAAGTTTTTACATGATGATCCTCGTTTTGTTTTTTCCGCCTGCGCTCGCACATGAAAGCAAAATGCATTAGCATGTGACTGACACAATATACATTCCTGCAGTCACAGGTTACAGTTCCATTTCAAAGAATACGTACAAAGACAACTGAGTGCTGCAAACGCGACAGTAGAAGAGCAACCGTCTGTTAACATCGTAGCCAAACAAGAAGGGTGCGTTTTAATACAGAACAAAGAAGAGAGTCAACATTGTTGTGCAGGTAAAACTGAACTCATGCATTAACCCCTCAAGTGATGGCGTGCAGAATAAATACTGCACATCAATAGTCGTCTCTGCCACTTAAAATGACACTGTATTCAGCTACTGAAACTACTTGCCCCCCGTCTGTTTGCTCTTTTTTCTCACACTTTGCGTAAAAAAACCCCTCCAGCCCAGTCCACAGTGGGGCAGTTAATTTATCTTATCACCATAACATTGCCAGAGTGATGAACAGCGTGCTGAATGCTGCCCTTCAGTTATATCATGGACCATTATCATGTGTTGAGCTTGCGGGATGGAGCCGCATCTTTGAACGAGAGAGAACAACAACACTGCCTTTTAAAAAGATCACTCTCTGCTCCAGGCAAAAGCACATTGCTGCTATTCAGCTGTGGCTGATACTACAGTGTGTATTCAGTACAGTACAGAGAGTGCAACAGCACAGGGACTGTAAAAGTAAGACAAGAACAAAGCATATATTCACAGCATAGCTCCTGTGGTCCAGACATGATTACGTTTGCGCCAGTCTCTGATTCCACTTATGGAAACTTTTAGAATAAAATTTAAAAATGTTCTTTCAGTCTACAATGCTCCACAGATCTGTGCTCAAACCTCAAAGTTCAAAGTTTCTTTATTTTCCCTTACAGCAAAATTGATTTGGAGTCAGGCTATAAATGAAGACACATACAAGGATACACATAGTACCAGCACTTCAACAGAAATGTAGGGCATGATCATGGCCAGAGTAAAAGTTCATTCATCAAGGTCAAAAGTCAAAGTGCAAAAGACACAGTGCACAGTCTGTGTAAATAAGCGATCTCTAGACAACAATGAAATACTATCTGCCACCTAACAACAGGATCGCCCTCCAGGAGGGACGTAGCTTTTCAGACCACCTGCCTGTTAAAGAGGTCTGTAAGAAGGGCCTGACCCCTCCCTGAAATCTCATTTGCCACTTTGATGAAGCTACCAAGCCTGTTTCTGTTGGCCAGAGTCTGATTACCATCCAGGCAACAACGCAGAGCATTAAAACTGATTCAATAAAACTTTTTTAGAAGAGAGTCATCATCTCAGAGGAGACATTAAAAGAGCGCAACATTAAAAGAGTTGTTGTGGAGGCAACATGTGGTTGTTGCACACATCTCTGCCGTGACTGTCAGATGTGATTATCAGACCTCTCAGGTCATGTGCCTCAGGCCTTCTGGTTCTTTCAACAGTTGGATCCAACGTTGTTGAAACCTGTTTTTAGTTTTGTGACCCTCGCTGCTGGAGTGCTGCGCCAGATGTGCTTCACCGTCAACATCGCAGACAAGTGGCCTTGATCACATTCCCTTTTCTCCTGCGCAAGTTTATCTGTTTCTTGTTGTGTTCTTTTTCCACATTAAATTTTTTTTTGTTACTACAGTAATTGTGTCGTACATTTAATTTTAAATGTACATTTTCATTTTTGCATCAGCGTGCACTCAAGAATCCAGAACCCACAAAGTGAAAACATGTTTTTGGACATTTTTGCAAATAAAATTTTAAATCAAAAACTGAAATTGGAATGAACACCATGTTATGACACGTTCACCTTTATATTGTAATATTGGTAAAAAAAAAAAAACAGATGAAGGATAGAAATGGCCAACAACTGATAGACATATGAATATGCATATAAATATCCGTTTTCAGTTTTTCCGGTTATGAACAACAACCAGATGACAGGCATTTCCTGCAATGTATGATACACAGCTTGATGCTACGCATTTGGCATTTCACTTTTCTATCACATGTGACTCGTTAAATAACACGTTAATTGCACATCCAAGGTGAAGCCCGGGATGGAGCGGTGTTACATATTTGGAGCTTTCCATATTTGTGATGAAACAGGCTAAAACAACATTTGAAATAGTTTTTTTAACTAATTTAGCAAAAAAAGCCACATGAAAACTCTCACATGTGAGATTCCCCTCTGTCTCAGCATCCTTCTCCACCACCTCCACACGTCCCTCTAAGCTTCTGTCTGAGTGCACGGCTTCACCCAACACTAATTCTCTGCCGTCAGTAGGATAATTGCAGAGCTTAAAGTGCTTTTCACTCAAATGGAAAGTTGACTGTGGATTTCTCTGTCGTTAAGACTGACTCAGTTGATCGCTCTGCAGCTGGACCTGCCTTGAGTCCTTGTTGCTCACGTATGTAAACCCGCAGTATATGTCAGTGTTTTCATAATAAATTAGAAGCAGCCGTCATCTCCCAGCTATATGTTAGACCGCAGAGAACGTTACCTGCTCCCCACGGGCGCCATTCGTTCAAAGGTTATTCCAATTAGTCTTGGAGTAAATTATACAGAATTCTTGCCTTTGAGTTGAAATTTCTTGCAAAACATGACACCTGCTTTTTTATTCTCCCCTGTGCTCTCTAATCAGGCCGAAAGGGAATAAGTGGATGTATTTGGATCTTTTACGCAGCGGTGGTACAGTGGTTTCCATCTTTTCCACTCCACCCCGACTCCCCTCCTCCAGCCTTCGCCCTTAACTCCATGAGCTTTGTATTTCCTTTCAGAGGAAACAGTCACAACGCAGAGGATTTACCATCTTGCTTGTTATGACTGCTTGAAATCTGAGCGCCCGTTGAGTTAACAGCGGCCTGAGTGGAATTGATCACCTGTGGTGCTGCTACTGCTGGTGTACCGTCATTAACTAATGTTACGTTTGTCTCAGTCAGACGATTTGTTTGTCGGTTCAGTCTCGCATCTCTCGTCGAACTCGTATGCAGGCACAGCAGGCGGCTGATTTCAGCGGGAAAAATACTGTATGTAAGAAGATAACCCCAGTGCACACACTAGCTATCCAGGTCCAAACAGCTAGCACAGTTAGCAACTCGCTGGTGAACACAGTGAAGAAGTAAAAGTACCCGTTAGCATTAACAGCTGTTTACTCACCAGTCTAGAGGAAACATTGTGAGAACAATGTGATATATATTTGTTTTTGGTTTTTTTTTCCCACGTCGCCCTGATCTTCGTCTGTATATGTCAGATTTACATCTCCAGTGTCTCAACACTAGACAATGCAAACTCTCATTCTCCCACTCCTTGGTTAAGCAGTATTTAATCAGAACAATCTCATCCAGATCAAGATTTTAGAACAAATTACACTTCCACAAGATCACAACAGGACAACTTTTCAACTGCAGAACAACCATCACACACACACACACACACACACACACACACACACACACACACGGATCACCACACTAATTAAAACAGTCACAAATGTTATTAAAAGTATAAAATATAAAGAGTCTCAGAGCAATGAGTGTCTCTAATTATAAACTCTTTCCCTTTTAAACCAAGTCTCTCCTGTGATCTGGTGTCATGGTTATTAACTTAATGAAATTATTTTTAAAAGCTTCAACCACTTATTAACGATGATTAATTAATTACAGGTGATGCTACTATTTTATTATTTCACACAGGTGGGTAGAAATCTGTCATTCCCTCTTATCGTGTGTGTGTGTGTGTGTGTGTGTGTGTGTGCGTGCGTGTGTGTGTGTGTGGGTAATCTTGCGACATTGATTTTCCCAGAGCGCAGGTCAGGTATCATCTGAAGGTTGAGGGAGTGTAAAGAAGAATACAGACGACAGTGAGTCACAGCACGCTCGCCGCTAACAGCACATGCGGCCTGTCTGCTGCCTGACACATGAGTTCGGATGCATGTTATTAGCCCAGTTTCAGCGGGGAAGCGTCTCTCGCTCAGTCTGAAGTGTTGTAGTATGAGCTTATAGAAGACATTGTGGAGAGAAGTGTGCTTTGCCTGTAATGCAGTCTACAAAGATCAGACACCTATCAACTTAAAAAGATTGCGCTAAAGTCATGTGTCTCATGAATGAAATGTGTTTTGTCAGATTTTGTAACATGATGTAAAAATGGGTCATCGGCGTCTAAAGATAAAGACGTGTTGGACATGTCATTATTTTAATGTTAAAATGCAAACAAAAGGTGCCGCTAATTATTTATTTGTGGTTTCCATGATGAAACATTTTACACGATAATTCTGATAACAATAATAACAATCGTGATATTACATTTTTATATCGTTTCCTGTTTACCTACATGTCAGTCACGTCCTGTTCATGTCACATGGCGTTTTCTGTGACTATATGTGAAAACTAAAACCTCTTGCTGTCAAACTTTGAATCTTTACATACATTCTTGATCAGGGAGAGCACTAACTCTTGGCCCCGGGTCCGTCAGCACATACTGTGATTTATGCCAAAAAAGCTAAACACTGACTAAGTGAGCGAATTAATGTCTTTGTCCAAATGCATTACTAGCGACTGCAGCCTGATTCAGACAGATAGCACTAACGGAGAGATACAAAGGCACATATTCATGTGCATAGACAGATTTCCATTCAGATTCAGATAAGAGCATGCAGACTGAGAATTACAGACATGTGCGAGCTAGACGGATGCACAGGATGGAAAATAATATCACTAGTGTAATATCAGCATTCGTTTATTCAGAAAATAGCACCACGCTGACAGATGTTCTCTCTGTAGATCATATTGTGAGCATATATTTTATAACAGTGAAAAACCCACAGCATGTAGACGAAACCAACAGGATAACATACAAAAAGATTTGTGTCATTAATTACCATAAAGAAAGGACAAATTGGATCAGA
The DNA here is from genome assembly GCF_021018895.1 of Seriola aureovittata. Taxonomy (NCBI): domain Eukaryota; kingdom Metazoa; phylum Chordata; class Actinopteri; order Carangiformes; family Carangidae; genus Seriola; species Seriola aureovittata. Next base: position 3,599,893 of record NC_079384.1, read on the forward strand.
AGAAGAAGAAAAGAAGAAGAGAGGTGCTTGTGTTGAATGAGGGCAATGTTCCAATTTGACACAAGCAAGTCAGCCGACAGCCTGACCAATTTTAGTTCTGTCATTTGTAATTATGACAGTTTGTAATATGGGTCAGTGGTAAATATAGATGACCGCACACACTCTGACTCATCATCATGTAAGATTTATGTGTCACGATCACCGGGTCTCACCGAGGTCAGTGTTGCGTGACAGGGTCGAAGTCAACGAAAGCTGTGAATCAAATGTAATCACACCTGTTACGGACCTGACACAGAAGTCTAAAGTCACGAGAGAGCTGTTCAAGGACTCAACAATTTTTCTCCCATCTTCCTGTTATCAACAGATAGTGGACTGAAATGGATGAGGGACTAATGTTGAAAGATGTGCAGGAGGGAACATCCAGCACAGTGACCTATGGGAAGTAGTGCTGTTAGGGGAACGTTTTAACTATATGTTAAAGTCAAAATGTAAAAACTGATCAAATATAAAATCAATTTGGTGTCAGAATCCAAAAGCAAGTATTTTTTTTTTTTTTTAGATTTCTTTTTCTTGATCAATTCTAAGAAAAAGTACTGACCTCGAATTCTAAGTTAAGAAAGCTCCCAGTGGGTGCCCGTGCTGCAGTTCTATTTTTATGTGGCCCCTGCGATCTCCACAAAGGTCAAAGGCGGTGAAAAGAATTGAAAGAAGTGATTTTCGGAAACCACAGGTAGAGCAAAACCTTTCATCACTCATCGCATGTCTCGACCTGGTTGATGCGTTCTGTAGGGAGCGAAGCAAAAAGATAGTCACTGCATTCCAACTGTGAACATGAAGTCAGAGTGATTTAACATCCGGCTATTACAGTTGTAGACTAACACATTTGTCCTCTTATTCCGAGTGGTGTCTTGCAGGGAGTTTTGGAGTTTGAACAAACTGTTTTTTTTTTTTTTTTTTTGGAGATTGTCTAAGAGTTGGTATTCCCCGTTAATTAATGTCTGGAAAAATTATACAGAAACTGGATTGGTGAACTGAACTAGTTTCTTAGCGGCATGGCTCCAGGAATGGCAATTCGATATTCATGGTCCCCAGAGGAAGAATCTTACTGCCTTTGGTAATCCTCTAACGCTTCATCTAGCACCACCAGTTTGCAGAATATCTCACTATCTAATGGGTGAACATTTTGCACAGAGATTCATGGTCCCCACATGATGTACCCCTGATGATTTGGTGATCATTTCTTCTAGAGACACCAGGTTCACGTGAGCGGTTTTGTACATGTGCAGCAACAGCTGTTCGATGGATTACCATGATATTTGGCACACACATTCATGTTCATCACAGGATGAATCATCCATCTGATATTTGTTGAGTGGACCAGTCTGGACTAAAAGTAGTGCACTGACCAACATTGCCGTCCTAGAAGATATGTGGCTAAACCCACAAGCTACAGCTAAAAAGCTTTTCTCATGGCACTGCTCAAAACATCTACTTTTTCTCTGAATGCTTGATGGTTCAAAGCATCATTTCCATGAAACCTAGAGCGTTGATTAAGTACAACACTCACAGTACAAGTTGCTCTTCAAATGTTTATTTTTGGAATAACACTATATATTACACACAATATATATTTGTATGTATTTGTTGTTTTGTAATTGACCTTACAGAAAAATCCAGAAAAGCACTGAACTTGACTTGACTTTTTTCTCTGTGTACTGGTGCCTCCGTTACTCTTAAGTAGGTCAGGGTGGACAGTTTTATAAGCCGCATCAGCAAGTCTTCTTTAGATGCCCCACAATGTGTTGCTGCTGTGACAGATTTGCTTATGCTTATTTCTTTACCTTAATAATAAATATTGCAATAGTGAGCTACAAAAGGTGATGTCGCAAGAAATTAAACTGCCACCCACAGAGTACAACGAACACGTAACATGTATCTACAGTGACATCACATGAAAGCTCTTTGTTACTCACACCGCTGCGCTACATGAGATGGCTTTTAGTCCAGCAATTGCAGTTTTTTTTACCTAATAATGCCAACTGCATTACCTCCATCATGCAGGTCTGTGTGTCTTTTTTTTTTGCTGTTATTTTCCTTGATAAAATAAATCTGTGTTACTGTGCCACATTCTGATCAAATATACAGTATGTAGGTCAGTATGTCATGTGTTTATTTTCCTCCACAAGGATGAACTACAGGGTAAACCATTTTGAAATTCCATTGGTATTTTTAAAGGGGTCTTTTAAAATCATTTATTTTCTTAAAATATATCTGATTTATTTATCACCGACTATATTATCAAACAGGTTTCAATCCTTTTTGCTCTTCTCTGGGATTCAGCAAGTTAATAATTTGATTCAACCCAGATCAAATTCACTTCAGATTTGCATTTTATTTATTATCTGTAATATTTTGAAGGCATGGAAAAAAAATAGTTGGGACAAAAAGACACAGATTTTATATTTGAATCCGAGTGCTTTTGTTCTGTTGCCCCCTTTTCAAGTCTTTCTCTACCTCGCTTGCTCACCGCCATTACACACTTCACATCAGCCTGAATTGGGCTCTCCACTGTGTAGTGGTCTACATATTCAGTACATACTGTGCTCCTCAGAAAATATATGACCCAACCTTCATCTCTTATTTTTTTTTCTTTCTCCCTCTGTCACCAGTGGTGCCTCTCCTGTTGGACTTGTCCTGACTGCCATAGTGGCTGTGGCTTACAAGGTGGCGTTAAGATTTGAGGGGTAAGTCTAGTAAGGGTTACAAATGACAACATATGTTTTGTGAAAGCAAAGTTGTCTCTGACCATCTGTCAATTTAAAACATTTAGATTTTCAGCACAAACAGGCACATTTGAGAAAAATAGCAGGGGATCTTAAATCCTTCCGTGTGGAACTCCTAGTTTTGATTGACTCTATTATAATAAACATGTCTATCTTATAACGCTACACAACTCTCTCACCACATACTAGAAGTTTTCACAGGCACTCTTGGTTCCTTGTAACCAAGACTCAACACATGACCTAAATCGGGCCAGGTCCAAAATAGTTCAGTCTATCAGGTCTGGAATGAGTCCCATTCTGTTGCTACAGATCTCAAGTCTGAGTGTCAATATACCCTTGCCCTAAATATTTTTTATTTTAAGTGTCATGTTTTTGTGTAATATACAGATTTGATTTAATACACGTTCATTTACTTACTGTATATGTACGTATATGCCTTCATTTGCCAGATTACTAATCTGATTGCAATATGTCTTGGTTTACATGTAAATCAAAGGCTTTAGCTACTTTCCATTCAAGTATTTGTTTACAGCAGTTTTCAACTACATCCTAAATTTTTCATATTGGCCATACATGGCCCAGCAGTAACTATACAGTAAATATCTGTCCTTGTGTAATAAAACAAGAGCTCTTTTAATTCTGTTCTGGTCTAGAAACGGTCAGTATTCAGGTTATCTATCTACATAGATTAATGGGGACATGTCACTCAAACACATATTAACAAGGCCACCCGGGTGGGATAATAAGGCACTATTCTACTCACACCCCTCTTCCTCCTCTCTTACGTTTTCCTCTGAAACGTCATCTCCATTCATTACTTCTGCAGAAAGCTGAGCTAGACAAAAAAGAAGGATTAAAAAAGATGTGGTTTGATTTTTCTTTTCCTTTCTTTCCCATATTAAAAGCCCTTTTTTTTCTCCATCCCATCCTCCTGCTTGTCTATGACAATTATGAAATAAGACCTAAAAAACAGAAAAAAATGAGTGACCTACTTCTGGACATCAGTCCCCACAGACACATGCATACAAAAAAACACACACCCACAGAAATACACAAACATGCTGTTACTCCATAAGCCAGCCACAAATGAGGCAGAGCTCGGCGTGGAACATTGAGCCCAGTGTGTGTGTGTGTGTGTGTGTGTGTGTGTGTGTGTGTGTGTGTGTGTGTGTGTGTGTGTGTGTGTGTGTGTGTGTGTGTGTGTGTGTGTGTGTGTGTGTGTGTGTGTGTGTGTGTGTGTGTGTGTGTGTGTCGTCTTCAGAGCAGGTGAGTACAGGTTTGTATGTATAGGTGTTAACTGTGCAGCTGTCCTTTGCATTACATGTGTGAGGAATCTGTCATATAGCAGCAAAACAGATTATGATTCATATGTGCAAACCACTGACACACCAGTGGACCACAACTGCACATGGCTGTACCGAAATACACCAGAGATCTCCATAATAAAAACACAACAAAATGTTCACCTGAATAGTTGCAAATGGTTTGAAATTGGCTGATTGATTAGGTCATAAGATGACTGACCTACATTTATGACATAAACTGAAGCACAGTCACAGGAAAATTAGTGCTTGCCAGGCCGGATAGCAGTCAGCAAATTACATCTGACGAGCCTGTTTTATCCTTCCTCGTCTGGCCTGGAAGATTATTTTGGTTATTTTATTCACATCTTCTCACCCTGCTACGTAAATCACCCGGTGGTTGCAGGAATAAGATTCAGCCACCTTTGTCTAGCTGAGTCTTTCAGAGTGGGTTCATTTGCCAACGAAAAAAAAAAAGTCACATTAGACGTAAAAAGGAAAAGAGAGTTTAGCCTCGAAAGTGGAAGAAGCATGCTTTTCTGAAAAGGTCACATATTAACACACGCTGTGAAGGAGAGCGCAGGTGTACATGTCACTGCCTAGGTTTCCAGCCGCGCAAGATCCCCAATTGTGTCATTTAGCCCGAACCTGTGAATTGAAGGAAAGGCAGCTGCCAGATTTTACCACACACTGTGACTGGGGAAAGATTCATATTCTATATTTATCTTTTGCCTCTGGCAAAGGTTCTGAATGAACTCATTTAGTTAAACTATGCGAGGGTAGCAAGGTGTCCGGTTGGATATTACCACACACCGTGACTTGAATGGGTAAAAGCACCAGTGGGATAGATGCAGGAACCACGCAGTGAATGGAAGCTTTTTTATCTTATAATCCCCCATGATACAAAGTGAGATGAAGTGATGAAAGCTGGCACCAAATAATGATTTTTATACCCTTCCCATCTACTATTAAATCCATAGGATACACTTAAAGGCAGCAAACTGGGCTGCCTCTGGACATTTTGGTGACTTGGTAGCTTTACATCCTCAAGTGCCTATGTGAGGACTGATGTATTCTTAGCCAATGATATTTATAAGTTATTTACTTCAACTTATGGCAACCTCTAGTCCATGTCTTGTCATCAACAAGACATTGTCTGTAAATGAGTATGTTTGAACACCAGATTCAGAGTCCCTGTTATCCTGCTTTAATCATATATGGGATGTGAAAGCTTCTGGCATTATCCAGATTTCTGGTATGAATGAGAACCCTGGAGAAAGTCCTCGTCATGTTTGCACTGAGTTGACAGAGATGTAGCAAATATCACTCAACCTGAGTCTGTGGCTGTGAGTGGCCAGGGACCCCAGTGCCGGGACATGCAGGGAACACAAACTCATGTGCACCCCAAATGACAGGCACACAGAGAGCCATCAGGATTTGTCCTGGTATGCCTAATGCCAAGTTCAACTATGGTACCTGGGAATGGGAGGGAGGAGAAGGGACCAAAGGGTGCATTTCCATGTTTCTTTGGATGGGTGAGGTAATATGCTGCCATTTGTATGTTTGTAGAATCAATACGACAGTTGGCCAGTTCTTACATGGTGCCCCTTTAAATCTCCTGCACACTTTTCAAATGTCTGTAGTGATTCAGACTTATGGTGTCCACCTGCTCAAGAAATGTCAGCCCCCTTGGCAACTGTTCAACAAAAGCTCTGATCCCCGTTTGTTAAATTGCTCCTGTCAATTATTTTTTTTCCAAACTCTCTTAATTACACCTCAGGAACAGAGCGGCTGTTTGCTGATGCAGCTGTTAGTTTGATATGGGGGTCAATGGTGCAAAACTGTGTGTGCATTCAAGTGCAAAAGAGTGGAGGAACATTCAGAGACACAAGGCATCTTCCTATCATACACACACGTACATATTCAAACTGTCTCACGGTTCAACACACACACGCTCCTGGCACAGAGTGGTACGGCGATCCAGTGTCTGATTTATTGTCCCATTATATGTTTGTTCTGCTGTATTTACAGACCATTCACTGAACAGATCTATCAGGAGAGGAGTCAGCGCAGCAAATAGTGGCTTCACAGACACTTCCTGTTCCTTGTGTGGCCGAGGATTCCCATCCTGTCATGCGAACAGACAGATGGACTGATCGACGGACAGATTTTTCAAACGTCGTGATCACTAATCCACCTCCAGCGTGGATACAAAGGAAACGCTTACACTGCAGCTCCAAGTGTTCCTCCTCTAATTAAGTTCAAACTCTTCTACTGAATGTTGAGGCTTTTTAAAGTATTTCTGATAAAGTATGTCACATGTGGATAATGTATTAGGCTAATGTATATGTATTAGTTTGATATTTTAGACATGACAATATTGATATCACTCTTATATCTGAAAGGGGAAGCTGACCAATTTTAGGCACCAAAGTCTGTTCTACTGTACTATGTGAAATATGTTGCCTTTTGTGTCTGCAGACAGCTGTTTGAAACTCCTTTCCTGGTGTATTACTATGTGAACACAAACAGTATTTTGACCTACAGGCACTGTTATCTTTGGCATGTAGTGGTGTAAATGGCTCCTTTTCAAGGTATCGGCAAGAAGTTAGCAAAGACTGAAAGCACAGAGAAGCAGCTAATATTTTGTTTTTCACAAATTCATCACTGCCACAAGTTCTCAATTGATTACGAACGCTACAACTCATATATATTCATCACAGGTCCTCCTACCTAAACAACCATATGGGTCCTGACACAACCCTGAAGTAGTGCCCCTACAGGCAGCATGCCTACCTGACCTCGGTTGTCATGGTTACCATAATAAATACACGACTGTAACAGGACCGTAATGGTCCTGGCTTGGTTAGGTTTAGGGTAAGATCGTGATTTGGGTTAAAATATGTACTTCCTCAACATTAGACGATCTTTGTTGTCGTGGTTACAATAATAAAATGTGGTTAACTTTGGAAAACGCTCATGGATAACAGAAACAACATAAACTGCTGGTTTCACATGGGAGTCGAACACCGCTCTCCTGTGTCGTGTTCCTGTGTTTTGTTGACCCGTCCTCCTCCTGACGTCGCCACACTTTCCTCTTTGCTCTTGTCATAATTACTACGACCACTAGATGTCGCCTAGCAACAAAACGTAACTATGGGTCATTGTAACCTGCTGCACAAACGACCTATGTGCTGTTTTTTTTGGGTTTTTTTTACAGGACGACAGTGTCATTCTGTATAGTGACATCGTCCTGGATTAACTGGTGTAACAATTTCATAGTGTCCTTCAAAGCAAAACAACAACAATAAAAAAAGAATTGAGGATGATGAAGGCCTCTGCTGTAGCAGCTCCATTCAGAGTAAAATAATAATTCTGTTTTCATCCTACGAAACCAACCTTCAACACTAATCGCCTTCAACACTGCCGTTGCTGTTGTAACCACAGATTTCTTGTAATACACTATTACTCATTGTTAGACACTGTTTTTACTGTTATACTGTCTATGACATGAATCCATTTAAATGACAGAAAAGTTATACCAGCTCTGGTTTTATACTGTACCTATGCAAACCATTCCAAACTGAATAACACACACTGTTTGGTAATGTACTGTACATTGATGTGTTATTTTTTTTTATGTAATAAAAGAATGAGCCACGGGGTAAAGCACTTGTTCTTTGTGTCAGGAAATCAAGACAACTAATGGAAGCACTTTCAGGCAGCACTTTGCATATCTGCCTCTTAGATGCAGATGTGTGGGAAGGCATAGTGCATGATTATTTTTCCTCTGAATGAGTCAGGGGAATTAGGAGTTTTACTTCTGTGAATGCAGCAAGCAGTAATGAACTGTAACAACCAGTCACTAATGCATCTCTAATGCAATCCTACTTGACGTTATGACATACATTGACACCTACAAACGCCACACAGAAGACAGGTTGAAACCCGGAACGATCTTGCTGTGAGGTGACGGTGCTAACCCCTGCACCACGTTTGGAGGTTTAAATCCACCCATACAGGTGTTACGTACTGATGGCAATATCAGTCTGTCAGTCCACCACTTTGGTCCAGACTGAAATATCTCAACAACTAACATCATGGTTTACCATGACATTCTGTAAAGATATTCATGATCCCCAGAGGATGTGTCCTATACTGACTTTCATGATCCCCTGACTTTTCCTGTAGTGCCACCCTGAAGTTAACGTTATAGTTTTTTAGTGCCTGTGGCCTAAAAAGGAAAAAGGATGAGACAAAATCTAGCACACATTTCCTGTTGCAGTTATGACAGTTTTGAAAATATTCAAATATCAAGAGAGGACCAAAACTCAAAATAATGATTTTTTTTTTTTTTTACCAAAACACACACACACACAAAAGACTGTGTACAGTTTGTGATCAGCCTAGTCAATATTTCATTACCCACACCGGAACTGTGACACCAGGAACTCTTTCTGGGTTGAGTGCAGGGTAATTTTGTTTAAAAGAGCGCTAATGTGACAGTGCCTTATGAAAATAAGAGAAAAATGAAGCGAACCTTATGCAACAGTTTCTGTTGTTACTGATTGTCTGTGGAGCACAACAGTGGTTTTAAGAGGTCACTACCAAACACTATCAGCACCGACATTATAAAGGCATTCTCACCACAATACAGAATACCAACAAAGAAATAAGCTAAAGTAATAACGTCACACTTGCTTGGAAATATTTCTCTACATTTTAAAGACATTGAATGCAACATGAAACGTTCTCTGTCACTTTTCTTTCCAATGTAAAGAAGTAGACTTGGCTTTCTTTGCACTGATCATATAAAACGAAGCCTGGGTGAGCAACAAGAGCAGCAATTCCAGTGAGTGGTTTCAAAAACTCCTTTGTCCTGCAGCGAGCAGTTATTTGCATCAGAAATGAGACCGAGGTCTGAAACACTTCTCATACCTGATTGATTTCAGAGACAAACGGCTGAATAGTACTAGAAGACCGCTCTGCAGCATTTACATGAGAAACTGCCAAGATGAATTCATGTCCCTAATCTCTCCACTCAAAGCCTTTGTGCACCCAACATAAAATTATAGAGTGTATCATGAATGTAACATGCAATGATATGATGAGAGAGAAACAAGAGGACACGAGAACTTCACAGTTGGGGTAAAAAAGAAAAACATATTACAAACCACTGGACTTTCTCACAGCCCCGAGATCAGTCCTGCAAGTTCATCAGAGGGATTTTGTTTTAACATCTTCCAAGTAATTCTCCCGTGCATCCCCACTGTAAACTAACTGAACCAACACAGTCATCTGTCTCCACAAGCCACAAGACCACAAGCTTATCACTTCTCTTCCTGTTTATATTACAAGGAGAGAGTTTCGGTGCCTGCTCACAAATCTTTCAAAACTTAACTTTAAACAACTGCACAAAAAACCTGTTGTATGACAAATTCCTTGCAAGCAGCACTGTGAGAAAGATGAAATCCAAATTTTACAGATTTTGCAGAGATTTTTTCAGATATATGTTGTTGTTTTTTTTTTGTTTGAGTTGTATTGTTTTTGGACTCAAAACTGTCAAGAGTCACCAAGCAACAACTACCGTGGTCACATTTTATTCCATTCTCTGATCTGTTGTTATCATTCTTTACAATCAAACCATGGTTTATGAACCATGCTTCGTTCATAAACACCAGCTGCAGCGAATTGAATCAGGCTGAATTTATCTTTATAAAATAATTAAGTTGCTTTTTGTTTACAGCAGTTGAAGTGTAAGAATTGGACTGATAATCTCCATAGGACAGATGCTGAAGCATGTCTTATCACTTACATTATATTGCTCTGAATATACAGTGTTTTAATCCCCTATAGAGGCATTTCAGACTGTCGGATAATTTTAATTGAGGTAACTTTTCAGTATGTGCAGAGGAAGCGTATTCACATCACTGTTCTCTCAAGCAATCACATATAGTAAGACAAAAAGTAGTAACGAACAAAGACGTCATAGTATAGTAAGGCATAAAAAGTCATAAAAACATCAGAAATTGTATATGTGACTCTTAAACACATTACCAGTAATGTGTTGTAATGTTCACAGATGTGAGCACATGACCGCCTGTAGAGATGGACAGCTGTGACTTTTAATGTGTTTGAATGAACAGCGCAGGTGCATTTGCATGTGGATTTAATGTGGATGTTTTCTCTCTCCAGTTATGCAGCAGGCGGATTGAAAGCAGGTGTAAAGGACACTCTGTATTTTTTAAACATTTCATGCCACTTTTTATCCTGACTTCACAAACCAAACTTCTACTGTGTCTCTCACTTTGTCTTTTATGAGCTGCCTGGTAAAAATCGTATTTGCGCACTGTCGGCAACATTTGTTTTTCCACTCTCCTCCTGCACTTCCTGTTCCAGTGCTGTACTACTGTACACCAGCCCGTCCTTGCTGAGTCATTATCTATGAGCCAGCCAAACCATGACTACTGTCTTCACGTGGGGGTGGGGGGAGGGACTGCTCAGACAAGACATTGGTGATTTTTCTTTTTGCCTCCCCCCTCAACATTGACGCCTCTTCGTTGCATCTTTTTGTTTCAGATCTGTAGATATTTTGTGTTATCATGTTTTTATGCATGGTCCATGCATTTTCTCTGTCTGCCAATGGGGTTACATTAGGTAACACACCGGTGAAATCAGATATTCCTACACACACACACACGCACACACACACACACACACACACTGTGTGCTGCCCCAAGTTAACAGAGGCTTTGACTGACTCTGTGACGCACATTCTGTAGTTTGTTAACCTGTCCCAACACTAACATGGACAATACGTTTACTGATTATCCCAGATTTGAAAGTCTCAGGGTCCAGTCACACTTAACAGAGGAGTTTTCTTTGATAAGAAAAGGAATGAGAAGCATTTATCTGTTTGCTGCTTGGTTTATTTAGGATCACACAGACCGCCGTCAGTTCACTTAGATGTTTTTTTGACAATGTTTAGTTAAACTGTTATCTTACCGTTAGAAGCTCTTTTTGGTTTTTTAAATCTTTGCAGGAATGAGTCATCCTTCTGTTTAAGGTTCTGTGATGGTTAAGTGGCACAAAAAAAAGAGAAAAACTTCTGATTATTTACTTAAGTAAAAATAGTTTGTCACAGAGTAAAAACTAATAAAATCCTGGACTCAAAATTTTACTCGTGAAAGTATATCATCAGCAGCAGTGTCATGTATCAAAAGTAAAAGTGCTCACTATGCAGAACTGCTCCAGTCAGTGTTTTATATATTTATATATATATATTATATTATATTATAAATATATCATATCATTGGATCATTGTTGACTTTACTCTTATGTAGGAGGGGTGGGTGGCCTTTTACAGGTCTGTGCCCAGGGGCAGTACAAGTACCTCAAAACTGTGCTTAAGTATAGTGCTTGAGTTACATTGCAACACTGTGTGTAGAATCCAAGCAAATCATGTGCCACGTTTCACACTGGTTGGGCGTATCAGTAAGTCAAATGCAGCATGATACTTCAGGTTGATCAGCATCAGCTGCTTCCCCTTCACTGGCCATTTGACTCGTGTCCAATTGCATTGAGGAAAAGAAATTCATGCATGACGAGGTCTTCTGAGTGAAAGTTGCTTTGTGTTATCCTGAGCTACAGTGATTGAATAACAGCATAAAAGCATCTGCATTGTCAAAAATCCTGTTTGGAATGAAAGAAACTCACTGCAGTGATGATCACTATTCATTAAGCTGTTACTTTGTTAGACGTTCTGTTTTAAACCAGTCAACATTTATTAATTATCATAAGAGAACGTGATTCTACTGGTTTATGAAGATATGTCTTTTTATTAGACACAAAGTAGGTCTCTTGTACCTGTGGAGATCCTGCAGAAAAGAAGACTCTTTTTATTTCACAACAATCAGCAATCACCAGTAGATGAGCCTCCAACCACAGCGGTGCACTGAACATCTCCACACTCCCCATCCCTTCCCTCCACCCGGCAAACAAAACGAAACAAACAAAAATAATTCAATTCATACATGTATATATACACACACACACACACACACACACACATATATCCATATAGAGACACAGATACATACATAATTTATGATGATGATATTGTCCAGATTGATTATTGGTCATTTCTAGAAACATTTTCAGAAAATATTGGGAGACATAGTTCCTCAGACATACAAAGTAAATCTCTCAGGCCTGGTTCTGCATCTGGGACAGACAGTGAGTTATCTTTAGTGAGGTAGAATTAATGCATAAACTTAAAATAGAAGACTAATTTTTTTTGGGGTGAACTGATTGGTCAGTATTCGGTTTTGATCTGATCCTCTGAAGCTGTGAAACATAGGTTACCATGGCGACCAACCACAGTTAAAAGCAAGCAAACTTTGTGACACCAGAAAACCTGAGTTAACCCCCAAAGATCACACTAACCTCGCTTTGTTCGTACCAGTTAACACACACACACACACACACACACACACACACACACACACACACACACACACACACACACCACGTTTACCACGTTTAAGATTTTAACATCAGCATCACAATGTCCATAAATCCCGAGCTGGTTCAGGTCACACCACTACTTTTATTTCTTTCTTTTTTTGTTCATTTCTACTAATTTTCCTTATTCACTGCCTCCAAGTTAGCATGTCACTTCACACCTGGCTGAATGAACCACATTAAAGCAGCAGCACACACTAATTTTTGAATCAACAAGTTTGAATCAACCATTTCCTGCCTCCACTTCACACACCTTCTTCACACACACCTTTTTCTTCTGTGATAACTGTTGTTGTTCATTACAGATGGATAACCATGGCAACTGACAGCTCCATGTCTTTTTGCATTTGTCAGTTGTGATTAAAAAAAAAAAAACTCTTGAAGGCTATCAACCACACACACACACACACACACACACACACACACAGCCAAACAATTGGTCTTTTTGCTCAGGTAAGTCATGCCATTCATCTGGGTAACATTGTACCCTGAGTGCCCCCTTTTGGTCACTCTGGTAACTGCATCATCTCAGGCCTCAGCCCCTCACGCTCCTTCTGCCTGGTGACATGAATAAATCACTGCAGCAGTTACTGAGAATGTGAATGACTACATTAATGAATGACACTTTGTATAAGGACAGAGAGGTATATTCGTGTATTTTTCCTTTCAAAAACATGAGAATACACTGAAAACAGCTGTTTATTTCTGCCTGAAACTAAAACCTAACTTTAAAAGGCCAGAATTCATGATTCAGGGTTGCAAGGTGACAAATTAAAGGAAAAAACATGACAAATGAGAGGAGAAACAGGATGACAGTGACCTCATCCAAAGGGCAGGAGGGGTCACTGAATGGTTTGATGAGTATGAAAATGAGGTGAATCGGGCCTTTGCAGTCACCAGATCTCAACTCAGTTGCACACCTATGGGAGATTTCGGACCAACGTGTTAGATAGTGGTCTCCACCACCATCATCATCAAAACACCAGATGAGGTAATATCTTTTGGAAGAATGATATTCATCCCTCCAGTGCAGTTCCAGATACTTGGAGAATCAATGCCAAGTGGAACCTGGTTGCTCATTACAAGAATCTTTATGTTGTTTTGTCATTTAATTAGTCATCCTCTGTATATGTCCAGATGACGGTGCATGAGAAGAATACATGAGAATGCATGAGAATACAATGGAACCAAACCGGGTTAAATGCCGAAGAGGAGTCAATTATTAACGCAGCTGCATTCAGTGGAAGTTATTATTTTGTAGTTACGCAAAGCCTCAGTTGCACAGTTCCATCTCCTTGATGTTTCAATTTATTTTTTTAGAAGTGGGGGGGGGGGCTGTTTCACTGCTTCCCAGCGCTCCCGTCTTCCTTAGAAATAACAGTCTGACGCAGCATTGGGAGTTTGGTTCTCCTGTCCCGGCGCTCAGTGGAGCACCCGGTGCCTATTCACTAGGCCTTGACGTGTATGGGAGGAGGAGCCCGCCGTGCGCTTAAATACAAGACTCCACTCCGCTACTCAGACAGAAACGCACAGCAGAGCAACCGAGAGCGACTCTTCTGACTAAAGCCAACTCAACCGCCTTTTACGCACACACATATCTTAGGTAAAGCAGTCCGCGCACACGGGTTTAACCATGATTAAGAAAATGTCGCCCCCAGAGAGCGACTTTGACATCCCAGCGAAGAACTGCTACAGGATGGTGATTTTGGGATCCACCAAAGTTGGGAAAACGGCCATCGTGTCTCGGTTCCTGAACGGGAGGTTCGAAGAGCAGTACACGCCGACCATCGAGGACTTTCACAGGAAACTGTACAGCATCAAGGGAGACGTATACCAGCTAGACATACTGGATACATCAGGGAACCACCCTTTCCCCGCCATGAGGAGACTATCCATACTGACAGGTGCTTATCCACATCTGTATCAAGATAGAAAAGTTACTCAGATTTAGAAAACAGTGGTGATCGTGCAAAAGTGCATTTTAAATGCTGCAAACGTGCGGTCATTGTGCGCACCGTGCGCCTTGTGCGCATGGCTGCAGGATGCATGAGTGTTTATTATACTATACTATACTATACAATACTATAGGGCTAGAAACTCCTGTGTGTTTACTACTCATCACTCTTTAAAGGCAAAGCAAATGAACTAAAACTTTCTTCTTTCCCTCCAGGTGACGTGTTCATCCTCGTCTTCAGCCTGGACAATCGTGACTCCTTCCAGGAGGTGCAGCGGCTCAAGCGGCAGATCTATGAGACCAAGTCGTGCCTGAAAAACAAGATCAAAGAGAACATCGACGTGCCTCTGGTCATCTGCGGCAACAAGGGAGACAGAGAGTTTTACCGGGAGGTGCAGCAGGAGGAGATCGAGCAGCTGGTGGCCGGGGACGACAAGTGCGCCTACTTCGAAATCTCCGCCAAGCGCAACGAGAACGTGGATAAGATGTTTCAGACTCTGTTTACCTTGGCCAAACTACCTCACGAAATGAGCCCCGACCTTCACCGGAAAGTGTCCGTGCAGTACTGCGACATGCTGCACAGAAAGTCTCTGAAAAACAAGAAGCTGAAGGACATTGGGGAAGCGTACGGTGTGGTCACTCCATGCGCCCGGAGACCCAGCGTGCACAGCGACCTCATGTACATTAAAGAGAAGGCGATAGGAGGCGGCCAGGGCAAAGACAAAGAGAGATGTGTGATCAGCTAAACGGACCGCGAGGCAGCAAACGCAACACGAAATCTTTGAAAGAAGAACGAGCCTGGTGCGTCAGCTTGAGGAGCGACCTGTGCGGCCGACTGCGCTCAAACTGACACGGGAGATGCGGAGACGCCGGGGCCGCCGCTGCCGCGCGCGCGCGCGCGCCCTCTGACTCGAGACGCGAGTCCGCAACAAACCACTCAACAACAAAAAAATAAATAAAATAAAAACATTGCCCACGAGACATTTGAGAATGTTAGCTTGTTCTGTCAGTCAGAGCCCAATGTGTGACGTGGCTTCATACCTTGTGAGACTCGCGCATCGATGCGTACAATGTGTTTTATTGACGTCATGCCTTTTTTAGAGGAGAGAGAAAAGAGACTCTTGGCTCAGGAGGTGCAATGATGGGGGGGAAATAATGTTGTTTACATCTTATCATAGATTTTATAATGGCTAATTACATTTCAATGTTTCGTTGCAAAACTATTTTTTATGGTGAATGTATATTTATTGTCAATGTCAATTTTTGCAAACAAGTCAAAGAATCTCAATATAATAAAACAAAAAAACAAACTAAAACTTATTTTGCATTGCTTCTCATTTCTTCTGGTTCAAGTTCCTTCTGTTCTGGTGCAACACAAACACTAGTGGCTTCATGTGCATCTGAAAGTCCCACACAGTGAAGACTCACACAGACCCTGCAGCCAGCTAACCCCTGATGCACACTGCACTGTGCACGTCTGCACCATAAGCATGAGAGGGTCAGTTTCATTGCCACATATCATCATCATCATCATCATCATCATCATCATCAGAGGCTAAAACACATAGACATGCTGTAAAACTGATGCAGGGATCTGGATTCTGGATACATCTTCAGTACAGACGCGTCGAAGAGAAATGCTGCTCATCGAATAAAGAAATGATGACACTAATACACATAAGTTTAAACAGGATATGAGACCATCACACAACAGGTGGTGTCACCAGGGGTTAAGAATCAGATCTGGTAACTCCACGACTGTGAATTCACTTTATTTTTAAGTGACCTTGAATATGGACACACACACACACACATACACACATACACACACACTTTACAGCAACAATGTGAATGTATGACGAGCTGTTACGTTACCCAGGAGGTGACTGTACCATGAAGGGTCAGATTTTACACCTAAATGATCATTTCTGTCTTTGATCCTCTCATGCATTTTAATAACAGGCTGCAGGACAAAACAACCACACACAGTACGCTGCGGAATAATTTCACCCTGCAGCTCTGAAGCGCACAATTTGTTCTCATCACAGTTTTAATTTTACATTATTTGCACCCTCATTTAGAAATGCAACCTTTTCCCCCTGGAGATGAACCAAACACAGTGTCCAGTGCTTTCTCTCTCCCTCCCTCTCCCTCTCTCTCTCTCTCTCTCTCTCTCTGTCAGGAATAATCCTGTAAACCTGCTTCCTGTCAGTTCATACACAGACAGGAAGATATCCTCCTGCATCATCCTGTGTGTCTGTGAGACAGATATCGTGTAAAGAGCAGGGACACACACTCAGCAGTACTGTCCACTGTAACACTGCCCTCTTACTGATCAGTAACACGATGTGCTCTACTCCTGGCTGCATCCATTATGAAAACACATAATTACAGCGTTTATTAGTATGCACGGCCGTGTCTATTCGCTGAAGAGCAACTTTTGTTTTTGTCATATTGAAATTCATGTGTTGAACTCTAATCTGAGGGACAATCAGACGCTGCAATCAAATGATACAAAAAACATTTTAATGAGGTCACGATGGACAACGTTTACACGCTGCGAATCACAGTGAACCGGTCGGAGCATAAGTTTTTCATTATCGCCGTCGCCACCCCATATGGCAGAAGTGTCAACATTTGTACCAGTGTCAGCGGGGGAGGGGAAAGCTGGTGTCACAGTGGAAATAAGTAGGGGAGACGGGGGATGGGTGTGTGTGTGTGTGTGTGTGCGTCTGTGTGCATGTACAGAGCAGACAGTGCTGATACAAAAATAAATTGAGTAAAAAAAACAACGTACTTACCTCAGCATTAGTTTCTTCTCTCTAACATTGTGTGCGTCACAAGGTGCCACTTTCTCACTTCTGGAACAAGGACTGAACTGAGCAGGAACAGAGTGAATCAGGTGACGAGTAACCTGTTCCTGATTGGAGAAACTGGAAATGTTAAATATTCAATCAACTCATATACGCATTCCAAAAAACCCACAAGGAACTCTGGGACATGAGCACAACTTTAATCAAATCCACTGTTTTCATCACATTATTAAATTACAATTCTACATCACTGTTTTGATTTCAAACTGTTACGTAAGTGGGTCCAGTGATAAGACTAATGTTCTTATGTTGTCGTTTGTATTTTTACATAGAGGCCAAATGTTGCTTAAAAAGCTGCTTCTCTCCTCGCAGCGTCTACTGCCCCTGGTGGTCAACTGAGCTCGTGCATTTGACTGTGTCCCAGGCCCATACTAGTACTAGCTCAATGGAGTGCGCTCAAGATGGAAAATAAAGTTCACTACTAAAAAAACTCTAATGACTGTTGTTACTGCAATGCACAAAAGGAAATACAGCAGCTCGGCTGAAAATCATTAAAGTGAACAACAGGTGATGATGAAATTGCTTGAGGAAAGTTTTTTGTTTTGAAATGATCAGAAAAAGTCTTTGCGGTGTCTCTATTGTAGGATTTGTCTTCGCTCAAAGGACTGCAGTCGTGTTGCGATTTATGTCACTGCACTGATACTAATGATAATAGTTGCAATGTCCTGCAACAAAATTAACAAGAAAGTGAGAAAAATGGCGGCCAAGCCCGATCTGTGCACATCCACACAGTCCTGAGAGGAGGTCTTCTCAGGCAACAACTTATTACATGTGCAGAGTATTTATACACTGTGGTGTTACAGCTTTTATTTTGGTAAAGAATAAAGAATTCTTCCATGACTAAATTTAGCATAATTTCCAGCTGCACCTGCATTTTACTTTTCAGCCATTTACTGTTTCGTTTTTTCCTCCAGGTCACCGTGCAGTGACTGAAACAGCAGTTTGACAATCTGCACTCTAAGAAACTTCAAATGAGCAGCTGAGGAGAAAAGAAAAATATGTAACGTGACAAACCGAGGTGACCTGGTGAGATTTATTGTTACCGTAAGAGCGAGAGCTGTCATGAAATATTCCAGTCTAGTTTAATCTAATGATAGTGATCAGCCCCGACACACGTCATTAAAGAGACACATGGTGAGAGAACGGAGAGGTAATTTCTAAATTGGTGACTAATGACACAGCGAAGGTCCGTAGAATCCGTCTTATTCAACGCCATATCATAACTGACCTTAAGTGTGTTACAGCAAAGTCGGTAACATCAGGAAATGAGCTGAGGTGGCCTCGTGCATAATGATATTGATGAACTTCTTATATTATTATTATTGAATAGCGTAACTTATATTAAAGTCAAGAATCCTGTATTTCATTTAAAATTGCAATAATTGTTTCTTCAACCGCTTCAGGGAAGCGGAGCAAGCTGAAAACCAACACGTCACTGGAACAATCATTCATTCAGAGATGTGTGCGTGTTCTGTTCAGCGCCTGTGGGAAATCTGTCGCTGCTTTCTACTGAAGAACCAGTTGGTTTTAAGTCTCTGTGGGTTCATCATCACTGCACGCCAGAGCTTTCATATCACACATAGTCCCCTGAGCTGTTTTTACAATACAGTATAAATATTGACAAGAGCAGGGTTTCTTGTTACTGCGTTTTCCCAGAATGCCGTTTGACAAACTCCATATAAAAGTAAAGAAGTCAATGTTTTTTCTCTCTCTCTCTCTCTCTCTCTGTGTCTGTCACAGAACATGAGCATGAAATACAGCAGGCTCAACAATAGTTTCACGAACTTCAACTATAAACTTTGGGGATGACACGTTATTCTAACACCTGTATTTGATGGAAAACATTGGATCTGTAAAGTTTTACCACTATATCAGAATGTACATATTAATGTATTTGTCAACAACTTCAACATAGAAAAACACATTTGTAATAAAGGGAAATATGTTTTCCTAGGAGAGACTATTATAACTGTTGAAAGTACTGTACATTAATAAAAATGTAAAATATCCTTAATATCTGCTTACGAGATTGTTGCAAGTCATTTTGCAATGTTTATGTAAAGCCTGTAAGTGTTAAATAGGGGGGTTAAAGTGAAGTGTTTCCATATTCTGGTCTAATTCCTGCCACTTATTACACCAACTGGTCTTGTGTTTTTCCCCTGTGACGGATTCAGCCCACTATCCGGAGGAATTAAATCGACTGGATGATTCTGCAGCTCCCGGCTCATGCAGTGCCAGTGAAGGGTGTAGAGTGTGGCGAGGGGGCGGGGGCGGCGGGGAATGGGCACGTATGCAGGAGACTGGGAATCTCATCCATCTGTTACAGACCTAAAATGAATACTTTCATTAACTGTAAGCGTGCCCTTCTTCTAACCCTTATAGTTGCCTTACTTTGCCTGCACCTTAACCACAGCTAACCAAAATCTTTCCCTCAGCAAATAAACAGACACTTTTTATTTATGTCCAGCAGCTCATTTGTAATAACAATAAAGAATAATTGTAATAATAAGGATTTAACTTAGTGTGATTGTTGACTGACAGCACAAAAGGTTTCTCACATTATTTCACAGCAGCTGTTTGTTAAACAATAATATGTTTCAGAGATTCCTCTAAATGTTTCCCAGCACTGGATAGAGATGATCAATATATGACAGAAAATGAATTAACATTTTAAAAATCAACCTTGTAGGATTGCAGGGACATTACTACAGCACTTACGACTTGAACATTGCTGCTGTGTGAATAGCGACATCACTGTCCAGCATTTTCCCCTGAGATGGGAACCTTGCCCCCGTGTTTTCATTGGAACCTCTTCATTCACATTAAATCCTCTAATAACAGACTGCTCAGCTGGAAAACTACAACCAAAATTGGCTAGTGAGTCATAATTAATTAAAAATAAATGTTCAGTAACCTTTGAGCCCCTCTGTGTTATGAGCCATCTTATGTAACAACTAGCTATGAATGTACTACCTGATGCAGAGGTTGCATGGGCATTCCTGTGAGAAATTAACAAACCGAAAAATCTTGACCTTATTATTATTATTTGTAGGTTTACGTAGCAGGCGAGGAGAGACCTTTACTTTTAGGCTGACAGCGGAAGTGTGTGTGAACGCTCTTTATGCAACGAGTTCTTACACCAGACTGTCACCTCTTGCACACAATGACTCACTGATACGGGGATGATGCGGAGCTCAGGCTCCGGCAGGATACGTCTTAATCCATAATATATTTATGTTCCAGCAGAGCAGCACAGCAGGCTCAGACATGCTGAGATCAAACTGATAGGACAGGCCTCTATGACATAGTGACATAACAGCGTACTGCGCACACTGTTGTGTTCAGTATTGAGGAGGCAAAACCAAAGTGTGTACGTGGGAAAACCAAAGTTTGCGTCTCATCACAGACTTGCAATAATGTTTGACTTTGAATTAATGATCTTTACCCATCTTTCCCTGACCAGAAGGGTTTCCAAATTAAAAGACAAAGCGACAATGACACAGAGAAGTGTTTTTGATCCGACAGTTATATCTGCCAATAACCGACTGCAGTGTAGACAATCTGCTTCGTGTTTCCACCGGCTCACTCACGCCCAGTGTACCTGACTGCCCAGGTGTATGCGTCTTCAGGTGTGATCGTGTGGATGGAGATCGTTTTCATATGAAAATGGCGTTTAAAAATGAAAACGTAGTAATGTGGACGTAGTATAATACTGCAGTTTGCGGTGCTGTTCAGTCACACTGTGTTTGTACGTAGTATATTTTCATTCTATGCGATGAATGATATTGCAAAAGCAGTTATTTTTTCCAAAATGTGAATGTAAATTTAAACAGGGAACGCTTAAACAAATTTCTCTGATGCTCAGTGTCTCAGACGTGCTCTCCAGACTCAGATTAAACCTTGCACTTCCAGAGCAAGAGATGTGTCAGTGGTTAATCTGACACTCTGGTTAAACACTAAACAGGAAGAGTGTCCTACAGAAGTCAGTACCATCCTGTTTATTGCATGCAATCATATTACGTCCTGTGTGTACAGGCGCAGTTACAACCTAACCAGAGTCAACGTACACTTTGATGCACGAGTCTGTATTGTGAATGTGCGTGTGTTGTTGATTTGTGCATACCAAACATGGCCTCCGATTGACTGGTTGGTTGGTCGCCGTTCCAGCAGCATCCACCCACATCCGCCTGCGGTTACAGCAGCACATGATCAGGTTGACTCTGGTTAGGATGTAACTGAGCCACAGGAAGTAAAGTTAAACTGTAACATCAGTGCGTAGAGTTTGAGGTATCACATTCACTTTTGTACAGAAAGAAACAGGGCTGAAATGCAATGTGTCCACTTTCCTGCCATTCAGCTGATTCTCACAGAGAGAAAATAGCACCAACCACCAGTTATAAACAACTTGACTGTCACATGCACATGGAAGCCAAACTCAGCCAGTTGCAATCATGGCAATAAGATTATTATTATTATTTTGTTATTAAGATAGCAGAATTTTGTCAAGATAATGAGTTAATTATCCTCGTACGTTGAGAAATAATCTCAATATCACGAGTTAATCATTTCAAGAACACTATTTAGGATGATTAACAATCATGGCCGTCTTTTACTTCTGTACACTATGTCCTTTTTCTTTTTAGCTGACGCTGCTAGAAAACTGTAATTGTAATTTGTACCACTATGATGATAAAGTGTTTTTTTTATTTACACTTGTTGAGCATGAAAAACTAAAGCAGAAGCATATATTCAGCCTTAACTCTGAATAATACAGAGACAAACTTTAACACAGGAAGTCACACGGTGGTACAGAAACAAACACCAACCTCATGAGCGAGGATGGAGAACAGGTGAGCAGATGGAAATGGGGACAGAAAATCTTGGGACAGAAAATCTGGGGACACCTGGTGGGCGAGAGGAGAATGGCATGTCGGGGGAGAAATATAAAGATGGACGTCGCCTTCGTGATGTCATCCATAGGTTTCTGATGAGCAGTTTTGAAGCTCAGAGTGGACCACTCTGCTGCCGCCATCTTGGCAGGTCCCGACTCCTGGCTAATCCAAACATGGAGTCGGTTTATGAACCGCTGCAAGCATATGCTCCTGTTAGCATCGTTAGCACAGCTGGGCCGTCTTGCTCGAAGGCTAACCCAATGCTCATTCATTTGCTGGCTAATCAGCTAGTTAGCAAGCTAAACTAATAAGTCAGGTATGTTGAGCTTAGACACTGATACCTGCTAATTCATTTTAACATGAAAATAATATTAGAATTTCACTCAGCTCAAAATACAGGAGCACAGACTTCCTCACGATCTGTTGCAGCTAGCAGCTACACACCAAGTGGCTATCTAACTGTGACAGCACCCACCCAATATTTGTCACGAAGGACCAAATTATCTGTCTGGACAAAAACTATTTTTCTATTTCAGTTGGACACGTCTTTCTTTTTCTTTTTTTTCCAGAACTTGCTGATCTACCTCGCCCTGCAACAGGCCTCCACTCTGCCCCCGCTCCTGCAGGATTTCCATGGCAGGTTGTTCTTAGATCAACAGCAACAAAGCAGCGGGGATGTGAAACATGGGGCTTATATGACAAAGAGCTTTTTATGAGAAACAGATGATTTGAGTGTCTTGCGTGTGTGGATTATGTGATCCTCCAAAAAGGTTTAAGGTCGGAGCAGAAAGACACAGGGGTGAAGATTCAATTACCGATGACATAAGGTGCTTTCATCAAAGGCTCTTCTGATGTGTGTTTTTAGATGCTGCTTGCGTGTGTGAAGAGGTCATCACAATATAACAGGCATCTTACGGTCATGTACGCCGGCCAGATCTGCTGATGGACTTGATGCACCGCAGGTGGGTGATGATTCAAAGGTCTGAGGATTTTAACTGCACTGTTGTGGTGCATGTGCTGACCGCCCCACATGTTGCTGTGGTCGGTCACTCTGCAGCCCTGCTGTGTTTTCTTTAGGTCTGATCCTCTTTACACCTGAAATGCAATGAGGTCAGTAGAAGTCAATGGGCTTCCATGATTAACAGCAGGAGACCAGCGACCTTCAAAGCTGTTGTAGTATTATAGAATACTGCAGTTAACACCTGTTTGTTAGTGTGCTGAAAACAATCGATTCTACGGTGGATTAGCTCTGACCTAAAATAGAAGCTTAGGTCACCTGTTGAAACACCCCTGAGGTAACTTCTGTGTTTAGTGTCTCGTAGGTGCTACTATCTGGGTCAAGGCAGGATTTCAGCTATCGGCAATGACACAAACAGGGATCTGCCTTCTGTTTGCCTGCCATCTCACGGACTGCAACTACGACACAGTTATGAAACGTTAAAGATGGCTTTGATAAACTGCACAGCATGTGCTTAATTCATGTGGTTTTCACAAAATTCAGATGAGGCCAAAACACAATGAAGCATTGTTGTATTCAGTTTACAGGCAGAACAAAGTTACATTTAAGGTTGTAAATTTTTAAAGTTGTAAATTATTAATAAGTATTTTCATAGAAATACAGTAAATGTCTTGTAACTTTGTTGTAGTAAGCGGAGCAGTTGGGTCATTAGCGTTAGCATTTAAGATTAGGATGAAGATGAAGAAATGTCAGTTCTATCCACACCATCTGCAAAAATACACAGAGACAAGACCTGTTGATTGTCATATAGACATCACAGCAGCAACGTTACGCAACACGGACACCTTCCACTACAGTTGTCTATATCTAGACTGAATCTGAAAATGACACAAACACGACAAAATATAAACATATTTCTTAAGCATTTTAGCAGCTGCTTGTGGAGACAGTGGCATTTTAGTGAAGTTTTCTGTCAAGAATAATTCAGGAAGGAATGTATATTGAAAAGAAATCAAACATTCCAGTAACCTGCAAACTCTATATAGAGACAGAGCTGGTAGTTGAAGACACACACACACACACACACACACACACACACACACACACACACGTGCGAGCCACAGCAGATCATCGACGCAGGCAGTGTGCACAGCTTCAAAGATTCTCAAAGTGTTTGTTCGTGTTGTCTCACGAGGACGCCTTCGTCAGGCGATGGTGAGGGCATGAGGACTCTGGCAGCTGAACGCAGGGAATGACCAGGGGAGCAGGCGGGAGGGGTGAAGGGCAGAGGGAAGCCTGAGACCGGTGAAGCTGAGCTGCTCTGGGTGGCGGGTGATGTTTTTGCGAGCGAGGCAAGCAAACATGAAGTGATCCTGGAGCAGAGGGAGACAGAGGTTAGCTCAGAGAAAAACACGAGGAACAAACTCCGAAAACAAGAGTCTAAGCTGAAACTGGCTGAAACAACAGTCTGGTGATGATATACTGCTGAGCTGATGAGTAGATGGATAGCGGCACACCCACAACACAGATACATACACAAATCCACAGAGATAGTAAGAGGAGACACAGCAAACACAGGGGGAGGGGAAAAACAGCAGAAACACAAGGAATACATTAGAGTCGCAGCCGTAACAGTTAGAGGCAGTCTGAATCAAAGACATGAAAACACAGGGCCATTATTTTCCCCACAGCCTTCAGTTGGTTTAGCATGGAGATAGCCATTCTTCACACTAACATCAATGTTTTTGGGTGGCCACATTTTGCAGCAGCGACACGTGTTTTGCACAGAAAATGCATTGAAGTTGTGAATGTCATCCAGCGTGATTGAACTTCTGCTGACTTTCATTTGCGTCAGAGTAACACTCGTCAGCTGTCTCCGAGCTAGCGCCGCACGTGATCTCCTCGAGCTGTGAAAATCAAGTCTTGATCTTAGATGACTCATTGCCCGAAGCTCAAACCAGGAACTACTGAACAAACGCTGATATTTAACAGAATAAAATATTAGTAAGTTGTGGTTTCTGAGCGGGCTGTGTTAGTCAAGAAGTCCACAATGACTCTTACACATACATAATAGAGTATTAAGGAAATTAAACATTTTAGAAAGAAAAAGGAAAAATATTTATGTATTTTGTAAAAGTTTTGAGATCATTTTCCCAGAATGGAAAGATATGGTCTTAACATGTTATCCCATATAAAAATCCATCATATAGATATCTTTACTATATGTACAAGTGTAATATAATAAAACCTTGTTTCTTGAGATTGAAATAAGAGAATAACATGGTAATGTGCACGTATTTGAAATGTCTCTCTCTGTTTGTCTAGGTCAGTTTGTTCTTCAGTTATTCTGTAATGGTCCAGTGTAGTTGTCAACAACTAAATGATCATTTGGGATTAATCAGTAACTCTTAGTTTGGTATTCCTCCCTCAGTAAATACCTGCAGGTGGATGGTGTCACACGCAGGGACAGGATATCCTACAACCCATGTGCTAATGTTTACATCTGCGAGGAAAGGCTGGTACTGACTACACGTTGTTGGTGAAATCGAGGACGTCGATTTAATGTTTTACGGACTGATGAAACTAAAAGTTTAAATGTTTTTTCACTTTTTTGCACATTTTAATCAAGTCATTTCATTATTTGTAATACAAAAGAAAAGTGGAGTCATCTAGCAAGTGACTGAAAATATGTTTCTGTTAAATATGCAAATATATCACGTGACATGCGTAAATTGCCCAATCACAGCACTATTTTTGTTTTTTAACAAGCAAGTTTCTCTCTGTGTCACATACGTCAGTCTGGGTGACATTTTTCCTCTCCCCACCCTCTCTCTTTTCTCTGGTGCAAAACAAACAAATACTGGTAGTTAGGGCCTAATTGCTTTGCATTAAGAAGGAGATTCTGCGTCACTACACATGAGGAGCTCTTCTGCGTGCTGGCCTTTTGATTTGAGATAGTCTGCAGAGAAATGTAAGTGCAGGAAAATTGCAGGAAATAATGCCGCTGTTCTGGGGAAATCAGCTTTTGGAGATGGGATGCTGTTTTACTGCTTTTTCTCGCTGGCTAAAAAAAGGAGTTTGGTGTACTCTCTATTTTTCACTCCGGTGCTAATGAAACATCCTGCTATGTACCGTCCTGTGTGCTGGCTGTGGTGTTGCAGTGTTCAAGTGTGACGAGTGCTTCAACATCTATTAGAACCAATTAGCAAACAGATCTCCTCCCTTGTATGTGGAAAGCCTTTGGACAGGATGTACTAACTAGGATATGACGCAAAAACAAAATCGAATTCCTTATAGATATTATTTGCTTTCATAGAATTGGATTCAATTGAAGAAGTTTAAAGGCAAACTCCAGGGCTACAGTCAAAAACATTTATGTCCAGTCCAAGACAAACTTAAGTTCTTCTGACCAAGTTCAAGACAAAGTTGCGATTGAAATGAACAAAACAAAGAAAAGAACAGTGTATTCAATATTGTTCATAAACTATTTTCTTACTGTTGATCACAGTGAGAGTCGCACTCAGTCAGTACCATCCTTTACATCTAACTCAAGTAAAGTTTGAACTAATTTGATCACATTACAAAGGGAAGAATAACTGCCCAGTGTAACCAATTAACTATGAAAGTATAAAACTGCTTTTCTAAAGTCAGTGTCAGAACATGTGATGTTATAGAAATTTGCATTGCTGTGGTGAACTGACAGCTGATCGAAAGCAGAGTATTTCTGCAGTCTGCTCTGAGATCCCTGGAAAGGAGGTCAAGATGTTCAAAATACTGTCGAATTTCGTCTGCTTCTAAGAAATGTTGTGTAGTGGCTTCTCCATCTGTCCTGCTGACAACGCCATTTACATACATAACACAAAACACAAAACACACTTGGATCAACATGTGGATACATGGATATCAATCAGCAGCATGAGCCAGGTTGCTTTCACACTTTAGTTAGTAGCTGGTAAAACAAGAATTTCAATCACTTCTTGCTGCTGCTGCTGAAGGAGACCTTGGGAAGAAAAGCTGGAGATTTCTTCTGTAATATTAGCTTTCATGTGTTTACCATCTGCAGTTTTTAGAAAACAATTTAAGTTTCTTGCCAGGAGCAGGAGGTTATAATAGTGCAATGTCTTCAGGGTAGATTGGAGGTTACAGCGAGTTGCTATCAGAAAGTGACCAGACAGGCTGACACATGCTGGGGCTAGCTGGTTAACATGCAAACTTTAGGTTAGCTTAGCATAGCTTTCCACTGCTGGAGACAGCTGTTGGCGAGTAAAGGAATGAAGATTGATGCTGGACTCACATTTCTTCTAGACTGTTAAGTAAACAGCTGTTAATGCTAACGTTTAAGTGTAGTACAAATAAATATGGTGTCTGCATCCTTCTGTGACAAAAGCCATCGTCATGCCCCATTTCTCCCGTCACGCTCAACACGAAAAGAAATTAATTACACAGTTAACGGTTTGTTTGAACTTTTCTTCGCACTTTTGTAAAGAGGGATGTTCTTGTCCCCTGTATGTGACCAGTCATTTGACTGCGAAAAAACACAATCAACGTCATTGTGAACTTCACTTCAAAAATCCCCTCTGATGTCCTGAATTTGTCACATCTCATTAACCTTCATCCGGACTAATGTCATTTCCACTGCTCCGCTTAAAACGCTCACAAATGGAGAAGGTGTACTTTCCCCAGTTTATCCCCGTCACCAATAGTCGAAGTAGGCGCATATAGTTCAGGGTTATAGTGTTTTCTAAGACTTGCGTACAGTGTGCACACAGTGTAGTATAGTACAATTACAAGAGCAAACAGTGGGCACAAGGTAAGAGTGTCAAAGGAGGGGCAGAGATTGTAATGCAGTCTCCATTGACAGTGTCTTTATCAGTGACATAACAAGCTTGGGTATGATACTGTATTTACGTGTGTGTATGTCCATGTGCATCACATTACTGGGGTCATTCATGACATCATACCTGTCCAGAGAAAGCTGCAGAATGTGCTGTATCATTGGACCAGTTCACACTGGGATAATAAAATGTTTGTTTTTTGTTTTTTTTTATATTTTCAGTCATCTGAGTTTCTGCATAATGACGACTTACTGGGTCTTTATCATTTTCATGAACATTGCTCTAACTGAGACTTGTTCTTAGTAAGGGACTGTACCAAAATAATTAGAAGGGGAGGCGGGTCAGTTTCTGCTGAAGGGAGGGTTCAGATTGTTTTGGGAGGACAGAGAGTGGTTAACATAATATCTCAATATATCACAGTGTTGAAGAATCTCATCCAGCGTCACACAATGCACCATTTGTTATATTTTCCATAATTTGGGCAATTGCCAATTCCACTACTGTGTGACTCTTAAAAAATTACAACAATACATATTGAGCGTAAAATTGGGAATAAGTTGAAATGTCATCGGTGAGGATTTTTTCTAAGTCGATGGGAGAGTCCATTGTAAACAGTAACACCTAGCTGTTGGTAGTGGACTCATAACTCTGTGTGTGTGTGTGTGTGTGTGTGTGTGTGTGTGTGTGTGTGTGTATGGCTGTACATTGGTAATTTAAGGTCACAGACTTTATCTGCGTAACCCAGCTCCAGGCACAGAATGCTCCCTCCCAATATCCTCTCTCCCCTGTGACCTTCCCACAGTGTTCAACATCTCAGCTTCCCACAGCTGTACTACACACACACACACACACACACACACACACACACACACACACACACACACACACACACACACACACACCTTTTTAATGTGTGCTATAAACCATATGGCAATAATCAATTATATTACCACTCACACCAAATTAAACACACACAGTATTTGTTTTCATGGCCACTATGTAAACTCGTGAACAGAGATCAGATGTAATGAGTCTCCCTCTCAGCTTGTAAACCTTTTCATAAGTGGAAACATGGACAACAGTGTCTGTAGTGTCATCTATTCCTGTTTTGTTTTTTTTCAATCTAAATGCAGACAGTGAGAAAACTGAATATTCATTTGCATTTACGAGCAGATTCAGGATGTTCTTTAATATTCTGCAGCATGAATGGCTGGAATTTTTTCTATGTGTATTTTGCAGCAGGTGAGTGGCAACAAAAGCGAATGACAGGTGTAATTATCTTTTGTGAAAGCAAGGTTGGCATAGAAACTATTGCTTTGCCGGATCATAATCCCTGCCAAAAAAGAAACTGGGGAGATCTTAGGCCTAACTGTTTCTCGCCCTTTGCTACTCCTGCACACTGATAAGCATCCATGTGCGTAAGAGCAAAAGGAGAAAACAGCTGGGACAGAACCGCAGTAAGGCCGTTGCTGCTCAAAGACAACACGATCTGAACAGAAGAGAGCAGTCACTCCGCTGGAAGGATTAGATCGGATCAAGGACTCTTATGTGCCGTGCAAAACTTGCCAAAAAAAGGGAGAGAAAAAAGGAACGGAGAAAAGCACAAAGCAGCTGAGCAATGAGATGAGAAGACATGCTGAGAAATGAGTGAAGGGTCGGCTGCAAGGCAAAGTGGCTATGCAGTAACAGACAAGTTTCGACAGGGAGAAGATCCGTCCAAGCGACTGCTGAGACATTTCAGTCTGAACCAAAGTGGTGGATGGACAGACTGACAGAACAACATTACCATACACTGCCAGAGCCACGCCACCAGCATGACTACAGAGTCAGGGTGTGTGTGTGAGAGAGAGGAGTCTCCATACAACTCTGTGTGTACTTGCAACATATGTGTAAATGTACCAGATATTTTATATTCAACATAAATTTCCAGAGTTGCAGTATCAAAAAAAACAAGAACAAGGAGCCCTACACATAATTATCACGCTGTGGCTATGTGTGATGAGTGTGTGATGAGTGTGTGATGTCACTATAATGTGCATCTGATCAATTTCGTTCCCCCTCTTCAAGTCTTGCCATATAGCACATGTTCGAGACGGATGTAGAATGAGTCATGGCTCCTTCCCACTGTCTTTCTTTGATGCTTGAACCTGCTGTTGGTGATGTCAATATCAAAGCTAACTATCTGTAGTGAGTACCAAAAAAAAAAAGGGTGGGGTTTTATCAGGCAAGTATTACTTTTGCACACAGAGAAAATGATCTACTTTTTACCATATACTATAAAGAAGGAATAAAAACGGAAATTAAATCCCTAAATGTCAGGACTCTGGTTTATGTAAGTTCCACATGTACTGAAATTTGCATTCAAACTATGACATTTTCCTATAAATCAATGCCTCTTTAACAGATTCTCTCATCTTCGCTCTATTCTGTTTCCTTTAATCTTATCTACATTGTATGTCACATTGATAAAGTGCCCTCAAAGAGACAGCAGTGTTACTGTATATACCTTTGTGGCTTTATGGCTCCGACAGTCACTATTATTATAGCCTGCAGGCTTCTTTCTTCATAGATGAATTTCTTTTCACATTTAAGTGTGTTACTTATCCACAGCAGTACAGTGGGGAGAATTATGAAATATGCTCATATTAAACAGTCCCCAGCTGCTACAGTACGGCATGAAATCACAAGGGCGCTTTACATCAACTCATTTGATCTGGACGTTGTACTGAAAATCCTCTTATCTACTATCACCACTCTGCATGTGATCAGATCATTCCAGCAGTTAATTTACAAACGTCTTTCATAGAAGCAGCCCCGCTAATCCAAGACTAGTGTCCCACGCTCTAATGTCACAGCTGTACCAGCTGACAGGAAATAAATATGCTGACAACAGAATTCCATTGAATGATTAAAGTGGTAATGCAGAATTAGGTATTGGAATATAGGAATAGGACACAGGAATGTATTTTCAAACAGTAGCTCTAAGCAACTAAGATGTACTTATTGTGTTCTGTAAAAAAAACTCTCCAATGGTGGAAGGTAATGCCTGTGTTATATCTTGTTTCTATTATGTCTTTTCTTCTACTGAAGTTAGCATGCTAACCAGAGACATAGTGCTGCTCAGAGGTCTGCCGGCAAGAAACCACGTAATTATACTAAATAAAATAAGCTTTCCATCACACGGCAAACCAGGACATTTTAGGCAGCTGTTCACAATACAGTGTTGAGTAACGTTTTTAATTAAAATTCATTACACTTACCATTATTAACTCAAGTGCAAGTTATGCAGGAAGCTCCCATCGGCCACACAGCTCCGACTGCAGGTACTGTTAAAGGTAAAAAAGATTTTAAAAAGTTTGACTTTCATTGTCCAATCAGATTTTCGTGTAAAAACATGTTTTTAAAAACACATATTAACCGATCGGAGGCTCCGACACTTTGAGATGAGATGCGACAGATTCGTTTTTATCATTTTGCATGGCGGTTAGGAGCTCACTCTGTTGGTCCAAGAAACACCGAGCAAGAGAGAGAGAGAGAGAAAGACGCTAGCGCTAACGGCTAAGCTAAAGTAACTAACAGATGAATAGCTTGTGTGTGTGTATCAGATTAGACATCCTATACAGTGATACACAGAAAGCTAGCCGGCTAGCCAATATCACGAACAACTTAAGACAGGAAATACAACTGCTCACGTCTCAGACACATGGCAAACTGTTAACTAACATGTTGTAAACAGATAGTTTTAACCACAAAGACTGGAAGTGTGATTTAAGCGAAGCCGCTGTAAGATGATACATGCTGCTGTTAACACTTCTTACCTTGTACCGCGAGAAAAGAAAACATTAAACCAAGATGGCGTCCCGCACGGAAAGCAACGCAAAACTACGGTGTCCCACAGCGGCCAAACAACACCAAAACCCAATTACCCTGGGAATAAACATCGTAACTGCGACACCCAGTGGTTTATTTAGGCTGCTGCCCTACACATGTGTAACTGTATGTATACATGTATGTACAGTATATGCCTGACCGTATATTTGTATGTGCAAGTGAAATCTTCAGTTTTGGCCTATCAGCTTCTCAGAGAATTGACTAAAACCGAGTGACACACATAGTTATTGTGGACAATAGCAAACAGAGAAATAGCTTTATTGAGCACAGAATATATTTTAGTTTGCTCAGGTTACGGTATTATTTCCTCAAAAAAAAGTTCTTCTTTACATATAATTTGTGTGTTTGCAAAATGTATTTGTCTGGCCACAAAAAGTCCCACTACGCGCTAAGCCTTCCTGCTTTTTGTCTTCCGTATTTAAACCAAATTTGGCGCCTTTCGGCCAAATGCCCGTATGTGCGCAGTGCATTAAAGCAGACAGATGTGCGCACCTCCGGTTTTTCCCTCCACTCCCCGTTTCCTGTTCGTCCGATTTCCGAAACTGTCACAGATACGAAAAGTTTCTGCGTTTGTTTGTTCCCCACTTTACTTTTCTTCTGCTGTTATTCACATTATTCTGGAGAAAGACTCGGCCGGGTCTGGGCCCAGAGATCCGGCTGAGATGCGGTCCGCCCGGTTTTCCGAGTCCAACAAGCCACAACCAGGCCGGAAGCAGCCGCCCGTGCCGGACGGCCATTGTCTTCCGCATTTAAAGCAAAGTTGGTCCCTTTCGGCCAAATGCCCGTGTGTGCGCAGTGCATTAAAGCAGACAGATGTGCGCACCTCTGGTTCTTCCCTGCACGCCCCGTTTCCGAAACTGTCAAAGGCACGAAAAACTTCTGCTGTTAAATGGACTTGCACTTATTTAGCGCTATTCTAGTCTTACTGACCACTCAAAGTGATACCGTCAACTCTCCCATTCTCCTCCGGGGAGGCTTTTGTCTTTCTCCTGGGTCTATCACGGACCAGATGCTGTGACTTCTGACTCTTAACATTCCTGCAAAGGACATAGGCTCCAAGACAGCGTTTCACATCTTGGCCATTGTAGATCTCTGGAGATAGAAATGAATAAGCTCAAAAATGTAATAAGTGCATCCCAAAACATCAAACATTTTTTTATAGCTGAAACATTTTCTGCTGTCTTCATGGCTGCTGTGGAAATAACTTCATTTGAGAACAATGTGTGATTTATATATTTAACCAGCTTCCGGTAAAAAGACAATTATATCAAACAACAGAATGGACCCACAAACGCAAGACATACGCATTACAAATTTAGAAAAGTGAAAGTGATGGTCTATATTTTATCATCTACCAAACTAAATTATCCCTCGCACAAGATGGAAACACAGCCAGTTTAAAATAACATCACAACACTTGAGGAAATTGTCTGAGTTAGCGGAGGAGTGAGGAGGGATTGAGATGCCAGACTGAATGAGACTTCATCCTCCGCATCTCACCCGTCCACTTGACTGTAGCTGCTGTTGATTCTGTGTTTTGGAAGAGGGACTTAACGTCTGTACAAACTGAGGCATGAGGCAAGACAATCGCACAGATTTTTACACATCATCCACTGGCCCCGGGGACAAACATTGATTTTATTGCACTGATTAAGCATGAGGGGCCCGTCCACGAGGCTGTTGGACCATCGATAATTGACTAAATGTTTGATAAATACTAATTAAATTAAATGGAAAATCACGTGCATGATATTTAAATAAACCTCAGTCGAAGCAAATTTGATTTAACTCAGAGTTTATCAGACACAAACAGAGACACTTATCTTTCATGTATTATTACATAAATGATCGTGTTTGTTTTTTGTCTGCTTGCTTTTCTCTTTAAGTTGTCCTCAGCTCAGCCCACACTGCCAAGATAAAATCATCTGTTAAATACAGTGGTTTGTTTACTTTAGGTTCTATATAATATTGACTGTATTCATGTTTTGTATTGTAATAGCCTTGCTGATTTACCTTTGGGTTAACTGTTTGTTACATGTGCTGTACTTTTGTTTTATTTTATTGCACCTAGCTCTTTCTCTTGCCCCCGTTTCCTGGTTGAAATTGTTGGTCCAAGCCACTTTCTTTATCTCCCATCTGGAGAACCAGGGCGCGCAGAGCGGACAGCTACAGCAGGCCATGAGGAGATACTCACTGAATACCACAAAAAGTGTAGTAGATTAGAATCACTTACTCTCCCTTTACTTCGGCGTACAGTAGAGGCTCAAAATAATTAATTTCATCACACGTGACGTATTTCACACTTTATTTTTTTAGATTATTCACACTGAATAATTGAGGCAGCGCTAACGACACAGATCAGTTCAGATTAAATAATATAACATAAGGATAAAGGTATGTCAAAGTATTCAGTATTTACTCATATGCTACCCTTTAACTTTAGTGTATAGTCCATAGATACACAAAATGTGTGTTGCGGATGTGACAGAGCGGGTTTCCCACAGCCTAATGACGACACGCGGCGTCAGGCTGTGTCTAAAAACAAACAAAACACCAGGGGAATGACTGGAACGCCATGTAAGGATTACCATACTGACTCTGACTGAGGAGTGACAACCTGGCATCAATGCACAGCATCATACTGTGAGCCTTCCTCTGTGTAGAGCAGCCTCAATCTGTTCAGCAAAGACGTCAGTGTGTGAAGTTTCCTGGCACAGACACATGTAGTCAGAGTCGCTCATCACTCCCTCTCCTACACACATGCTCACAATACACACATAAAAATACACACAAGAAAGACAGACAAAGGGGAGTGGGTTAGAGCGGGTGAAGAGTAATAACCAGCGAATACTCAAGTTCCAAATGTGATAAAGTGTAATATTCACCACTTTTTAATGACCGGACAGAGGATATTAGACAACCAGAGAAACAGACAAGAACAGGACACAACTATCAGACTGGTGCGACACAAACCCCCCGAACAAGCTGCTATTTCAGTCTCACTCCGTCGCTCCTGAGGTTTAAAATCCACAGGACATCCCTGTGAAAGTCCATTAGCAGCAGCTTGATGGACATGCGCTCATATTTTCACACCAAACATTCATATTCCTAGAAATGTAAAAAAAACAAAAGAAGAAGAAGAAGAAGAAGGTATTTTTGTAATATTTTCTCTGCTTTTAAATTTTCTCACTTCTTTACTTTGTCCTCTAATTTTAGTTCTTTTATCTCACTTCAGAGCTGAGTGATGCAGGAGTTATTGTGACAGCTCTTCCTCTCTCGCTCGCTTTCATGCACACACACACACACACACACACACACACCGGAGAGGGACTTTGTGAGCCAATATCAGCGTATTAACACAGAGCTTTCCTTCTTTATCACCTCTCTTCTCAGGCCACACATACATATACACAAGATATAAATGTGCACTGTGTTCTTTGCGTCATCTTCTATTTCCACATCTCCTGCACTGGTGTGCTCTGAGTCTCTTTTGCCTCCGATCTCACTGCATTATTTATCCTAATTTATTCTGTGGAAAACTTCGCTGCCTTGAACATAGCTCCTGGAAAATGGCCACATGATGGAAAACAAATTGAACCCACTGATATTAAAAATTCACAACAGCCTGTTGAGTCACGGAGCATACTGCTTATGAGAGAAATACCACCACTGAATGGCTCATTAATCAAGTCGTACATAGAGAAAAAAAAATTTTTTAGCAGCTCACTGATTCATTCTTTGAACGTAATATGGGGATCACTAAACAAATAGACATTACATGCATTAACATGGCTGGCTCTAAAAAATGTAATTTGCTAAAAAAAAAAAAAGCTAATGAGAAAATGAACGTTCTGTTTTTAGTCAAGCAGCTGTAGTTGATTTTAATAATGTAATCAGCCATCATATGTGTAATGAATGAATAAAGACTTTTTTATATATTTCAAAGTGAGGAATCATGATGTCTGAGTAATTCTGTGACATTGGTGTAATTACTGAAACAGAAAATCAATAATATTATTATTATATATACATCCTGTGGATATATGAAGATATAAGTTTCTAACATATATGAAATACCAATAGTATATATGCACATATATCTATTTTTTTATGATGAATTTTAATTTGTATACCATGTTGTGAGCAGATATGTTAAAATACATATATCATTTATATATACAAGTGCAAGTTTCTTAGTAATCATAATGTATATCTGTGGTAGAAGTATAAGTACAAACAGATTTGTATGGACTAGACATATATGTTGTAGCAGGGCAGGACAGTGAGTAGGAAGTGACATCACACACAAGAGGAGGGAGGAGAGGTTACACATCAGAGACACCTGAGCTGGGAGAGGGAGGAAGCTCAAGCAAAGGAGAACAAAGGAGGCTGAAGCAGAAACAGTGTGAGAAGTGAGACAAGGAAAGGAAGGAAAAGAAACCAGTACTGGGATCTAGAACTGAAAACTCTGAGTAAACTGGAGGTGGCAAAAGAAAAACAAAACAAAGGATCGGTTTAAGGAGAAGAGGATTGAGCTCCGGGGAACAGGCGACAGTCTCAGGCCGGTTTGGATCTCAGAGAAACACCTCTCTCTGTCCAGGTCAAAGGTCACACTCCTTCAGATAAGTCCCTTCACCCCTCATTCTCCAGGCTTCTCCAGCTGACTCACATGCCCACACACACTTACACTCATTCTCAACCCCCCCCCCACTGACTTCCATTGCATTCATTCATTCAATTGCTTTCATTCTTCCATACACCCTCTCACCCCATCCTCATACACCCACCCCCCACAGAACTCCTACGAACTGAACTGAGCTGAACTGCTCTGTGTTCATTCATAAACCACACACCTGGCCACTCACACTCCTTCCCTTGCACACACACCCTCTAGTCTTTGACTATCATTATTATGAGCCTGATTACTGAGTGAATTTAATTTGTTTCATTTCTGTAAACTGATTTCTGAAGACTGGTATTGATGATTCATTTCAAATGATGATGATGATCGAAACGTGACATCGTTTGTGGTTGCTGACCGATTTAATATAGGAACAATGAGACACCTTGGTTGTGTTATTTTTTGTAGCACTGAAGTAAGCAAGCAGCTGGGTATTTGTGCTCTCTCTAATGGAACTTAACTAATTTAAACATTTGATAGGTTTAAGGTAGATTACCATTTGCCTGTCTGGCGCCCAACCTTATTCTCTTTAGGAGAGGCAGCTTCTACATTACAATGTCAAAATATGAAACTGTTCCAATTTTAAAAAGGTTTTATATATATTTTTTACAATATATATTTAATATTTTATAGATAGATAGATGCATTATACATTATTTATCCCCTCTGGGGAAATTCATCAATAACAGCAGTTCCCATACCGGGAGTCGAACCCGGGCCGCCTGGGTGAAAACCAGGAATCCTAACCGCTAGACCATATGGGACATATACATAGTGAGTATTTGCAGTATGTGTTGTAGCCTACAAAATGAGAGTTTTTCACAAAGCAAAGTAATAAAAACACCTACTTCCATTTCAGATCAAAGAAACAAGGTCTCAGAGAAAAAAATAGTGATGCAGCTTTAAAATCAAACTTTCCAAAAGTTCCCATTCCCCTTTCATTTCAGGCTAAACTAACAAAAACTATGTTATTAATAATAATAATAATAATAATAGTTTAACATACCAAAACTGAACTGGATGGGATGAAATGGACACCAGTGTGTATATGTGTGACGTGAGCCGCCTAATGTGAAAATTTTCCAGCTCAGTCCTGTGCCTGGAAATGAAGCAGCACTATAAAGAGATGTTCCCTCTACAGCCATCAGCGCGTCAACAGCAATATCTGCTCTTCTGTGAAGATGGATGGCAGAGTGATGTGGTGGTCTGGTCCACTGCTGTGGAAATTTACCTGCTCTTCCTTTCCATTTCCTCTCACACACACACACACACACACACACACACACACAGCACATGAAGGCAGTCATTGACAAACACACACAAGCCGCGCTGTCCCTCCTGTACCAGCAGAACACATAGGAAATTAATCATAATCAACAGTACGCTACACGCCGCTTATCAACCCAAGCCGACATGCAGGCCGTCTGTTTCTTTTTTCTGTTTCTTTTTTTAATTGACATTGTGCGTCAAACAAAATTACAGCTGAACCGCGTTTAACTTCTGTTAAATCGTAATGTTCAACTCAATCACTGGCTCACATACCAATCTATTTCCCTGCACCCCTTCATTTTTTCTCGTTTCTGCAGAAAACGTTCAGCTTTACTCAGAAATGATTCATATTTCCAGGGACGTTCAGCGGAGAAGGACTTACTCGCACTGATTACGTGAATAAGTGTGTGGCAGTCCGAACTGTTCCTTCCTTGAAGAAAAAAAAGGAAGGAACACTGAAATGAAAAAAACCTGGAATGAAGCGCTTTAAATCTGAATCTAATTAACAGCTTGTTCAATTCCAATATTTAATGAAAACTTCAGTCTTACTGTGAAAAGAAAATGAAGTCAAATCTTTTGTAAGCTTGACACGGGTTAATGGTTTCTTAACAGCAGCTTTTCACAGAAATACTACAAAGTCTTCGTCTGCCCTACGAACCAGCAGTGAGAGATAAGGAGAAGTACATTGTTATTTAATCTTTTGGTTCAGCTCAGTCCTATCAACGTTGGGATGATGAACTTCTCTTTCTTGTGTGATCCACTTGTCTTTGACCTTCCTCGTTCAAGTGTTGACACTGAGAAAATAATAATCATTTAACTAACACGGTGTGACATACAAACTGGGATCGGTTGTTCTTGATGGAGGTCTCACTCTGCTGCACATTGATGCAAAATGACAGCTCGAGAAAAACTTTCCTTTTTTACAATATTTTTTATTGAGAATTATCTCTCTGCAGTTCGCCTTAGCTCTACTGAACGACTGAACACCTTTAAGCTCGTTGTTTTGGTTTTCCAGCCCACAACACAAAAAAAAAGTCCTGATTTTTTATCTTTATTTTTCTTAGTTTTCATTGCAAGTATGAGAATGTTATAGAGGTGCAATGCTCTTTTAAGGCTGAAATCATCTGTAGAAGCCTGCACAGCAATCAACATATAACATCACATTTTTTAGTGATTCAACATACTCCATCCTTAAGAATTTAATCTGAGTAAAATATGTAGGCTGCTGCTGGGAATATGATTTTGGTGCCAATAACCGTAATATTTGCATTCCATTTATAAAAAGCTTCTTACATATTTCAGTCCTTACAATATCCAGTAACTCTGCTGGACTCCCAGAAATAAAACACATAAGATTTGCCATGTCTATTCTCGAAACTCGATACTCGACATTCATCTGCCTTCCTGGTGACAGTTGCATCACTCGTCCATCAGATCAAACAGCTTTTCGGTGGGATACGGGTTATGGGCATGAATTATAGAAAAGCGTGTGTAAAGAGCAGAAATAAAGACCAGTTTTGAACCTGTGAAACAAAACAGAAATAAACAACTGTTCAGAAGTAGGCATAGCAGATAGTATAGGAGGAATGGAAACATAAACAACTCTATTCAAACTAAACCAGAACCAGTACAAGCTGTAAATACATTGGACAGGAGACAGACTTTGGGGCAACATAACCAGATACCATAAAATAAGCTTATCTGTGTTAACTGAGTGTGGGCGTGTGTTTTTTCAGTAATTACTTGCTGTGTTTGATTTCCACCCATAACACCAGCTCAGCAAAACACAGTGTCCTGTTCTTTTAGCCACAAACAGAGATGGACAGACGACTGATGCACGGACAGAGACGGACTGACACATGACATGAAGCTGCACCAACACACCGACTGAATGCTGCCTGTGGACGCACGAGTAAAAACGTGCTATCTACTGGCTGGGATATAACATACCAGCATCTGGGATATTTCACTCACGCAAACACAAGGGGAATCATACGGTGTGCACGAGCACAGAGTCACAC
The DNA here is from genome assembly GCF_021018895.1 of Seriola aureovittata. Classification (NCBI taxonomy): domain Eukaryota; kingdom Metazoa; phylum Chordata; class Actinopteri; order Carangiformes; family Carangidae; genus Seriola; species Seriola aureovittata. Next base: position 3,639,874 of record NC_079384.1, read on the forward strand.
ACACACACGTAGACGTAGAAAACTGTAGTGTTGTCACTAGAAAATACTATTAGCTACATACAGTAGCATATATATATACGGCTATATCAGTTGATCTGACACGGGATTTTTATTGATGTTGCCAGTATTTGCTGTGAGGCTGAGGCTGATGATGTGTAAATATGTTGATATTAAAAATGTAGTTCGAAAGCAGTCGCCTGTAGTAGCCCAAATAAATTAATTCAACATTTTCCCTATTTGTCCATTTACACATCTAGCAGTGGAGTTGAGTTTCTTGCCACCTGGTGGATATAAGTCCAATATTCACTCACATTTAGTTCTATCTGTGGTCTCTATCAATTCCTGAGGGAACATCTGATTATCTTTAGCAGCTAAATGCTATTAGAAATGGGAACAACTTCATATATTGACATATATATCTAGCCAATACAAATATATACATTTATGTATGTATGTATGTATTTATATTGTAGACATATGTTACATGAATATATATTAATCCCAAAGCCTGACAACGGATGTTGATATTATAAACAGTAAGATCCAAAAGTCTGAGACCAATTTCCCAGAATGTGACGTTAGACATGTTTAAAATGAATGACAATAATAAATGATAATAATAAGCAGTGAGAATGAACCAAAACAGTAAATTCATGAACCAGACAGCTGAACAATGAGCTGAAACTCACTATAAAGCTAAAGCTAAGTGGAGCAGCAGATTCAGAACGACCCCTTTCACAATGTTTTCCCATTGTCTTTGTAACATTGTCATTATATAACAAAAATTGTTTATAGCAGCTTTAAAGAGGCCATTATGTCATAATCAAAATATTACCCACAGGCCACCGACTGGGTTCAAACACTAATGTACTTGTGGTTTTTATGAGTAATTCAGATAAACAAAAGTGTAAATTGTGACGAGGGAACTTTGAGCTTCTGGTTAATAAAGAACATCCTGCAGCCTGTGAAACCAGATGTTCAAGATAGCTATGATGTGCAGATGATCCGGTCTGGAACAGATTTTTCAACACACTCTAAGCTTGTGTCTTTCCTTCTCAGCTGTAAAGCAATTAGACAAACAGAAGGAGAACAGTCCAAACAGACGGAGAGGATAACAGAGCGTGTGAGACGGGCGGAGGTGTTCTGGGACCCGTGACGATAGGAACAAAAACAAGTTCGCAAACAGGGAAAGCTCCACCTGACCTGTTCTCTCAATATTATGTGTTTGATGGTGCTTTATGTGCTTCCTTTTTTTTTTTTTTTTTTGGTCATGTATTTGTGCTGTTCTCCCCGTGAAATGTACGTGTCCTGTATTGACACATGCACAAACAAACACATATGGCGTGTGTTCCACTGAACAGAACCGTGGAAGATTCCATGGAATATGTCACCGCTCCCCGATCATTAACCTTTACTATTAGCAGCGTGTGAAGCGTAACACTGACCATAAGGGCTGACCTTACAAGCCCCACTCTGTCCTACAGCGAGGACTTCTTGCACATTATATCTCAACAGCACAAACAATACAAGCTGTTTGCTGTACAGGACATTCCCTTAGTATGTTCTATATGAGCACACTCCAAGAAGAAACTCTCTATTAATCTCAAAGGGGAACTCAAGCTCGGTCCTAGTTTTACTGCTCTGTTGGGATTTCCTCTGGACTGTGACACAGTTACTCAGTAAGGACGAAGCTTTGCACAGTGTGCAGTCGACACAAGGCTGTACTCGCTAATCCAAGGCTCTATATAGACGTTTGATCAGGGCTACTTCTGATAAGAAACACCATACGTTTGCTTTTATTGTGTTCTTGATGAACTGGAACACTGTATTTAGGATCAAGGGTTTACCTTGACCCCCCCCCCCCCCCCCCCCCCCCTTATCCAAAGCAATGTTTAAAGCTGCACCGATCCAAATTTTCATACCAGCAGTGGGTTCAATTTTCACATGCGATGAGAAAGGTGTCAAAACACGTCTGCTACATCAAACATTGTGTTTTTGATTGTTCAGCTGCCTTAAATTGGCCAAAATACAATTAATACTGCAATATAACTTTTTACTTCATAAAACTTTCTTGATGCTTTCTTTGTTAATACTCATATCTATTAATTATGTTTAATTAAATCGCATTTATTCCTCATTAAAAGTCCAAATATACTATTTTGTATAAAGAGCTTGTAGCACAATTAAGAATTTCATTAGACTGGTTTTCCTAAAGAGTTTTTAGGGTCCCAGTGATTAGAAGGCGTCTCAACCCTGACGAGTCTTAAACTGAATTTAAGAAATATTTAAGAATAACTGAATAAAAAAGTGGGGTTATTCTAAAAATTGTATGTTTCATCCTTAAACACTAAAATCGATCAAGCTTTAGTAGAAGCAGTGTTCAATAACACTGAAATAAATAAGGATGAGGAGTGACGGAGGGGATTTTTCTTCTTCTGTTTGTTTGAAGCAGAAGAACCAAACACCACCCTGTCAGTAGCACCAAATCATAACATGTATTATCTCATGGCACTTTACACAGTAAGGTCGAGAGAAAAACAAAAAAGTTCCCATCATGAGCAAGTGCTTGACCTAAGTGAAGAGGAAATACTCCCTTTTACTAGGAAGAAACCTCTGACCGAAGTGGGCAGCCGTCTCCCCCCTCGACTGGTTGGGATGAGAGGAGAGGAATGGTGGAGAGATAAGAGAGTGAGCAATGACAGCTGTATGTACTGCAGCACCAATTAATAATACTGTAAAAAGAAGAATAATAATGACTAACATTTGTGTTGGTGTTAAATATGACTTCCTTTGACCCCAATGACATGTTCCAGTCTCTGTCATTAAATCCTGTGGTTGACGGTGCCACATGCAGCACTAAGATCCAGTAAGACAAGTATAGAGTCGTCTGAGGCCACGAGGTCATTAGTAACTTCCACCAGTGCCGTCTCTGTGCTATGAATCCTGATACATATACAAACCAATATAATTTTCAAGCATCTTGGATATAAACACGGGAGGTTGGATATACAGGTCTATATTTGGCTAAAACATCTGGATCAAGATTCAGCTTTTTCAGTAGAGGTTTAATTACTGTAACCTCAGAAGCCTGCGGTTAATAAAGATTAATTAAATTTTTTTTAACATGGAAGCATTAATTAAAGGTTAAGCATCCTTGAGTACAAACAGCTGAAGTTAGCTCAGAGAGATCTATAGGAAAGAAAGCGGCCTAAATATAAATCAGTCAGCATGACACACTGTTTTGCCTCCAGGTAAAATGACACATAATGAAAAAATATGGCTGTCACCGAGTCTGACAGTAGAACCAGAGAGCGACACACCGAACACAAATCATTGCTCTATACCGAGCTGGTGTTACGGGTGGAAATGAGTCACTGTGTGGGTCTCTGAATGATGACAAACACCTTTTTAAATTGATAAACAAACACAAAAAGACACGTGACCACACACGCACACACACACACACTTACAGTAGCCCAGTGTCCCACCTCAGTGTGCTGTTTACATACAATTTTGATAGAATGCAATGTACAGGGGAAATGTTGGAACCACTTCAGGCAGCTCGTTCCACAGTCTCGAGGCTCTGACTGTGGAAGCTCTGTCAACTCTGTCAGGAACAACTAAGAGACCTCGGCCCGAGGGTCTGAGGAGCTGCTTCATATGCTGTTGAAAGGTCAGATATAAGACATGACGAGAGGCTGTGAAGAGCTTTAAAAATCAACTCTAAAACCTGCAGGGAGTCAGTGCAAGGAGGCTAAACCCGGTGTGATGTGGTCACTTCCCCTGGATCCTGTTAAAAGTCTGAGAGCTGAGTTCTGTACAGTCTGGAGCCCTTTAATAGATTTTTGGTTGAAGCCAGTGAAGAGGCTGTTGCAGCAGTCGAGACGTGAGGAGGTAAAAGCTTGTGAAATGGTTTCTGATAAAAATAAATTGAATTTTGAATATATTTCTCAAATGGAAAAAAAATGAAGACAGCACACGTTTTGTTGTGTGCTGCCATGTTAATACAACACAATGGACTGCACTTACAGCACTTTTCTAGTCGTGTCGACCACTCAAAGCGCTTGCCACGTCCACTCACACATTCATACATCACACCCATACACACACTGATGGAGCAGCCATCAGGGGCAGTTTAGGGTTCAGTGTCTTGCCTACGGACTCGGAGGAGCCAGGGATCGAACCACCGAGCTTCTGATTGGTGGACAAGAATTTGATTCTGGGCGATTCTGCGAAACCCCAAATTATGTTCAGTGTCAACATTTTTTAAAACTCTTGCTTTTACACGACTGTCCACCACCACAACATCCACATGCTTGAGCACACAGTTCAGCAAGGACAGCTGCAGACTTGCACATGGGCAGCAGATGCACATGTACTTCTATACATACTACAACTGGTGCATGCACACACCACACAGATGTGCTACAAACATGTGCGCTATATAGAACATGATTGAATTGACAACAAAAAGGAGAATTCCTTTGTCGCCTGAACAACATGAAAAAGCCACAAAAAAAAAACGAATGATGGGGAATAGGACCGTGGGGAATACAGTAAATAGATTACAATAAAATAAGTGTCCGCTTTGCTTGCTAATATCTAACCTCTCTCCCTCTGCATCCTGTCCTGTTGGAAAACCACTGTGGGGAATGATTGCACACCATTGGTTGTGTGGTAACACCACCTGCTGTACAAAACACTGACATGTACAGTCTTAGGGTTTTGTTGTGGTTCACATCAGGACTAACATTTTTACTCTTTTGCATGGTGAAAAATGAAAATGGAAAAAAGATTTTTTTTTAAAAACAGAGATAGCACAATATTTTAACTTTTATCATTCTTAACTGAATCTATTATCTCCACGTTGTGCAAGAGCTGCTGCAAAAATTATTATCAGCACCACACACACACGAGACATTCATTGACAAAATTGGTTGACATACAACTGACACACATGCAATGTTTGAGTAACAGCTGACTTGCTATTTGCTGTCAAGTAGCTTCAACAACAACAGTCATTAAGAGGGTGATCACATGGAACGGAAAGCACTTCCTGAGAGCTGCTTCACTGAAGCTTCCTGTACTCGAGAGAAGAAGCTGACCTAGTTGACTAGTTAATCTTGGATGGAAGCATAAAGGGAGTGAGGGGGGGGGGGGGGGGGGCGGCTTATGGGGCTCCAGCTCCGGATGTTTTCCCAAAAGTCCCGAATCTTATATGAAGTTTATTAAAACTTGGTGTCATTTCCCCTCAGTCTCTCTGACTGGACCAGCAAATCAATGGAGCTCTAAAGTAGATTTTGTCTCAGTATTATCTATGTGAACTGACTGACAATCAGTGAGTAAAGGTGAGATCTGTAAAGGGTTAGGGTTAAAGAAGGGGTTAAAATATCTTGCAAATATAAAACGGATCTACAAACAAATTTCACAAATACAAACATTCAATTAATTTACAAATAAATGAAAAGCATTAGTGAATATCTTCCTAATATCTACAACTTTCAAACAAACATTTTTGAATCACTTTTCTTTTCTCTACGCTTCTTGATTTGCGTTTTACACACAGAGTTTTGGGACAAATCTTCTGCCGGTCTGAACGAAAACGACTTGTATCGGAAAACAAGTGATCACAAGATGTAACGGATCCGTTTTACCAGTTTGTATGGCGGTTAGGAGCTCACTCCCATGGCAAACATGTTGTTTACACACAGTTTAAACAGAAGACTGGAAGTGTGATAATTATGAGAAATGAAGTTATTGTAAGATGATGCACGCTGCTGTTAACGCTGCTTACCTTGTACTGTGAGGGAAGAAAACAAAAAAATCAAGATGGCGTCCCGCTCAGGACACAGCTCAAAACTACAGTGTACCACAGTGGTCAAACAACACCAAAACCAGGATTCACCTGGGAATAAACCATAGACTGTATATAAAAAGGAATAAACATAACAACTGCGACACCCAGTGGCTTATTTAGGCCACTGCCCTACACATTCATTACTGTATATATGTATGTACAGTATATGCCTGATGATATGCATGTATGTGCAAGTGAAGTATTCAGTTTTGGCCTAGCAGCTTCTCATAGAACTGAGTGATACACATTAGTATTGTGCGACTATGAGGATAATAGCAAACAGAGAAATAGATTTATTGAGCACAGAATAGATTTTAGTTTGCTCAGGTTACGTTATTATTTGCTCACAAATATTATTTCTTCAAAATGTAATTTGTGTGTTTGCAAAATGTATTTATCTGGCTACAAGAAGTCCCACTACGCGCTAAGCCTTCCTGCTTTTTGTCTTCCGTATTTAAAGCAAAGTTGGCGCCTTTCGGCCAAATGCCCGTATGTGCGCAGACCATTAAAGCAGACAGATGTGCGCATCTCTGGTTTTTCCCTCCACTCCCCGTTTCCTGTTCGTCCGATTTCCGAAACTGTCACAGGTACGAAAAGTTTCTGCGTTTGTTTGTTCCCCACTTTACTTTTCTTCTTCTGCTGTTATTCACATTATTCTGGAGAAAGACTCGGCCGGGTCTGGGCCCAGAGATCCGGCTCAAATGCGGTCCGACCAGTTTTCCGAGTCCAACAACCCACAACCAGGCCGGAAGCAGCCGCCCGTGCCGGACGGCCATTAGACCTACTGTTCTGACGCTGGGCCTCAACGGCGTTTGTTAATTTCCTGATATTTTCCCCACGTCAGGAATCAGATTACATAACATGCTGTTTTATTAAAATACACATTTACACACAGAGTAAACCAGCATCAAGTCCACAAGCAGCAGCAGAAATCCATCAGCTATCTACAGTAGCTGTGTAGAGTCCCCCCCAAACAGGTCTCATCCAGATGTTGAATTGGATATAAAGCTTAAAATTTAAAATACTCATTGTAGTGTAAGAAATTAGACATATTTTAAGGCCTTGCAGCATCAGAGCCCCATTCATTATTATAGAGTAAACTGGGATGACGTTGCACATTTTAAGGTTCTCCCTTTGGTTTCTTACTTTAGAGGAGAGTGTTGCACATTCACAAATATTCACCATTTCTTTCTGGGACACAGGAATAACAAATGTGAATTTTTAAAAAGGGTTGGATTCTCCTTTAAATGCACAATCAATGATTATGATAGTGCTCCATCCTCAAAGCATCTGAAAGCAAAAGAGGAGGGAATGAGAACAGAGTGATCCGGAGTAGATCAAATAAAGATCAAATAAAATACTGTCTGATAATATCAGACAGTATACATGTCCATGTTGTTTATCCTATGATGCTATTCTTTAAATAAATCTAATATCATTAGAGTAAATGTTCTTCTGTTGGTCTAATATTCAGTTTAGAGTCATGAAGACATTTACTTGGTCTTGTTGTGGATCCATGTCTGCTCAGTTAGAGCAGCACATATTATTATGGTCTGGATTTAAATGTAGTTCCCCATCTATGTCATATAATTCAAAATAGTAACATCAGACAATTTTATGCGACAGTAGTGAAAATTAGTCATTGTTAAAATCTGTTGTGTTGTGGTTTCAGAGCGATGGAGATAGAGAACAGTTAGATTCAAAATATGATGCAGGCTTAGGATGACTTTTTTTCCTGGGCAACTTTCATGTTTTTCCCAAATGATTTACAAATGGCTTGATACAGTAAACAGCATGTAGCTGCTGTGAATGGGGAAAAACATTCCCGAGGGGGACATGTCCCCTGAATATTGAACTTGAAGTTGTGCCAAGCCCCGAATGTTTACGACGTCTGGTTCCGCCCCTGCTTTGTGGTGGTATTATTTCCCACACAATTTGCAAAGACGTGTGTCAGAGTGGCTTTGGATATTTCATGTGGGACTTAGTGGATGTCTGAACCTTTTTAATGTTTCCCATCTCCTTTTTTGTAACTCAGTGTGAGACAAAGTGTGATGCCAGTAAGTCTCTGTGTAAGACATACTCCACTGTCTGTTCTTTGGCAGACATACTGACAGTATTTGTCTAGTTTAAGTTAAAAATCAATCTGTGCAAGGTGAAAGGAAGTTATTTCAAAAGACGATGATCAATGATCAATACTGTAACCTCAAGTCATACATGGAGTGGGTTTAAAAAAAAAAAAAAAATTTGTTTTGAATTAATTGTTTTCCTAAAAAAAGAAATACTGCTGTAATTGTGTAAGTCTTCGCATTTAGTTGTAGGTTTATTTTATTCCTGTGCAAAATATGAATGTTTCCAGTGATACTTTTAATGTGAAAAATACCAACCGGAAGCACTGATCTTTTGCTTCCGGTCAAACATGTAAATACATTTCTAGCCGCGAGCAACTTGTTTTCAGCCGGAAAATATCGTTACATTTTCTTAAATTGCTTATTTTCATCCAACTCGTAGTTTATTTACTGCATGCAAGAACCTGAGCTACTCGACTATGCTCTCACTTTCATTGTTTCTCGTCCTTGTTTTGTTAAATAAACCTGTCAAATTCAAATTGAGTTAGCCAGTTAGCTTGTAGCAGCTAAAACCGGGACTAAAACAGGTGGATGAGATTATGCAACGTTTACAGTTTTAATGTTGACCAAATAACGTTAGGAGAAGGATCATTAATGGCAGCACGGCAACCCTTCACAGACACGGATACTGCAGATGAAGCAGTGAGGACGACATGTGACGATGCAACCACATGTAAAAGGTAACCAGCATCAGTATCATCTTCAATCACTGTATCACTGAGTCAGCTCCCCATAATTTATTATTAGGCCCTTGGTGAGATTTATGGATGGATCTGACCATATAGCAATCACTATAAAAAAATATATTAGTTAAGGGAGCATCAATTATGTGGCACCTCCTCATTCTGTTCATAATATACATATATATAATGTTATATAATCTGTATATAATCTGTGTTTAGGTTTGCCACCAGTAAAGGCTACTGGAAGGACCCATATATCCAGTACTTTGTGAGATCTGTAGGAGAAAGGAAGGCACCTGAAATCAACAGGGGTGAGTTACACATCTCATTGTCATCACATTAAGATGACAGACTGTAAATGAAAGGATCGCAAGTAAATATTATGAGCCTGGCCTGTAGCTACTAGAGCTTCATAAGCAATACACCGCAGTGCATTTAATAGAGCAGTTAATAATCACAAGGTTATTGTGTAATATCCAGTATAACTAGCTATTAACGCTTCACTTTATAATGTTGTTAGTGAGGAGTTGTCAGCAGTAAATTCTCCCACTAACCCAGTCATGCTGTTGGCTTTTGATCCTTTTGTCCTCCATATTTGTGATCTTGTACATTTTTAAGTGTTTTAAATGCCACAGTGCTAAAATGATCTAAGGAATGTTTTTTTTTTTTTGTATGTAACATGACTAAGGTATGTGTTTTATTTTCATTGTCTGATGTGACAGGCTACTATGCTCGTGTTCAAGGAGTGAACCATCTACTTGATGCGTTTATAAAGAAAGCAGAATGTGACTGTCAAATCATCAACCTGGGAGCTGGGCTGGACACCACATTTTGGAGACTGAAGGTTCGCAGCGTTGCAGCTCCGTCGCTCTAAAGTGGAGTTTGATTCTATTTGATTTGATGCGACTGCATCAAAATACAATTTATCTATCCTCAAAAAACACATCTTTACTATGTGTGTGTTTTAGGATGAAAATCTCATGCCACGGAAGTTCTTTGAAGTTGACTTTCCTACCATTGTGGCCAGGAAAATACACAATATAAAGTAAGACGAACTGGGCCACACATGAAACAGAACAGCCACAGGGTCTCTCTGTAGTTTTAGTTTTGTAGATTTACTGTCTTACATGTCTCACTGCATTTGTAAATTAACTACAACTTAGGTTGTAGTTACTTTAATTCATGAAAATGTTATGCATAACAGGTTATGATTAATATTTAATTGTTGCTACACAACAGGACATTAAGTAGCACCAGTGTTTCATGTTTTCTAGCTTTGGTGTTGTCATGTAGCGTAGAGAACTGTAGAGGGAGACAAAGGTCTTTGTTAAAGGAAACAGCATCTCAGCATTTACAGCTGCTGTACAGAGGAATTCCTTCAGCTTTGGTAATAAATTTACACGCTGTGCTAAACACACGTGTGTCTTGCAGTAACAGCTTATGTTAAGTCTGTTAGATATAAAATAAAACAAGAGTGACTTGGGATAAGCTGTGTATAAGCAGCTGCATAGTTCACTCACAAGTGCTTGTTTGCTGTAAAATGTGTGTTGCATTTACTATCATGGAACTGAGGCTAACATGCAAAAAAAATCTAAAAACTTTAACTTATTTGTGTTATTATGAGCTCAGTGTAATAGCTTTTAGCCTGTTACATCATATACTTAGCTGCCAGTGTATTGGGTACATTAGAAACACTCTACAACAGTTACAACACATTGTAAACTTCAGAAAGGAAGGATTTATTGTGGGACTGTTGTGTTAGACTGCTTTAGTTTGAGCTGTTAACCTAATAAAGTAGCAACTAATTGTATAAATACGATGGTTGTTGGAGCTTTTGACACAGGACTATAAATGTATCCTGATGAATGTAAACGGCCTGACTGTAGAATGGCTTTAGGTTAATTGATGATAAGTAGTTTTAATCGTGAATTATGTTGTTTTCTTTTGACCAGGACAAAACCACCGCTGTCCAAACCCATCATCGAAACCCACTCAACAGACTCCTTACTGCTAGGTATAACATAAGTTACAATCATACATCACAAACCACGTAAGCTTTACATATCTATGAGGTTTAGCTCCAAACATCCTTCATTCCATGTGAGAAAATCTCTCTAACTGTGCGTATGTGTTTGTTTGGTTCAGATGCCCACAGCCTGGACTCAGACCGTTACTGTATCATTGGAGCAGACCTCAGAGACATCTCTAGTTTGGATGAAAAACTGAAGAAGTTCCAGCTTAACCCAGAGTATGTGATAGACACTGTCGGGTCTGATCTCAATATTATATTCCATATAAGTCATACTAAGCAAATGAGTTAGAATTTGAACGAAGTGTAAGTGTAAGGTCATTATACTGCTCTCTACCAGTTTTCTTTTTTTCCCAGCATGTCTTTGGAAATCCAAGAATTGAAGCTTATCTGTGTTATCTATGTGTTTTCTCACTGTAAGTAACTCTAGATAACAGACTTACTCTACAGAGTGACTGTATGGCTGTCATTCAGATGTAATGTCTGACTGTCTGGAGCCTCACTTGAAAGGATACCCCACCTAAAATGTACGTCTTGAGTATCAAACATGAACCCCCACCCCCACCCCGTAGGTTTGAAAGCCACCTACGCATTGTCTGTAATCAAAGCTTCTGAGGAGGTTTTGATCATTTGTTCTATTGTAAAACTGGCACTATTGGAATCCATTGTAACTTAGTTAAATTTAGTTCAAAAAACCTTTGAAGCCCTCAGTATTATTTATTTTACCAGTAGTAATGGACAAAGATGAATTTGGAAGTTGGATGGCACAGGCCTTTTCCTTTTTCTTTTTTTATGAGAGGAAGTTTTCTATGGCGAGGAGAGGCCTCGCTGCCGGACTCTCTCATCTCAGCTCATAACGGCATTTTTACGTAATTTTTATTTATCCGTGGAGGTTTCACAAAGAGCGAGGCTCTCTGTTTCAGGAAGCTGCTGAGTGTGAATCTTTCTGTCTGCCTGCCAACACTAAAGACTGGAGTGAAAATGGAATATTCCCCTGTGACTATAACAGACACTGAAGTGCAAGTGGGTTTAAGATAACAAGAGTATGAAAGATAAAAAAGTTTTTATTGGTTTGAAGGCAGTTTGTTTGATGGGAGTGTAACAGTTTGATAATCACACTCACTAAGGATGCCATGTTTATCTGCTTATTAATTAGGTGCTATATAACTTGACCAATCGCAATGACATTTGGTGGAAAGGAAATGGCTTTGGTGTCGCTGTTTTCTATATAATTAGTTTACTTTCACGCATTTCTTATAAAAAATTTAGATTAAAATACGGTATGATCTCTCCGAGCGCTTTCTAGTCACAGGATGTGTTTATATATTACGTTCTCATCTCCAGATTACCCACACTGCTCCTGTCCGAGTGCGTGCTGGTCTACATGACGCCCTCCCAGTCCTCCAACCTCGTTAACTGGGCGGCGGAGACCTTCCACACCGCCATGTTCATCAACTACGAACAGGTAAACAAAACAAACACCCACAGCAGAAGAACACAGGTGTCGGCTTCTGTTATCCATGTCACAACACAAGGAAGTACCTGGTAGTAGTATGGTTGTATTCAGTTGTTAGTGGATAAAACTTCAACAAACTTATCTGCAGTTTGCACGAGGGAAGGTGTTTGAAAGGACAGAAGCGCTTGTGTGTTTAAGCTGAGATTCAGTAATGTAGCTTCTCTCAGAAACATCACGTAAGACTTCATCCGTTCAACGTTGTCCGTGTCTCCAGGTGAACATGAGCGATCGATTTGGCCAGGTGATGATCGAGAACCTGCAGCGCCGACAGTGCACCCTGGCAGGAGTCGAGCTCTGCCAATCCCTGGACTCTCAGGTATTCTCTAGGGTTCAATACAAGAAAAGTAAGTGAACCCTTTGGAGCTACCTGCAGTTATGTGTAGATTTATCTTAAAATATGATCAGATCTCCATCGAAGTTACAAACAGATACTAAGATATGAAGAAAACACGATCTGTTTTAACTAATGGTGAAGAGTGATTTGAGGGTCTCTTGCTCATAGATCTTTTGCTCGGTGATTTATTTTGCAGAACATCTAGATATCATACTGTTCATGTGTGGTGTTTGCAGAAGGAGCGGTTCCTGAAGGCCGGCTGGGAGCATGCCGATGCTCTGGACATGATGACGATCTACAGCATGCTCCGTCAGGACGACGTGGCAAGGTAACGAGAGACTTGACATCGCCCAGTATCTGCCGTATCTGTCAGATTTACTGTACGATTTATACGTTTTCGTCTTTCATCTCGCACATTGTGATCAGTTCTTCCCACCACAGTTGTCCCATCCTCACTTTTTGATCCTCTTATCATATATGATTGTTCAGAGGGGTGTTTTGTGTACCAGAGCGCTGTGAGCTTAAAGGGGCGTTCCACAGATTTTAAGCAAGATTTTCACGCGAGATGAAATGAAACACCACATTTTCTTAATTCCTTGCAGAATTGAGCGACTGGAGTTCCTGGACGAGAAAGAGCTGCTGCAGCAGCTTCTTCAGCACTACAGCATCAGCTGGGCCGCCAAGGACAAACTCAACCTGGGTAATGGGTCATTATGTTTCTCTTACATCTCAGGCATGCTAATTACTGTATACATAAGCTGATGTAGTAAGTCCCTCAATTCAAGGATCATTTCTGACATGTACGGCGCCACGTTGCCTGTCACTTTATTTACTTTGTGTTACTCATATGTGTCACATTTTTTTCATATTTCCATCCAGCCGCCCAGTTGGCGTGTCTGTTGTGGTCATTTACAAGAACGGGTCATGTTCTGTTTCCTCAGGTCTGTCGCAGTTGGCATTTTGAGTGTGGAGCTGCTCCGCTGTTAGGACGCGCTTAACGAGTGTGTTCGCCAAAATCAACAGCAGGGGGAAGATGTTGTAAAGGAGTTACTGGGAAAGAGGAAACCCATATTCTCAGTTGTCTGGGAGTTGTTCCGCTTGGAAAAAACTCCCGGCATCAGCAGAATGTGATTTCACAAGCGTCGTTTGTAACCAAGTCCGTGTTGAAGATAAAGAGGTGACGAGGTCGAGAACTGTGAAGAGGTTTGTCACTACACTGGCACTGGATTACCAACAGTATAATCGATCATGTTTCTCTTACTAATTTGTTTACAGGCAAATTAACAATCACAGAAATATTGTTTCAAACTCTGCTCATTTGTCCTCGTTTGGATTTCATGTGCCATTTTAATTTTATTTATTGGTGAACTAGCACTTCCAGGCTCATTTACTCACAAACACACCGCGCATGCAATAACTCGTGTCTAACTGCAAGAAGAAATACATCACATCCATCTACAGGCCTTTCAGATCTTTTCTATTCTTGCCACTAGTTTTCAAACAGTACAGAGGACATGACAGATTAGTTTGTAATAGATTATATTTGACGAATGCTGTTCAAGTGCGGTTGAATAAAAGTTTCCTTTTGTGTAAGACAATGTCTATATCTTCGTTCATGTGTTTTGTTTTGCACTTCATATCAAAATATCAGTTAATATCCGTTAATATTAGCTGGGTTATCTGCAGTGGAAGGGACGAGCTGAGGGAACGTACAGTACACACAGTGTTAGATAATCCTGATCAAACCTAATGCAAGTGAAAGTTGTTCAGTAAAAGTTTTACTTGAGTTAAAGTACTGAAGTGCTTACTTTTAAAAAAAATACCAAAGTATTCAGAAATACAACGTCAACGCATTGTATTGATCCACAGTACATTTACAGAACATAATGACTCTGAAACAACCGACTGAATGAAGTGACCAACTGTAGAACCTGCAGAATGAAAGGCTTATAAATATACAACAAAGCCCGTAGACATGGCCGTGAAAACACAACTGAATCAACAGAAAGAGTTTCCTGTTGTCGTTCTAATATTTCTCTTTTTGTCAGCAGTGATGACGTTTGGTCTCAGTAAACACAGCAAATATTTAAAAGGAAAGAAATTCATTTCTATTTATTTCTAAAACTTCCAACATGGACTTCGGATAAGGCCGTGGTGCTCTGATGAAGAATCTTCTGCCTCGTCTGTGATTGTGTTTTCTCCTGTGATGAACACAGCGACAGGTCTGTCACATTTTCCAAATAAAAAGAAAACTCCTTCCACTGACTGAAAGCTCTGCTTCACAGTGTCGAGTACAATATTTGTCTTTTATATGTAGCGGAGTAAAAATCATATGTTTCCTAAGAAAAAATACTGAAGTAAAGTACAGATACTTATATATGTAAGTATTTATACTTTGTTACAGTCCATCCCTGGTTTTTAGTTACTGAATATCTACCAATAGACAATTGATTATAATGCATAAAGTGTTTTATTAATTATCTTACATTCAGCTTTTCTCAGAATTGAGTTACTCACAGTTTCTAGTATTATTCATCTCATTGTTTTGGTTTTATGTCGCAAAACTTTTCCATAAAGTTTAAAGTTCACATTCTTCAGATGTATTAAACTGAGTTAACTGATTAAAAAACCCCCACAAATGTTCGGGATCAGCCAAACCAAACAAATGTTTTTGTTGCGCTTCTGAGTAACAAGACACAGGTCATCCTCATCTAATTATCTCTATGTGCTTGTTCTCTGACAGTACTAATCATTTTATGAGCTTCCACTGATGGAGTGCCAACAGTCTGGGGAGTATAAACAATTGCAGGAAGTTGTGGCATCGCAGAAAAAAAATGTGGATGTGCGTATGTCCTTTATGCATCATCCCAAGAATGGCTTATATACATAAGTGTACGTTCATCAGACAAACCCAGTGCAGGCTGCGGTCCACCAGTGCAACAAGTGATCCTGAGAAAAAGAAACATCAACATGTCCGGGACAGAAACCAAAGCAGAGGTCTTCACGGTCGGTGGATTGGAAGCTCAGGAGGCAGAGAGAAGCTCAAGCAACGAGGACAAGAAGAGATGTTTGTATGAGCAGCATGTGCAGCCGTGTCTGGCCGAGCTGTTCGGGACCAGCCTGTTCGTGTTTGTGGGTTGTGCGTCTGTGGTGGGGAACGTGGGAATAAGTGGCGTCCTCCAGCCTGCTGTGGCACACGGGCTGGTGCTGGCCGTGCTCATCACGGTGTTTGGACAAATTAGGTAAAAACTGATGACAGTCAGTGTCTTTATGTGTTCTGAATGCTCAGTGTTCTTTGTCTTTGTGAGCTTTTTTTTTTTACAATATTAGAAAGGTCTCCATGATGTTTTAGTTTAGTCTTGATTTAACAAAGTCCTCATGTTGTTGTTATCAGCTCAGAGACACAGAGTTAAGTTGTCTATGTTTGTTGTAGTGGGGGGCACTTTAACCCCGCCGTGTCCTTGAGCATCTGCCTGTGTGGAGGGATGGAGCTGCTCCGGCTGGTGCCTTATATCCTGGCTCAGATGTGTGGAGGGATGATTGGTGCCTCTTTAGCCAAGGTAAGGAAATATCTATGGAAGCTCATTTCTGCCAGAATTGAAAAAAAAAAAAAGGTTTAAAGTTTTAACTTGTATAGTAAGAATGTTAAAATGTTCGATAATAAACCTTTAATCCTGACTTTGTTTGGTAGAAATAAATAATTAAAAGTGAAAACCATTCTCTCTCCAGTCATGTTCCTCGTGCACTGGATGATTTATATTCATTTCGCTCTGCTTTCAGGCAATCTGCCCCACCAGCAGTTACAGCGCTGCCCTCGGAGGAGCCCTTCACCCCGGCACCACTGATCTGGGTAAAACCACGCTGGCAGAGGTGATAATGACTCTGCTCCTCACCACGGTGGTGTGCATGGGGGCCGTCAACAGGCAAACCCGCTCACCGTGGGCTCCCTTCTGCATCGGCCTCACTGTGACGGCCAACATATTTGCCGGGTAAGTGGCTCAGTAGGAATCAGTAGCAGTAGATTGGTGCTGAGGGCCAGAGAGTCACTCCCAGTCCTCTCACAGCCTGGACAGCAGCCAGGATTTCATACATACTAAAGGTCACAAGAGCAAAAAGATATAAACTGTATATGTATTTACTTGTACCTGATGCATGTCGTCACATAAGGAAATTTGTTTATATTTCCTTTTTTTAACAGATATATAGATTGTTTTTCGAGAGAAATACTTATACAAGAAAATGATGAGTCCATTGAAATGAAGACATGAACTGACTGCTGCATGCTGCCAGGTGGCGACATACCGATCAATCATTGATTCATCTGAACTCCTCCAGGGCGTTCAGTTAGATCCCCAGAAAAAAATACAGATGACATAATGACAGCTACAGCTCTGACGACAACATTCCTCTACCGTGTGTATATCATCACTTATCAGATGGATGCCAACATTCATTAAAGGTTTTATTTATTACCTTGACCGAGCTGGCTCACTGTCAGTTTAATGTTTAACATCTGTCGAGGGACAGTTTTCACGTAACCATCACTCAACAGCAAAGATTGATTGTGTTTCCACTTGATCCAAAGTTTGTCCCTTTGAGTGCAATGTTATCATCATTTAATTCCTGGTTATGTTATTATTGATGCATGAATGTGTAAGCAGTATTTTACTGTTGTACAAAGCATCATATTGAGTTTATTTTTTAATAATTATATAGATAATTTGAATTTTAACTATAGAAAAAAAATATTATGTACTTAGTTATTTTCCAGACTGTCTTCATATTACAGTTCATTACACTGAATACTGTTCAGGTAATACTGTGTGTTTCTGCACACTGCACTGTTAACATTAAAAGCATAAAATTATTTTGCTAGCGTAAGAATGAACTTTATTTATCAACTTTTATTTGTTATAGACAAAAAGTGTGTTAACATTTTGAAAGTAGCTGGTGTTTCAGTGTCGGCCTGCGCTGTCTGTTGTTTCAGAGGGATGGTTTCTGGAGGCTGTATGAACCCTGTCCGAGCCTTCGGTCCTGCATTGGTCGCCAACCATTGGAACCATCACTGGATCTACTGGGTTGGACCCACGTGCGGTGCACTCCTCACTGTCAGCTTCATCAGGTGTGTATATGTCAGAGAAACACTGGTAGGTTAAGATTCAGATGCTGCTTAACAGGCTTTCTACAGTTTTTGAACACAATAAAACCTTAAGGAGGTTATATGCAGAAATAGCTGGTGATGACAGTTAAAGGTTCCCTGTGGAGTTTATGACCACTGGTGTTGCTATGGAGCAATGTTGTTATGAGTTGGATCTTAAATATTTAAAAAGAAAAGCTTTACAAATGTTTTGTGCAAAAGAAAATGCAACATGTTTGTAAGACTTCAAGCATATGCACATTGCGTTTTGGTACTGCTGAATCCGAACCATGATAAAAACCCCACAGGTTACCTTTAAAGGGGCTATTTGTAAGTTTTCTCTGCTGCCAAATATGGTTTCCTGCCGGGAGCGAGGGGTGGTGATTGTTGCTTCACAAGAGCTTCGGCCATCGGTGCGTTTAATAAGACAAGAGGTCATAATACGCCCTCTGAGCAATGCTACGTCTTCAGGGCAGATAAGACGAGACGGGCTGGGGCTAACTGATTAGCATGCTAACTTGAATAAAAGAACATAACATTGGCGTTACTTTACTGGAGACAGCTCTTAGTGAGTAAAGGAATGAAGTTTGATGTTGAAATTTCAACGTTTCCTCTAGACTGGTAAGTAAACAGCTGTTAATGCTAACGTTAGCTATGTGGTAATAGTGTGCCCGTTTGGTGATCCATCATGTTCTCAACCTGATAATGAATCGTGTGCGGTGCCGTCATGATAGACCAGTAATTGAAGTATCGCTTCTTTTTGCAGGTTGTTGTTTGGTGACCAGAAAACTCGGGTTGTACTGAAGTGAATATCTAAAAGAGAGAAAGGAAAATCCTACTGACTTGATGACAGCTTTGACATTAACGAACATTTCTCCAACTATTAGATTAGAACATTTTTTAATTCGTCAGCAAAATGTGTGCAAATGTATTTGTACTTGGATCAGCTGTTACTGTTGGCAATGACATGTTTGTATTTCACCATTCAATAAAGTGTTTGATGATATGACAGGGCTTTGATCGCTACTCCAAATTTGGACTTAACATGTTTGATGTCGGCTGGAAAAAGTCCACAGACATTTGGTCATAAATCTCCTACAATTTCATACAAATGATTATCTATAATTATCTATTTATAGTCTCTTTGTACTCATTGTTTGGGTCAAAGTCCTGAATGGAAAACCGTGCTTTGATAGCTTTATTACTTAAAAGAGAGTGCAAGGACAGGGCACCACACCATACAATAAAGCTAGATTAGAATCATAAACTGGTGTCTTTCAATCAACTAAAACATGGCAGTAAGTTACAATGAAAAGCTTCTTTTTTTTTGTTTAAAACAGAAGTATTTCAAAACTATACATACTATATGCATCCTGGAAAATGGATGATAATGGTTGTACTACTTAGTATGCAAGACTGAAACAATCACACACTGCATGTAATATTTTTTGCTGCATTAAAGATGTATGATAAAGTAATGCAGTCACGGATAAAATCATATACATACAGCAGCAGCTTATTTAAAAAATACTGCAATAAGAATTAAAAGTTACACGTTTAAATGCAAATTGACAAATTAAGGGACGAACCATCATAAAATACGGAGTTTGGCCTCTATGACCCCAAAGGGATCAACACCATTCTCACAAAAAATATTCCCTTATTAGGCATCACTGGTGATAAAAGTATGGTGAGACCCTTTAAGTAAAAAAAAAAGCAACACTATAATGTAAAAGTGTAAAAGCACTGCATAGAAGTAAAACATATCAGCAAGATGTTTCTAAAGTATCAGAAGCAGAAGGACTGTCGTATGATACATACCGTACACCGCAACAATATAAAGTTACAACAACAACTGGATCTCAAACAATGTATTTTATTTTAATAAGGAATAATAAATTAATGATGATGATGATTAAATAAATGTGGTGTAAAACAATAGTTCTCTCAGCATAGAAGGAAACATGCAAGTAAAGTACCAGGATCTGAAAATCATACTGGAGTCTAATACTGGAAAATGTACATGGAAAATATACTTTCAAATGTGAAAACACTCAGTCTGATATAATGTTCATTTGTGCAGAGTAAATGTGTAGAGTGGAAAGCGCTCGACGGCACGAACCTACAACAGTGTAAAGTCCTTGGTCAAGGGTTATCTTATCTATGTAGGTTACTACGGGTTGCTCCAGGTTTACTCCTGCATCCAAATAAAATAAAATAATGGTGATGATGAATAAAAGACACGTCCTGACCAGACAGACTGTGCTGAACCTTGAACGGCTGATGCCTTTTGCACCCTATCATCCCTTTTACAAAAGGTCAATTTGAGGTCGCTTTCAAGGAGCTTGGCAGGTGTCAAAGAGAGAGATTGTATTGACATAATGAATCTTCACCTTTGATTTCTTTTATGACGTGTGGTGCAACTCAAGTTCAGCGTGTCAGCTGCAGGTGATGATTATAAATAACCACATCACCTTGCGCACTGCAGTTGATATAGTCTCCTGCAGACAGGCTCCGGTCTAAGTGCTGCAGGTACACAGGCAGGCTAGCACCAACATCTCTGAGCCATCTGTGAGCGTTCACCCTGGAACAGAGGTAGAGTCCAACGAGAGGGGAGCAAAAAAAAAAAATGGGAGTTGAGAAAATGGAAATGGAAGACACAGACTCTACTCTTATGGAGAAAGGCAAGAAACCACCTGTGTCCAGACCCCCCAACAAATATGAGACGCTGTTCCAGCCCTGCCTGGCCGAGATAGTGGGGACCATGTTCTTTGTTTTCATTGGCTGCGTGTCCGTCATCGAGAACGTGCCAGCAGCTGGACGGGTGCAGCCGGCTCTGGTGCACGGGCTGGCTGTGGCGGTGATGGTGGCGGTCATGGACAACATCAGGTAAGAGAGTAAAAAACAGAATCAAATTGCTGTTGCATTTCCACTCGGAGTATTGCTGTGTTATTCGCCACATGATGATCAACCTCGGCCGTTCAGAGGACTCATACATGGAGTGGAAAGGGTCTCGTGCAGTTCGCTTGATCGCATCTTCTTAAAACCAGCTTCCAATTTTGCTTTCAACTTTTCCTTTGTCGCTTCTTTCCCTCCTTCCAGTGGCTCCCATTTCAACCCTCCCTTCACTATTGCCATCTACCTGTGCGGGGGCATGGAGCTGATGATGGTGGGGCCATATCTTGTCAGCCAGCTGATTGGAGGAGTCCTTGGAGCTGGAATGTCCAAGGTCATTGGAGAATGAACCACATACTAAGAGTGACACTTCTGCAAGGATGTATATTCAGGCTCTTTTGTGCACTAACATATGAAAGGTAATTAAAAGTGTTATCCGTGTCTTATAGATAATGACCCCTGCAGAGCGCTATCACAATGCCACAGGAGCAGCGTTTGATATCCTCAAGTCAGAGAGCCAGCTGTCCGGGGCCATCTTTGGGGAGGTGGCTATGACCTGCATGGTCACCATGGTGGTGCTGCTGGTGGCAATCAACAAGAAGACAAAAACCCCAATGGCTCCTTTCCTGGTGGGCTGCACCGTCATTATCTGCATCCTGGCAGGGTGAGATAAAGGGTTTATTGAGCCTGCGCCGTGTTAAACATTTACACCCAATTTGATTTAAAAGTGACCAGCTCCCCCTCAAAAAGTCAGTTACTACTTCGAGATCATTTCAGCCCAGAGTCATGATATTATCAGCCAAATGATAATGACTGACATTTATTTCAAAGTAAAATGTTTCCAAAAAAATTAAAAAAAATTAATCAGATTAATGAGATGAGAATTTTGACCTTTTACAAACTAAAAATTTGAGATTTCTTTAACATTCATCTTATCAGAGACAAACAGGAATTTAGGTTAATTTAATTTAATCTAATATAATTTAATTCAGGGGTCAATCCCTCATAAATTCTATTTTTTTTCTTACTTTAATTAAATCATTAAATCATTAATTTATAGATTGATTTATATATTTATTATAATATTATTATAATAATATTATTATTACATATTATAGGTATCTTTTTTTAATCAATATCTCTGATCCTACCACCAGAAAAATGATCAAATGTGTACCCATGACAATCTAGCTCAGTTTGACTGTATATGAATATATTTTTTATATAACCACATTATTATAGATTGTACTATAACATTTTAACGTTATGTCGTTTTTACTGCTAAAGTTGAGTCACCAAAGACGTTTTTAGATTTTAACAGACAAAAACGTCAAATCATATTAATGATTAACATGTCGCCTGCTTTTCTTGACGGTGTAGGGGTGATGTATCAGGGACGTGTCTGAACCCTGCCAGGGCTTTCGGTCCGGCTGTGATGGCAAACTACTGGACCTACCACTGGGTCTACTGGGCCGGACCCATAGGAGGAGGTCTGGTGGCTGCTGCTTTGCTCAGGTAAGAGAAGCCAGGTATCACTGGATGTTGCGATTGAATAAATGAATAAATAAAATGACGTGAGAGAAAACAGAGGACTTACAGTGTCTCACTTTCTTCTATTTCAGGCTCATACTCGGTGATAATAATTTACGAGTCGTTATGAAATCATAACACCTTCTAGCCTGTTTATTGCCCAGGCGACAATAAACCTGTGAACAATGTCTGTCCGGTCATCAGTTTTGAATCATGTCATAATGTCATGTTCTCAATGTGTAGTTTTCTTTCTTTTTATGTCAAATTGTATGATCACTGTGTGGATTTTTCTGTATGAAATAAAAGATGGAACATGGTCGATCTCTTCATTTGTTCCTTTGCTCATAAAAACACACACAAAAAAAAAACTACCTGTAGACTTTATAGGCTGCTGATCCTTGTGCAGGTTTGAAGTGATAAAACATTTCAGGAGACATAAAAGACACCGTTGCATGAGTTTTTGGCGGCATGCTATTTATTCTTTCATTTTTCACCATTGGTGAAATGGTCGTGTTTTGCAGACCGCATCCCCCGCTCAGCGGTACCTCTCAGAGAGAGCCTGGGCCAAGTTGGACAGGAATTTGTCCAAGGCGACGTGGGCCTCAGGAGTGAATTCCTTAGGGAACATGATGGAGATCACCACGAGAAGGCAGTGGGACAGCAACTGTGGACAGAGGAAACAATTTCATAGAAAAACATTTGGTCTCCACTGCAAAGATCGATCTTAACAATTTAGATAATTTCAATAGAACAACAGTAAAATCCCAATATGTGTCTGGAACATTTCAGTCTGTTATCAGATTTCTTTCGGTTGTATAACAGAAATTAAGACTTAAAACTGCGATTGAAATTGAATGGCTTGTTAAATATATTCCCCTCCCAAGCACTCATGCGTAATTTGTGCGTAAACCAAGCTCCCCCGCGCGTAAAGGTGCGCACAAATGTTAGTGAGAGAAGATTATAACTTTTGCAAAATTTGAAAGTAACTACTAGAATATGATTTTAGCACAAAACTGATATCATGATATCCCGATGTGCATATGATGTAAGTGACCCCTGGCTCACCTTGAAGTTGGCCGGATCCACCCTCATCTGGAAGGCGTGCTTCTCACTGAGTTCCAGCAGGCCGCCGGTCAGGTCGTCGATCTTGGAGACAGCCAGACCTACTCCACTCATCACCTTCTTTCCGTGGCCTTTCACGGATGCAGAGCCGGGGTTCAGGTCGGGCCAGTGGGAGAAGTAGGTCTTGGTTTGCGGATAGACGCTGAGCATCCTGTGGAGATGGAGGGAAAGTGAAGTGGTGTGTTGGAGAGCTGAGTCAGCTGAGCGTAAAACAAAGCAACAGCACTGAACTCATTACATTAACGACGGTATTGCGACTTCTAATCACTTTTTCTGTACTGCCTTTTGACAGTGTGTGTGCTCCAGTGGCGCAATCGGTTAGCGCGCGGTACTTATAAGGCAGTATCCAGCGGAGTGATGCCGAGGTTGTGAGTTCGAGCCTCACCTGGAGCATAGGGTTTCCTTTGGTTATAATTACAAAAAAGAAACACTACCGTAAATCCTTGTCTGCCCATCCTGTATCTGTGGTCTGAAAATATGTTTAATGACTACGATGATTTACTCCTTAACGATCTCAAATTAATCTAATGATTTAGAGCGCACGAGCAATGCACAGGATTATCACTTTTTCTTTTTTGTTAATTTGGTTTGACTTCACGTTGTTACTAGATAATCTAAGTGAAGCAGTCACCAAAGAAACATAATTCACCTAATAAGTTTTCCTAAGTGAGACAATATCACAGGTTGGACCCGAGATTTTGTTGCACCGATGCTCCATTAACAAGAGCCGTGATATGAGGTCTGCAGAATCAAAGTAAAGAATAAAAAAAAACATGGCATAAACTATCTCTGGTTTTAATTTGAAATACAGGTAAACAGGACACTCACCTGCTCACTGCATCAGCTCCAATTGCATCTGCTGACTTGGAGATTTTGCCCCACAGTGCCTTGACTGCAGCCTTGTCTTTCTCAGTCAAACTCATGTTGCTTCTCTCTCTTTCTCTACCTGATGGCGATGCCCGGTAAGTTTGGACTTCTACTTAAATTCAGTTGGCTCCGCAGTCCCACCCACGGGAACGGATGCCAAACCGCGTCCCCTGACGCAGATGGGACCCCTTCATCCACGCCCAAAAGAACCTTCAGTGGCCGGATGCCAGCCGGAGAGGTGGTATCAGCTGGACACATCGTGGGCGTCAGTTGGCAAAAAATAAGATCATTTACGTATCAAGTGCAAGAGTCTGCACATGTGATCGTACGGTCTGATATATAGAAGTTAGAGGTGAGGCAGGGTTCACCGGGAGGACATCTAAGGTCACAGGAGTCAGGAGCAGAGATGTCAGGTGCAGAAACTCAGAGACATAAAACAGAGCGGGAAAAATAGTAATAGTAATCAAATTAGCAGCTCACACGTGCACAGAGGGATTTACAAGACTAAACACCCAACTTAAGTTTTCAGACACATTTTCCACCTGAAACAAGTTAAGCTCAGATGAAAATGCAACAAAAACAAAAAAACTGCGTAAGCAAAAAACTCATGATTTTACATTTCCACGTGCTAAAGGCCTTTGGGTGCTTGTTCACCAAATATCAGTCAGCAGAAACTCTTGCACCACAGAAGGAAAGTTCAATATTTTCGTACAGAGTGAGAACTCTCTGTTGACGAGCTTGTTTTTGAAGTGTTGTTTTTGATTCCAACACAGGCCAAACACAAGATATTAGGTTTTAATTCTGTTTTTGTTTTTTTTTTTTCTATGGTTCCAGACCAAATCCACACATTTGACCCACGAGGTGCATGTTGGGGGATTTGTTTAATCCCCACATTAAAAAAAAACCTGCGTTTTATTTATTAAGACAGAAAAATGTTGTAGGTCATTTAAGGATACAGGTTTCAGAAAATCAGATGACAGATTGGAAATGCTGCAAACAAAGGACTGCAAAACTATTCGGCTAATAAACATGTATTTTACATTAACCACAGCAGGCTGCAACGCATTAATTATTGCATTAGGAAATCAATTTAAAAAAAGACAGATACAACCGTATCATGTCGCAGCTGTGTAAATCATACAAGATTTATCAGTGATTGAATTTTTTTAATTCGACCATTTTTTTTTTTTTGGCTCTGGTCATTAATGTGTTTCCTATCATGGGGGTGAAATATTGCTCCAAACCTTTATCACCGAGCTCAAGTATTTTCTTAATCAAAACATTTGTGGATGTGGGCAGCGAGTGTGTGGGTGGAGGGGGCGCTGCTGCAGATAACGCCAGTGTGGCTTCAGAGATAACGCGACACTCCGCCACAGTCTGGCAAACACGCACGTTTGGCTCAATTTACTCACATTTAAAAATTCAGACTCACTGAAGTTGGTTTTCATGATTTAAGAGAAGAACACGTGCCTATATTTGATTTTTTTTTTAAGCCTCTTATGTTTGTGATATACAGCAATAAATGCAATTCAGCTATTTAATTTTTACAATCTTTGACAAATATTAGACTAATATGGATATTGATATTTATATTGAAATAAATCTGGATTCTCACACTTGTTATTCATTGTTTCTCAGGCTGTTTTCACTGAAATATTAACACATGTAAGTTGGTATTTTAACAAATAATGAATGCATTAATAATGTGGTTTCCCTATGAGGGAAAAGTTATGGCCTTAACTTCAATAAATGATGATTTAATGTGCAATAATACAGCTAAAAGAGCTCGGTGAAGTAGTTTCTGGTTCAGTTCTGGTTCTTGTAGTGCAGAACACAAGGCCTGTGCTGCCAGTTAAATGAGGTTAAAGGAGCAGAGCGAAGGCTGCAAAGACTTTGCCAAAAACTGAATTTAAACAGTTGAATGTTCAGTTTGTCCTGATTTGAAATTCTGTTTGGAAACGTATTAATTTCAAACAAGAAAATACAATTGAATAAATATATTAAATGTTCTAATTTGCAGTTTTTCCTTCACATGCACAAAGACTTGATCCGTCTGTAGTTTGACTCTGTATCTAACAGCTTCTAATCGCCCCGTAAAGCTGCATCTTGCAAAAGTAATCGCCCTCTCAAATTTGACTTGTGCTCATATCGCTCGACATTGACTCCAATTTTTTTTTTTTGGCATGTATACAAATCTGTAATGCGATCAAACCAATATCAAAACATCCAGAAACTTCTGGTGACTTCTGCGGTTTATCTGAGACGCTTCATCTCCAGCCTATCACAGCCGTCCTCTCCTTCAGGGCGGGGGGGGGGGGGGGGCTCGGAGACATTTAAATAAACGCTCTTCGGACAGTTGCACTATTCAGCGTTTTTGTTTTTAAGCCTGAACACAAAGAACCAAGAGCAGCCATGGTTGACTGGACTGAGCAGGAGCGCGGCATCATCTCCGGCATCTTTGCCAACATGGACTATAACGACATCGGCCCCAAGGCTCTGTGCAGGTACGGACAACATTGCTCTTCAAATGCAACTGCAATCATTTGCCTGTAGCCACATTTTGTGAAAAATGCATTGAGAATTCTTTCATCCTCCAACTCCCTGCTAACTTCTCACCTGCCCCCCCCCCCCCCCCCCCCCGCAGGTGTCTGATCGTTTACCCCTGGACTCAGAGGTATTTCGGCTCCTTCGGAAACCTCTACAACGCTGAGGCCATCAAGACCAACCCCAACATCGCAGCCCATGGAGTGACGGTGCTGCACGGTCTGGACCGGGCTGTGAAGAACATGGACAACATCAAGGCCACCTACGCCGAGCTGAGCGTGCTGCACTCCGAGAAGCTGCACGTCGACCCCGACAACTTCAGGGTAAAGTTTCACCATCCTGAAACTTTTTCTCTAATGCAAAATCTTTCACTTCACTTTATCATCACAGAAAAAAAAAGCTTTACACCACAGAAAATATTACAGAAAAATCAAAGGGAGCAGATTCATATTTAAATCTTGGCTTATGCACAAACATTTTAAAAAACTTTTCCATGATGCTAAATTCACTTATGAACACAAATCCACGTAAACGAATATAAAATGACCCCCCTCTTTGAACAGCTGCTGGCTGACTGTCTGACCATCGTCATCGCCGCCAAAATGGGAGCCGGCTTCACCCCAGACACCCAGGCCGCCTGGCAGAAGTTCCTGGTCGTGGTGGTGTCCGCTCTGGGAAGGCAGTACCACTAAACCCCAGCAGCCTCCGCCCCTGGTCACCCGAGGGAGATCTCTAACGTCTGTTCACATGTGTTATGTGTCTCCTTCATGAAGAAATAAAAGCCCACTAAAGCAAAGCTGAACCCACTTGTTTGCGCCATTTCTTCTTTTATGAGTGCGTAATTACGCACAGCCATAGCTTTGGTAATGGCTGGACCCTAAACCGCCATAATACTAATTCAACATTATCAAAATCAAATATATATATATCAGATTAGTGATACTTTGTAATACTGACAGGATTTATAGTGTCTTTATTGGAGGTTTAAGGGGGTTTATAGTTGTCATTGCATTGCAGTGTGAGGGGCCATTGGGGGCCTCAAACAGTGAACCTCTGCTGATCTCAGCGTCAGTTTTTAATGTTAAATTATTCACGTGTAAGCTACTGTGGTTCAGGTTCTGTATTTATTCATTGAACTGGAATGCCTTGCAGAAGACAACGTCGCCTTTTCCTTCATGTTATATTAGCGAATCCACCTAATATTCACTGTACTGGCTCAGATGACAAGAAAAAATTAAACGGACTTAACTTTGATTTTAGGCAACATATTGGAGGATCGGTATGAGGTCAAAGGGCGCATCATAGCGGTAAAGCCTAAGATACTACGGAGTTGACGATATGAAACTACTCGTCCACACAGGTAACACCCCTCCATATGCATCACGTCCTCACCAATATCACATCTACTGTAGAAAGCACCATGTCATTCATCCCAATATTCAATATCACTGCGCTAAAATATGAGGAATTAGAAACAACTGAAGGTGTAACTAACATCAACGTCAGCTAAGGACTTTAAATCAACCGTTAGATGTTAAGTTAAACTTGTTTCGATGCTGCACAGTTTGAACTCTCGAGAACCAGAGTTCACAAGAGTTCACGAGTCATTCTCAACCTGTAATGACTTTTCTTTGTGTCTAGGTTTAAATATGATATTTAAACATTTCAAATATGAAATGAGAATCTCTCTAAACTTGGGCAAGAGAAAACTTAATTTTTTTTTATCTTACGTTTGTTTTTTTAGGACAATGTGTATTTGTTTCTTCTATATTTACATTGCATTGTATGTTTTTTATTGCGCAAATAAACCTCTCAAGGTGTTCTCACTTGTTAGATCACATTTCTTGGAACGAGCTATTTTTCAGAATATTTTTAACAAATTATTCTTTTATTAAAAAATGATAAGAATGATTAGAGACTGTGGGCGCAGGCTCTTTGTATATGCAGACTGAAGGAATCCTCATACTTATTGTGTTTTTCAGGGTCAGCTGAGGACAAAGGGGATCACGTGAACTCACCACACATTTCGACTATCTCAGACTGCAGTTCAAAGCCGATAAGAGCTCCGACCCTCCCGAAGCCTCAGTGTGAAGAATGGCGGTCAAAGCCACACGACACCTGACCCACGAGAGAAAAACAAATAAGGTGAAGAAACTAGAATCATTAACTTCAACAGGCAGAGAGAGCTGGACATATTATCTGCCATGTTGAATGTTGATGCATTTTATTTTAAACCATCTTTTCTTTGTGCTTTCCTCTCACCACCGAATGATTTGTGGCTGCATGAGAGGTTTGAGAAAGCTGACTTCATGAAAGAAAAATGTCTTAGTGGAAAGTAAAACTAAAACAAAAACAATTCAAAAACTAAAACCTAATTCAATTCTAATTAACTAGCCCATGGAAACTTTGATGGACATTAAAATCAAAATGTTCAATACTTGATTGCAAAATCAGCAATATTTTCTTGACCCCGGCCGCCATAGATTTGTTTTTCAAATTTATCAATACACCCAGACAAGGTGGTGTAGCAGTAAGTCACAGCGTGTAACTTCCTGTTGAAACCAGCAGGTGGCCCCATTTGAACGTCTCATGAAGGTGGACTTGAGGACTAGTTGGCATTTCACTTTTTATTTTTGCAGTCGGCCAAGGCAAAATGAAATGTTTAAGCATATTTGAATCATGCTTCCACAAAATCACAATCACGTAGGCATAAGTCACATTACACGAGTGTGTGTTTGATTTTACTGGTCTTTGCGGTTTCTAATCTTCTTGTGGTAAATGCAGTAATTCTGATGTTAATGGTTTGGAGTTCTTAATGGAAAAACTAGGAAATAAGAAGATCCCAAGGTTGTCTTAAGTATGCTTCTTTCCCGAGAGCATCACATGTGTATTATTTCAGCACCAGAGACAGCTCAGCATTTATAAAGTTGATTTCAGCACCAGAGACAGCTCCGGAATTTATTACACATTTATTTAAGCACGAGCGACAGCTCAGTATTTATTACAACTTCATTTCAGCTCCAGAGACAGTTCAGTATGTAACATTGTTAATTTTCTTTAAACCAAGTTTGAAAACAAGACCTGCACTTAAAAAATACATTTCTAAAGGTGAATACAGGCAATAGTGGAAGGTTACATCTACTTCAAAGCAAGACAATGCAACTCTTGGTGAACAGCGGCCTCTGCAGCCAGAAGTGGCGACTACAGACTCATGTCAAGTCAGCATTCAGCTAATGTGATTGACCAAAAACCTCTGAACCCACAGCCGTTGTGGGCTAAAATGCAGATGCTAGGAGCTAGTGTCTTTGCTTTGTTGCATATTGTTGCTTTAGGTGAACATATGAATTGCATTGTTTGCAGTCTGAAGAGTAACATACGTGTCCCTGCAGCCTCTCATGTCTCAGCTCTCCTGATGATATGGGGCTCTAAACAGGAAAACAGAAAGTTACAACTTCTTTATGTGTGGCATTAAAAATATATGAGCAAGAGTTTTTTTTCTTTCTTACGTGATCATTGTATATAAGAGTATTGCATTACTGCAAATGCCTCCTCTCTGAGACAAGGGAAACAGACACCCCTGAAAGGAGCATTTCCAACAGGCAACACCGCAATAAACAGCTGGAACTAAACCAAAAACAAAGAGGAGAAAAAAGACAGATTAATGAATACTGAAAATACTTGCAAAGTAGATTATGGAAAATATGATTAGAAATAGCATCAGGACTTAAATTGGAGTTACCTTGTTTTGCTTGGCTGTCAGCAGCATGGCTAATGCCTCGTCACCTTCTCCTGCTGTCTGTCAAGCTGCAGAGGCAGGTCTTCAGGTTCACAACTTTAGCTCAGAGGCTCCTCATATTCTTCTGTCTCTATCTTTACAGTCACAGTCTTTATTTCCGACTCCACTGATTCCTCTTCTGACACCGAGTCTACGGACAGCTCCTCTGAGACTCCAGAGGCCCCTGATATGACTCTGATCTTAAACAAACAATTATAGAAAAAAAAAGGAGGAATACAAAAGGAAAATGAAAATCTTAAGTGCCAAAATAAAACAATTATTTATTCTGTTATCCCAAGTACCTGTCAGCATCTGTAGCTCTCTAAGTGTCATAATAGCTGCTTGAATCTCTACCAGGATAAGAGCACGGGTCATATCTAAAACTCTTGACCAGTGTGTAGTTTGCAGTCACAAAATTAAGAGGAAAAAGTGTAAATGTATAGCTGTGAATAAACAACACAAATATGTAAAAGCTGAGCAAGAAGAGACAATTACTCATGTTTCAGGATTCCCACATTCACTTGGAATGAAATGATTTACACGCTCCTCAGTCTGGCAACCCACATCTTTATGAACTTTAGACTAAGAACTTTCAAATAAGTTAAAACACAAATATTATGCCTAACTTGACTGATATTAATATATTGGATGTGTAGAAAAGATATTGATTGCCTTTACAGTAATTACTATAAATATATGCTTGGAATAAAAATACAATCATGGTTTCCCTTATACTGATATCTAATTTGTACTATACAAATGTTTGTGTATGTATTTTAAATTGTGGCCAGTAGATGTCGCAATGTTCAAATGAAGCATAAAGAAATTAAGCTTTTCTCGATCCACTTTGATGGACTGGTTCAGCTTCAGGCACATCCCCAGCACTCACCGGCAAACCCTCCGGAGAGGTTGTCTTCCGTCGGGTGCGGCCGGACGGCAAAGCCCATCTGAGCCTGGGTGTAGTTGGTGAAGCTCTCCGGGGAGAAGTGGAGGATGAAGACTTTCAGCCTGGTGGTCCGAGCGTCCTCTGGCAGCCCGAGGATCTGCAAGCCACCGGAGAGCCCGCACTGGGTCGGCGGGGAAAGACAGCAGCTTGGTTGTGCTCTTACAACCCGGGAAATTACATGAGGTCACCATCCCGGTAAACCGCGGGAGGCTTACTAGCTAACCATGCTACAGTTCCCCAAACAAGCTAACAACACTACAACTGTTGCCATCACTGCAACTCCGAAAAGTTGACCTAAACACGAAAACAACGATATATTATACTATATATTCTGAACACGCATTATAAACTGTTAACATTATACACACAATTTGTGGCAAATGCACTTTTGAAGAAATTATAGACATTTATTCCATATTTGTAAATAAAGCGAGTACGGTAGGTGAACTCCTCCTCTACAGCGACTTCCTCGTTTTCTTCTTCGTCGCTTGAATTGGCGGTAGGAAGACTCAATACCGCCATCTACAGGATTGATGTGAAGTGTCAGTATTCTGAATGTTTCCCACCTGTTCCATTTAGTCTTTCATAACGTGTTTTTGTTGATAAAAGCTGTCATTTTAAGTTAAAATATTTTATCTTATTTTATTTTTTTCAATTTTCCATCGGTGTCTAAAAGTTATAAAAGGAAAACGTAACCCTCCCTCCCTCCACATCTCCTGCACAGCCGTGAGCACGCGGTCACAGCCCGTCACGTCAGAGAGGCAGAACCTCCCAGCGCCTAAACTTTTCCCGTTGTTGCGGTTTTGGTTTTCCTTGGCTTGTGTTGAGGTGAGTGGTGATGAACGAGGGGACTGAGCTGCCAGTGCCTCGAGTTCACAGCGAATTAGCCAAAAGACTAAAACAAATATAGCTAACTTGTGTCTTGCCAACGTACACACATTAGCTACTAAGCTAATGTAATAAGTTAATTAGCTAAGGTTAGCTCTCTCTTTCTCACTCGTTCAGTCCTTTTAAAGAAAAATAAATGTTCTCTAATATCATTGTTTATCGTGGTAGGCATACAGGCTAATGTACTGTACTTAAGGGGAGACACTACAGGTGAACTTAGTAAAATTTGTATCTAATAACCACGTTTATATGCAAATGAGGCGTTAACCAATTAAAATGCGCCAATTTGCATACATTTGCCAAGGCACTGCATGTGAATAGGATAAAAAAAATGAACTAAAAGATTTCACCCCAGTTAATTGTTGACATTAAGACACTATTTCCCCCTGAAATTTTATATTTAAAAATGCAGATTGTTCAGTGTATTGAGGGGAAATCTAAACATGTAAACAGATAGAGGGTAAAACAAGCACCACCTTAATGTGTATTTTGGAGGTTTTCTTTCCATTGGTGTGAAAGAAGACATGTTATGGATGCTAAATAGACTGAAGTCTTAAAATTGACCAGTACATGAAAAAACCTGCCTGTAGTGTCCTGCCTTAAAAATTAACTGCATCATTTTAATTGTAGGCTCCTAATTTAATAACTATTAATTCTGTTGGTTTGTTATATAATAGATCGTCATCAATGACAACAGATACATGGTAAAGACAGACCTCCCTCAAATATGAAAGGAAGAAATTGCAGGTACACAGTGTAACTAAGTCATTTTGTGTGATGTGCAAAAATAAACGAGTTATTCTTGAAAATCCTTAGTTCACTATGTCCCTCTCCCTGGTGCAGTCAGTTATTCTAAATATATACTAGAAACTAGTAGACTAGAAAACATGCACAATGTGCCATAGGTTCCTTTGTTGTTGCTTGCTCTTGTGATAAAACTAGAAATAGTGAATATTGAAGAAGACCATTGTCTCTGTGTGAGTTGATAATTTTGTAGAAATATGTTGAGTATTAAACATTATGAGAGGTGCCCTTTTTTGAGCCCCTGCTCCCCAAAATGTCTGTGCAAGTCCCTGAGTGCCTGAGACATGGCTATAAACTATATGTAAAGATACTTTCCATATAAAGTCTATGGTCACATTATTTTTTATGCATTATTAAGTCCTTGAAGATATATTGTTATACAGCATAACAAACTCTAGTATATTAATTGCACATTTTTTATTATTACAAAACCTTACACAATAACAACAACTACACAAACATAAATATTTCATATCATATAGCATCATAAATGTCTCGTATACTTCCTAGAAACACGTGGCTGAGTCTCATCTGTATTTCTCGGCGAGCACAGCTGCGAAGGCCGACAGGTACTTGTCCATGGCTGCATGTGCAACTGGTGTGAAGTCTTCGCCCATGTGACAGGCCAGGGTGACGAGCATACAGTGTGAGAAAAGCTGCAGGAGAGGTGAGGCTTTGTTACTGACAAAGAATGGATGAAGAGTAAATAAATGTGTATTATAAAACACGAGGATCCTTGGTTTAACATGGCTGCTGCTGTCAGTTTTGTTAACCTGTAATATATATATGTCAAAAGTAATTGACTTAGGGTTTAAAATCAACTCTTTTTGTGGGTATTTCACTGTAAAAGCTTGTTAGTGGCACACACTCCTCATGCCCGTCATTAGATCTCTTTAATAAAGAAAATGTGAATCAATACATACACTTGATTTTCACGGTGATGAGGAAACAGGCCCAATTAAAAGCTTACAAATACAAAAAAAAATGTTGTGGTCTGGAGCAGCTGCAGGGAGTGAATCAGAAAACACTATTCCTATCCATCTATAATAAGATTCAGAATAACAATGATCCCTGCAGCAAACAAACAGCAGGTGACCACTCACAGCATTTTGTATCAGACCTCTTCTTACTGTCCACCTGAAGCAATGTGTCATTTTCGAGCCCCCATTTTTGGGCCTCCCCACCACCACTCACATCAGACAGACCGTCTACAATGCTCTAACAACAAGGTTGCAGATCAGGCAGAATCTAGTAGCATGATACAAGTATTTTATATAGGAATCATTCGATTGTTGTGCAAATACTTAATATATGAAACCTGAGTTTACTTTATAGAAAAGATATCTCACATAAACACTGGCTTTGAGGAGGAGTTTGATTGACAGGTGGTTTTTGAATCTCTAAACAAGTAGTCCTTCTAACTTCAGTGTGATTTGGTCTGATATGGACTGATAATGACTTTACATAAGAGAAACCTAGAGAGAAACCTAAAGAGTAAAAAAACATTGGACACTAAGAGACACACATTTCAGTAAATAACCATTTCTCAGTGGAGATTAATCTGTATATTTTCTACTCTGTCTAAGGACCAGCACCTTGAAGTTAGTTGGGTCTATCCGGAGTTGGTATGCGTGCAGGGTCTGCAGAGGGGCCAGGGTGACGGTGAGCTGACTGATGTCTTTGGCTCCCTCGGCTATGGCCAGGACAATCTTCTTCCCGTGAGAGAGCAGGTGAGCAGAGCGGGCACTGATGTCTAGATGGGAGAAGTACGTCTTGGTTCCTGGGTAAGAGGCGAACATCCTATGAGGAGGAGACGGGAACAGTGAAATGAATCTGAATGGCTGCTAATGGATTTCTGCCCATGTTTGTGACCGAAAAGCTAAAAGCATCAAAAGCTGCTTCTCATTACTGCAACAATCATCACTGTCACCATCAGCATTATCACAGCACGCTCATTTGAACATTTCACATCACTGTTTGTAGATCACTGGCAGCATTTAGAAACCACTGAGGTTTGATGAATTAGCAAATTCTGATTTGTGCATCAGCATTAGTGTAATTGTAATTTACTTGCATGTCCTCCATCGTCCCACTTCCCCAAATATGCTGGAACTAATTACTTTATCAATTGTTAGTAAATAATTTACCAATGCTTTATAACCATCTTTTAAAGTTATGGATATTAATAACTCGTTAATAAATGGTTATAGTCAATCAGTTCTCCAGGAAAACATGTTGATAAAGTCATAAATAAATGGTCAATTTTCACTTTTTAATACAACATCAAAAGTAAGCGGATCAATAGTTGGGGCCTAGATCTTCATTGATGAGCATTTAGCAACACACATCAGACTTTTCTAAGCAATACTTCTGTGGAAGAGCGGCAGGTTACTTCTGTTTGATCTGTTCTAACCATATATCATTTTAATATCTTTAATAATTTTAGATACACATGACATCTCCTGAGAGTTTATTCCAAATACACGCTAGTTTACATTTTAGAAATGCCTGTACAACAGAGTGTGAACCTACCTAAGAAGCGCATCTGAGCCAATATCTTCAGCCACAGGAGTCAGTCTTCCCCATATTTCTGCAATTAGCTCTTTCTCCCTCTTTGAGAGCATTGCAGCCTATTGCACTGAACAACAGAGAATTAACTGTAGCTGAATATCCAGAGTGTGAGACGGCTTTACAGCTGAGGTCAGAGAGAGGTTCACAACAGGTGACGAAGCTGTTAATCAACCATTTTATCACCACATTAATGCGGTTAAGCCAAACGCAGACAAGAATGCTGAGTAAAAGCAGTAACAAGTAACAATTCCTCCTATGTGAAGAAAAGGAGGTGTAATAGTAAAAGTCTGAGGCATCAGCCTTGTTGTTTTCCTCCTCTGCCTTATCGGACAGCAGCCAGGGCAGGGCGGGGGCTGCACACCACCGCGCTATCTGCTGCTTAACGTGCGTCACACTGGCTATTTCTACCATATCATTCATGCGGCTGACACTGAAAGTGCAGCTGGTGTGGGGTTCCCCAGGTTCAGTTTTTTTAAAGAGTATTTAATAGGTTTAGATACTGCTTGTTCCTCTCAGCCACTCAATAACAACATGGATTAATGTAAAAATAAAAATACAATTAAATAAAGTGAATTTTCCCTACTTGTTCCTCTCATCTCAGACAATAAACTTTAATTACTGTTAAATAAACAGGGATTTGGTGAGAGAGAAAAACTCTCAGCCTAAATATTCCTCTTTATTTTCTGACAGTTTCCCTTTCCACACCTTGACTTCGTAACAGAATATTACATTAAGTGTGAAAAGCAGTAGTAGTTATACTGTATATGAGTCTGGGGTTTCAATGCAGACGATGTTTTGCAGTTTGGAGCAGGCTTTTGCAGATAAAGTCCCTCAGCTGCTGCTATCTGCAGCTCCATAAGCTGCTGGTTACAGGACAGTTGGCGTGAGGTCAGAATGCATTAGATACCATTGTGATCAATATAGCATGGCATTATAGAGAAGTTTACCTTTGCTGTCCAAGTCCAGCTTTTGTCTTTTAATGAGGCATTTGAAACTATACAGGGGGATATTGAGAACAACCCATAAAGTGGCTGTGAAGAAAAGGAGTGCTGCGTTTTTGAGTGATAAGCTTATTTACATGAGAGGTAGTCTATGATATAATGCTGGCACCAGGCCGAAGGTTTGCAGTGTGATAATCTGATTGAACATATGTTAATTTAGGAAATGTGACCTATTTCCACCAGTGTCAGCTGAAATAACAAAGGTCTTCACACAGGGCCTCAAACTCAGGCAAACCAGCCTGTGTCATGCCAGTTTATATTGTCCCAAACAAAACATACAATTAATCATATTATCACATACCAAAGCCCAAATAGTGAACCTGCACAAACAGGAAAGTGATCAGCTCTTGTTACGAAAGATGGTTTTGTGGAGAACTGATCTGATGGACAATAGTTGATTGTCAATAATAAAACAAGTTGTAGAGGCAACACTTTTCAGGTGTTTTGTCAAAAGTAGAAAGAAAGAAATTCCACATGTTTCACAACACAGCTGCTCACAGGTTTGGATGGGTTTAAAGCTGGAGTGAGATAACTGAGAGAAATCACAAAACTGACTCAACATCGCTGATCAAAACTGGCACCAACAGCCTCTTGATACTTTTCTGGTGGTTGACAACCTCCTGGGAAACTTGGCTGCTGTTGACAGAAGAGAGTAAAGGCTCAGGGTGGGTGAGAGAGGGAAGTCTGTGCCTCTGAGGTTATCACATATAGGAACCTCCCATCACCTCCAGGAAGGCTGTACAGTATTTATGTTGATCTTGCGCGACCGCGACCCCCCCCCCCCCCCCCCCCCCTCCACCCACCAAGCCATATGCCTAAAACATGCAGCAGATTCTGTTTTAAAACTCCTGTGAGATTTGTTTCACGGTGCTTTGATACTGGTGTTTGGCTTGTAACACACTAACAAAGTTATTAATGTTTGCGTAATGTTTACAACAGCAACAAAATACGCTCATAATCTGAATTATTCTCACTTTAGAAATTCAGTAGATTAATTAAAATCATGTGACTCCTGTTTTGGATCCAACAGAAATTCAGTATTTGATTTTGAAAATGGCTTTTATTGCATTTTTTATTGATTTATATATTTATATATAAACTTGCAGAATTACCAGTGAAGCGATGAGGGCCTGACAAGATCTCATGTGGCCCATGTAAGAAAATGTGCAGCCATGCTTTTATATCTACCATGTAACAAACACACGGATAGCCGTGTTTAGCAGGACGTGTTTGTTTAAATTATATATTATACTACTACTATTTACAAGAACATGTTGTTTTGAGGCCTTAAAATGTATTTTAGTGTTGAGCATTTGCACTGCAGTACTTGGTCTAAAGTATGAACATGTTTGTCCAATAGGTGGCAGTGATGTGACTTTATGGCTGGTCTTCATAGAGAAACTGAACTGAACAAAACATGATAAATGAGTGAATAATGTTTTACTGTAGTACTGAATGTGATTTAATGAAATTCCATCATGCCCACCTTAGACATGCTGACCTCGGGTCACTTAAAAGAAACACGTGGAGGTCTGTCTTAACTTTTATTGATAACTTTTATGAGTTAATATAGATTAGTCTTGAGTGATCATTTGGTGATATGTGTTATCACATCACCTGCTGCCGGTAAACCGTCACTGCTAACATAACTGTGGCGAGTTTTGAATTCAACTGAATTGAATTCTGGGACGCACCTTTTGTTCAATGCTTTTAACTTTTAAAGTCACAAAGTACTGAACAATAAGTGTGTCCCAGCCAGGTTCATCACTTTTTTGTGTCTCCTGGAAACACTTCCATTTATGTCTGTGCTACTTGCAGCACCTCTCTGTCTTTGGTTGTGTTGTGAGTGCATTAGCTTGTGTTTTGTCTATTTCTATGTGTTTTCTTAAGTTGCGTTTAAAACTGTGCTGCTCCAGGTGAGGCTTGAACTCACAACCTCGGCATCACTCTGCAGGCTACTGTCTTATAAGTACCGCGCGCTGACCGATTGCGCCACTGGAGCTCGACACACCTCTCTGTTTGTTTACCTGACTGTTGAGTAACATGATTAAAGTATTTCCCCTTAAAGCTGAGGTAATGCCTTGGTTGGTTTTTCATAGTCTAAGGCTTGTAGTTGAGCAGCAACATTAAAGCTGCTACATGTAGTTAAAGACATCCAGTCACCCAACTGGATAATCTGATTATCGTGATCTGTTTGTTCATTCTTTGATGACTTGTCACTTGGATTGTGTTGTGTTGACTATCGTGATCAGTGTGAGTTGTTTAGAGGAGTGTCGTTTCCTCAGTCACCATTGTAAAACTATGCTGCTCCAGGTGAGGCTCGAACTCACAACCTCGGCATCGCTCTGCAGGTTACTGTCTTATAAGTACCGCGCGCTGACCGATTGCGCCACTGGAGCTCAACAGACAGTTGTGTGTATTAACCAACTGTTGATAGTCTAATGATAGAAAACAACCCGTCAGTTATTCAGTTTCACCGGCAAACATCGATTAACATCACAGAAGTATTTGAAGTTTAAGTTGAGCAGGCACATCAAAGCTGCTACATATAGTCAAAGACATCTAGTCATTCAACTGAATTATTATGATCTATAAGTTCATGACCAGTGACTTGAACAAGTGTTGTGTTGACTGGCGTGATCGGTGTGAGATGTCTGTTGTTCACTAACTTCTCCTCAGCCACCAAGTGTGTAAAACTGTGCTGCTCCAGGTGAGGCTCGAACTCACAACCTCGGCATCGCTCTGCAGGTTACTGTCTTATAAGTACCGCGCGCTGACCGATTGCGCCACTGGAGCTCGACATTGCGTTGTGCCTGAGGGGTCAAAGCATTGCAACTTAAGAAAAACACATGCAAATACACGTGAGGTAAGCAAATAAAGAAACGCACTGCAAATACTCACAACACAAACAAATACACAAATGCGCTGCAAGTAGCGCAGATGATAACGTAAGTGTTTCCAGGGGACACAAAATAGTGATGAGCCTGGCTGGGACGCACTTTTTGTTCAATGCTTTTAACTTTTCAAAAGTCACAAAGAACTGAACAAGAAGTGTGTCCCAGCCAGGCTCATCACTTTTTTGTGCTACTTGCATCTTGTGTTCGTCTTTGCTTGTGTTATGAGTATTTGCAGCACACGTGTTTGTCAAATTGATGAAGATGTTTGGTAAATTTGCTTGTTTTTTGCAGTTGCAGTGCATTGAGCTCTCAGAGTTAAAGCTACACGTAGCCAAAGACGTCCAGTTATCCAACTGAACTAACATTATCTATTGGTTTATCCTTTGACAACTAGGACTGTGTTTCATTGACTATTGTGAGCTGTCTAGAGTTCACCACCTTATTTTCCTAAGCTACAATGTGTGTAAAACTCTGCTGCTCCAGGTGAGGCTCGAACTCACAACCTCGGCATCGCTCTGCAGGTTACTGTCTTATAAGTACCGCGCGCTGACCGATTGCGCCACTGGAGCTCAACCTTGCGTTGTGCCTGAAGGCTCAAATCATTGCAACTTAAGAAAAACGCATGCAAATACACGTGAGGTAAGCAAATACAGAGACGCACTGCAAATACTCACAACACAAGCAAATACACAAATGCGCTGCAAGTAGTGCAGATGATAACGTAAGTGTTTCCAGGGGACACAAAAAAAGTGATGAGCCTGGCTGGGACGCAATTTTTGTTCGATGCTTTTAACTTTTAAAAAGTCACAAAGAACTGAGTCCCAGCCAGGTTCATCACTTTTTTTGTGCTACTTGCATCTTGTGTTCGTCTTTGCTTGTGTTATGAGTATTTGCAGCACACGTGTTTGTCAAATTGATTAAGGTGTTTGGTGAATTTGCTTGTTTTGTCTATTTGCAGTTGCAGTGCATTGAGCTCTCAGAGTTAAAGCTACATGTAGCCAAAGACGTCCAGTTATCCAACTGAGCTAACCTTATCTATTGGCTTATCCTTTGACGACTAGTAACTTGGACTGTGTTTCTTTGACTGTTGTGAGCTGTCTAGAGTTCACCACCTTATTTTCCTAAGCTACCATGTGGCTAAAACTGTGCTGCTCCAGGTGAGGCTCGAACTCACAACCTCGGCATCACTCTGCAGGTTACTGTCTTATAAGTACCGCGCGCTGACCGATTGCGCCACTGGAGCCTGATGTACCTGCGTGCAACACCGAACAACTGATGTAAAAATTCCTGGAAAGTGAGGCTTATCGTTTTGGCCAATTAGATCAGTTCTTAAGTTGAATTCAGGTGGAGATATGGTGGGGGTTGGATGAGGTCACCAAAATAAGAAAAGAAGCATAAAGATGGAAGTTGTCCCACCTCCAAGTTTGTTTAAAATATCTTC
Organism: Seriola aureovittata; assembly: GCF_021018895.1. Taxonomy (NCBI): domain Eukaryota; kingdom Metazoa; phylum Chordata; class Actinopteri; order Carangiformes; family Carangidae; genus Seriola; species Seriola aureovittata. Next base: position 3,680,837 of record NC_079384.1, read on the forward strand.
TTCTTAATTATAATTCCTTCATTACTCCACAAGGTGGAGATATGAGGTTTAAAAAAGAAAGTATAGATACTGTTTCTTCTAATACCACTGGATCAGTTCATAAGATTCAGATTACTCATTACACTTGTAAGTAACACTGACAAGACAATTTAGGAACTTGTGGGCGAACAGTGGTCAATTCATTATTAGTCTGTTAACCACAGGATTTAAAAGTAAAAGTGTAAATAACATTAAAGAAAAAATGTGGAGAGCAGCAAGAAAGGGTAATTAATTCCTCATTTGAATTAACAGATTTCCCTCTAATGTCTATAAAAGCCTCCTGAAGCGTGAACGCACCTTGTAAATCCCTCCTATTTCTGCCCACACTGATTATCCTCGAAGCTTGTTTTCTGCAGCTACGCATTGTAATCAGTTCTTACAAAAGGGAAAGCAGCTCTCTGTATGTCCTGCACGTAATGTGACTCTCACTCAGTGTGCCACACAACAAAGAGCAAAGAGTGTTGGAGTAAATAGAATTTAGAAACAAGAATTCATTGTGTAGACTGCATGTGGACAGACATTTGTGTGTGCTTGTGCACCTGCGAGACTGTGTGTGAATTGTAAATTAGCTTAAACACCAACTTGCAAAACATAATGAAACTACAACTGATGCAAAAAAAAAAAAAAAAGTTGAAACAAAACTACACCTCCAAAAAAAAACTGAAAACTAATTCAAATTCCAAAATAGGATCCTAGCACAGGCATCCTTCTCCTGTCTTTACTGGTGTCACATATATAATAGTTTAGGCCTAGTTCCCCCCCAGATATGGGCCATTTTGTCAGAAAGCTTGCCAGCACTGCTTCCTGTCCCGGCCTCCAGCAGAAGGAGGAGGTTGGTGTTAAAGTGATGCAGAGCTGTGTGTAACCAAGCAACTTGCAACTAAACCTGCAGCAAGAGGAAATATGGTCAAATACTCAGGAAACACACAAACTGTTTTACACTTTTGCTTATACACACACATAAATTACACACTCACAACGCCAATACACAAAAAGATGTTCAACACACACCTGCCCCATTAAATATTCAACACATTAATGTATCTCAATACATAAAGACTTCTCAATGAGATTAATAAATAATCAGGTTGACTCCCCTCATTACAATTTTCCTAAATCCCCAATATCACTGGGGAATATGAAGCCAAAATGTTTGAGAGACTCTTGCCTAAAATGCAGTTTGCAGATTCTTGAGGACCGACCACCAAACTAAACCAAAACCAGTGAACGAGATAAAGGTTTAATACCTTTCTGTACCAGCTCGCCCTCCCTCCTCTAGATTGCATTATATTTTAGTGAAAATCGCCATCTGGGATATGATAAAAGCTCAGGGACAGTATTTCTTCCTTTAGTGGTAGTGAAGTATCTGACTAAACACCCACACATGTACAAACACTGCTGCTTATTATTCTTGTCACCATGAAGTGTTGTGTTCCGCACTTGTAGATTTTGTGAGATAAAACATCCGTCAGTATCATCAATATCCAGTATATTTTTCTTTAATTAAATAGTGTGGCAGTAAAAATCAGTATTTAATGCTTAGAAATACAGCAGATGATATCTCCAATACTATGCTATTACTCAATTGTGTAGAGTCTTATAATTACAACAAGCCTGCAGTAACAGATTTCAGACAGGTTGCACGGAACTCTGCAGGCTTGTAGTTGCTCGGTATCACCGCTAGGCGGCAGTGTGACGCTGGCCGGCGGAGAGGCAGTCACTCGGTCGGTCGGTCGCATAGGTCGGTCAGTCAGTCAATGACCTGTCATCCAGCAGCAGCAGCAGCAGCAGCAGCACCGTGGGCGGCGGGAAGGACAGACAGAGGACCCCCCGGTGTTGCTTCATACAGAAACCGAGGTTTCACTTCACTGATATCGCACATCTTTTATGTCACGTGAACACTACCCTCGTTCACATCGCGCTTGATAGTGAAACTACTCTTCCTCGTGTCCGCGTGATGTGTGGCAGGGATAACTTATGAAGTGACCGGCGTTAGCATCTCACCGGTGGAGCCGTCGGTGCTGGACTGGGCTACGGGAACCGGACTCAGTTTGAAGGTAAGCGGGGGAACAGTTGTGTGTCACACCGAGTCTTGTCGCCTCTCACACCGGCTGTCATTTACTGCACGCCCCGGTGTGAAGGCGAGCCGTCAGCATCTCGCTCTCACTGCACATATGCAGGTTTGAAACGGCGCTGCAGCACATGGGGGTCTCTGGGTGGGGTCTCCTGAGTCTTGCATGGGGGGGGGGGGCATGGGGTAACCTTGTTAGGTGTGTATGTGATTTGTATTTACTGGGAGAGTTTTGCACATCTGGACTAACTTCCAACCTTTCAATTAAAATTTAAAATGGCATTTTTTGTGAAGCCTCTGGTCAGGTTGTCATGTGAGGAGTCAAATGGGTTTGCTGAAAGTGAGAACAGGTGTGTGTGTGTGGGTGTCAAGTCTCTCTCTCTCGCTCCCTCTCTCTCTGTCTGACACACACACATGAACGGGTTGTGAGTGTGATAAATCGATTTCAAAGTGCTGCCTGCTCCGGTGCTGTGGAGATGAAGGGGACCATTTGGGTTGCTGGCTGCACAGAAATCCCACAGAGACAATTAAACCACTGACCTGTGGCATCAAGGATTTGTTTTGGCTTCCTGTTTGGAAAGATGGTAGGAAGCAGACACACACACACACACACACACACATGTGGAGTAGCCGTTCAGATTTCCTACTGAGGGAGACCGGAGGCCAGGGTTTGAACCTGTGACCTGCAGTACTTAATTGTATGTGGAGAATCAGTGCTGAGTTAATGGAGTGTGCCAAGAAGAAATTAGTGAAGATTCATATCTACACACATACACACACTTTCCAGACTCTAGACTTCAGCTTATAGCTGTTATTATTATTATCTCCTTTATTTAGTGACTGCATTATTTTCCAGTGTTTTTATCTTGAATAACAGAATGTAATGGAACTAACACGACTGCACATATTGTTAACTGCTGATTGAATGTTTTATTTTGGAGGGAAAACGCAGTATCCCTGACTGAACACTGGAATATTCCCTTCGAAACATTAAATTTTATAGCATTCTCTCACCACTTTGCGACAGCTGTACTACTTGCTTTCTATTTAGAGCGATGGACTTTTTCTATTTACCAACCAAATCTCCAGCTGTTTTATGTGTTTTAAGAAATACATGAGGGTGAATGGCCCTGAGAGGTTTGGCAAAATATCTGTAATTCTGGCACGTCAAAGCTATTAAAATTTAAATTATCTCTGATTAATGTGATGAGTGTCATGATTAATTGATTAATTGTTTGGTATTTAAAATATTAATAAGGAAGTGTTTATTTTCAATTAATTAGTTTTATTTTGAAGTGATCTTTCAACCACCCTTCCCAGAACCTAAAACGAATCTTAATTATAATCTTAACTGTAAATGGTGACTTTGACTCTCTAAATTACAACTGAAAGTGCTACACATAGTGTGAAGGCATGAGTAAAAGAACACACCCACACACACAGACACCCACACACACAGACACACACACAGACAGACACACACACACACACAACCTCAACCTCTAAACAGGAAGCTGACAGCATCCTGGAAGATGTTTCATCTGTTGCTCTGTGTACACCAGTGAAAGTATAGTAGGCGTCTGTAAGCACGGTGGCATTTTGCAGGTGTGTTTCTTTGGTTTCTCTCCCCTGGCACGCTGGGGTTACCATGTTAAGCGTGTTTGAACAGGTTGGGTAGGAAAACGGCAGTGACAATAGCAGGTTTATTTCTGGGCCGCTGCTCTCAGAAGAGCAATGCACCTTCATGTTTATACGGAGCCCTCCTCTGGGTGCATCAGGGTGGAAAACTGGTTTGGTTTTACAGGAGCCCTCCAGCTTTTTCACAATGCATTTTTCATGGCAGCACGCCCATGAGTGGATCTTCTCCAGTGCCTACAAGCTGTACTGTTTATCTTTCTTGTGTTTTGTGCTGCTACTTGTCACTGCACAAGTTGTTCTTTCATCTAGTCAAGAAATCTGCATAGAATAGTGACGGGTGCTTTTGACTAAAGAAACTAATAAAAGCATTATCTGAAAGTCTTTACACAACTTGAAATTGCTACTTATATCAGATTGTTTTCTGCTTCAGTTTGGGCGTATAACCCATTTTCACATTCTGTCTTTTTGACAGAATATTTTTTGACCATTTTAGTCATGTTTTGATAAAACTGAGGCATTCAGATGAATATTTCTCTTTCATTTTCTTGCTGTATCAGTTATAATGGTGTCAGATGGCGTCAGAAAATTGTGAAAAATGCCCTTCACAACTTTGCAGAGCTCAAGGGAACTGACCAACGGTCCAGAACTCACAGATATTCAGTTTACAAAAATGTAAAACACAATCTTTTTACAGAGATTCTCAGTCGTTAAGCATGTGGCCCCCTAAAGCAAAGCAATGTCTTCCCTTCAACACAGGCTCCACAAGGCTTTGAGCTGTAACCAGTTCATTTGAATAGTTTTTTAGGCGTACTAGTAGCGTGGCCTCAGTCTAACGGGTGGGTGCTCCACCATTTTGGTCCAGACTGAAGTATTTCCTTGACTATTGGATGCACAGACATTCATGGTGCCCAGAGGATGAATCCTAATGACTTTGATGTTTCCTTTAGCAGTTTAGCATTTGTGGTCTTGAGTGAAATGTCTAACTATCGGAAGGATTGCCACGAAATATGGCACGGATGTTCATCGTACTCTATCACTATCACTTAGATAGTCCTATGAATTAAACTCTTGCACCATCATCAGGTCCGTCAGTCTCAGCTTTGGGGTTAGTGCTAATTAAACATTAGCCTGCTAGCGATATGTGAACATGATAAACATACCTGCTAAACATCAGCATGCTAACCTTTAGCCTCAAGCAGCACCTATCATACCCGTAGACTCTCACAGCTGTTTTCTTGGACCCGGTTGCACAATGCGACTCGCACTTTGCGGTCATGCATGTCGTTCAAAACCAAAGAAAAATTCGATGTGCACATACGCGCTGAGGTTTCAGTGGTTAAGTTGCAATAATCTGGTAGCTGCACATAAAATATAACCAGCACATCTGCTCTGCGTAATTGTGGTTTGACAGTGACATCATCACTGCAGATGGAAGAGATACCTGCACCTGCAGAGGTAACTGTTAATACAGGTTTTAAGACCTGGATAGTTAAAGATCACAATCAGCAAACAGCTCAAAACTCTGAGCTGCTACATGAAAGACTAGCAGTGTCAGGACTGTGCTCCGCTCCAACTCACAGGATTTTCTGACTGACAGGTGATGGCTTGAGTAATTGAAGCTGTCGTGCAGTTAGTTTTACCCTCCGTCCCCCGAAAGACAAAATGATGAAGATTTGACCTGATCCCCAGCGATCTGGAAAAGGATTTCTCTAATCCTCTCCCTCTTTGCATCTCTCTTGTCTCTGTGTCTCATCATGTCTCTCTCTCAGTTTTTTTGTGTCACGCTCACTTTTGTTCATCGTCACGCTGAATCAAAACCAGGAGGGACTTATCAGTGTGACAGTCACACCTGCGCTGCCAGAGCACTCAAGCAAATTACTCACAGATGATACGGATGAAAATACAAAGCAAGTTCACGCGTGTGTTTTATTTTTACTTTTACGAAACAAAATAAGCGGGAACCCGAAAAATCTTTATATTTCAGGAATCACATTCTCATTTTTTGGCTGTCTTTACTGATTTCCTTGACATAATTATAGATTGCAGTTATACTTATCCTCTTATTGAGAGCCAGTATTATTGTAATCTTTCCTCAGTGTTTAAAGTCACACACTCACTTCCGTGTTGTTGGTTTAATTTTCCTTTTCCAGCCTAGAGATAGAGACAGAAATAGAACGGCTGTAGGGATTGTAGAAGTAAAAAAAAAAAAAAAAGCACTGCACATCAGACAGATTGTGGAAGGTTAAACTGTGGCTGGAGGATCACTGACTGTACAGTGGACACATGGGTCACTGAGAGGTCACAAGTGGATCATTTACATAAGGGTATGGGATGATGCATAATGAGCAGATTTACAGTCCCGCAGTTACTTTGAAAACATCCATCTTATGAATGTTTTCAGTAAAATGCAAACTAGGTTTCAATCTGCGGGGTTGAAGCTGCATGAACGGGATTCCTGACAAACATAAGAAGAGTATCTGAAGCTGCTTGTGTCTGCAAATGGCTGCACAGTGTAACGAACTCTGAGCTCCTCATATACATATGACCTGAAGCAGGTCGTTTATTTTTAAAGGTCGTGGTTGACAGATACACATGCACACACAGCCCTCCCCCTCACACACCTGGTTGGGCTGTTTGTGTCTACTTTTATTTTATTTTTATTTATTATATTATAACTATATAAAGGTTCCATTTGGACTGGCATAAACTGGATTTTTTAACCATTTATTTATAACAATTTCACCATTAATCTATATTAACCATGCATCCAATATTTTTAGTTGACTTAACCATTGCAGAGATTTTGTCCATTAAAACTTTTCTTTCATTTTGCCTAAAAAGAAATTATTCAATAGAAACAGATCTTTATCTTGAACTTGTAACAAAAGTTCTGGATGAATAGCAAACTCTCTTTCAAAAAGGAATTTTAATCTGACCATTATGTGGCGTAAAGTGGTCTCCAAACCCGTCTTCAATGTCTTTCTGATGACAATGCAGTCCCCTGGACAGAGTTGTCCTGAGGGACTCCGCAGACTTCTCTGTGATGATCTTGAATAACTCCTCTCTTGTTTCTTTGAAACCACAATTATGACTTCCATTTTTCCCTCCGAGTATTCTTTTCAGAGCCAATTCTCTCTCCCCCCGCTATCTTACCCTAATGTGGCATCTGTGGGCAATTACCATTAACTTTTCATACAAGGCCAGCCAACAGAGGAAGCTGTTGTATTGGAGTTCACAGCATGGGTTTACTGGCTGCGTGGAGGGATGGCAGGAAGGAGGGATGGCAGGAGGGATGGCAGGAGGGATGAATGGCTGCTGAGGAGGCCTATTCATTTCTCCAGGCGAGGCCACACTTGACTAGACACTTATTGTGACGGTGACCTTCCTGTCACCACGCAGCTAAGACAAAACTGTCTGTTTCTCTTTACGGTGTTATTTCATGTTTACTTTGTTTACTACAGTGACATATTTAAGCAATTTAAAGTCTCCGGGTTTGACTGACTCACATTAGAAGATGTTTGCTGATAAATATATAGATAAACTTGATGAAGTGATTAAAACAGCATTTATGGCTGGTACAGTTTATATTTAGACTCATGCTATGACAACGTGAGTGGTTGTGTGACCTTTAACCTTAAGTGGGATAATCAGAGGATGTCCTGTCATTACCGTTGAATGGACAATAAGACATTTCTATGCAGTTAAAGTAAAGTGCAGCGTACTGGATGCTTTATATTTTGGGGTTGGTTTATTGATACCAATCTCACTCTGTGACCCAGGAAATATTTCTGTAAAATGATGAAACATTACATTTGGTATAACATGATGTAATGTCCGTTTTTAACAGTTTTAGTGACGCATTTTTACCACAAAACCATTTACTTTGATAGAAATGCTTCACACAGCTGCTGTGACCCAAAACCCGGGTCAGTGACATCATTTTATAGTATTTTCCAGTTTCTTCTCTGTGCAGTAAAATAACATTGCATGATTCAGTTTGTGTATAATTCTTTATAGGACTGCCTTACCTCATCCCTTTTTCCCCTGACAAACACAAAACGTGACAACAGGGGAGCAAAAGAAAGTTCGTTAATTAACCACATGGCTTTAATGAGTAAACTCTGAAGCTTCAGGTCATCCGCCCTGTTGAGTCTTTTGAAGACGCAATAACATGACAGTTAGTGGTAAGAAGTTATGATGCTTGTGTCCATGGGACTGAATCAACATCAACAATTCTCACGTACAAGGCTGAGATTGACCGTAGCTGGTCGCCTGCTGAGAAAGACATGGATCCATTGTTTAATACAAAGATTATTGCTGTTTTATGCTACAAGTGGATATCGCATCGCAAGAACGGGTACTGAAGGAAAAACAAATGAAAAATATATTGAACTTTATGGAAATCTTCCTCATGTTGAATTTGTAACGTGGTGGTTGCATCACTTTACTCTGTAAAGATGTAACTGTTGTTGCAACTGAGTGATTGATGAGGGAGATTTTGCTTCTGTGCTCAGGCAACTTTCCTTAGATAAACAACATCCATCCTTGGAGTGCGTAATTCTGGGTAGACTTTGAAATGGGGTCGTTCAGAGTGTTGTTTTCTTATAACTCAGTGAACTCCAATGTTAATTCTGCAGATGTGGTCAACATGTGGCCTCTAATGTTATCTTTTCTGCAGTTTGGCAAGGATTTTTTTTTTTTTCCATCTTTAACTTGAGGTTGATAATTCCTGTAGTAAACAAACATAACATCAGTTGTTGTTCACTATTGATTTGATGGTCATGTTAGTCTTGGGTAAAAACATGGTACTTGGTAAATGGTACTTAAGTACATTAAGGCTTAAAAAAAGACTTGACCTCAATTACATGAACCTCATAATTACAACTTTAGTTTGCCCTGTTTTGTTTTGGAGTTCTTCATGGATGTTTTGGAAGTGAGTCTGTAGTCCTTGGCGGAGCAGTCAGCCAGAAGGTTGAACATGGACCTAAGCAATGATGCATCTTTTAGAGATCTGCTGTGTCTCTTGCAGCCTCCTGTATGATTGATGAGAGAGTGCAAACGTTTACTGTTTACTTACTCTATATTATTCAGGTGAAACTGTAGTGTCTGTCTGTTTGTTCTGGGGATATTCTGCTGCTCCACTTTCACTTAGCATTTTGTTCTTTACTCTCAGCACCAAGTCCCTCCCTATGTAGAAGAGAAACTGAAGGACAAAATGCTTTGTACATTTCATCAGAGGTGCAGAGACTTAACTTCCAGAAAGTAAATATTATAAAAACCTTTTCACTTCAGTCACATTTATTTTTGTTCTAACAAATGTCGTCTTTGAAAACAAGGAATTTGAAAAAAAAAATTTATACAAAAGGGTTCACTGTGAAGTAAGAATAGCACGCATGTATGAACTTGCTTTTTATATCATCGTCATTGATGTGCATGAGTGTTTCGGCAGCACAGCTAAATCTGTCATGTTTGATGAGTTGAATAGAGGGTCAGAGAATGAAAAAAATAAAAACAAAGATGTGAAGAGCACACAGAAACTAGAAAAGTGGAAGAGGCTGCACACAATACGAAGCATGTGAAAGAACAAAGTTCACGTCACTCTTGTATTTCTGTTAACTCGTGATTGGGAACTAACACACCTTCAGGCAGCCATTTTGGAAGTGCTGAACGTTAGCAATGCTAACAGGTGATAAGGTTTCTCACATTAAGACTCCTCTGTATCTAAAGACATTGCCACAGTTGCTTGGGACAGTTGTTTTTGGCTCAAAGGGACCAATTTGCTTCTGATCATCAGTTTGTGCTCAGTTTAAGTTTGTTAGCTTGCAGCTGATTAGCAGGATTAAAAAAAAGGGCTTTTTTCCATTTAAATTGAGCTAACTGTACTGTTTTCTCATTACAGCTTATTTGGAGTAAAAATACTGAAATACCAAAGAGGTTGTAGAACTGTTGTTACCTGTGTTGAAGTACCTGCAGTCTGCAAACAAATGTATTAATGTATTAATCACCATGAATGTTTGGTTTAGGATTATTATTCATGTAACGTTGCACACGGACATTACTATAATTACCATATTTTCGTTTTCCTGAAATCTTCTTTGGAGCTTAATAATAAGGAAGTGCTTAAAATCGCAAATACATGGACGCCAAACTCTGTTGTTAAAGGTGATTAAATGCTAGATGTTGAGCTATATTGACCACGCACAGTATTCTTTAACTCTCACACAATCTCCTCTGCAACAACACAACCATCCTGAGTTGTCCTCTCATGTGACAGAGCTACACGATGGCTCGAGGTTCTGCTTAACTAGATTTTAGATACAAATTTAAAGACCTTTGTACTTCCAGTGCACATAAGCTGAGAAAAATCAAATTTTTACAGCGTCCTGCACCTGCTGTTGTCGGGCTCTGAAGCAGCGGCTCAGTCTCAGCTCCTTCTCCCGAGGTTTCTGCTCATTACTTTGTGCTTCTTTCTGATTTGTCCTCCATCTCTTTTACGCTCTGTGTCTCTTACTTTTTGATCTGTTTCTCTTCCCCTTTATTGTTCATCCCCTCATCTTCTGTCACTTCATCCTGCAGTCTCTTGTGGCTAGCGTCACCAGATGTCCTGTTTGCTGAGAAAACTCAGCGATTCTTTTAAGACTTATACCTGGCACTGGCGCTGAGGAACCATTATACTCTCTCCAGTGGCATTTTGTGGCAGGCGACTGCGCTATGAGCTTGTTTTGTTTTAAGCTTTTTAAGCTTTTTCCATCAAGTTGTTGCTGCTGGATTTTCTGCAGCTATCAGTGGTTTGTTGCTGTTAAACCTGACAATTAATTATTTTTGTTTTAACCAAAACTTTTATTGACATGTTTTTCTTGTAGCTCAAATCTGATAACATTATAAAATACTGTAAAACCTGTTTGATGATGATGATAATTATGTTTTGTGAGGAAGATCAGAAAAGTTAAAGCTGCTATAACCAGTAGTATTATATTAACAGTGAGACGTGTCAACAGACAGATGACTACGTGTAAAATGAAGGTGCTTGCTTGTAGTGACACATCCACATATAATTAGATAGACAGATAATTATCAACCGATTTTAGTTTTAGTTTCACACGTCTCTTTCGCTACATTTACACCTGGAGTTTTTGAATCTCCAGGGTTGCATTTTAGTCTGGAAACGATCATGTAGACGCCCACGGCGGCTGGCTGATTGGGTCTTATTAGTCATGACTACCAGTGGTGAATGCAACATGAATAATGTATTAAAGTGTTACCGACTTTGTTGTTCTGCATTTTAACGCTACAGCTGCCTTCGCTGTTGCTCGTCCGTAGTATTTTCGGCAACTAACCAACTGCAGAGTAGACAACTCTCTTTCTGTTTACATCAGCGTGTGCGTGAATGGAGTTTTTTTCTGATACAGATCTAAAACGTTCATTCAGACAGAGATCGTTTTCATTTTAAAACAGGAGTGTGGACGTAGCCTTAGCGTCATCAGGTCGACTTAAAAGGTGATAATACGTCGATATTGTGGTTGCAGCTTATTTCCGATGCCCTGAAGCGGCACAAACATCATGCAGCTTAAAGCTTTTGTTTAACCATCTGCACTGCAAGGTAAAAAGCATTTTGTGCTAATGTGTCTAGGAAAGTGTCTGAAAATCGGTTTCAGGTAACATTTACCCATCATTCATGATGATACACGGACTGGCAGAGGTTCATGCACTGTTAACCTCCGCAGCTTCACCAAAACCAAACTGTGCGCCGTGACTCAGAGGCAGAAACAGGTAAACTGATGCAGATGTTTGGCACAGAAAGACAGACGGACACGGACTCACACACTCACTGCATGCATAGAGGTATGAATTAACAAGCACAAACTCATGCGCACATAGTCCCGCATTTTTTAACCACGCAGCATGCCCACACACTGAAACTATGCAAATGGTTGTCACATGTTGTTTAGACATGCATGTGCGAGGTAGCCAACTGTTTTTGATGGAGAAATAAAAAGTTGTCTCTTCCGCAGCCATCTCTCTTTTCCCTCCGCACAGTATCCTGCTCTTTATTCTCCACTTTGCTGCAGTGGATTTCCTTTTGTTTTTTTTTTTTGCTCTTTGACTTGGTGCAGCATGTCTTTCTTTTTTTCCACTTTTGCTCCCAGCTTTCTACCCCCTCGCTCCTTTCATCTTCTCCCAACATGACATCAAGTCCCTTTTCTGCTTTTTTTTATTCATCTCTCTCCATCTGTTGGTGTTTTCCTCTTCTCTCTGCCGTCACATATACCCAGGTCATCTGCAGACAAGAGGCAGTGTGAGGCTTGAGGCCACGGCTTTATCGTCATGTTAACGCTGTGTTAGAAGATACCAGCCATGATGAATGCACACAGAACCTTTTGAAAAGCTTCGATATTTGAATATTTTTTATGCCATGAACATTTGAGGTGTTGTAACACTCGCAGCAGTTACCTCAAGGTTTTTATACTCGCAGACTGCTTCGTCAGAAATATATGGTGCAGTGGTTCGAGGTTTGAATGAATGCCAGACTAAGTGCCTCTCCTGCATGTGAAATTTAAATGCAGCTTCCCCACAGGCAACGTGTCAATCTGCAGTAGGAAACACTTGATAGCAGTAGCCTATGCCAATCCTTTAATCATACCTTAATGACTTTCATGGGAGATATTTCTGACTGTGAGAAAGATCTGAGACTTTCTGATTATGCAAAGACAAGTGTGGGGGGAAGTGTAGCTGTGGATTTTGACTTTCCCTGCTTTTGCCCTGGTTTCAAGTTGCCAATTAAATCTCTCCTGCTTAGACGGCTGAGTAGTAGAGAGACATGATTGCGCTTAAGGCAGACAAACCGTGTATGCCCGACCTCTGATCTGCTCTGATTGTCTGTGCAACTGTTTATCTCTGTATATTTAAGCTGTTTTTTTTTTTTTTGCTGTTCCCTTATTTATTAAGGCCAGAGAACAGTCTAACGTAGGAAGAAAAACACCTTCCTTAAACATATAAGCTTCACATTCATTTCAACCACAACTGAAAAAGATTTTTTTTTTTTTTTTATTGCTGCATCTAACAGTTTGATGCACAAAAATAGAAAAATATCTGTCACAAATCCCAAGGGAAGTTTCATCAGATCAGAACAGCTAAACTAAACCCGAAGATATTCAGTTTATTATATGGTAAGACAACGAAAAGCAGCAGATTTTCACAGGTGAGCAGCTGCTGGAAACTTCAAATGTTTGTCATTTTTGCTCGAAAATTGTCAGTAAACGAAACGATTCTGTGTGAACAGTTCAACTAGTTCAATCCTGAGTTTTGGAAAAAATAACTCACTGATTTCACTTTTCTGTGAGGAAACTGCTGAAATGAAAACATGTGCTTTATTTGTAATTTCAGTAATTTTACCAGCTTTTCTACGGCTGCTCAAACCGGCCAATCTAGAGTACAATACCTAGCTTGCCTTGCTAACGTTTGAACTGCTGTTTGAGTCAGATAACTGAATTATGCATTGGCCTTTGGTATATATTTATACATACACAGTACAGTTTAGGCCTGTTTAGGTTTTATATGTGATTTGCTTCTTATAGTGTAAATATTTCATACACTTATATGTATTATTTATGGGGTAATGGTTGCATACGTGTTATGCTACGGCACTGTGTGGCTTCATAAACAACTGCAGCAGCACTCTCGGCCACATAGGAACCAGTCAGCACAACCAGCTTGACCTCATGTCTGTGACGCTGTAGCAGCTTGAACTGAATGGGGTGAAATGGGCTGCAAGGTACTTGGGCTCTTCACAGGAATGTGCAGTATTTCCAAGCATCAAGTGGAGGCAGGTTGGGCAAAGGTTGCAGCATGTGAGGAATCAATGATGGATCTGCAGAGCTAATCATGGTGCATTTTAATATGCCGAGAAGTTAGCAGCTACAATTCCCACAATTACTGATCAGTGCATGATGTTGCAGGATAATTACCGATGATTGCACAGATATCCTCGAGGTGTGGTTTGAACTCAACCCAAGATGCACACACTGACCAACTGTGGCATCGTAGCTCCTAATGACAGACGACGTTTTATTGCTGTTGTTAATGCTTAGATTTAGTATTTAATCAACAATAAACCATTACATTCTTATTTACTGTAAACAAATGATACCATCAATCAAGACTTACAGTCTCTACAATGCCACCGGGTCGCGTTTGAAGTTGGTTGACTGTTTTACAGCACAGAGTTTCTCACAATGGCAGATGGTGCACGGATTGAGAGGCAACTGGAAAAATCACTTTGTAAATGTTGGTCCTCTTCAGTGAAGTGAATGAGAAATCCAAGTGTCACCAGCGAGTGGGTAGTGGATACGAGCCTTCATTGCCTTCAAAGGCATTTTGTGACGGGGGGGGGGGGGGGGGGGGGTTGGAAATATGGGCTTAATTTGAAGAAAGACAAGCAGTGACACAGATCCTGGCATGTACAAAGCTTTAAATCAGCTTGACTACAGTCTTTTTTATTTACCATGAATTATTCCAAGGTGTCATTTGAAAGTGGTATAAAAATACAGTACCACACATCCTGTGCATGTGTGTGTGTGTGCGCGTGTGTGTGTGTTCCATGTGTGGTTTTGTACTGTGTGTGTGTGTGTAATTGGGTGGCCACATGTTCCAGCATCCCTGCACACTGACGAGAGCGGGAGAGTAGCAGCACAGTGGCTGATTGACTAATGAATCGCTCACTGTCGCGTAATCTGCGGTAACGAGATGAAAGACAGACACCACAAGACAATAAAAATCATGTTTAGACAGATGGCTTCGGCTCGTTAAGACCCCCCACTGTACGTGTCTGTCGGTACAAACATGTAAGTGAATAAACTCCAGACTGATGTTATCGTTTTGAGTTACTGAACCAATCAATGTTGTGTCATGTACAGTCAGCGTCTGTTTTCTTTCATCATTAAAAGCCCTGTAAGGCTTTTAGCTGGCTGTTTGGTATCTGCGTCAATTATTGTATAAATGTCCACAAAACATTGGTTTCTGGGTGGCTCAGGCTTAATAGTCTTAAAGCCCGGAGCATATGTTACACCAGTGCACGTGCTGCACCTTTAGTAAGTATCAAAGAAACAAATTTCCTATAACACCAGAGTTAAGAGATAAATCTGTGAGATAGTTGAGAATCAACGAGGCCATATGGCGACATTTGGTTTTCTGTAGAGATAAGCTTTAATCATGCTCTTTGTCTGCTCCCAAATCCCATCATCAGTAAAAGGTTAATAGATAATGTGGAGTCATGAAAGCCTCAGCAAATCAAAAAGTAGAATTTAGATGAAAATGTTGGCCAGGAAATGATAAATGCTCCCAGGTTTTCTCTGTTGATATCATTTCTTTCCATATTGTTTGTTCTCTCAGAGATGGAGATTTCCATAACTGACATACTGCTTCTGTTGTGGCAGATGTTTAATCAGTTATTTGTGTTTGTTTGCGTAGGTAGCAGCAGATTACACTCACACACACACACACACACACACACACACACACACTCAGAGTGCAGCAGGACTCTGCAAACAGAAAGGAAATGACCCACTGTGTTATGACTGTAACATCTGGCACAGATGAGAGCCCAGAGCGTACACAGTCCAGTGGTGGTGGTGGTGGTGAGAGGGGGGGAGGGGTGGAGGGCAAGAGGGAGCACACGGCATAACTCACTTTTAATCTATGCGACCTACTCATGCTTTGTTACGTCAGAACAAACTGGATGATGAAGATACAGACTTTTCAGAAGCTTCCAGAGCCAAAATTTTCATGAATGCAACAGTTTAGGTTTATTTCTTCATGAGTTTCCGATGTAAAGCAAGATCGAATCTCTGACCTCGTTCATTGTCCCATTATATAAATAACACTGAATGTATTTTTTCTCCATTTCTTTTAATTGCTAATTGAATACACTTGCCTATCTTTTGATTGTCAGTCAAACAAAGTAAGTTTTGAGGAAGTGTCGTCTGTTTTAAAGGCAGCCATCAGCGCAGTGTGTAGTGTGCTTACCAGTGTGAAGTTGAAGACTTAACCTTTAATTTGGAGCAGGCAATTTTCTCAAGGCTGCAATCAGTCAGTTCCCATGACCACAGCTGCTGAAATCAGTGTCTTGACAAAAAGTGCATTAACACTAAAGTTAAAATGCACCCAGAGGTGCTGTTGGGCAGGTTGTAGTGCCTATTAGAGCAGAGCAATGCCGGCGTAATGAGGTTCAGACCTACCTGGGCTGTCTGGGCATTAATCTGCCGCCGAGTCCCCAACCAATTAACTAGGAAGTGTACTGGTAATTGTCAGCTTCACACCGCCTTCCTCTTTCAGAGCAAAGAAAAGAGCGTGAATCTTCCCACTGATATACCATTTACCTGCCAAAACAAAATAAATATATGTTCGGACCTGAAAGTCTGGCTTTCTGAACAGAGCCTGCACAAATGAAGCCAAAGTATCCAAGGCCGTTCGGATTTATTCTGCTTCATATTAGACTTAAAACAGTCTTTTCAGTAAAGATTTTGGCAGCTGTTGATGAGGATCAGATGAGAAACAGATTTGGACAGAAAAATACTGTTGATTTTCCACCATGTTTGTTACTGGTGGTGACAGCAGTTTAACACGGGTCACAGAATCCTGGAGGCAGCAAAACAAACTATTATGATTTTGATTGCCTGACTTATTTTGAATGAGAAATCGTGATGTGATTTCATGCTGGACATGGCATGACAGCAGGGCACAGGGAAAAGAGCTGGTTACCTCATCTTCTGTCAGAAAATGCCAAAAACAACATGTTGTCTTGTTTTGTAGATGCTTTTTGGAAGAACAATTGCAACAAGTTCTGAGGTCACTGACAGACACGCTGCGTCGAAGCTACTCTGTGTTGCATCTTTCACTTTTATCAAACCTCACCACGCATTAGAGTATAGATTTTGTTTCACAGAAAAGCAGTTATTTGTTGACAGTTGTGAGACAGGAGTTGATGGTACAAATACACACAATACTTTTGAACAAACTGTGTGAGCAACCGAGCTAAGCTAGCTAGCTAAGCTGAATGACTCGAAGCAAGCTTGTCTTTTTGTCCCTCAGTAATTCTGTACTGAATGAAACGGTGCACAGTAATGAACACGTTGCCACGGGTGAGTAAATGGACCGGCAAAGAGAAAATAGAAAAAAGCTTGGAGCGCTGTTGCGATTGATTAGCATTAGCCCGTCTGGCGAGCATGTTGGTGGTTAGCTCGCCAACTAGCTCTGTGAGCAGTCACCAGATTATCAGAATCAAATATTACACAAAGACACAAGAATTCATTCACTTTGACTCTTTCTTTTGTTTGACTGGACCTTTTTCACAAACTACTGAGGAATTACAAGTCGTGAAAAAGTTTGTTTTATTTATACACCATAAAATAACCTACCCTGCCGAAACCCAGCTTTGTCCTACCGTTATTCTGACAGTATTAAAATTTAAGCAGCAGTGTTTACAGAAAAAAAGTAACTTCAGTTTGCAAGGAGGTGCAGACATGAAACAGAAAACCAGAAAGAGAAGGAACAAGAGGGGGATGGTTGGAGATTTAGAGAATAAAAGGACACAGAGCAGAGATTAGGTTTTGGACTACTTAACATAAAGATCCTTTGAATATTAAAGATTTCTGACATGCCGTCACAGTGAGTTGGTGCCTCAGTCTCAAGCAGTGTCGGGACAAGTCTCGCTTCAGTGCCAAAGTGATGCCTTTGTTTCATTCTGTCTCAGCATGTCAGGAAATGTCACTGTATGTAAAGAGGATCCAATTACACCAGTGCTCTGTCCCCCTATAGACACCACAGGCTGCAGCGCTGCACAGAAGCTTCACATTTCCTGTGATATTTTCTCGAAAGGTCACAACTGTAACTTAACATTATGGGTGGTGCAAATGAGATAAATGAGTCAAAATTAGAGTTTCTTTCAATATGATAAATTACCTTTGCCCTTTCTGCCTCGGTATTGTGTTACTGAATCTTCCATGCACAGTATATGGATCTAAATCTGAGAGGAAAGGTGAGGAAGATAGCTTTAAAGGTGCAAGACGATTTTCTATCTTTGGCTGATAAATCTCAACCCAAGTAAAATAAAAATGGCATTACTTAAATGTTAAAGCCCTTTAACTCTCAGTCTTTCTGCTTTGAGAATGCGTGTGCGGGTATCCGAGACACCGCTTCCTGCTGGGTGCTGATGACACCATCGCAGCGGTGTCGCTGTCCAGTCAGGGGTCGGTATGAGCCTCTGAGGCCTGACAGCAGGATGATGTCATGTGGTGTACAGCACAGGGATTACAGCCCCTAATCTGGCATGAAAACCCAACTCGAGAAAAAAAAAAAACGAGATCATGATCATGGAAGAGCAAATGGTGGATGTAGGAAACAAGATGAAAAAAGAGGAGATTGGTTTTGGACCACACGGCATTTCTTCTTCAGCCGTATGGAGGATTGTAAAAATCTGACGTGGGAGACTGAAGCAATGGTTGTCAAGTGAGTGTTTATACACTGTGTGTGTGTGTGTGTGTGTGTGTGTGTGTGTGTGTGTGTGTGTGTGTGTGAGAGAGGGAGAGAGCGTGTATAGGTTTGCAGGTCCATATTCATGCTGTATTGTACATTCTTAAGAGCGTTTCTGTTCATGTCAGTGTTCGCACAAACACAGAGTGTGTATCATCACCGCAGAATAAGCAAAGGATGTGGTTATGGATTGTTCTGGTGAAAGTTTCTATTTGCAGGGGTGTGTTTATCCTCAGTGACCGTAGGAGAATGCGCAGGGCTTCCACATGTGGCCACAGAGAGACCAAAACACTGACATGGACAGTCAACTTTGTATAATCCACCTTTAGTTTTACATTTTTCCTCATGACCAAACACCGGGCTGGTCTGTTTGTGTGTTTACATTTACATAATGTATGTAGTGTATCTAGATACGAATCCTCAAAGTCCATTCATCCATCCATCCAATAGCTGTACCACTCATCCTTTGAGGGTGTGTGTGTGTGTGTGTGTGTGTGTGTGTGTGTGTGTGTGTGTGTGTGTGTGTGCTAACACCTACCACTATGTGTAAGGTAATTCAGAAGAAGAGCATTTAGCATCTCTTCACATGCTACTTGTTTAGCCTTGACTCAGAGTTTAAAGCTGCTATGCTATGTGCTATGTGATATATGTGCTGGTGGGAATGTCATTAGCTTTGTAGCTATTTAGTCATAAAACAAAGTATTTGTCAAACTGAAATTTTAATGCTAGAAAAAAATCTATATTATAGTTCTGTTCTGAATTTTATGTCAGTCCATCCAATCGCTCTCAAGACACAGTGTTTCACTTCAAACCACATTTGTCAGATGCATGTTGGAGCTAAAGGACGAGACAAAGGATGATCGAAGTCATTAGGATTCATCCTCCTGGCACCATGAACATCTGTACCAAATTTAAAAGCAATCCATCAAACAGTTGTAGAGAACTGAGATATTTCAGGACGAAAACAAACATTTCATCCACATGATGACACGAAAGTAAAAGTCGGGATTACCAAAGGTAGAAGGCTTCGTCCTCTGGGGGACATGAATGTCTGTGCAAACTTTCATGTGACTCTGTGCTAGTCCTGCCTGTTCTCCCGCTGCAGTTTTTGATACCACCACTTGGGGGTGCAAAAGTGGGACTTTTTTAGATGCTACACATAGTAGCTTTAATGTTAAGTTTTTTTAGGTTAGGTTAACTTTTAACGTATTACCTCTATAACTAATCTCTCACACAAACTGATGAAAGCCAGGAAGCTAAAAAGATTTTGTCTACGATGAGACTAAAACAATCCAGTATGAAACTTTGACATTAAAGAATCATGCCACGATGCGTTGCAGAACTACAGTCATACACACCCCCATTAACCTCAGTAGATCAGTATATAACATTTGTTTGATGTGTTTGCAAACTGCATGAAAAAATTAATGATGACATATGATGCTCTTGCTGTTCTACTACACCTACACCTATTTGTAGATGAGTAATCACACTCTTTAATTGTCCGAGCGCCTTCCTTTTGACTGAGATCCACAAGTTCACACCTGTTCTTTGGGGCATTGCCTCCTGGGAAATGTAGGAGATCACTATCTAAATAGACAAGCCAGTTTGTGGAGAGACACCTGAGCTGATTGTGTTTGACAAGTGAGAGTAACCGAAAGGGGATTTTCCGCTCAAGGACGTAGTGCAACTGTGAGTGTGTTTGTGTCTGTTTTGACTGTTTGGTTTGGAAGCACACGCCGTACTGTCCGTGTCGATGTGTATGAAGAAGTCCTCCAGCTGCCAGTGTTGAATATCTTTGAGCTCGTTAGACTTGACTTTGGCCATGAAGTCTGAACATGGGCTCCAGGTCTACGTACGATGGAACAGATTATTGTTAAGCTAATGACTTTATGGCAAGAGAGGGGAGCCTGTAATTTTATTCACAGCCATGAATCACAGAATGATTCACAGCTGAGATCTACGGGAGCTCCTCCTCGGTGGTCGCTCATTACACCTCACCAGAACCGCATGCAGATGTCTTATTATCCAGTAATAGTCCCCTCACTCCCGCTCATTGACTTCCCCTTGGCCCACAGAACATATAAAACACAACCAGACAGGAGAAATACTAATGTTTTCTCAAACTGAGGCTGCAGCACGGAGACATTTCTTTCACATTAAATGTCATTTCAGGGAGGTGAATGGAGAAATACATTTGGAAAAGCCCACTTGTGTTGACAGATGATAGAGAGAAGCAGACATGCCAGCTACTGCAAACTATCAATCATGGCCTTTAGTCAGCTCAGCCACAGGCCTTTACCAGAGGTTGATGAATATTCCTTTTGCCTGGACCATAATCTCACATAAGCTGCAAATTTGCCTCTGTGTCTAAAATCATCTAAAATGATGACTGTGTAAAAAGACGCAGGACATGACACCTCCCCAAAAGGTGAATCCGAAACATCTGGATCGCCTCCTGTTTGCCGACTGCAGTATAGGTCATCGACCTCGTCCCCTTCATGTTATCAAATGGCACATGGGCCAAACAAAAAATCAAAATACACATAAAAAGTCGGTTTAATTTCATGTCGTCTTATGTTCTTCTTCCTCTTGTTCCTCTTCTTGTTACTATGTGGCACCAGTGACGGATACTTCACTGATTTTGAAATAGAAAATGGAAATATGTTGCGTTTATTCCCAAACAACTTCCAGTGAAATAGTTTCACCAGGAAAACCCCTTTCACTCTCCAAATGTCTCCCTTTACCCATAAACCCATTAACCAGCAAACAACAGGATGAGTGGAGGCTGCGGCTTTCTGCTCCGTGGCTTTCCCTCAGTTTGTGTGGCAGTCGTTCGATCTGTCGGGCTCTATATGTTAATAGGCGGCCTGCCGCACTCAGACCACATCCTTGAATGAAAACTCTTCTTAAAGAGGATGGGAACACACTCAACAGCGGGGAATAGCATCCCTTTGTGTCCTCTGTGTCTTTCTTCATGCGAGTGTCTGCCTGAGTATAACAGGAAAAGCCTGGCCTTTGAGGATCCTAGCGCCATCTTGTGGCGTTGAGGCACAGCTGCGCTACACTGACCCTCCAAAACACCACCCCATTATCTGCTCAACAGAGGCTCCAGTGGCGCAATCGGTCAGCGCGCGGTACTTATAAGACAGTAACCTGCAGAGTGATGCCGAGGTTGTGAGTTCGAGCCTCACCTGGAGCAGTGAAGTTTTAACCGGGGCTGTGAATCGCAGAAGGGACTTCGATGTAGGAAATGCCACCGCAGTGGAAATAGTTCATCAGTGAGATTAATCAGATAATCAGAGTAAACACGGTCTGTAGTTGTTGAGGGAGCAACAGACGGCGGTGCAGCTCTGGTGCTTATTAACGCACATTAATTTCATCTTGGTTTATATGAAATTAATGTTTTAATTTTGCTGCATTTCTTATGGACTTATTCAAATAAAAGCTTATTCGTGTAGATGCAGCGTCTGCATGTGTTTATTGAACAAATAACAAGCATATTTTTATTGAACCACAGTCAATTTGGCTCAATCCAAATCAAATTTACCCATTATCACAGCTTATCTAAAAAACCTGGACTTCAGCAGTGAAAATAATAAGGCATGTGTTTGCACCCTCTTTATCTGTGCCAACCCCAGCACCATGGGGAGGCATGGATTAGTGTTGATTATTATTTATGCACATTCTGTCTGTAATTACTCAGCAAAGCTGCTAAGTTTTGGATTTTAGCTTTTAGCCCTCATGTGTATCATGTATTCTGACTGTGTGAATTGTCCTATAAACCCATTTCTCTGTTTGTGTGTGTGTGTGTGTTGTCCAGCTGGCAGGAGTAGGGAGAGGCAGCGAGCATGGATGAACCGGGCAGCAGGAACAGCAGTCTGCAGAGGAAGAAGCCACCATGGCTCAAACTGGACATCCCCACCATCCAGCTGACGCCGGACGACTCGCCCACACACACCCAGGTAAAAACACAGCAATCACATTCAAGTCAGAACTGCAAAACTATTCATAGGAGTTGTTTAGATCTTTAAACCACTTATTTCACATTTGTGCAGCCAGGCACTGAGTGTGTCTGCACCATCATCATCATCATCATCCTCATATTCATCTGTTGTGTGTGTTGCAGCCAGTAAAGCGTCTGCGCAGTGTCAGCATGCCAGGGGAAAACCCTCAGACCTGCATCGCTGCCATGGAGACTTCAAACAACTACCTCAGACCTCCTCTGGAGAGACTGCCCTCCATCACACAGTCTATCAAGAGGTTAGACCCACACTAACACACACACACACACACACTAACACACACACACTAACACACACACAGATTCTTAAGAGGTTCTCTTCTTTCCTCTGCTGAATTTATCCAGCTGCTAGTTTCCTGTGAGTTCTGCATGTCTTATAATCTCAATAATTCTCTGCATTAGCTCCTTAACAAAACTAACTTGAGCTGTGGTCTCCTTTCTGATTTAACACAAATTAATCTTGCTGTCTTCTCTTCTCTCTTCTTCTTCTCTTTTCCCCCTTTTGCTTCATTTTTGTTTTTTATATCTATGTTTCCCCACTGCCTCCCCGTCCTCCCCCCTTCCTGCTGTGGTGTTTGTGAAGTGAGAAAAGGGTGCGCTTTGAGCGCGTCAACACAGTTCCCCCAAAGGGCCAGAGGAGCCCCAGGAGGGTGTCGACTGTTCGGAGGCGGTCCTGCATCCCCAAAATACTGACGCGACGACGCTCATCTATACCCAAACAGATCATCAGGTACAGGAGAGGGTGGAGGACGGAGGGAGGGATGTGATGACAGCAGTTCGAAGGTGTCTGCTTCTGTTTGAAACAGCATGTTGTTGTTGAATATACTGCACAGAAAGAAACATCATGCTGATTGTTAGACAGTGGGGACTAAGATTATAAGACTTCTCCAGCACCAAAGGTCCAAAGCTAGTTGGAGACCAGCTGACGAACATAGTGATTCATTTAGTGGTTAAATAGCCACATATTTCCCGCAGGAGTTGGTGGAGACACAACTCAATCAAACGTATGCTAATGTTGCTCTATAACTAGCTAGATATGTAAACAAGCAACTCTTCTCTATGAAGTTCGCCACATTAACTTAAAAGGTGACTCATCGCTGTTGTGTGTGGAGCTTAATCTGTCAGTGCAGGTCTAAAGTAAAGAATGTGCTGTCGTATATTTTCAGAACATATAAAATGGAAGTTTGTTGGAGAGAATAGATGCAGTGGCTTCTTTGTTGACTCTAAAGACGAGACCTTTCTTCGACGCGACCAGCGGCAACAAAAACAGAGAAATGAACTATGTACTGATGCACAAGGCGGGTTGAGGAATCTATTATCTGAGGTGTACCACACATGAAGGACTGATGATGAATGACACATTTGACCATGATTTTTCTCCCCTTGATGTTGGTATTGACTCAGTTTTTTTTTTGCACACCAGAAACACACTGTTGCATTTGCCTTTGTGCCGTGATGCTTTGAGGAATGCACGGTAAGTGGTGTAATCTGTGTCAGTCCAGGTGACACACAGCGCCACATGGTTTGAGGCAGACAAAATAATACAATTACTCATACAGATGCGATGTGTGCCTCACAGAGCATGAGGGCCACATCAAAGCGGGGCCTCTCCCACGGCGCTAAATTGAATGTAAATGTTTGAACGCGGAGCCGAGACTAAAACCTAGAGACTCTGTCCTCAAAGGAGTGTCTTATCGTCTTAACTTAATCACGCCGAGGTTTACTGGCCAGGTCTGTGTGAGCGAGAGAGATAGTGAGTTAATTCATTTGATGTTTGCAAGAGAATTAATGGGATTTAGGGGAAGTTTGTGCATGTGTACATGAGTTGTTGGGGGGTTAGCTGAGGTATTTGAAGGAGGTTATAAATACAGGATCAATCTTTTACTAGTCAAACAAAGTGTTTGTCTGTGTGTGATTTGCTACCCTACTGGCTTGTAGGGTAACTGGGAGGGCGCCCTGGGGTTTGTCGATCCAGAGGACAACAGGAAGGCTTTGCATGAGTCATTTTTCATGTCAAGGCGCCATTCATCTTGAAATTCTTTTAACTGCTGACACGAAGGTCTTCGCTGCAAAGCAAGGTGCGGTTCGCACTACGGGCTATGATTTGAAAAAGCTAGACCTTCGTGGTACTCCTACTCCATGTGTGTGTGTGTGTGTGTGTGTGTGTGTGTGTGTGTCATGTTCAGGCATGTCCCAGCGCCCTTCCTCCATCTCTCCTCCCTCCTCATGTGTATGATGTTCTATCTTTCTTCTCTCCCTCCTTCTAATCTCCCATTTCCTGTGGAGTGCTGGTATGTTAGAGGGAGAACTGGTGTTTACACACACTCCTGCAAAACAAGGCAGAAAGAGAGAGAGAGAGAGGGAGAGAGAGAGAGAGAGAGAGAGAGAAGGACCTCATTGATGGTGACCGTTGGGGCTCTGGATGGGGGAGAATATTCAGTTTGACAAGGACCAGAGCCGCTGTCGTCTTTGCCCAGTAGGTCACATCCTTTTATGCAACCTCTTGAGGATGGATACTGGGAGGCCTGCCAGACACTGACACATTCACACACTCTCTCACACAAACACAGTCATATGGAAACTTCAGTTGTGTGCTCAGGACACAAGGTCAGAAGATTTGAGGTCCTCCCACTCATCGCGCCCTGAATGAGTCGGTCCAGCCGGTGGAAATCCCTCTGTGGATCTCTTTACATCAGGACATTCACCGTCTGACCCAAGGATACCGATGCCAGCATTTCTCTAACCGTTGATTAACCGGCCGCTCACTGAGCAGGACAGGGATCTTACACAGGGTCTGCACATGTGGCGATCATCCTCTCCTTGCGTAACAGCGACCGTTACAAGGTACCGCTGGCCTGGATTTCAGGAAATCCCCTCATGGAACATCGTATGTGTGATCTGCGGAGGATCAGTTTGCGTTCAGCAGATCAGGGTTTAATACGGGTCAGGGGGTAAACGGGGACAGGATGTTAGTGATGCTGGTAATGGAGGCGACACAGCTCCACAGTCCCAGCCCCACTCAGGTATGACCCAGACCCTGAACCACACCTGGAGCTCTCTGGACAGGTGAGTGTGCCGTGATTCTGCTCAACCAGAGCAGAAGATACTGATCAAAAAACGTTGATTTGAGTCAACATGTGACACGTTGGCCAGTGAGTGGAAATACTGCACAAAGCTGCATTCCTCGTGCAAGGATTAAGATTTTCCTAAACTAAAATATCGAATTTAGCTGAGATTAAAAGACAATATGTTACATAGTTTTTAGTCTTTCATGATTGACAACATCCACATGTATACGTGTAATACTGCTGAGCGCTCTCTTTTAGCAGTGGTGGAAATATGGGAAATGTGTTCATTCAATTTCTTGCAGAGTTAGATGTGAAAACTGACACCACTCTCATATCTTTATGTCACATATGAAACTACAGCCAAGAGATGGTGAGCGTCGATTACTTTCCTTTTTTTGACGGATTAAGAAAGCAAGATATAACATGTTAATTACTGAGCTTTAAAGGTGCCAGTTGATGAGTTTTGTTGCTGTCAGTATAGCAGTACTAGCTGCTGGCTAGAAAGTGTATTTCCCAAAATTAACTATTATTTTAAGTAAAAGCAGAAATGCCACAATTTAAAAATACTTTCAAAGTAAAAGTCCAGCCTTTGAAATGTACCCAGGTAAAGGCAGATATTAGTGTTAGCAGCAAAATGTACTTAAAGTACCAAAATAAGTTCTTATGCAGCAGAACGGCCCCGTGTTATAATGTACATTATATTATATAGTAGATTTTTCTTATTGATGCTTTAACATGTAAACAGCATTTTAAGGTTGAAGCTGATCAAATTGTGTTTTTTTAAAAAGGTCATACAAAATTAGAGTAGAAGTATAAAATAGTAGTAGTACATCGTATTTGTACTTTTGTATATATTTTTACAGTTGTGAAGGAATAATAAAAAAAAACCTGCTCATTTGTTGATTTATCCATTCAGTAAATTCAATACCTATTATCCATGATAAACTGAAAAAAAAACATCTGTCCAGTGTAATAACTCTTGTAAAAATGTAAAAAGAAAAATATCCAGGGCACTCTGATCGATGTGAAACTAAAAATCCTTTATTAGTACATGGATATAGACATAGACAGACAAGAAATAAGAGAAACGAAACAACAAGAAACAAACATTTCAATTAATTTCTTGTTGTTTCTATTGTCATAATTGTTTTGAAGTGGTTTAATCCACACATCATGTGACTTGTTGAGCCTTTAAATGCACACCTGTTTTTCATTGCACTCATGCCCTGATGAAACTCCGAGAGTATCCATATACTAATAAAGGATTTTTAGTTTCACATCTACAATCAGATCATTTTTTCTGACTGCCATTATACGGTTGCAACTTGTTTTTCTAGTTTACCTGATCACCGGCATCATCCTGGTAGAGCACCTGGTTTCAGTTTTCTTTTTTACATTCCCCACAGTAGCTTTTTGACCCTGTGCAGCGCTCTGCCTGTTTTTCTTCATTACCTATCATCCATGCTCATATTTTTTATCTTTTCTATTTGCTGCGATCTGTGTTTGTTCAGTGGCAGCATTTGTTACTGAGATTTTGCCCCTTGGTCTTTTCTCACAGATGAAACGAAGGCTGTCTAAGCCTGTAATTACAGTACGGTTGATTGCTGCTATGTGTGTGCACCAGCCTTACCTGGAAGAGATCTGGAAGCTAATAATTCATGTGGTTTAACAACGCTTTAATCTTTGATGTGTGATGGATTTGTGCTGTCGTCAAGCAGTGCTGAATGTTTTATTGAGGTTCGTGTGGGCGAATGTGACACATGCTTGTTGGTGCACGCAGACAAACAGCCGCTTATCTAAACAAACACAAACAAATGTCATCCAGCCTGAAATGTGGCCGCATCATGTTTTACCATCAGTTCAATCTTGAATTGTATTTTTCTTTTTTTTTTCATCGTTTTCATTTCATGTTACGACCTCCCCTCCTCCTCCTCCTCCTCCTCCTCCTCCTCCTCCGGTTCTCACTGTCTCCCTCCTCCTTTCTGTTTGCATCTCCCCCTCTCCTTGTTAAAGAGCCCACTTTGACCCCCATGTGTCTCTGCTTTCCCAAACCTGTGTCTTCTTCCTAAGACATTCCTCTCTTGAAGGACAACAATCAGGTCCACGCCGCCCCTCGCCTGCCCCTGCGCAGCCTTAAAAGGCTTCCCCAGCTGGCGTCTGTCTTGATGACGAGGGCTGAGTGTTTATTACTGAGTCCTCTGCTCTCCAAACAGTTTCCCCAGCGTGGCCTCCCCCCTCCTGATCGGTCAACACAGCCTGGCACGCAGGCACTGTTAATGGAAAGAGAAAAAAAAAAGTACCTGGATGCGCACGGTGAATTCATATTTATTGAGTTTAAATTCAAAACACAGACCGACAGTCATGTCAGGTCGTCCATCTGCTTCTTCCCTGCTGACCGAACACAGTAGGTCGCGTTTCGACACAAGACAGTGTTCTTCATCCATCCTCTCTTAGCTGGGCCGACACCGTGCACACAATCAAACATGCACCGTGCACGTATTCGCAGAGAGAGATAAGGAGAGATGAGAGAAGAAAATGCTGGAAGGGAGCTGAATTCATGAGGGTTTCTTTGTCTCAAATGTTTTTGTCAATCAGCTGGATTGCAGCTGTAGATGGACCCATATCCCGTTCTGATTCTTCATTATCAGTTATCTTCATCTGGAAAGCAGATCTGTGCTATTGAAGTAAATCTGCGTTGGTAAATTTTCTTTGTATTGTAGCCAAAGGTTGTTTTTATTGGGTTTTTTTTTTTTGTTGTTTCAGTTCACTCTTTCTTTTTAACACACGAAACTCACGCTCAAACTGGTCAAAGTTTTTGTCTTAATTATATTAAACTATTTATTTTGGCTTTCTATTCCGTAGAAAATGATTTCCATATTTAAAGACTGCGAAACCAGATGTCTGTCTTTTTAGATGTATGGCGCTCTTCAACAGAACACACAAGAAAGCAATCAGCAAATGACCCAATTTATGAGTCAACTACCCCCCAACGACCAGCTGCAGTCAATCAGCTAATCAGCATATTGTCCTGCTAATTAGGAGGGATGTACATTTCAATCCGTTAAAGAATAATCAGCTTCAGAAGGCTAAAGCAAATTATGGACAAAAATAAAAATAATATGAAATAGACAATAAGTATATGTTATTTTATTTTATTTGTTAGTTGCCTCATGACTTTCAGAATTAGCTACATGCTTGATAACGAGATATAACTGGATGAGGAAGTGTTGTTGCAATAAAATGGTAAAACAGCTCATGTATATACTTAAAAACATACATATACTTTTTATTCTTTAATAGCTAGAGAATAAATTGTACAATAGATCATTTTTTGTGCTAATTAGCTAAGTTAGCAAGCTAGCATGCTAAACTAAGATGGTAAACATTATACCTGCTCAGCAGCAGCATGTTAGCATTGCCACCGTGATTATGTTAGCATACTGACGTTAGCATTTATGCTACTACTACAATAGCTACTTTTATTGTGTTATGTGTGTGTTATGTTTGTACCAGTTTGTTACCAAGTGAAACCAGTGTGTAGCTTTAATAAAATGATCTGAGTTTCTGTTGTTGGTTTTAGTGTTAATACTGGATACTTGTGATTTAACTGATTTAGCTCCATTTGCAGTTATTCTGTCAACAGTTTGTTGTCACGTCTGTCATTCTGTTCGCCCGGTGGGAGAGGTTGGAGTAAGCGGTGTCTCACAGAGCCAGTAGCATGTCTTGTGAACAGATTAAATATGATACCTGTGGATTGATTTCTGCCACAAAACATGTAATTTCTCATGCCCTAAATCCGACTAACATATCAGAATATTCAGATTTTAAGTTTTACTAACCACAGTCCATTGTCTTTGCAGAGGTACGGCTGACTGGTTCGGGGTGAGCAAAGACAGCGACAGCACCCAGCGATGGAGGAGGAAGAGCCTGCAGCACTGCAGCCATCTGTATGGGGGTCTGAAGGCTCAGGTGATGAGGGAAATGGAGCTCCACAGCCAGGACAACCTTTCCCTGGCCAGCACTGAGACCCCTCCTCCCCTCTACCTCCCACCCCACCACCCCAGTCACCACCACTATGGCATGCAGAGGGTAGGCTAGCGCCTGGGGCACATTGCACGGATCGAGGAACGAACGGGACAGTTACTCACCTCTTCCTGTTTCACTTCTTTCATTTAACTTCTTCCACTCTTTCACTCCCTTTCCTCATTACACATTGCAGTTACGGTGCTTGCTTTACCTCTTAGCTCGGTCATCTTGCCTAGGGTTCGATTGATGGGTTTTTGACGACTAATACTAGGAGCTAATGTTTTTGCTCATTATTATAAGCGCATTTAATAAGCGTTTCAGTGTTAGCCTAATGATTGTTGCATGAAGCGGCTCCGGTGATGATGCAAATTCATAACAGACAAATCTTTTACTGCTATTGTGAATAATTTAATCAGTAAAAAATAATGTTGATTACTAGATATTTAATTATTAATTAAGAAAAAGCTGCTTTCGGCTGGATACATCATTCCAACCCTAGTACAGATGTGTGTTATGTGCATCCCTTCTCTTCACTATTCTTTCGCTGTGTGTTTACTGTTGTATGTGGCTTGTCCAAGTATGAAAAGTCCTGTGTGTGTGTATGTGCGTGTGTGTGTGTGTGCGTGCGCGCAGATCGTAGACCCACTGGCCCGGGGTCGTGCCTTCCGCATGGTGGAAGATGTAGACGGCTTCAGTGTCCCGCAAACTCCCATCACACCCGGCACCGCCTCACTCTGCTCCTTTTCAAGCTCCCGCTCCGCCCTCAACCGGTTGCCGCGACGACGCAAGCGGGAGTCTGTTGCTGTCATGAGTCTCAAGGCAGCAGCCGCACTTATGAAGGTGTTTTTTTTTTTTGTTGTTGTTGTTGTTTATAAATGAGAATTAATCTTAAAGACTTCTCAATCACCAAATACTCTTTTTGCTTTGCAAAGCCTGTGCTTCAAGCTCCAAGCTGCCGCCAAACACCAGTTTTCCCCGAAATTGAAATGACTAGTTTTTCTGCACAATGTAGATGCACATTAGGACCAGCTATAATTTACATTATAGGCTATAACTGACTGTGATCTTTTTCTCTGAAAAGGAGATTGAGCTCAAGATAGACAAACAAATGCTTTACAGTTAATCCCACTGAGTTTCCATACATGTGCACACACTTTAATGTCCATTATATTATGATTCTGTGAAGAGATTCTTTGAATAACTCCATCCGTTATATGCTGATGTGTCTCTGTCTCCTACACACATGAATGGATGGGATTAATTTCTGAGTGTTTTTCTGCGTATTTGCATTTCTGTCCGTGTGTTCATGTGTGTGCGTCGGCATGTAATGTAAAACATGAGCTCAGCTGTCGTGTTGTGGATTAAACTCTTACATATATGTTACAGGAGTAGAATCCACTAGTGTATGTTGAGCAGAGAGCAGGGATTCACCAACAGATGGTCCATGATAATACACAGCGAATGCTCAGATATCTGCTGGGTTGTGGTCAGAATATTAAGTAGAGAGGTAATCCAGTGACACACATAGGTTGGTGTATTTAGAGAGTGGCACGCGCTGCTGGGGATTCCTCCAGATAAACGCTCAGGCTCAGGGTATACTCATGTGTTTCTCCTACAACACCACTGCTGTGAGCAGAGTCTGATAATAATGTCAGACATGGTCTCATTTGCTAACAGTAGTAAAAACCCTGAGTAAGTATCTGTCACAATGATATACTTTTTCAATAATGTTCCATTATTGGCATCATTTATCAGAGAAAATATCATCGTAGCTCAGTGTGACACCGGTACATGATGATGTTTGTGTTTCTTCTGTGCGTTAGGGACGGACGTTGGGTGATAGCACCACAGGGCGACATCGTAGACGGAGTTTCATGCCTCCTAGTTTCTTCGAAGACGACACTGTAGACTTTCCTGATGATCTGGACACTTCCTTCTTCACCAGAGTGAGCAGTGGACACACTTCCACACACCGCCAGTCTAACCTTTCATTTATTTTCACCTGAATTAACAAGATAAAAATTACAGAAGATTGTGTCTCCACTAGTTTTTTGTGGTTGACTTATAGAATTCAGGTATAAAATATTGTAAAACTAGTGCTATTAACAAATGAATTACACATTTATTGAGTTGAATTTTAATGACATCACAGCTTGATTGAATAATGCTTTTACACTAAAGTTATTAAGCTCATTCATAAGTATTTTCTTGTTCTCTGGGCAAAGCAAAGTAAAAATTCAAAGCACTTAATTGTGGTCTGAGCGTATTTATTAAATATTTACTATATTGAATTCCTGCTCACTTATTTGTTTGTCTTTGTAGGAGGGCCTGCACGATGAGCTGTCCACCTATGCGGATGATGTTTTTGAGACACCATCGGAGGCGGCCATCAAACAGCTGGATGAGAGCGAGCTCACAGGAAGTGCGCTGGATAGGAATGAACTGGAGAGGAGTCACCTCATGTTGTGGGTTTATATTTTTACAGAATTTTTTCATAGGCACATGAACCTCTCACCCTTCACACAAGTTCAGCAGCACTGAAGACACTGTCTTATGATACTACGTACTGACTAAATTCTCCATCTTACGTATCAGTTTGCGATTCTTTCCTCTTCCTAAATCAAGGCCTTTAGAGCGAGGATGGCGGAAGACAAAAGATGGCTGTCTGGTGCAACCTAAAGTTCGCCTGAAACAGGAGGTGGTGAGTGTCAACAACCATCAGCAGCGGGGACAAAGGATCGTGGTTCCCGTTAAGAAGCTGTTTGCCCGAGAGAAGAGGCCGTATGGGCTCGGCATGGTCGGCCGTCTCACAAACCGGACGTACCGCAAGCGCATTGACAGCTTTGTCAAGAGGCAGATTGAGGACATGGATGATCACAGGTAAAGTAGATGATTCTGTTTTTTTCCTTCCTGTCCTCTGATGTGAAATTAAATATAGTTTTTCATCAATATTCCAGCAAACGGAGCCTGAAATAGTTTTCCTCTCTCTCCTTCAGGCCTTTCTTTACCTACTGGATCACATTTGTCCATTTGCTCATCACCATTCTGGCTGTGGCTATCTACGGCATCGCCCCTGTGGGCTTCACACAACACGAAACTGTCGATTCTGTAAGTAGAAGTTCACAATGTTTGTCATCTTCAGATTGGTTCTGTTTGTGAATCTGTGTTGAATCTTCTCTGAAAATGGATGACTGAGTGATACAACTACCTTCTGTAGGTGCTGAGGAACAAAGGAGTTTATGAAAATGTTAAGTTTGTGCAACAACAAAACTTCTGGGTGGGTCCGAGCTCGGTAAGTATTTTCTTTTTTACCATCTTTACTATTTACAATGAAAAAATTAACAAAAATCATTCAATTAAAAAGATAAACTGATGGTAATGATTGAAATGGCAGAAATGAATTACAAATAGAATAAGGATAAACAGTCGAAATATTCGCTTCTGCCGCTCCGAGCAGACTATTGACTATTCAATTGTGCACAGAAAGATATCGTAACAATGTCGGTCTCTAACATGATGAGTGGTGGTGTTGATGAAAGGTCACTTGAGTTCATTTAATCTCACATAGCCAGGCCCGTCTCCGTGACCTCACCAAGCTGTAATGTCACTATCCCGCAGGAGGCACTGATCCACCTGGGAGCCAAGTTTTCCCCCTGCATGCGTCAAGACGAAGAGATCCAGAAACTGATCCAGGAGAAGAGAGAGAGAGAGAGAGAGTCCGGCTGCTGCGTGAGGAACGATCGCTCCGGCTGCCTGCAGACTTTACAAGAGGAGTGTTCGGTCGGTGAAACCAGAGTCTTTACAGTCAAACTTCTAGACCGACTGTTACTTGGCCTTTTTCAGCCATGTCTATCTTAAAGGTGTCACTGGAGGAACTTATACACAGAAGGCATATTTGACAGTACAGTAGCAAGTTAAACTCCACATAGAGCATTTTAAAAAGGTTCTTGTTGCAGTATTTTTGTTCAAGTAGCCACTAGATGATGATTGAGCTACTTCTGTTCGTCTTGTACTGCAGAGCACCCTGGCAGTGTGGGTGAAGTGGCCTCAGCACCCCAGTGCTCCCCATCTGAACGGTGAACTACGCCAGCATGGTTCAGTCTGCCATCAGGACCCCAGGTAACATTAAAAGAAATGCTGTCTGAATGATTATCATCCTTATGTTTCAGAACGGCACTGTGACATCGTTTTCCTCCGTGTGCGTCATTTTGAACTTGATTGTGATTTGTAGAATTTGCCTGGAGCCAGCCTCGGTTTCACCTCACGAGTGGCCTGATGACATCACCAAGTGGCCAGTGAGTATAATTATATTTGCTCATGTCTGAAGACCATAAATGTGTATCGACATAATCCGAATTTTCACACTGCAGTAGGGAGTGAAGGGGGAGCCTATAAAAGTTGACCACAAAGGAGACTGCCCTCACCCGGATCCTAATTTTGGCATTTTTATATTTAAATTTAAACTTTCCCTGTAGGTTTGTACAAGGTACAACTCTGGAAATCACACCAACCTCCCCCACATAGACTGCACCATC
Organism: Seriola aureovittata; assembly: GCF_021018895.1. NCBI lineage: Eukaryota > Metazoa > Chordata > Actinopteri > Carangiformes > Carangidae > Seriola > Seriola aureovittata. The sequence continues at coordinate 3,714,764 of NC_079384.1, forward strand.
ACAGGCCGGCCCTGCTGCATTGGAACCAAAGGACGGTGAGCATCAGTGTCACCGGGCACCGCAGGAGTCGCCGTGTTGCATATGTACCAATATTAACTACCTTCATTTTTGAGCACTTTCATGCTTATTGTGTTTTCGCCACTTTCTCTGATGTCAGAACAGAGAAGTTTTCGGCACAGAGTCTATACAGTCATAGATCAGTGAAACTGCACTGAAACTCTTACGGTTGAACAACTCCTTTAAGGCGACGTCGCCCAGCACTCAATTAAATGATAAAGAAAATCTTAAGTATATTAAAGTTTTTGAATAATTAATTCCTGGATTTTTCTTTTTTTCTGTGAGCTTTTGCTGATGAAGCTTATGGTGTGTGTGTGTGTGTGTGTGTGTGTGTGTGTGTGTGTGTGTGTGTGTGTGTGTGTGTGTGTGTGTGTGTGGTGTTGCAGATGTGAAATCACCTCTAGAGAATACTGTGACTTTATGCACGGCTACTTCCATGAGGAGGCTACTCTCTGCTCACAGGTAGGACAAAGAGAGGACACAGTCATTTTTACTGTATTTACAACCTTTTCTTTTCCTCAAATCCTCATGAATCTGTACAACAGTTGCTATTTTTTATTCATTCTAAAGGCTTTTTCAGCCCAGACGGTATCTGTGATGCATGCACTTGAATTTAAAACATTGCTGCACCAGCTGAGGCTTGAACTCCCAACCTGCAGGTTATTGTTGAATAAAGACTGTGCGCTGACCGATTGCACCACTGGAGCCTGTGGTTTCCTGTGACTTTGGACTGAACTCAACATGTCATGTTCCTCCACAGGGTGGCAGTGGATCTACAGTCCTGACTGTTTTTCTCCTGACTGTCTTTCTCCACCAGGTCGCTTGTATGGATGATGTGTGTGGTTTGCTGCCTTTTCTCAATCCAGAGATCCCAGACCAGTTCTCCAGACTGTGGCTGTCACTCTTTCTTCATGCTGGGTGACTGAACTCCCCTTCTTCTTTTTGTCTATCTCAGAACAGGCCTCGGTATTTAGACATGAGAGTACAACTGTTTTACATGCCTAAATCACAAATCGGTTAAAAGAGTAAAAAGTTATAACGTTCAAAAATAACTTTCTGGCTATCTGTGTCTGTAGGATCCTGCACTGCCTGGTGTCAGTGTTGTTCCAGATGACGGTGCTAAGGGACATAGAGAAGCTGGCCGGCTGGCTGAGAATCTCCATCATCTACATGCTGAGCGGCATCACTGGCAACTTGGCCTCAGCCATCTTCCTGCCCTACAGAGCGGAGGTACAATGTCACCCTAAAACAGAACTATACACATGATCCGGCATCTTCTGGAACCCCACGGTGTTCAATATTAAATAAACCTTTTGTGAACTAAGTAAATAAATTAATTCATGAATAAATACATTTAATTTAATAAATTTAATACTCTCAAATTCATAATTCCTGCCTCACTCAAGCTTGCAAGCTAAACAAGTGCTACCAGGTAAGCTCCTGGTAGCAACCGGAGCTAACTGGCTAGCTAACAGGCTGTTAGCAGAACAGCTGATCCTTAAGAAACATCTTCAGGCTGTTGAAGCAGCTCTGACTTAACTAGCCAACTTTAGCTGTTGCTGATAAACCAAGATGTGCAACCCCCCTCCTAGCTAGTTAGCCAGCTAGGTAAGTAGCATGTGGAGCCATGTTACGCTAAATGAATAAAAAGAGATGTTTGTTACTGTGTTTGTTTACAACAACAACCTCTGCATAATAAGAGATAACTGGCTAAATGGGTTGCTACAAAAAAATTAGCAAAATCTGTAAAATTTTTACTTTTATTTGTGCATTTTCATGTTTTTCTTTTTCATTATTGGATGTACTAAAAGTCTCATTTAAACAGATATTGCACTTTAAATAGTTGTAGCATTTAAGAGAGACATGTGCCGCACAGGGAAAAAGACTGTAGCTGTGTCAGAGGGCTTCACTTCAGCCCCTGAGCTCTTAACAGTTTATGTTCCTCTCAGGACTTTATCAGGGACTAGTTTTTGTTTTTTGATGAACTGAGCTATGTAAGACATAACATCTCTGTGTCCCTGCATTCACCGTCTTCCTCCTCTTCATCCCTCTCTCTCTCAGGTGGGTCCTGCAGGCAGCCAGTTCGGTATCCTGGCCTGTCTGTTTGTGGAGCTGTTTCAGAGCTGGCAGATCCTCGAGCGACCATGGTGGGCGTTTGCCAAGCTGCTGGCCATCTCAGTCTTCTTCTTCTCCTTTGGTTTGCTTCCATGGATTGACAACTTTGCCCACATCTGCGGATTCATATCTGGATTCTTCCTGTCCTTTGCCTTCCTGCCGTACATCAGGTAGGTGAAGAGAGGGATGCAGACTGTATCTGTACCCTCCCTGTGAATAAATAGATACAGAGAGATAGAGATAAATAATGCTTGGTTTCTTCTCTTTAGTTTCGGGCGTTCTGATATGTACCGTAAGCGGGTCCAGATCTGTGTCTTCCTGCTGGTCTTCCTGGGTCTGCTCTCCGCCCTGGCTGTTCTCTTCTACGTCTACCCCGTGAAGTGCGAGTGGTGTGAGTACCTCACCTGCATCCCCATCACTGACAAGTTCTGTGAGAAGTATGACCTGAACGCGCACCTCCTCTGAACGCCGGCCTTCGAAGTGTCAGCTGGACTGTCTCTGGGAGAGCGCTGAAGTTGGACCGGGTTGCAACATTTCTAAAATGTTGGACGTTGAGGCAACTGAAAAAAAAAATAAAATGCACATTTAGCCGCAGTGCAACTTGTGACTGAGCAGGAACATTTCTCCTGGAACTACGGCTGCAGCATTTCAGGATTTTCTTATGTGGACCAGTGAATTTCAAACTTGTTTGTTGTACCGTTTGGAAAGGCACAACAGACCCACTATGAATAAAGGCATGAAAGCCTCCAGGCATCTGACTAAAAATATTCACGTGCACGGGAACAAAACTTGACTGAAAGGACTAACAATTGATTTATATGTGTGACTGATCTCTAGCTGGGCTAATCAGTGACCAGTCACACTGGAGGATTAGTTACCTCTCTTCTTACGTGACTTGACAGCAACCCCCAGTGGCCAAAGGGGAGCGTTACAACCTAACAAGGCTGCAGAGGATGAGCTGAGGCTTTTTTTTTTTTTACTGATGTCCAAACTGTTTTGTCCATTTACTGGATTTTCTTAGAGTTAAAACTCGCCAACAAATGAGACTCTAAAATGCTTAAATGTGCCTTACAGACACACAAACACGCCCACGCACACGATGTCTTTATAGTGCCATGTGTCAGTTTGTGTCAGCGGTTTCTGGCATTATGGGTCGTGTTCCTTAACCTTTGTAGAAACTGTATTTCACAATCTGACAAAATTATGTAAAATATGTTTTTACACAGCCTTTAATGCACTTCTTTCACAGATGGATTGTTTGTTTGTTTGTTTTTTTATATTCACCGTGTTCCATGTAAAGAACACAGTTATACATTAATCTGCTGCATTGTGAATCGCTGTTACGGAGGTGAATTTTTGTGTTTTTCCGTTTGTTTGTTTTTTATTCATAGTGGTCGCGTTTTAGCTACCTAACAATAAACACAATGAAACACTCAATTTGGCTCATTTTTCAGTCTGTGTTTCCTTCAGAAGTCAAGACACTTAAACCACACTGGTCCAGGTGAGGCTTGAACTCACAACCTCAGCATCACTGTGCTGGTGTCTGTCCTATTTGTACCACACACTTATCTGTTGTACCACTGGAGCTTGTAATCTACTCACACCACACCAGAATATTGCAACGAAAATGTACATTTTCCATAGTCACCTCAGTTAATCAGGTATTAAAGGAAACATTACATAACTATCTTTTCCTTTTTTTTATCACTCATCTCCACCTTGTGGATTTATGGAGGACTTATAATTTAGAAAATAATATTTTTAGCAGGATTGGGGTAGATTTGTTTGAAATGTGATGAATTAATATTGTTGTGGTGAACACCAAACTGACCCACAGATGGATCGGTCATCACAAGCGTAATTTGGGATGACTGGTTTTCTGAACATAGCTCTGAGTATTCTAGCAGAGGAATATGACAAAACCAAATAAAAACACCAAGGTTATGAAGATATATTTCTGATCATGAATAACAGAAACAACAAACTACACCGCTGACACTGATGCTAACCACCACTAACCTCAGCACAAGAAGAGGGAAGTCGTTAAAATCTTTCACTAATCGAAAACCATTATTAATTTACCTTAAAGAAAAAGCTGAAGACTTCATCTATTCACAGTTAATTAAATTTAAACGTGATGCTTGGAGAAAACAACTTACTGGAGTATGTCCCAAAAATAAAATAAAAACATCAACACTTGTAAGTTTATGTGAATGTTGAAAAGGACGAGGATAAGTTGGGTGTTCTGTCCCAAACTCCTAAAAAAAAACACAGGCATAGTTGAAGACAGTGTGTCTGTGTAATTTATTTTCCAGCCTCCCAAAGTGCAAATTATGAAACTGTTTGCAAACATAAAAATAGAAAAAACAACAAAAATAAAGCACTATATATGTTACAGAGTCACTCCATGTTACCTGCTCTGTAACCAAAAACAGACTGACTTCACTAGGCCCAGGTAGGCCCTTATAAACCCATAGCCCCGCCCACCAGGCTTAATATTTACAAACAAAAAAACAAAAAACAAGTATATTTATAAAGCACATTTTCTGGCTAAATAAAGCTCTCACAGTTTATGAAATAAAAATATATTTTAACCAAATAATTTAATAAACATTTCTACATCAGCGAAACAAGTTGTTTGCTGCAGAAAACAGCATTACAAACAGGAAACTCCCATAAGCGCGCGAAAACAAACCATTTAACGAAAGGAAAATGTTACGGCCTTGTTTTGCCGAACTCGCGGGGGAGAGAGACGGCGTGTCGCGCGCCCCAACAACAGGTAAGCAACACGTCGTTAAGCGAATGTGCGTGTGAATGTGAATGTGAATGTATGCGTAACTATTAATAGGACAACCAAGTGTGCAGGAGGAATAACAGCGAAGTGTGTCGAGAAAGGAGGGAGAGAGAGAGAGGTGTGTGTCTGTGGTGTGCGTGCGTGCGTGCGTGCGGGTGCAGCAGGTTCAAGTTAAACCCTCAGATACAGTGATCTCTAGTGGCTTCAAGTCGTTTCTACAGGATCACAACAGCTGAGTAAAGATTGCTGACTTTGAGTTTGTGACTGGTCTGTGTGAAAATGTAAATGTGAACTGGCTGTGAATTCCTGATGCTTTTTGTCTTGTTTTGTTTTTTGTTTTGTTTTGTTGTCATCACTGTTAAGGTGGGTCGACCTTCAGTGTAATTACTCTTCTCTGATTTTTGGTGACATCAGCAAACTTCCACTAAAGTTCAGCATGAGAACACATCTAACCGGCCAAAGCAATCGGCCTCTTTTTCAGGGATATTTAAATCTGTTGTTGAGTGTTGTTCACTGTGGGGTTGACATCAGGCTCCAGTGGCGCAATCGGTCAGCGCGTGGTACTTATAAGACAGTAACCTGCAGAGTGATGCCGAGGTTGTGAGTTCGAGCCTCACCTGGAGCAGCAGAGTTTTACTGTGGTGGTTGAGGAGTAAGACAAGACACAGCTGTTGATCACTCTACTCTTCTGAATGACTTACCTCCTGTAAGAACTACAAAGACCAGAGGCCTTGGCTTTCACTCAGTGATTAAAGTCAAGGTGTGTGTGTGTGTGGCCTTTTCAAAGAAGAGGTGAACTACTGTTGATGTTCACCTTCAAGATGAACTTGGTGTGTGGGTCTACAAGGTGATATTTTCAGATCGAGGCCAAGAGCTGAATTTGTGACTTCATTTTCTAATTTCTTAAGTAAAAAGTTTTACTTTTTATTTTTTCCCAGTTAGATTTAGTGAATACATTACTGAAGTTAGCAGCATAAATGTTAGATTTAACTTAAAACTCAACTTAAAAAAAGCAGCTACTAAAGTTCTGGTTGTGAGTGCAAAGAAACCGAGGCAGAACTGCTGTAGCATTTGTTGTGAGGTACTATGGATCGAACATGCTAATCGTGTATTACCAAAGCTTACCTTGTACACATCACACACTCTAAAATGATAAGGTATTTCAGGGCTTTTTAAAGTTAACCCACAGCATCCTCGAGAAGTAATAAGTAAGTTTCTTCCATAATTCTTAACCAGGGTTCTGCGGAGAGTTTAGTAGTGTTTTTCTTTTTCCTTCTGAGGACCATTTCCTTCTGGTTTCCTCGCCCGCCTGCAATCCCTGACAGTCCTCCTGCATTGCTGACTCTTTATTGCTTATCATACCTGTGTAAGTCAAGATGTCTGTTGTTTTTTTTTAGGAATGCCCACTAGATGGCAACACAGGACCTTGCACTCCTGTGTTAAACCTGGTACAAGAGTAAAACATGACTGCTGCTCAGGGTACAAAGCTTGAATTACAACAACATTGTTTTATTGTTCTTTGGGATTTGAATTCCATTAATTCAAACAGAAAGGTTTATTAGCGTGCAGAACTCTTGTTGGTGCCCCCAGATGCTCCCAGTGTTGTTGTACCACTGGGTCTGTTCATTCTTGCTCGCCTCCCATTCTCTGAGTGTGCGTATATACACACACACACACACACACACACACACTGAAATCTGCATGCAAATACACACACAGGCACACGCGCAATCGCTCTGGCATTCGTTAATTCTTGTCTGTAATTGAGTCTAAATGAGTGTGTACTTATGTTAGAGAGGCGCTCTGAGAGGCTGAACAGCACAAACACAGACAGCACTGATCTGCATTCAAAATACAACGCTGAAACTTATTCTATTAATCTTGCATTTAGGTCATTTTGGTATCTATTAGGTTTTCCCCAAAGTCCACGCTCATCTTCAACAAGTGGTCACATATTACAATTTACTTGTAAAATTTTATTATCCTGGGTGATGAATCAAAAAGAGTCGCACTGCAACTTTTTAAAGAAATTTTATTTATTCACTTTCTTATTGAGAGTTACTGTAAATGAGTGAATTGACCCCACCCTCACCTCTGACACGTACGCTGAATACGAATGTTGTTACATTTGTGTTTATGTGCAAATTAAACAAAGGAGATGTGTTAATTAGTGAGCTTTAGAGATAATGGTAGGTGGACTTAGTGAGAGCCGGGCTAGCTGCTTCCTGTATTTGGTTGTGTTGTGATTTTTGTGCGTGTGTTTTCTTAAGTTGCAGTGCGTTGAGCTCTCAAGGCCGCCATAGTTAAGCTAAGCTAACCAGCTGCTAGGTATAGCTTCATATTTAGCATTCAGACAATGGCTGATATGATAAACTTGTTAGCATACACTTTCCAGCAGATGTTAGCATAACAATAACAGCAACATTAGCATTTATTTGGAGTCGTGTTTCTGTTGACCTTGCAAATGTTACCTAATAACAATATAGACTCTCCTTTTGATTTTGCTCAACTCCTAACGGGAATATCTAGCTTAGCTGCTAGCTGTGCTCACCGACTAGTTGCTAACTTTGTTGCTAATCTTCTGTTGTTCTGGCCGGGATCTTCTTTGAGTCACCGTTTTCACACTGACATTGTTTTCAGATTCTCATTTACATTTTTACATACATTTTATTATAAAAAATATTTATCATAGCATCTTTTAGCAAGATCTAAATACCATAGATTACGCGTACAACACTATGTGAGCTAATATTCTCTGTCCCCGTTTTTTTTGTCACAATAAAAGCTGGTGGAGCAGCTAATAGTGACAAATTAATGACCCTGCCGACATAAAGATCCTGAAAAATCATCTCTGGCTGCTTGGCCTAATAGAGGCAGCACCCAAAGCCATTAGACCTCCTCCCCCCGCTCACTGCCACCCCCATCCCCTGCCGACTGCTCATAGGAAATTATCTCTCCCGTCTCCTCCCACGTCTCCCTTCTCCAATCCAACTCCATCCGCTCACGACCTCCTCCTGCTCCTGTCCATTTCATGCCTTCATGTTTCCATCACTCATTCATCATTTGGTTTTTCCAAAGCCCCCACCTCCAACTCACGCTTCTGCTGCACCCCCCGACCCTCCATCACGGCTCATATAGAGATGTTAATGTGACATGAAGAGGAGGGTATCTACGAACCATTGATCAGAATCAAACGAGACACACTTAGATACAACGCAGTCCTCCCCCTCCTCCTCAACTCATCTTTTAATGGATGGTTGGTTTTTAGGGACAAAATGAAAGTCAGGTTTCCTACGTCGATAGATAGATAGATAGATAGATAGATAGATAGATAGATAGATAGATAGATAGATAGATAGATAGATAGATAGATGTAGCTGCTGTTGTGTCTGCCTAGAAAGACGACCCTGAAATGGGACCCTGACAGCTGGCCAACAGGTGGCCACTGACAGACCCTCTCTCTTCATTGTGCCTGGAACAAGACACACACAAACACACACACACACACACACACACACACACACACACACACACACACACTCCTCAGTCTCAGCACACATCAGGTGAAGGAGGCCAACCAAGAGGTGGAAGGGTGGGGGCTTGGGGGATTGTTTGTGTTTATGTGTGTGTGTGTGTGTGTGTGTGTGTGTGTGTGTGTGTGTGTGTGTGTGAGAGTGATGGGGGAGGGGAAGGCAGGCCTAGCACACACCTGTCGGATGAGCCCACCTATGGCAGAGATGATGGAGAGTAATGTTATAGCCCCCTCCCCCTGAAAACCACATGGTCCTATACACCACCTGGACTGACAGTGAAAAACCTCCTCCTGCCTGTGTGTGTGTGTTTGTGTGTGTTCATTGAAGTGTTTAAGTCTAATGACATAAGTTTTACCTGGAAAAAGAGTTGAATGTTGCCGCCATCTTTTTTTTTTTTCTTTTCAAATGTAGCTTCAGATTTTATTGTCTCGAGACGATGGCTGCCTGTTACGTCCGGACTCGCCTTTGTTTCACCGGCTTCTGTGACTCTCTTCAGTCTATTCAGCATTTCTTCCTCTGGTCTTTCTGAAAAAATGAAGCATGTTTCTGCAGTTTTCTGTCCATATAAAACAAATTAACTACAACAGTTTAAATAGTAGCTTTCTCTTATTATTCACTATCATTACATTCCCATCCAGGGCTTAATATCTTCCAATGACCTTCAGGATTCTGGTGTTGACTGTAATTTAAATTTCATAGGTACTTTCTGATTAAAATCCCTGTTTAAATTCTCCATAAAGGTCACATGCTTATATTTTCTGCAGCTCTTCTGTATTAAACTATTAAACTAACACATTCATTTTCGAGTTCAGTACTTAACAGGTCTGCACTGATACATACTGCCTCCAGGAGGTAGCCACATACAGGACCTGCCCTGTTTAGGACTGTCTCATGCATTGCGGTTGACTCAGTCCCTTTTGGTTCCCTAAAGAAAAAACTCTTTTTTATCCGAGGTGGTGAAGTTAACCAGACACGCATTTGGCAAACCAGCTTCATCAGTCTTCATCCTTGAAGTCTTTTCTCTTGTAGAGCTAAAAAAACACCAATTGAAAACAGTTCAGATAAAGAATATATCTCATCTTTCTGTCTGCTTAATCTGCGAAACCCATTAAACCAGAGATTTGCAAGTGAATCAGATGCTTCTACATTATCTGACTGAATTTAGTTTTTTTTTTTTACTTTCTAGCAGCGTCCCCCAGAAGCCAGTAAATCTCCTTTTTAACTGAAGCACATTTGGGTATGTTCCAAGCTCCTCGCAGACGGTATTATTACAGGTTGTCATTTTAACTTGTAGAGTTTGCTCAGTTCTTGCTTTTCCAGTATATCAGGTTTTTTTTTTTCGAAAAACCCCCGGAGAAGTACATCATTAAAGGTCCATCTTATTTCACTGTAAGTTCAGTCGCAGTTCATTTGCATTTCCTTCCGTCTTAAGTCCGAGTATCCAATTAGACACGATGAAAGGAACGACTGAGTGTCCGTTTCTCACAACACACAAGTGCTTGTTTTTCTTTTTTGGGAAATCCAGACATCTTAACCGAAGATGCTTTGACAGGATGTGCTGGCTTTGTCTGACATAAAGTAGGTGATATAGAGATTGTCATATGCAGTCATGTTGCACTGAACTGTAATATGACTTACTTCCTGAACCCCCCCCCCCCCCCCCCCGTACCCTCCACACACATATTGCCCTGTCATTTCCAGAGGACAATCCTCCTCTTCCTTACCATGTGTCCTCCAGCCGTCCTGAAGACTTGCTCTTATCCTCCACTCATTGGCTCCCAGTCACTAATTACACACACACACACACACACGCACACACATACACACGCACACACATACACACACACAAAGGTGCACCTACACACACACACACCTCATTAGCGATCACTCTAACAATACTCTCTCCCTGAATGCCCTCTCAGAATCTCTCTGATGGTTAGTAATTCTCTCTTTCTTTCTTGCACTCAATGTATGTTAGTGTACGCAACCCCCCCCCACCCACCATCCCCGTGTGGGTTACGTCTCCCTGGATTCATTTTCATGGAACTGTTATCTGATATTCACACAGGACACATGGGACTCCAGGAGGAAGGACAGGAAGAGAACAGAATGTCAACAAAAACAAGATGAAGTGAGAAAAGATAAGATGAAAGAGGAAGTGTGTTAAAGTTAATAATGAGTACGATGGGTGTACCTCAGGGTTCGGTGTTAGGTCCCGTAGTTTTTAGCTTATAGAGCTGATCTTCCACAACAGTAACATGGGATAGAATTGATTATATATGCTGATGACAAAATCATGTCTTAGTTTGATTATTGGCAAGACAAAAACATGGGGGATGGGTTGTCGGTCGTTCGATTCCCGGCTCCTTAGGCAAGATACTGAACCTCCATATAAAACATAATTCCACCCAGTAGATGTTTCCAGAGCAGCAACAGAGATGTGATCCCTCACTGGCTTCCCACCATGTGAACATTGTCATTAAGGCACAAGGGTGTCTGCATTGAAAGGCAATACTTTTGCTCTGCTATGAATCCAGAAAACCTTCCATACAATCTACTCCCTCCAAAATAAGGCACAATCAACTTGATTAAAATGTTTCTTGAAACAAGAGTCACTTTTTCTCAACACTCAAGGAGCAATCTGCCTTATTCTATCTTCTTTAAAAAGAAAAACAATAATTTTACCGCACTGTTTGGCTTTTTTTTTTTTTAAAGACATTTTGAACTCAACAACCTACAAAATGGCTTTAAAGACGTGTATTTTTGCAGAGACAGACTCACGTTAGACAGTGTGTCGTGGTCACTAGATGGTTATTTTCATAAGATGATCCCACATGTAGTTTTTACACTGTGAGGTGAAAGTGAATGAGCACAGTCTGTCATATTTCCAACACTGTACACAATCCTTACAGTCGTCGGTGGAATGTGGCTCTCCCACATTGCACTTTCTCTTATTGTTCTTAATGAGACGGTCTGGTTCCCCCGTCCTCGTTTCATTCTGTTCCAAGTTAGCGAAGGGTCAATAGGGATGCATAGCTGTGAGGAAGGGGCCATTGTGTCCAGTGTAAGACAAGCAGGACTAATCATTGTACAAGGCGAGTCTGGGCCTGTCTGAACCGAGGAGCGGTTTCGCTGGCTGTTACCAGTCAGTCGAGATGGTGTGATGGGGTATTATGACTCAGCATAGGTGGATGAGAGTGACATGCACACGCAGTAAAGGTGAAATCACAATTACTGTGCAGTTGGTTTTCTTTGAAACTAAATATTGCTTCTGCAGTTTCGTTTTTTTTAGGTTAAGGGCTCCGTAATAGTTCATTTACAACAGGTGCATTCATTTGTAAGACCCAGGAATAACTGCTGGTTATTCTAGTGTATATTAAAACTCTTCTTTTATCGGAAAGTTTTCATCAACGTTTGAATGTTTGATACGTTTTTGTTTTATTTTCCCACTACACGGATAATTTATATTTTCATGTAACTTGTTTTTAATTGCTGTTTTTATTTCTTACTGTAAATCACATAGTAACTTTGTGAAGAAAAGTGCTATATAAGTTTATTATATATTATTATTATTATTATTATTATAATTTACATTTCTGTTCATGCAACATCCCATGTGACAGTGAGAGGACACATAACAATCCACTTCTCTTCTATTGTTTGTCATCGTTTTATTGGAAAACTGCAAAATTTATAACGAGTATTGGGATGTTACTACACACACATACTCAGTACAACTTTGAAGTTCTTGTACTTGAGTATTTCCACCTTGGTTCACTTGGTTATATTTGTAGATTGCTTTAGTTACTACCTGATTAAGTTTAGTTTAGATTTAATATGTGGAAAATATGTAGCATTGTTACAGATTAATTTACTCAACGGTATTTAAAATACAGTAGTTAAGAATAGCTCCAACAACTACAACAGTATATGCAACTTACAAATGAATGCACCTGTGATAATAATGTAATCATGACACAAATCTATAGATAGATGGATAGATAAATACTTTATTTATCCCCTAGGGGAAATTCATGAATGGCTGTATTGGCATACAACAATCAAAGAGAGAGCTGTTGGTGACACAGCATGACAAACAGCTCACTCCAAACTGACTGCTTGCTTGCAAGAACAAACACTCACATTCCTTTATGTCTCTTCATGGTTACCAGTTGAATTTGTTGTTGGGGGGGTAGTTCTCAACATGACCCAATGAAACTCCAGGAGAAAATGTTCAAATAAAAACTCCATCGGGCTGGTGTAAATGCAGCATGACATACCTTGCACTCTTCAACACATTAACCAGCGCAAATATGCAAACACACATATTCACACATGTCCTTCCTCCCCAAACTAAATTATATTAACTTCAACTTCTATAAACCTTCACGTCTCACAGCAGGACATGGTGTTCCACTTGCCTGAGCATGGCCGAGGGCCATTTTTGTTGGTCAATCATCAGCGTTTTCTGCAGCAAGACGACCGTGAAATAGGATCCGATCCCGAGACTTCCAAAAAAATAAATAAATCATGCACTGTATGTTTGCCTCTATTTAGATATCTAACAAATTTATGCAAAGAGAAAGCAGTCATCCTGTCTGATCACAATGCAAATAAACCTCAATCATCGCGATTCCAGTTCTCGAAATGTCTTAACATCCCATCTCTCTCTTTCCTCATCTTCCTCCATTACTCCTCCAGAGGAACAAATCAGAGCCTCCCCTGTCCGAGATACAATTTGACAACCAAATCACTGTCTCAGGAAGGCACCAATGCGCCATAAGATGAGGCCCGACTAAACACTATCATCAACGTCCATATAAAGTGCAATTTTCTCCCTTACTTTCTGTTTCTGAAACTTGCTTGAAAATTCTCATGTTGATGGGCTACGCTATTGATTGGTCTCCTTCCTTTGTGAAAAGAGCCTTTTCAGCGGGAGTTTAAAATTGATCTTGAACTTCAGCAATCAGCTAATCATTCTCTGATAACTGAGAGGAATCAGACTCGAGTGTCTTAACGGTCTAGGGAGGAACTCGGTGTGAAAGGATGAAGGATCTTGTGTTCGCCGGGTGAAACCAGTGGAAAATTCCACAGGCGACCCCCGCGCCTCCAACAGATCACTACCTCTGCCACGGCTTCTGTCAATACGTTTTAAAAAGGATTAAGGTTAAATCAACAGAAGACTCTTTCCTCTCATCGCTTGTCGCTAGACATCTGCAAACTCCACTTGGGTTTGTTATTGTTATCATGTGTCTTTTTATAGGAGCTCTATTTGTGTCAAGTAGAGAGAACACACACACACACTCCGCTCTGTACGCAACCTGTACTTGTCAGCTGTTTAATCTCAAACTCTCCAATCTGTTTACTGTGGGTCACCTGCGTCAATAATGGTTGGATGCGCCTCTTCCTCAAGATAAGCACCTCGCTCTTTGTTTCCTCATCTCGCTCTCTCTCTCTCTCTCTCTCTCTCTCTCTCTCTCTCTCTCTCTCTGTCTGTGCAACAGAGCGACGGAGGCGCAGATTTTGTAACAGAAAAATGCCAATAAGAGTGACTGTATCATATATCACAGCTTTTCGTGCGACGGTTGGATGTGTATTTGTTCTCATAAGACTTACTGGTGAATATCTTCCTTTTGCGTCTTGGCTCTGCGCTGCCATCATCTTTCATTTCTGACAGGCTTTGTGGCATCGCCGGGGCAAGCTTGGGCTTGCACAGCCAGCCCTCCCAAGGTCTGAGGCATGCACACACACACACACACACACACACACAAACACAGATGCACACACATTCATACACGCAAACACAACCTCTCCTCCAATCAAATGGAGACCTTGTGAATGGTCTACAACTAAATTACTGATTTTTGGAGAGAACACAGCTCTTCAGACGAGGCCAATCATGTGTGGCTTCTGCTAAAGAGGCAACAGTCGCCTGCTAACCCGTCTGACCTCCAGCCATCGTCAAGGAGAGGGGGCAACATTTTGTGGCAGCGGTTTTATTTTTTTCTTCTTTTTTTTCCATCTCTAATTTAGTAATCATCAGTGCGAGGCAGAATCATCTCTAGAGTTTGTGGGGACGGCTGTTGTTCAAAGGTGGATGAAACATTTTTTTTGGACATTTAGCGTCACAAGTTTCAGTTAGAATCTTTCTAAAGGTGGATGAAAAATAAAATACTAACATGCTGATTGGAAGCACTCAGCCTGTTATTACCATGTCTGGTTTTGAAACAATCTGGTCATAATCGCCATTTCTTTTATTCTTCCTCTCGAAGTTAAACACAGAACAATTTGTCCTTAACAGTTTTCCTGTCCATTCAAACTGCAGCTCTATCCTATTGGGTACATAAAACCAAACCCCTCCCTCCTCACCCCTGACAAAACCAAGTACATAAACCCAACAGCTCTACCATCCTGCCTCCTTCCCCTGGTATTATACCCGGGCAGACACAACAAGCGTGATGCTGGGTGTTTACGGGGAGGGGGACCTAGCCGGTCCTGCCAGGCTCTTTATGGGTCCGGGGTGGGTTGCAGCAGTGAATGGTCCCCTGCCAGTAGCCAGCGGTGGTCAGGGCTATACATGGGAGAGGGTCTCGGCAGGCAGCTATTGTAATGGTAAACGGGGGTTTGAATGGAAGAGGATGGGCAGGACACACACATAAAACAGAGGAAAACATGAGGAGGGGAGGGAGGGAGAGGAGACAAACACTCGACCACCTCAGAGATGGCACACATGTAAGCTAGCAGAGGGGTCTTAAACATCTACCTTTATGAGACTTCACTTCAGCCATTTAACACACTATATACCATCACCCCGTCCTTACCAAGTTGACTCCCTTTGTGACAAACACAAACCTTCAAGCCAAGGTAGAAAACTCTTGCTATTCTTCCGAGCACTAATGATCAACAAAAATGACCCTGACTATGCTATCTACTACTATCGTAGTGTATACTATACAGGTTAGCCTCCGCTGCCATGTTGACTTTGTCGATAAGCAGACAGGTTCCAAGTAGGTAACATTAGCTTTTACTGTAACACAGTTGGAACAACCTCCACTGAAAACACAGTGCAATCTGTATTACATGTGCAAACTCAGATGAAATGATTAAACTGAAGGTCCAGCCGACGCAGCTGTGTCCCATTTAATTGAGGTTGTTAATTTGCCTGCTTTGTACAATCATTAAAATGTATTAATTACAGCTATAAAATATCTGTTACCACATCAGACATAAATGGGCAGATGAGTATACAGTCTGTTTGTAGAACACCAAAAACCTTGGCAAACGAAATGTATTAGTAATGTGGCTGCTGAGGCAGAGCGGGTTGACAGTGCTGCAGCTCTGCAACGCTTCCAGTGGACATTCAAACTGTGAAGGAGACGTGATGAAGACAAAACCACAATGCTGCGCAGCTGCATCCGGGGGGGGGGGGGGTTATGTTACAGGCCACTATATATTCACAAGGTGTTTATTGTTGCTGCTGACGCTGCAGAACTTCACTCCTCTGGCTGATTTATATCACACCAAAACCTTGTATTTATTTGTTATAAAGGTAAAACCGCTGTTGCACATTTTTGGACGGAAGCATAATAGGAGCATTTTTCAGCTGCCTGCTCAGAGCAGGGAGGGCAGAGGAAGGGTTAAAAGGCTCTGGCTGCCTGATAATCCTCCGCCGTTAAAAGCCCTCCAGAAAGACGTGACGTGTGTGAGGTAATCAGTAAAAGATTCAAGTGTGGCAGTGAGTGTGTACACACACACACACATACACACACACACGGACACACACACACACAGAAGCACAAACACTACTGAACGGACAAAAAGGGAGGGAAAAGACTGACTTGAGGAGGGAAGGAAAAGAGAATAAACACTCCTCCTCTCACTCCTTTTCTTTTTCTCTTTTTCGCTCAGCCCCTTTTTTCTCCTCCTCTTCGTTCTCTCACTCCATGCTGTGTCAATACAATGTCACAGAAATTGTCACCAGAGTTCCCTCTCTCAATAAAGCGAACACACACACACACACACACAGTCGGATCCGAGGACTCCTGATATGACCCCTTTCCTTTCTTCTCGGTCTTGTATTCGTCGGCCTTCTTCTTGTTCTCTCCTTTTCTACTTGTGTTGTTCGCTGTAGGCCGTCTTTGTGGGCAGTCAGACCACCTTGTGAGGTACACCTCTCTCTCTCTCTCTCTCTCTCTCTGTCTCTCTCTCTCTGCGGTCGTGACCATACTGATAAAATTACCAACATTTTCTATCCAACCACTCTGTTGGCATTTTCCACCGTTGATGACGTGTAATTTAGAAAAACATGCCTCTCGAAAGTTATAGGTGGAACAAAACACTGCGCTTTAGAGTAAATGTTAACTTTTGAAAAACTTCGGCATAGCGGCAAACTGTCTGTCACCTCCAGATAACGTAAGCTTAATTCTTACACTGTCATGTGACTGAAAGGAGGCTTCACGACTGGGGTTTCTCCCGCTGTAATGAAGCAGATTATCTTACGGCGTACGTCACCCTTTCACTCTGTGTCTCTGCTTTTTGCAGCCACAGGAGTGACTTCGACATTTCATCCCAAATATATTCACTCAGAAATTGTCATCACCATAATTCCTCCCCTCCCCGGCTGGGGTGGACCAATCAGTCTGTGGCAAACGATCTTCAATTGCCCTCTGTGTCATAGCATCAAGCATTCAAAACTTGGCATTTAGATGTTAAATTGACTGTCACTGATAATGGGATTGTGTTCATTCAACCTGAGTGCTACGGGAGGCAGCACAAAGCCCATGAAACTGCCAGAGAGAGGGAGGGAGTGAAGGGTAGAGAGGCAACACTGACCTCATTTCCCACTAAAGTACATATTCCATAATTAGTATTTAAGTAGGAAATATCGATGGTTAGTAACATAGGTGAATGAAAATGTTTAGCCAACACCAAGTCCAACAATAGTCGCTGTTATCATTCCTCCTGCCCGTGCTGATGATATTGTGACACAACAACACAGTGAGAAAATGGAGGACATAAATGCGAAGCTAACACGCCAGCTTTCTGTTCACTACGATACTAATTTGAAGCTGCCTGTTTTTTAGATTAGGTAAATGATGTCAGAGTACGACAGCAGAAATTAAAATTTTCCGTGTCGTTTGTTTTTTTCTTGGAAATTGTTTAATAGTGTGACACTTAAAGGAGCTATTATGTTATAGTACGTTTCAGTTTCAGTACGTTTTTGCTGTCGCTACACAGCCAACATCAGCTGTTTACTTACTGGTCTAGAAGAAACGTGAGTTCAGAATCAAACTTTATTCTTTTACTCATCGAAGCTGTGGAGAGCAACAGCAATGTTAATTCTTGCATCTATCATGTCTTTTCTTCTACAGGAGTTAGCATGCTAACCAGCTAGCTCCGGCCCATTTCTCGACTCACTCACTGTTGCCTTCAAATCTGTCCTGAAGAAGAAGAACTGAGAATTGCTCTCAGTTTGAACACAATTCTTTACTTTTTGTTCTACCCGTTAGCATCTTTGTTTTGTTTTAAAGTCTACATTTAGCATTTTTAGCTTTAGTTTCTGTATTACTGTATGTGCTCAAAAAGGCAAAAGCATGTTCCTGGCTTACGCACTTGCGTTACACGCTCGCACTCAAACACACACACACACACACACACACACACACACACAGCTCTGTGCCCACTGCAGTTTGCGGGTAGTTGGCCTCTTCCCTGCAGCCTCCCAGAGGAACACTGATGTTAACTGGCATTGTTGGGGGGCTGAGCCGAGGGTGGTTTTTAATAGCTCATGATTACTCTGGAGAGGGGAGCCCATAATTACAACCACAAATGATTTCACGCCCCTCACCCCCATGATGTTCTCTGAACCTAATCACAGGGAAGCACAGAAGGGGTTTAGCGGAGGAACTGGAGCTTCGACAAAAGAGGTCTCCCCTTTGTTTGCTGACAGGAAATCGAGAAAATGAAATGTGCTGCGTTTCACCCGGTACGTGTACTGTGCCGCTGAGTGGAAAGTTTGGAAGAGTTCTTCTACTACTACGACTCCAACATGTTGATCTTACAAGTACCTGTTGTGGTGATAAGTGGTGAAGAAGTCAGTGATAACAACACAAAGAGCCTTTGGCTAAGTTCTTGCTAAGGTCCGAACATTTTTGAGTTTTTTTGTATATGATGCGTCATTTATATCTTCTATATATGGGATATTTAAAGTAAAAGACAGTTTTCTACTACAGTACCCGCATGCTGTTTATTATCCCAAATTTAAATGTAGGCATTTGTAGATGTAGACATATCACTGTGTCCCTTTCACTTGTGATTGTCTGTCTCTATCTTGCTCTGAAGCTTTTTGTCCACAGTTTCTCTCATACAGCCTCCTGACATCCTTTCATCTTCCTTCCCCTCCATCCCCTTCAAAAGCTTGAGAAGGTTTATTTGTCATTGCCTCATTTGTGTTTGCTTCTTTTGTCCATTAAATGCAGACTAAGGGGTTTCCACACTAACCACAGTGAGACAAGCACAGCGGTGCAACAGGGGCAAATTGCTGCATTGTAGAACGATGGTGCACCGTCAAGGCAATTTATTGTCATTTTTCTAAGGAAATATACGAACATCTTGACCTTGGTGTCCTCAAATGTGGCAAAAGTCTTGCAGACACAGTCACAGACCTTCACATGCTTTGATACTACTTCACAATGAAACAGAGTTAGCATTCTGCCCACACATCTCCTTCGCCCGGCCCATGCCAGCCAGCCAGCTAGCCAGCCAGACACACAAACACACAATAGCCAGACTACATGTCCTTAAAGGAGGTGCGGACAAACAGAGGAATGCTGAGGAGAGGATGGTGCAAACCGAACGTCTGCCCACATCAGCCAGCTCTCAATAGAGATTGGCCAGGAACGCGTAAACTGGCCCCCGCAGGAGTAAAATAGTAAAATGGGGCTTCTCTTCTTCTTCTTCTGTTTCATTGTGTGACCCAAGTCTGAAAGAGAAAATGCTGGAACGTGAACAAGTGTCTCACACTCGCCCCAAAGCTTTAACATTTACTTACATTACTGTTACGCTTCGTGGGCAGTAAGCATGGCGCTGTAAGCCGGAGTTGTTGTTTCTTGATACAGTACAAGAAAGGAACCAATAAGAAGGAGCGACAGAAGTGGTTCCTAACCTTCTTCTGTCTGATGTACCCCACATCCCTGTCCCAGATGAACTCAAGTACCACTTCAGTACCTCTTCATCAGCGCCACCCATCATGTCCAAATGGATGTTATTAATTACTTCAATAACCTATAGCCTTTTCACAATTTCCAATACTTTTAACCAAGTTTTTATTTCAGCTGTTTTAAATAATTTCCTCAGTACTTTTAGCTTACTTATATATATATTTTTTTATCTTACTTACCATTTTTCAATGTCATTTGGCTAACTATTTCAATAATGTAACCATTAGCATAAAGCTGTCAACCATCCTACTTCTTTCATTGTTTATTCACTACGTTTAACCTGTTTTAACTATTTATCCATTTGTTCCAGCTGCTTTAACAGCGAATCTACCACTTTTAACTCAATGTTTTTAGCTTACTTACCATTTTTTCATTACTTTTGGCTAATTATTTCAGCTGTTTATCATCAGTGTTAGCCACTCCAACCAGTTTTCTACTTGTTTTAGCTTATTCACCATTTATTTTAGATATTTTGACAGCTAATCCATTACTTTTAATTAACTCTAACCTCTTACAAACTAGTTTTCACTCTCTGTGTCCTTGACATACTAAAATACTGCAATAAAACAACAACAACCTTTAAAACTCCATGGTATAGTCACTGTGATATTTACTAAGATATAACAGGTTTTTCAGGTACTGGATATCTAATTTTAGAGCAGTATCCCTTGTTTCCTCCAGCAAAACACAAGAAACATTTCGTCTCACATTTGCTTCATTAACATTTCCCCTAATGACGTTCTCCGTCCTCAGTGTTGGAGGTGCCCCAGCTGTCTCCTTCAGTAGAAGAGTAAACAAGCTGAGAGCTCTCTGCGGCCGTAGACACAGATCGCCGTGGCCTGTTACTCTCCCCACCACTAATTGACCATCGGCCAAAGGACAAACCTCAGCCCTTCTGCTGCGTCCCTCCCTCCCTCCCTCCCTCCCTCCCTCTCATCCTCTCATCCTCTCTTTGTGCATCTCTCCCCTCACTGCCACCTTCCTCACCGCTCGCATATCCCGTCTTTCATCTGCTTTCTCTAAATGTATCAGTCGCTCTGTCTCGATCTTCCCTTCCCTTCATTTCCTTTATTTCATATTCTCCTCTCTCCTTTTGCCGTCCCCTCTGTCTGCCAGAGCTGTCTGCAGCCTTGCATAATTAGCTGGACCGAGCTGCAGTGAGTCTGGTCCAGGTCTGGCTCGGGCTCAACCCGGCTCATTACGGAGAATATGTCTGTCTGTCCTGCCTCCTCCTCCTCCTTCTCCTCCTCTGTCTCTTTACTGTCAGGGTCTATACAGGGTCAGTATGTGGATTCAGATGGTGAAAAGACACAACAATGTGCCTCTGGGATCAAAGACAGAGACAGAGAGAAACTGGCTATGTTCACACTGAACTGATGGTGTCCCTTTTCAGATTTCCTGTCCTATGTGGGACAGTCTTGTTTTTTATTGTAATTTTATTTTGTTTTGTTGTAAGTTTTATCGTGGCAAAATACGGAATCTATAGATGGGTAGCACATAATATTCTATACCTGCATATTATATTAGAAATATGTTGAGAAACCATGGCAGTTCATTGGATTAAAGAGTGATGCAACTGGGCTTTCACAGCAGCTTCACCCAGCTAGCATTAGCATGATGGAGCATAAAATCTTTCAAGTGTGTCTGAGACTGTTTGGACAAATTGACCCTTAGCTAAGGCCCCTCCCTTAAAAAGTGATTGTCCAATCACAAACACAAAGGTGTAAGGAATTGATTTAACTGTGTGTAACCTGAAGTAGTATATCTAGCTAATGAGCTTAGTACTTAGTAGTAAAGCTAATTCAGCGTTACCTCTAAAGATTATAATTAGCTAACTATATGCCGTTGTTGGGGATTACATGTTATGTCATTCACAGTGCATTATTTAAGGTTGGTTTATAGTCTTATAGAACTAGTTCTTTGAAATCAAATGTGTTAATTTCGTTCCGAACAGCCACGGTGGAAGCGGTTTTAGAAAGTTTTAGAAAATGGTGGACATAGACTAGTCCCTGTCCAGCTTTTAGACAGACTGTAAGTCCTGCTTTACACACTTCCTGGGAGCTGGTTCTGGTGCTGCCTTATCAGAATTCAGAGTAAGGTCAACACAACGGCCCCTCTTTGGAGACATACCACTTCAACAAAAGGCTGATTTCAGTGGTTGAATTTTAGGCAAATTTACAAAAGAGAAATCTAAATCCCATTCTCCTTGTCCAATATGAAAAAAAAACATTTTGATTGGATAATATGCTGTATTTTTTTTTCGATTAGTAGCTGACTATATTGAATTCTCTGCTGACTGAATTATGCCTTGATATCTTGGCACCACAGACTTCTGTCACTTTCAAAATAGCCACAAAGCAAGCACTTCAGCATTGTGCATGAAGGCCTGTGAATGTAACCAAGGAGCAACAGGCGGGACAATAACAAGACTCTTAGACTCATACAAATTGTCTTACCATGCATGGAGGGCTTTGATACAGACTGAGAAACAACAACTGTGTCTTTTTCATGGCATCACAGTGGACTGTATGTCTTCTGTGTCATGTTAAAGAGGCCTCTCTGGCACAACTTGTCTCACACTGTGCTACCACTTCTCACATATCTTTAAAACGGATAAAAGAGTGAAGGTCCAAATTGATGCTCAAGGGTATAAATTCACAAAAAAAACAAACAAAAAAAAGGATTGGCATTGCAATAATAACTTACCACACAAAACTCATGATAAAAATGAAGTTGAATTATATTTAAATCACAAAGTACAGCTGCTGCACAAGAG
Organism: Seriola aureovittata; assembly: GCF_021018895.1. Taxonomy (NCBI): domain Eukaryota; kingdom Metazoa; phylum Chordata; class Actinopteri; order Carangiformes; family Carangidae; genus Seriola; species Seriola aureovittata. The sequence continues at coordinate 3,737,258 of NC_079384.1, forward strand.
GAAAATATAGGAGACCTTCACAGACACAGCATTGTACATATACATTGTACTTTCCATTGAAAGCTGAACAATTACTCCGGTGTGGTTCCATTGTCTGTGTGTTCAACCACTGTGGAAACTGTCAAGGCTTGAAGGAGAATAAGAGCTCATCAGATAATGACGAGTTGGTTGTGTAACATTTGAGATTCTGCTCATGTTTATACTGCTATGAATACATTTTATTCCACTACTATGAATACATTTTTTTTTTAACATTTGTATCATGATCAACAACACAGTGTTGTTTTTTTTTTTTTTCCAAATCTGTGCTGAATTTCTGCACAAATAGTTCCCCAACAGGAGTTTATGAAAAGGTGAATGGACACTAGTAAACATGCCTAAATCTGCATGTTTTCTACATGAGACAGGTCTATTTGGAGCGGCCTCACTCTGCAGGTAATCAGGGAACCTGTCAAACAAATAAAATAAAATAAAAAATAAAATTAACTAGGTTGCTTTAAAGGGGATATTTGTAAGTTTCCTATGTGGCTGAATATGGTTTCTTGCCAGGAGCAGACGGCGGTTGATTGTCCATGACAAGAGCTACGCCCTCGGAGCAGCGCTACTTCTTCAGGGCAGATTGGAGGCTACAGTGACAAGAGAGGCTGAGGCTAGCTGGTTAGCGTGCTAACTTTCGTAGAAGGAAAAAAAAAAACGTGATAGAGACAAGAGTTAACATTGGTGTTGCTTTCCACCACTGGAGACGACTCTTGGTGAGTAAAATAATGAAGTCTGATGAACTCGCAACATTTTTTTCTAGACTGGTCCGTAAAAAGCTGTTAATGCTAATGCTGGCTACGTAGCAATAGCACAACTTACAAATAGCTCCGTAATGCTTTCAGCCATGCTAACGGAGTGTTGGTCTACAGCGAAACGTCTTGGCTAGCATCATCATCAGGTGCACGACCAAACTGGTTTATGACTAGGAGGACACATTATGGATTCTGCAGATGGATCGCAAAAGACACCTTAAGTCTCCCATTCCCTGATCGTTGCATATTGTGAGATAGTCGATCAATTCCGATACCGCGGATCACTTCGTGCATTTGTCATGCTAACTGAGTGTCAATTTGGATTAAACTTTGATGAGCAATGCAATTCACTGCAGCATGTTCAAGAGGAGAACAATTGACCCAAGGGTGCACTACAATTGCAGGTCACGCTAAGGTTACATTTCGTTAGGCCACTAATTGGCCATGAAGGGCACACCGCGTCATTAGGGACAACATGTTTACTCTCACCTTGTTTTTTTTTTTTTTCACAAGTTATTCTTTAATTACTGATAATAACTGTAAACATTCTATTATAGCTCATTATAGACTGTTGCTGTAGCTCAATTTGCAGTCATACTTTTTGTTTGATAAACTGTAGCTTACTTGACTTAAAGTGACTTGATGTTCACATCATCATGTCCTAAGACAAAGTGCTGCCCACTGTACTGTCTTTGTTCATAGTGTCATCTCCCCATGTTACACCATCACCTGTATCCCCTCTGTCATCACTCATACTGGCTCGTTCTGCTCCCAGCATCCTTCTCTTCAGTATCTTCCCCTCTCTCAATTACCTCTTGTCTCTCTCATTTTCCCCACTCTTATTTTCTCCAACTCATTTACAACTCTCAGTCGTGTCTTCGCCCCACGGTGCTGCCTCTGATCTGTCTCCTCTCTGTCATGTCCGCGCTGTTCTTTCTTCACCCCTCGCTCCATCTCCTCCTCCCTCTCAGTCTCTGTCTCTTTCTCCCTCTTCTTTTGCTTCTTTTTTTTTTCCCCTTCACCTTTTCCCAGCGGAGGTCTTGGATCGCTTTGTTCTCCAGTGGCTAATTTGACTGTTCTACTTGCCAACCCAGCAGCGGGAGCTCCATGAGTGTGTGTGTGTGAGTGTGTGTGTGTGTGTGTGTGTGTGTGTGTGCGCGTGTCAACGTGCTGCACTTCTCCCCTGCCAGCTGCTGTTATACAACACAAGTTCTTGCCTTTACACTCAAACACCTCACTTGCCAGCAAATAAACACACACATATAGGCACGCACACACACACACACACGCAATATAAGAGCCTTAATGTGGGCCAACATGAGTTTTTTTTTTTAATCACTGTTTCATTCAAGCATTTGACTGTTTACGTGGATGTGTGCAGGCTTTTCCTCCATCAGCATTCATGTGAACTGTGATGACACTTGAACTGATTATACTTTGTGCTGTATATGTTTTCTCAGGGTTCATAAAGATGATCATTATATGAGGTTTAAAATGTATACGTCTCCTCCTCCAGTGACTCTCTACATGACAGACAGGCGGACAGGCGTGAAGTTAAAGCAAAGCAGCGATTGGTTCCAGCGAGCAGTCTAATCAGCCATCAAGCATGAGATCCTTAAGTGGCTTCGAAAAGGAGAGAGAGAAAGAGACACACACACACACACATGAAAGCATATCTACTCACACAAATCACATGCAATACTGAAAGCCACATACAAATGCATATGTATAAATCAACAGACACAGTGATACCTATCACCCCTAATGGGACTGCTTTGAACGCAGAGCAGCAGAGCACATGATGTGCTAACAGACTGATGTGCTAAGCACATATCCACACAGAGTCACACACACGCACAAATACAAACGGCTCATATGAGCCTGATATCTTACCTGTCAGAGGCAGGTGTGTTCCCAGACGACCCAATCAGTTTTAATTAACCCCTTGTGGTGGAAGGTGGATGGAGGGCGGGTGTGGGAGGGAGACAGGAGAGCAAGAGTAGAGGGAGAGAAAACCAGCTGAAGGGAAATTTGTGCTTGTCATTGCAGGAGAGATGAGAGAGAGCGAGAGAGAGAGAGACATGGGAATTAACAGTGACAAAAAGCCAAAAAAATATCCTCACATTTCCATGTAATTCCTGGAAACTTTCCTAATAGTTTTCTAAAAAAAAACAAACAAAAAAAGCTGCTATTTAGTTGTAAATTTCTAAGATATTTCCAAGAAAGGCAGGTGCAACAGTTATTACGTCCCTGCTCCTCCTAGAAAGAATATTTACTATTTGGTTAATTTATTATCTGTAATCTACACTTTTACAATGTAAATTTGAAGTTGTGTAAAATCGTCGAATTTTCAAACATTACACTCGGGGCTAAATGACAGAAACAGACCAGATTTAGCCGATAACAAGATACACGTGCTCAGTTGGGTGCGAGTAATAAATGTTCTCAGAAAACTCATCCTGTCTGCTGATCCTTGCACACATCCGAAATAACAAACCGATGCTGATGTATCTCCTATAATCACTATGTGCCTACTTTTGAGACTCGAGACCTGTGTTGAAAACATAGTTATGTCATACATACCTGTGAGTATGAATCTCAAAACAAGAACAATTGGAGATTTCCCTGTATAGGACAATTTAAAACATTGCACATTTGGTTGCATATCTCATCTAAAATATCTCAGGTGTGGTCATTAATTTTTCATGCCTCTGACTGATCATTTCTAACAATGACAACGCTCATTAAGGGGCTGTTCAGCTCACTCAGGCTCAGGGGACCCAAAGCTCACCTGTGGCGCTCCAACATAACGAAGAGAGTTTCACTGAATCTAGGAATGTGATGATTTTTCCCTCCAAGTTTAGGTTTTTTTCTTACAGACTGACGTCACCGGTGAGATTTCCCCACACAGGCAACTTCACCAAAATGACTGAGCGCTTATGAGGAAAATGAACATGAAAAATTGTTTTTGTGCCTAAAATGTCATGAAAGTAATGAGTGGAAAATGGTCATTATCTCAAGGAGGAAATCTGCCTGGCAGCTCAGAGAGCAGAATTAGCTGTTACCTCCAGCGATGTGGTCAGAGCCTTGGATGATATAAAGGCTGTGGGTGGTTTTCCACTGGAACTGCAGGATTAAATGAATGAACTCAATGAATGTCGCCGAGGCTCAGTGTTTGACATGCGTTTAGAGTTTCAGTTTGTGAATCGGTGACAGCTGATAGAGGAGCAGACTGATGGTCTTTTAATGGAAAATGTGTCACGTCGTTTATGTTTTCTACCGTTCGTGATCCCATGTGGCCGGTCAATAACGCTGATTAAATCCTGTATTGATGCAGTTTGTCGGGAGCGAAGCACCTACTTGGTCACACTGCGGTCATCTCTAATAACACCGCAATCTGAAGTTTACCACTGTGCGTACAGGCAAATTGAAGCCACTGTGTAATCTATACACCACAGGTTGACAATCTGTAGCTGCTCTGTAGCTTTTGATCACATCATATTATCTTCATCAGCAGAAAGAGTATACTCAGCTTGAAAGTTTTAAGCCAAAGTATACATCACAGGTTTTTAAAGGAGTACTCCACTAATTTTGCAATTTTTATCAGTTTAAAGAAAATGATCAAACTCAGTACAGCAGAGCTTTTTCTATTCCATGAATTCTGACTCCTGTGACATCATTCAGGGAAATGTACAGTATGGACCTTTTTTCAGGTATGAAGGACGTGCAGACAGACTTTGATGTTTAAGATCAGTGAAGTTCCCCTTTAAGACACATTTACGTAATTATTTTTATTGCCTTTTAATGAATCTAATGTAGTCGTGCAATGTGAACTGATCAAAGAACTCCTTCATGATGAGGTGGGCTACAGTAAAGGAAGAAACCTTTAGAGATATAACAAATGCAGATGCTTCTACCCGGGGCACAGGGGCTCACTAAATGGTTGAATGACTATGAAAATGGTGTGTCGTGTTAGCGCTCTCCGCCATCAGCCTCGAAACTGTTCTGTCACCGTCTGCATCTTCCCTGACTAATGAATAGAGAGACGACAAAGGCATAGGGAGGCTGACATTGACACAATGACAGTCAGTGTTTGTATTGTGTCTTTTTGCGCACACCTTTCACAGACATGCATCCTCACCAACACCATGACCCCGCATCCATTATTAAAGGGTTTGTTGGTTAGCGCAACTAAGGCCCGGTAGATAGGGTGTCGCTCCGCAGTCATCCTTATGTAATCAGAGGTGATTTCCCGAGGATGAGGTCACGGTCGGTTAACAGACGTCAGTGAGTCACCGTTAAAGAAGCTGTTTACAGTGAAGTCTGTGACCCTCACATGTCGGTTCACGCGTGTGAATCTGAATACTCTGCTTTCGTTGTCATTGTAACGCTAAATTCAGACAGAAGAGCTGTGATATGTGATGTAGCTATATATGATTGTATTTTCCTTGTTCCTGAAATCTGTTTATTGCTTCAATGCTCTGAGGAAGGAAGGAGACGTTGCTGGGGGGGGGGAATCATGAGCAAGAGCTGGATCTGACATGTACTTTAGTGCATGGATTCTGTATGTGTCTTTGTGTGTGTTTTGTCCAAGAACCCCCGCAGAAAGTGTGTGTGTGTGTGTGTGTGTGTGTGTGTGTGTGTGTGTGTGTGTGTGTGTGCATGCTGTGTACAGCTCCCCCGGTGAGCCAAATGCTCCACTGCTTCACTAAGCCAATCGCAGCTAATCAAATAAGAGCCCTCAGCAGTGTGCAGACATAGGGAGAAGAATGGAAGAACATTGTGTGTGTGTGTGTGTGTGTGTGTGTGTGTGTGTCTGGAGGAGGGGATGGTGGAGGCAGTCTAGTGGCTTCAAGAGGTCCTGGATAGTAGGTGGGGGTGGAAGGACACACACCTGCACCACCCTGTACTGCCGTCAAAGACACACATATGCACGGCTGGATGCAAATATTCATGTATCACACACACGCTTTAACACACATAACATGCATAAATGAAGCTTTTGTGTGATATTTTTTGTTTCTTTCCTTTTCTGTACATCTACTCGACTATCTCAGTCTTCCCGTACCACATGTGGCCTTGAGGGGAGGATAAAAAAGAAAAGCAAATGCTGATGATGAAATAGTGAGAGACTTTTTCACTGCAAGGTCTAACTGATAGCTGACTGCAGATGGCATTTTGATTTATTCTAACTTTGTGGTTTAACCAAGATATATACCGACATATTTGTGTTTCAGAGGACAATAGACATCTATTTAGGATTACAAACTAGTGTGACACTGATCTTTAGTAAATTTAGCGACACAATACTCAGTGAGCTCACAGCTACAACAGATTGACTGCACAGTAAACACCTCCAACCGACCTGAGTCCGTTTGAAAGGGGCTATTTGTAGGTTTTCTCTGCTGCTGGGTGAGATTTCTTGCCGGGAGCGAGTGGTGGTGATTGAGTCTTGACAAGAGCTTTGGCTATTGTTGTCTTTATAGTACAAGAGCTAATAATACGCCCTATCTGAGCAGCACTACATCTTCAGGGCAGATTGGAGGCTACGGTGAGTCAGTATTAAAGTTACAAACAGGCTGAGGCTAGCTGGTTAGCATGCTAATTTCTGTAGAAGAAAAGACGTGATAGAGACAAGAGTTAACGTTGGCGTTGCTTTCCACCTCCGGAGACATCTGTTGGTGAGTAAAAGAATGAAGTTTGATTCAGTGTTTCTTCTAGACTGGTAAGTAAACATTTGCTGATGCTAACGTTGGCTGTTTAGCGATAGCAAAACTTACAAATAGGTCCTTTAACCTTTAAGTCACATGTTGCCGCGGAGTGTGCAAGTTGCTATAGCTAGCTAATGGCTAAACCACTGAAATAGCTAAAAGTGATGGATGAATGGTGGAAATAGCTCAAATTTGTGGATAAATGGGTAAAAAAGTTGGATAAAAGTAACAGATAAATTATAAATAGTGAGCTAAGAGTAATGATTGACGCTTCAATTGCGTAAAAAACTTTTAATTTTACAACCACTTGAAAATCGATTGAAATGAACACATGACAAGTTGTATCAATGAAGGGGTACTTGAGTTTCTCCGATAGGGACGTAGGAGTTCGTCAGACAAAAACAGTCCGGACAAGGCAGCTTGTCCATCTCAGACAAGACAGAACTCACAAAACATTCAGCTGCCTCCAGAGAAAAAATTTGCACATTGTAACTTGAACCTGGCGAGATGAACCGGGGCGCTACGATGTGTGTTCTTCGAAACCAGGAGTTTTTCTGGCCGAGAGTCAGGCAGCGCAGCAGGCCAGATTGAGAGGGTTGGTCCAGACTTGTTTTCTGCTCTGCTCCTTGGCACCGAGACTGACGCTGTGTGAGTGGCAGAGCTCCAGCGCTGTCCTGGCTCGCTTTCTACACTCTCGTCCATGCTCACCCTCCTTACACGCTGCCCTCTGGCTAGCCCTCTGTGTGTGGGCATGAGTGTGTGAGTGTTTGACCGTGTGAGGGGTTCATGCAGTTGTATCTGTGAGCCTGAGTCATCTGTGACCGCCTTTAGTCTGTGTGTATAATTGTCTCTGTGCTGCTAGCGTTTTCTGTGTGTATGTGTGGCAGCTGTGTGCCCTCCTCCTGTCCGCCTGTGGGACAATCAGCCGCTCCATGCGACCACAGAGACCGAAGGCACGGGGCAAGAATGTCTTTCAGTGACTGAACGCTAGATGCCAAGATGCACACACACAAGCCAAAATAACACACACACTCCATACACCGATACACACAGGTTGCTTCATTATTTGTCCAATACAAGTTATACAATTATATTGTGAATATTGTGTGCGTGTTCTTTATTTGGAAAGCTTGACTTTTCCAGGAAATGTTATGGAGCTTGCATCCCCTCAAGGTGCGGCCACACCAGCACTTGAAACACTGAAATCAATTCAATTTCAATAGAACCATCATGATCAGGGGAGTAATAATAAATTATCTTTATATCTTTCTGTTGTGATCACATCTTCAGAAGCTGCCTCAAAGAATCTGTCTTTAATTAACCACTTTATATAGAACCTGTGTCAATGTTGCCACTTAACCAGATATCAGCAATGAAGTGGAAGGGGGAAATTAAATGAAACTGAATCACATTAATTACTATAAATAATCAGAATGGTAGCCGATGTAAAAATAAAAATAAAAACACACACTTCCATTGTAGCTGATCATAATAAGCAGAGACCTGCAGGGTTATAGTTCAGAGGTGATACTGATGTGCACTTACATCTTATGTAGTGAAACAGTTAGATTTGATAAGACAATACAGACCAATTAGAGGCAATATGACATAGAGTTATATGATACTATACAAAACAGCATTGAATATGATATGTTAATAATAAATCTGATTAAATGAAATAATGAAATTGAATTTGATGTGATTTGATACAACAGACACACTCAGGTGCAATACAATAGTATATGCAAGGTGCTGAAAACACAATACCATATAATAAGTGTATATCAGATGTTAAGAGCTAATGGGAAACAATAAGACATATGACACCCATCATCTTCCCAGAGGAAACTCAGTTCACAACACCAACACAAAGCAGCCGCACACAGGAGTGGCTGCAGTTGACAGTCAGGTGATCCTCTTTGACTTACTGAGTAATGCCATTAGAGACGTGCAGTGTGCTCCGCAGTGGTCGACATGCCTTAACGGAGAAGGTTCTCCACAAAGGTAACCTCACTCATCCAGAGTAGCAGCAACACTGTAACTGAGAGGCAGGCCAAGACATACAAGAAAATTGTAAAGGTCAAGGTCCTCGTGGAAAAGGCACTCAGAGCACTCGGGAGCATAACAGATGTAATGGAAATGGTTTATGATGTTGCTGCAGCCTGCAGCAAATGTCCAATCTTGAGTATATTTTCTACATGTTCCGGCAACATCTCTGGAGAGAATCATTACAGAAACAGGCAGAGAGAAACAGGGCAGGAGGAAGAATAAGAAACACCGTGAATGTGAATGTGTAAGGGTGAATACGGTCTCTTTGGCCTTAAAGAAGCTCTATATGTAATTGTAATTGCTATCTGTTGTGTGTGTGCAGTTGTTTGTGCGCTCATTTTCACCCCTGCATTTGTCTGCACGACATGCTCTGAATAAATAAAAAATTAGCACATCAAAAACTGAAACAAAATCTAGAGGGTTTCTGTGTGGGTTCATGGCGCTGTGGCAAATTGGATATCCAGTTTTCATTAGTCTTCAACACATTTGGATGAATAAAGGCTCTTCTGGACAAAAACTCCACCAATATAAGGCTTTTGGATGGGGGATAATGCCATGAAACATTCAGTTCTTATAGTAATGATCCTATTCTTATTGTATGTAAACACTACCATGTGCACACTTTGACCACTTAGGCAAGTAGGTAAAACCCTAATCTCTGTCAATAAAAGAACCCCCCCCCTTCACCATACTACACTGCCGTCCTTTTATTCTAATTCACCATCCGCAGTTCCTTTCAAAATGGAACAGGCAATCTAAATGGAAACCTAATTAGCATTTCATGCATAAACAACAGTCTTCTAGAAAGACTATTTAGGTGTATTTCCTGCCTAAGTCCCTCCTCTCCTGTCAGAACAGGCTGGACAGGCATTAATGGATGTTTTTTTCCGCTGAATATCGTCCCAGTCTTTTTTCCCTTATCAATATGTGATGAGGGCTTGGAAACCAGAGATGGATGACAATTTCCCGCCAGTTCAGAGCGGTGAAGGTGACTCCGACTGGAGGTCTTTTCTTGATATATGTGTGTGATTCCTTGCTCCCATGCACTGATGAGGAAATTTGATTCATCAGCATGATCTAACACTTAACCTGTACATGTAATCACGCACACTCAGGGGTTCCTCGGGGGCTATAAAACAGGCTTAGGGCGTTCACCCGCTGCCACTTTTTTCTTTGTGCCACAATGAAGGATCTAATTAGTGAGGGCCCCCCATCATGTGTCTTCTATCTGCTCTGCCCCATAAAGAATAGCTCTGTGGCTATCCCCAATAAATGGGGAGTTGAACCCTGTGTCTATATCACGCTGGGAGGGGTGCTTCTTTAGCAAAGCTGGTTGACCCTGTTTATGCCTGACTCTAATCAGGAGCAGTCCAGAGGGTGCCACGATGGCAATAAAAGACAAAGTGCACCATCTTCTTTTCTGCCTTTGCCCTTTCCTCTGTGTAACCCTCCCGAGCTAACACACACATGCAGAAACACAGAGACTGATGCAGAGCCTCCCAGAGAGGCGCCAAGGAGGAGGTTATAAAGCATCATAAGCCAGGTTAGCCTACAGTGACAGCCCAGCTTGTTCCTCCTTCTTTGAGCAGGTCCGCGTGCTGGGCAGTCCCAGCCTCTCATCCAACCACGCTGAATAGAACCGCGGGGCTCTGGCTCCACAGAGATAGTGTTATCTGGGCCACCACGGGGCTCCGATCGCAGCCGTGTACACACACGCTCAGCGGGCAGCGCACACATCAGCGCGAGCACAGACAAAGAAACCTGTGGACCAACACAAACATTATGGGCTTATAATGTAACCACACACAAGCAAATGTGCACACGGTCGCAGACAAACAGAGACAAATGTGAAAGTTCACACATTACACACACACACGCACACACACATTTGAGTGTAACAGATGCCTCTTTAACCTTCAACTTGACAGCGATAGTCACACTGATGTTTCCTCTCCAACTCTGGAGGAGAGGCCGCTGACAGAGGTGACCCGTCGAGGCCTATAACTGGTATAAAGTGGCCTGCAGCCGTCACAGGATCGGCCTCTCTATCAGCTGGACCGATTTTCTCTGTGCGGGGTGGTCGGTGGTCGCACGCCTCGGCCTTGAATCTGGCCGCAGTGCCCGCTGTTTTAAGGAATCTGAGTTATTCCACCCATTCCTGGAGATCTCCACACATGACCTGTCGGCGCTGGGGTCGGGGGCCGCGAGCCAGAGGGACGGGGATAAGCCGCATTTCTCCCTTTTTCCCTCCAACAATTTCAATTAAAAAGAGATTTGAGGTGGAAAAGCACATTTTCATACAGGGCATGCAATGAAAATCCTGGAAAAGGTTGAGATGAGATGTGGTGCTAAGTTTTGAGGGCATTTTCAAACAGCTACAGGACCTATCTGTAATGCTCTGATAGGTGCACAGTCCATCCAGGTGGACACATGGCCTTAAACTATTCTGTAAATATACAACGTTAATCCTATATAACACATACATTTTGATTTCAAAACATGTATATGTGTTTTGCATGAGTCTAGCTTTAATTACCTCTGGACCAATCAATGTTTTCTGACAGTGACGTGTATTTATTTTCTATAACAGTAATTTGGAGTTGTATCAGGGAGTTTGTTTACTGTATCCTTCTTTTCTGACCCTTTATTTATTTATCTTTTCCATTTCTTTTATCCCTGAACCTTGTTTGCTTTTATACCTATTTTTGTAGGTTATTGATAGCTCTCCTATCAGTGTGGCCCCCGGGGACAGCACTGTCAATCTGTCAGCCAGGTTATGACTTTGGTCTAGACTGAAATATTTTGACAACTGATGGATGGATTGCGACAAAGTTTTGTACAGATGCTCATGCTCCCCAGAGGATGAATCCGACTGACTCTGAATCCCCTGAATTTTCATCTAGTGCCACCAGCAGGTCAAAGTTTCCACTTATCCAGTAAAATATCTACATCTACTGGCTCAGACATTCATGGTCCCCAGAGGATGAATCCTGGTGACTTTGGTGATCCTCTACTTCTCAGCATCATCAGGTCAACATTGCAATTTGTTGTCTAATTAGACGGATTAATATTCCCAATTAGCAATAGTGCTAATGCTAACACATCAAACTAAGATGGTGAACATTATACCTGCTAAATATTGCATATTATAGGCCTGTTAGCACATTGGTGTTAGCATTTAGCTCAAAGCACAGCCTCTCAAAGCTGTTGTAGACTCTTAACCCAGTTTGTTTGAACTGCTTTTCAGATTGTTGGATAGCTTTGGAAACTCCTGTGTCCAAACCTTCCCAAATCGACGATCTGACATCCACCCACTTCATGCTGTGATTGGCCAGCTGTGTGGAGGTGAGAGAGGAGCTAGGCATTGTAATTCTCTCTTTAGCTCTCTTTATCAATTCGTTACACAACGATTAGTGACACTTTTGAAGTGAACAACTGAGTGCAACACCATGAATGTCTCGCTGATGAGGCCGTCTGAAAATGTGCACCGTTGTATCCGTATTTAAACAATATTGAGTCTATGTAGTTTATAAGGTATAAACACTTTTGATTTCTATCATGGTCTGACAGCATGTCTTATTAGTCTTAGTCTTGTTGTTTTTCTCTGTTGCATGTTGCAAATATTTTGATGTTTAGTAAAGGAATATTTAGTTGTAATTAGCAACCGTTAGCATGCCATTGTGCTAAACTAAGATGGTGAACATGGTAGGCTAAATATTGTACTTGCTAAACATCGGCATGTTAGCACTGTCGTTGTGCGTATGTTGGGATGATGGTGTTAACATTTGGCTGAAAGCATTGCTGCGACTAAGTACTGCCTCCTAGTCTTGTTTCCTTTTTTCGTCTTTGTTTAGATCTTTGTTGCAAATTGTTGAAAAGTAAGAAATGAATACCATTATCTTACCTCATTTCCAACCTTCATCCTCCGCAGTCACTCAGGGGCTGAGTACAATTATGAGTTTTGTTGTCTGAATAATGACCATAGAGTTGGATACACAACTGACATGTAATGCTAAAGGTAGACTTTGCCATCGTCTACTGTATTACTTTCTGTCGTTCATGTGTATGTCTACTCCGTGTACGTTTGAAAACGTGAGGCAGGTTCAGACCTGTCTGTGCTGATTAATGATAAACCCTGATAGATCTTTTATCTCTTGACTGCACACACACAGGGTATGACCCAATTCCATCATGTGCACATGTTTTAATCTCTGATATAATCACAATGACAAGTGAAGGATACGTGTTTGAGTTACTGTTCTTTCTTTAATTGACACCATTTATTGCATCAAGGCATGATTGCATTTTTAAACAGCTTAAAAAAAGTACAAATGAAAATAATATGGTAAGATTAAAGAGTCCGTATCAAACTTGATCAATATGATACAATGAGAAAATCTGGCCTTTTTAAGAGTTGAATATTTGTATCACCTCATCATTTGTCACCCCAAACCAGCACTTATTATTCTCATACATGAGTTGAAATTCAGATTTGCGAAAACAAACCATACAAATAAAAAAAAGAAAAAGAAAGACATACACCAAAGTAATCAATAAGGGACAAAAAGAAATCCATCACCCAGTGACAGAAAAGCGCAACTCTCTTCGTATTAATCAACACAGAAACACAGATGAACTGCATATTCCTTATCAACAGATTTGGCGAAATATAATCAACAAATGCCCACGTACTTCTGTATACATTTGGAAAGAAAAAATTGTATATTTAAGCAAATAAAACTTATTGCAGTGTCGAGTTCATTGTTCAAAAAGAAACTGATATGGACAATTACAGCATATATGCATCATTTTCATTATGGTCAGTAAACTTCAGAAAACACCATTTTAATACCATAAAAAATAAAAACTAAACATCCTGAAAAAAAAAAGCTGTTTCGCTTTCCTAAAACTGCTGCCTATCAAAGTGCATAATGTTCGATTTCATGACTCAATTTCAGGTCGGCTCCTCTTTTTGCTTTGCAATACATAACTGTAGACAAATGGCAAATGTTCCTGCCCAGCTTTCACGCTATATACTTTAGTGAATATATATTAAATCAACTATATAACAAAGTCATAAGTGACCGATTTCTAATCTCAGACTATGAATTTTAAAGTTTTTCTTGTGTCCGTCCTGCTCTGATAGCTTCGTCTTTCCTCAGCACACGACATAGTACACAGTTGAGATGAATGGCTGATTTCACTGCATGTTAGTAAAAAAATGTTAAATGCTAATGTAGCAAAATAGTATCCTGTATGTCTTCTGAGACCCACTGTGACAGTGCTTGTTTGTAGGGAGTGCTTCGAGGGAGGGGTGTTGGGTTTTCTTCTGTCACTGGGGACAAATCGCTGTAGCTTAACAGTTCAGGGCCACCTCAGCACTCGTTTGAACACATTTCTCTTATTACCGACCTCCTCGTATTTGAGCTCTTATATAAAAAAAAAAAAAAAAATCCAACATAAAGGATGTCCTCTTTTGTTCACACAGTTTCTCCCTCGTGAAGAAGCCATTTGACGGAGGGAGATAACCCTTCTCGGTCTGCATGAAACTTTAATTTGGTTTATTGAAGTTACTCTGTTGTTTTGTCATTTCATTGTGCCTGATGTACCAGCTCTGCATCACGTTACACACCGCTTCCTGTCAATCACCTGACATCCTCGGGAAGAAATGGGGCTCTGTGCCAAGAGATAGTCTCTAATCACGTTACCCAACAAGATTTATAGTCAGATCGATGTCTTTTTATTAAGGGCATCTTTGTCAGCTGGGTTTGGAGCTCAAGGTTCAAGATAGGTTTGACATGATTGCGTTTATATTTTTAACCAAAAAAAATAAGTAAATGTTCCAAAAAATAAGTTACAGCTGCAGCGTATTGCAGGACGATTGGAGGAAATGCAGGAGTTACTGCGCTGTAGCTCTGTCGCCAGTGTTATCCTTTTGGGGGTAATGTGGAGTCGGACCAGCAATCAGAGATGTTTAGATCATTAGGTGTAAATTATTAGAAGTCTGCGAGGTTTGGGGTCAAAGGTCACAGGTAGGCCTCCACTCGCTCCCATGGCTGCATCTCTGTGAAGAAGCCCTCGCACAGGCCGAAGCCCTGATCCAGCGTAAGAGGAATCGCCTGCGCCTCTTCTTTGATCTCCTCCCAGGGCTGCAGCATCGCCTCCTCAGGCCGCTCCGGGAACAGCGTGGAGGGCTCGTCAAACTGCTGCAGGTGGTGGTGGCTCTGGAGCAGCTGATCCTGGTCCAGCTGCTGAGGATGCTGCTGCTGCGGCGGCGGCGGCACCTGCAGCTCTCCCATGTTGACGGCGCACTCCAGTGACGCAGTGCTCAAGTCCATGTAACCGTAGGACTGATGGTGGCTCAGGTGCTGGCTCTGACCCATGAGGTCCCCTCCCCCACACCACCTCCCGAGTCCAGCCGAGTGCTGCCTCCCCTGCATGGAAACCTCCATCTCGCAGCCGAGGGAGCTTAGCGCAGTGTTGATGTCCAAGTCCTCGAAGGTGCTACAGTTCCCACTGAGGACATCGTCGAACACGGACGCCAGGTCAAAGTCCCCCCTCAGGATGTCTGCTTTGTGGGCTTCTGTCGCTAATAGAGGGGACTCAGTCACCCTCATCGCCTTGTTGCTGATTTTAGAGGGCAGGTGCTTCCGTTTGCCGCCCACCTCTTGGTAAGGGCAGCCATTTTGGGTGCTGTGATAACCCTGAACCAGTTTGCTCTGTCTATGTGTGCTGCTGCTGCTGCTGCTGCTGCTGCTGTTGTAGTGGTTGGCAGACATCCTCCTGCGCTTAAAGATGCCATTGACAAACATGTCAGCATACTGAGGATCAATCTGCCAGAAGCCTCCTTTCCCCGGCTCGTCTTTCTGTCTGGGGACCTTCTTGAAACACTTGTTGAGGGACAAGTTGTGACGAATCGAGTTCTGTGACAAAGACAAAAAAAAAGAAAAGAAAGAGGATATTTAACACGATCCCATTGGCTTTGAGCAAATTTGAGTTAGTCATGCAAAAACTGAAAATGCCAGTTTGTCTTTGAAATGGAGAGAATGGGGGGGGGCGTGTATTGTTGTTGTTTGTATAGGAAAGCAAATGTACCTAATGAGGCTTTCTAGTAACAGGCAGCTCTGTGCATTTCAAACATGATCAGCTGTGCTTAGCTGCCATCTCTCTCAGGAGCCCTCATTAACACACACACACACACACACACACACACACACACGCACGCGCGCACACACACATTAGAGTGCTTTCTCCACACCATCATCAATCCCCCTCAGACAAAAACCCTGTATGAGCACTCTCTTGGAAGATGGAAATTTCAGACTCTTGCATTAAAAAACACTTGCCATGGAAATCATCAAAGGCAGAAACTAGACACTAATCCTGGAGAGAGAGAGAACGAGAGAGAGAGAGGCAGAGAAAGGATTTGGAGGTTTTCATATTTCCTACTCTACATCTGATGATTTTAGTTTTCATTACACTGATATAGAAAAAGCTCTGTTTGTTGTAGTCTAAAGACGTGGTGTCTGATGGTGACACTGGAGTCAATTGCTCACCCTTCCCTCCCTCACCTCGCCATTTATCTGACTCATCAATAATAGAAGGAGAGTTATCCGGTCTCGGTTACCTGCCAGCTGGGCTCCGCGTGTCTGTAGTAGCAGAAATTCTCCGTTATCCAGTTATAGATGGTGGACAGAGTCACTTTGGGCTGCTTGCTGGCCTGCATGGCCATGCAGATGAGAGAGGCGTAAGAATAGGGCGGTTTGACTTTAGGGTTGGTTTTGTAGTCGACCTCAACCGGCGGGCTGGCCTGGATGGGGATCTGTGGGTAGCCGGATGCGGGATGAGCGCAACTGGCGAACCGCGGTGCCGCGGTGGAGTCGCTGCCGGAGGTAACGGGGCTCCCGAGGTAAAGCGGCATCCCGGTGGCGGCGGTGTCCCCGGCCGGAGGGCTGGACGGAGAGTCGGTGCCTCCTTTGGGGAAGCCGAGCCGCTTGAGAAAGAGGTGCTGCTGGGAGGACGGGCAGCCCGGGCCAGCGCCGTTGGGTCGCTCCGGATCCGCGCTGAGGATGGAGAAATTCTGGAGCCAGTGGAGGCTGGTGAGACTGTCGTCAAGGGGGACAGAGTCGGACCCGGTGACCTGATCCTCCGGGTAGACCGCCAGCCATTTCTCCTTAAACTTATTAGCGATGTCGGGGCTTGTCAGGACCGGCATCCTGGCTCTGTGTGCGCGGTGAGGGCTGATCACGACCGAGGATTCAAATCAGCATTTAAAGTTTTGTTTTATCTTGAAGCCAAAGAAGAAAAAAAAAAAGTATAAAAACAAAATCAAAAACAGTTAATTAATGAATCTAAATCATCCATCAATGAAATCCCCACGGATAGAGTATCTGTTGTTTGGTGAAAATATCCAAACAAATATTCAACCCTTAAACTGCCAAATGATGCGTAATTTCCCTACCTCCGGTGCAGCCTCTTTGGCGGAGATGCTCTGTGTGCACCTGTTGCAGTCCGTCCCTGCCTCTCCTCTCCAAGGACTCAGCGGCGCATCCAGTCTCTGCGCAACAAGTGCGGCGGGGGGAGGGCGAGGAGCATCCAGCAGCGGCTCATATGGAGGAAAAGGGAGAGAAAAGCCACTCAGGATAGATCCATGTCGACTCGGGCAAACCGGGCTGTTACTCATCCAAGCGCTCTGCTCTGTGTGAGTTGTCTGTGGGAGGTCAGGACGTGAGAATGTGTGGAGGTTGTAAAATAAGTCGCTCTTAAAGCCAGAGAGACTGCCCACCATTTAAACGCCTGGGGGGATTTCTGATTGGCTGGCTATCTGTGCTTCTCCACTTCAAGTCTCTCTCTCTCTCTCGCTCTCTCTCTCTCTCTCTCTCAATCTATCTATAACCTAGAAGCTGAACAAGAATGAGTGCCCCACACATACAATAGGCTACAATAAGACCAGCCAGTTTCTCATCTCTCCAGCTTTAATCTCCGTCTTGGTGTGAAATGTGACCTCTGTGGCGCGCGTCACAGCCCCCCTGCTGGCGCTGAAAAGGACGCGCCACATGTCCCGCTCGTAGCGCACTTTTGCACCTGCAAGTAAAAGCAGCCAACCTCGACTGATAGCCTTAAGCCTGTGTTTACCGTGGCTCCACAGTATGGGCGTTACAGTGAATGTTTTCTAACGTTAAAAGGGCAAACATGCTAATTGAATTTCTGAATATCAGTATCGTTTTTTATCATGTTGTGCAATGTGGACGCCCCACACTGTTTCTCTTGACTTTATCACAGGCCTTGTCATGCTGCCAGAGTAAGTAACAAAACGATTTTTGAAAATAGGAGTGAGTAGAAAGGGGCTGTCATTATCAGTAACAGTCAAGATGGATCCATTTTTATTAAAACCTTGATTGAACAATGTTGTACTGAGGTGACACAGTGTCTCCCAACATTACAGAGATTGTGTGTTTGCAGAAGTCCATGGCAGAGCCAATGTGAACCATGAGGAAACACTGCCATCCAGTGGATTAATACTGCACTGCAGCTGCACCAAGAGGGCCAGGCAACCAATTAAAGCACTTACGCACAGGTGTTAACAGGCAGCATGCAGGGCCCCGAAGGTGAGAGAGATTCCCTACAACCGGGAGAAAGCACTGATTGTTTCCTGTAGCGGTGCAACAGTGCAGGCCACAGGATTCTTCAAGGCTGAATGTCAACTGACAGCCGGTGCTCGTTGTACTGGCTTTTCATACAAGGAATGTAGCCCACCATGCGTATCACTGACAGTGCGGTGGGGAGTTTATGTTTTCACTGCAAATGTCATAGATCAGACAGCTTGACCGGTGTCACTAAAATGCAAATGCAAACACTGCAATCGACTCTTACTTTAATATTCTGTGCAGCCATGGAGCGTATATTTGTATGTGAAGAGACACAGTGTTTATGAATATGAAAGAGGAAGTGAGGGTGTGAAGATTTGTAGTAATTAAACTTTTGATAGAATTTCATTATATCTCTTTAATTAGACAACACTCACAGGGGACACACATTTAGAGAATATTTCTCCTAAGATCTCGGGAAATCTGTTTAATACACAAACCTTTCCCTCTCATTGGCTGAAATCACATGTTACAACTTCATGCTTCATACTGAAAACAATGTCCTTTGTCCTTTAAAAACTAAAAGTATCTGCACACGCTTATTACACCATGTAAATTGATTGGAAAGTGCATTAAAGAATTGATAATTGTTGGGTATAGTGGTCACTGATGTCTATGCATATGGGACATAGCTGCTATTTCCTGAACAAATCCCACGTCTGGTGCAGGTCAAACATTGCATACTGTGGCACACATGCATTAATGATGGTACTTGCTCGTAAAGCCTGGGGATATTCCATACAGTGTGCAGTACCAGCCATCTCTGTTTCCCTCCCCAAACAGATTTTATCAATACATCTGCTGAGGTTAAAGATTTGGAGTGCGGAGGCTGACAGGGGTCGGCATTCAGTGTAGGGCACCGGGAATGAAGAGAATACTGCAGCACTTCAAGAACCGGGATACGTCAGGCCAGCTGTTGCGTCCCGTCAAGGAGGTTTGATTTTTAAAATGTCTCCAGGTTTGTTCAGGTTCTTGACAAAGGGTTTGCTGGTGAGATGGGTAAATGTTTGAACAGCTGTTCTTATTGTTGCCAGGCTTCACACTGTCCTCCAGCAGGAACTAAGCACACATACAGTACGCCTACAGTACATCTAATGGGTTGAAAGAGGGTGCTGGGGACTGATACACCACCGTGTATTTCTTGTTAATAGCACTGTTAACCTTTACAAGGGTTTTAATTCAGAAAGTCCCATCATTTATGTCCTTTGCTTAACTGTGAAGCTGGCAAATACATTTTTAGGGAAAAAGTGGAGGACCAACAGATGACCACACCAACATATTTAGACTTACTAGAGAGTGGTCACTAAACTAACTTGGACATAGTTTAGAGGTCCTGAATGCTCCCCTGATATATTGTAAATTTAATGTTATTGTTTTGGCCTCTGTAGTTTGATATTTTCTTTGTCACGCAGCCCTAAAAATGAGTAGGTTGAATTGATTTGATTGAAAGTGTATTAAATCATAAGTGTCATTAATGACACCAATGAGGCTGTAAGTAACATAGAATTAGATTGTATTGAAGGTCACATTAGAATATAAATATTGTGAAATCTCCAAGTTATTGAGTAATGTAAAAATATGATTTTATTACTATGGATATCAATGACCTCAAATTCTCCCACTGTTACAGTAAATGCTTTTTGTTTTCTTTTCGAGGTGCTTTATTTCACCAGCAGGTGTCTCTCTGTCCAATCTTTCCTCCATCCTCTCACCACTAGTGCTGCTACAAACATGCCATTGATAAAATAATGTTTACAGTTTACAGTTACCCACAATTCTGAGGGCTCATTCTCACATCCTGCCCTGAAACTGATGCTTTAGAAACCTAGATCTTCCTTTACTGACCCTGATCCATCCACTTGCGTAAATGGAAAAGCAAACGGTTTGTTGTTGACTTAGATGGTAATAGGGTATTTTCAAATATAATAAAACCAAGGGAGTAATAATTTTAAGATTATAATCTCAGTGCAACTCTGTTGTATTGTTCATTCATTGCCTTTCAGGTACCACCTTTGTTTAAGATGAGACAAATGGCTGTATTCTCATCTTTAAATCACATTGGCAATCGA
This sequence comes from Seriola aureovittata, assembly GCF_021018895.1. Classification (NCBI taxonomy): domain Eukaryota; kingdom Metazoa; phylum Chordata; class Actinopteri; order Carangiformes; family Carangidae; genus Seriola; species Seriola aureovittata. The sequence goes on from NC_079384.1 coordinate 3,757,525, forward strand.
CTGGCATTATAAAGAATAAATCGTCCCATTTTGTTTTAACGATTCATTATTATGTGCTCATTTACTTCAGTAGTTTATAGTTACAGGGTAGTTAAATCTTTGATATGCGCCCTAATGGTGATCTGGATTAAACTGGGAGTTGAAATGCATAACAGACTATATTCTCTACTCTAACCTGGTTTCATTTTAAGTCCTGTCACCCAGTATCTAACCTGCTGTAGTGTGTTGGAGCGAGCCTCAATGCAATTTCCCAGCAATCCATCTATGAAAGCCTGCGCTCACTTTGTTACTACAACAAAGGAGAAATGGGGATGAGTAAGGGTTGTAGTACCACCGCAGTCCGCACTGATGTGTGCAGATAAATAGCAGCACTGATAGGACGCACACACAAACACACAGAGGCGGATTTATGAGAAGGGGTGCGCAGAAGTAGACATAGCGCTTCTGCATGTGCACCCATGGCTGTCGGCTGTCCCTAACTTAACTCCGAGCGATGTAATTGGCGATGGTGGATTTGTTTACCATATTTGGCAAGATAGTGACACAGCGCGCCTGGGAATTGGACGAGAGCAGCCGTCATTCACAAAAGTCTGCCTTCTGGAGCTTTACAAACAAAGCGCGCGCTCACGGGAGTTGTAGTCCAAAACAAACCCTTTCTGGGATTCCTCCAGTGGGCATTCACCCCAATCGCGGTGATTTCAACGCCTCACACGGACCGTCGTTTACAAAAAACACTCGCTGCGGTGAACTATTTTCGATTAATGTATCTGTAAGTGTCGACATTAAGCCTCGTCAGACCGCGAAAGACACATCGATCCGAGACCCTGAGCTTTGCAGCATACAAATCCCACCGGCGATGCTCTCCATTGATTGGCTGCGTCCTTCTGTCAATCACGTCATGTTCCTTCCACTACCGCTCCTACAGTAAATATTTGTGTTTGCTCAACCGGCTGTAATGGTGGACGACTGAGGCAGAGGAACGGAATTCAACTAGAGTGAAGAAATAAGAGGAACAACGGTCGAAAGTCTGCTTCAGAGCCAGCCGCCGCGAGTAGGACACGGGCTTTCGTCGAAAATGGATGAACTCAAACATCAAGTCATGATTAACCAGTTCGTCCTGACGGCGGGTTGTGCGGCAGACCAGGCGAAGCAGCTTTTGCAAGCGGCACATTGGCAGTTCGAGGTAAAAAAAAAAAAGAAAAAAAGAAAGAAAACAGAGAAACGATAAAGCTTTAGCCTCGGTGTCTAGCGAGGTGTCGTTAGCTAACACGGCTAATGTTTATTTCTGTTCGACCGTTAGTTTTGACCGGACCTCGCCCGCGTGCCTCTCGCCACTTTTGAAGATCCAGTAATTCAACACAAAACAAAGCGTCAGTGTTAAGACATCTACCCGTTTTTTTATGTGGCCTGAGTCGGTCCCACTCAAAAGCCAGAAGTTTTGTTTTTTTGTTGTTGTTGTTGCTGTATTTAAAGTAGAAATATCTGTGTTTTAGCCAGACTAAATCAGTAGGGGACACACAGTCAATGCAGTAGGGCGAAGCGTACAGCCACCGTATCCAATTAGACTTTACTCTAGATTAAATACTATAATCCGACACATGACAGTGGTGAACAGGCGAGGCCAGCGAGTGCTATTACGCAATAAAGATGACCGCCGTGTTGTATCGACTAGCCTACAAAACAGTAGTCTGATACATTATTGTTTAGTCTGCGGTGAACCGAGTATAGATTTAGCTTGTACATTTCGTGTTCCTTCGCCGCAGGCTAGCGTACTGTTTGGGTTTTTATTTATATCAACACTGACGCGACGCTAGGTCGAATCTCTTTCGCCTTTGGCTGTATACAATGCTCCTGTTCTGACATGTACAACAGTGGCACCGAAATATAATTAATCTTCTCTGTGTTTTATTGTAGACTGCCCTCAGTGCCTTTTTTCAAGAAACAAATATTCCATATGGCCATCATCATCAAATGGTGAGTGCGAGGAGGAGGAGGAGGGGGGTGATGATAATGTACTTTTTTACACTATTAATTGAATGATATCAAACATAATTTTTTAGATGCTATTTCTTTAAGGCTACTGTGTTGTATTGGGTGGGATGTGAGCCGATGAACAGCCGTTATAGGCCAGAAGGGATGATGTTGTACTAACAATAACAAAGCACATGTCGGCCATGTTGTGAGCTTCCAGAAATAAACACACAGGCAGGCATGCAGCCGCAGCAGCCACACTGAACTGAGAGAGAGAGACTGAGTGTGTGTGTATGTGTGATTGCATGGCAGATAGAGGGAGTGGGAATGATAAATGTAGATATATGAAATTCCTCATTCTACATTATATCAACTGAGGTGCATAATGGAAGGAGGTGCGCCTCAGTTTCTGGGTAAAAGAGGAAAAAAAAAAGTCTATTTCCAGGAAGAAGACAGCTACCTCTCACAAATAGACCCTTGTGCTGTTGCAACTGCCTTGGGTAATTCAGTTGTTTCGCCCTGATTGGGTTGTTACTGCCCCCGACACGTCACACATTGGAGACTTTTAGGAGCAGACAAATCAGAGAGGGGCAAGCTGGAAGGTGTTAAGGCTGTAGGAGACTCTCCGCACACACAGACACGCACATATACACACAGACAGGGGTTTGACATTATGAAACACTAGCAGTATTTGGGCTTTTAGCAGCAGCCCGCTTTGGCAGCACACAAGCCTTTGTTTGCAGCTGCATGCATCGCAGCATACAGCAACAGCTGCCCTCTGGAAGAGCCTGACATGGATGCGAGGGGATTTTGGGTGAAATTGTTGATCATTTATTTTAGCTCTCTTAAAGCTCACTCTCTGTTTGTGTGTATGTGGCTCAGTGTCTGTGTGGCAAACACAGTCATCAAACTGCTAAACATTTTTTGGCTTTGCTGTTTAAGAGAAAAGGGAGAGAGACCGGGGGAAAAAAGAGGATTTGATTTTTATTGCGTTCTTTGTGAGTGTGTGTGCCTTTTTATATCCTCAGAGTTAGCGCAACATTGCCAGTCAGCATAGAAATGGCTCACGGTGAGATGAATCACTTCTATCACAGCTTTATTATAAGAAAGAAAGCCAGACCTCCTTTAACATCAGATCAGTAAATAAGAGCATCTCAGTCCTCTATTTAGCTCATGAAATGTGTCACTTTAATTTAGAGAGTAAACTGTCTGCCAAATATGGCTGAGCTCGATTGCTGCAGACACTGAATAATGAAAGTCAGAACGCGGAGCAGCTACGTGTGCCTGTGGTGTTATTGTTATAGGCATGCTCTTGCATAATCACAAGTTGACATTCTGTTTTTTTGTTTTGTTTTGTTTTTTGCATAATGCTGGCATGTGCGTGCATTTCAGTTTTTGCTTTCATACTTTACATGCATGCATTTGTATTTTGTGCATGCACACAGTGGGTGTATGTGTTTGAGTCACAACAGTACTACAGTAGGGCAGCGTGTCCAACCTTGCTGCAGCTTATCAGGCCACAGTGTTCGTTGGTATACAAATCTAATCCACTTTGCTCTTGCTCTCGCTCTCACTCTTAACTCCCTTTCTCTCTCTCTCTCTCTCTCCCTCTCCCTTTCTCTCTCTCCTGTGCTCGCTCTCTCTTCAGTGTAGAGTAAGCATTAACTGCATTTCGTTACAATTCTGTTATACGTGATGTTGCGTCAGTGTTTTGTGTTAAAACACAAACTGAACTCATCCTTGAGATTGCTGTTTAGGCTAGAGGCCTCACCCCGACCCCAACAGCCCCCACAGATAGCCCGTAGACATGCAGCGCTTCGCAGCATGGCAGGTTAGGACGTCATGTAGGTCAGTTAGTGGTTGGATGCTGTTCAGTGAACTGGTTTATGGTACTGTTTTGGAGGCCCAAACACAATGTATGAGGCTTGAATGTGGGGTACTAAATCACTTTCCCATCTAAATTTGGAATCATGGGAGGAAAATTATCCTGCAAACAAAAGCTCTGTTGTTTAATAAATACACGTTAGCCTTAAACAAAAGCCTGGCTCGTGAGGATTGGTTAGAAGTTACCAGTCGACTTTGTTAATATGTTATTTGTGCTTTGTATGTCAGATGTTTATACCCTGTATCAAATATCAGATAGTGAGGTTAGTTGGTCCGCTCACCATTACAGTCTTGCATAATGCTGTGAATGCTGGGGGATTTAGCTAAAGCTCTTGTCATTAACAATCCCAGACCGAGGGGAGTGCCATTGCTTTGGCACATGATGCAAAAGAGCTACAATCTCTGCACAGGCACGCATTTAAGACTGTTTATTTTTTGCTTTCTCGTGTTTGTGTACACGATACGTGTTTCAGCCACATGTGAGTATTGCCATGAAAATATTGTCTGTTTATCTCTTTGTTTTTGAATGAAATCATCGAAGCTTACATCTATGTTCCATGATGGACACCCAGACCCTAAGTTCAGTCCAACCTCTGCTCTGTGTTATGTACAACCCCTCCCCGTCTACTCCCAGTTTTCTCCTCCACACACACCCAGCCCACACAAACACTGCAACCACACCACATTCCTACAGGATGCAACGTTCGCACCGACCCAAAATGGACCCTTTCACAGCAGAAGGGGGCCGGTATAACTAAAAACACAGCTCCCTGTCTCTGTCTTTACTTTGTACACTCTGACTCCTCTTGCCTCCCTCCTTCTCTCTCTTTATCTCTCTCTCTCTCTATTTACAGACACAAAACATGAGGCTGTGGAATTCAATTTGCCGTTCTTGTTCTTGTTTGATAATTTTATCACAGTGTCCTTTCCTCGTCCACTTGTTTTAGCCTCATTCTCAAAGCAGCTGCCACCTTCAAAACAGAGTGTCAGCATGTTCGCTCACACTTGGAATGCACAAAGTATTTCTGTTGCTTCCGGCTGTTTGGTGCTTTTATCAAATATTATGCACACAGTCCTGTACCCCTGCCTTTATTTGTTTTCATACACATACTAGGGATATCCCAAGCTCATTTTAAGGGATTGACTATGTAAAGTCTGAGCTATTTCTGACTCCTTGTTTGAAAATCACTGGTCATTCGTAGGCAAAACTACCTCAGATTGTTTCTTGTGCATAGAAGAAAGATTCCCTCAGAACTAATAGTTTCTTGTGTGCATGAGAGAGGTTTTTTTCAGTCATGGTTTTTGAGTGATCCAGTCCGGACAGTGTATCAGCTGCCTGTCTTCAACTGTCTCCGTGAATTTGGAAGGAAAAAACACTGACACATCACTGTACGTTCATACCAATATCAGTGTTTCCATGATTTATATCTCTCCATGTGGGGCACATACAGCCACAATAAAGTGAATGAATCCTCATGTTACCACAAGAGGAGGAAGTATCCCAGCTGGATGACTTCCACTGCCGTCTGGGAACATGTGACCCCCCCCATCATGTGACTAAGCTGGGGAAACGAACTAACTAAGCCACAAAGCCTGGGTTACGCATGTAATTTTCTGTCAGCGTTATGGCTAATAAAGAAATTGCAGAGGTTGTCATGTGGCAGGCCTGCAGTAAAGTCAGGACTGTGGTGTTGAAAAGTATGTTGTCTTTAGTAGGTCAGGGTAATAAAAAAAAAAAAAAGAAGAAAAATCTCCACAAGAAGTGTTTCACATTCTCCTTTCCCTCTTGAATCATATCTTACTTTATCTCTGCCTCTTGTTTTCACTTTAATATTCTTGTGTATTGAAGTAAAAACAAAGAAACACCCTCCCTCTTTTGCAAAGTCCTGTTAAACTGTAAGGAATATTGTCCTGATTGTGTGGCTCTGGCCTTTTTCCCATTTCTTCTTATTTAAGTGATCCAATTAGCTAAATATAAGCTGTAACTCATCTCATCTGTATCCATTCAAAGACGTTTTACTGTTTCCTCCTACTGCCGAACACAGTCGAGCCTGGCCCACATTCTGCAGCCCACAGAATCATGAAGAAACAGCTCCACGGTTTTCAATGATAGCTTTTTTCCCCCTTTTATTATGCTGTAATTGCCATTCGTCACCAGAATCACGCACAAGGTGAATGAAGGTAGGATTTTTATGAAGGGCAACCTTCAGCACCGACTGCTCGGCAGTGTGACGTTGCAGAACATCGTTGGGCACTGCGGGGCAAGTGATAAAAAGTGGGCGTGAGGCTGTTTAAAGGCTGTTTCCTGGCAATATGAACACCCACCAAGAATAAGGAGGAGGGTTTGGTGTATGTGTGTTTCTGGTAACTACAAACATTTTGGTTTTGGTGTCCGGGTGTGGCTTAAAAAAGGATTCTTAGAAATCCAAACTTTTCTTATTCATGTGAGATCTCATCTGACTGAGATTTGAAGTGTGTGCCCACGCAGAAGAGCAAAGGTATAATTACCTTCATAAATCATGGCATGAGAACACAGACGACTCCTACTTCTCTCTCTGTCTTTACTTCTATCGGTTTATCGTCAGGGATGGACTAAAGCTAACTAAAGTACATAAAGGATACTTGGATTCTTAGATAGCAGGGAGGAACTGATGAAAACAAGTGTGGAAGGGTGTTTGGCCAGCACTAAGGGTGAAACAGGCTAATAGCAGGGCAATGCCAGGTATTTGAATAGAAGATACAATAACTGGGTTAAAACAGAGCTGCTCTGTGTCTCTGCCACAATACAGACAAGGTGTTCTCTGTCCTGCTGCAGACTTTACTTACAGGAGTTATTAAGTACAGAGTGAGGTGAAATCCAGTTTATTTTTTTTACCCAGTGTTTGGGTATTTGAATGTGACTTCATGAGTATGTGTGTGTAGTTATAATACCCTGGGTGTGCATGCAGCAGTGTGTCTCAGATATCAGAGTTAATCATGTCTAGATCTGTTAATGTTGTTAATGGATGTGCATGTATCTGTGCCCGGATCTATGTGTGTGTGCCTGTGTGTGTGCCTGTGTGTCTGTCTGTCTGACTGTCTGACTGTCTGTCTGTCTGTACCCGCGTGTCGTATAGCCATGCCAAGCAGTTTGCCACATCTGAAGAGGCTTGGCCTGTGCACTGCGTGTTCCAGCGTGTTGCCCTGCATGTTTCCAGGAGCACAGCTTCCCAGAACCCTAACCACACACACAAAGCCATGTGTGCAGAGACAGACGCATACACACACACACACATACACACATACACACACACACACACACACACACACACACACACACACACACACACACAGGAACTTTGGCTCAAGGGACTCAGGGAATGGGAATCCATGTGGGATGGCTGCGAGGACCAGATGTGTTTATGAGCGGTGGAGTTAGATTGGGTTTCACACTGATTCTTGGAGTCACTGAGTACACTCAAAGACACACAAGGGGTAAGGCCTATGGCTCAGGAAACACAAGCAGCACATGGGAACCTTTTGTGTTGCATGAAGAGACAGGGTTGTAACATTATGTCTCACAAGCCTGTTTGCTCAGGTTAGCTGTGACACTGTAGTCAGGCTCACGTCAGCTGGCTTGTGAGCGCCGGCCCGCTGGTACCTCGACCTACAATTCCTGTGCTGTCACCTTACGTAGCCTCGTCCATCCCTTTCCTGCTTTCCTGGCTCACATTCATGATCCTTGACACCTCACCAGTCCCTGAGTGATCATGTTCACCCTCACCTCTGCTCTTCAATTACTTCTCTTATTTTGGATAATATGTGTACATATAAACACACACACACGGGCGGGGCTCCTAAAGTGTAGGGTAACTTTTAGACCCCTGTATGTATGTATATATATATCAGTGCAATTCACTTCAGAGATTCCTGATCTGTCGCTGGAGGCAAGATGAAACCTATTTGATTATTTGGGTTTGAGAAAGCAGCGTTTGACCTTTTGCATTTTGAATTTAGAAATCGCCTTGAACAACCAACTATTTTTTTTCCATCCTAGCATTTGTTGTCATCTGTGCAAGCGCTCCAGTCAGGATTGGGTATGCTGCTGTCTCAGATGAATTACTCAATTTGCCTTTTGTGACAGCAGCACTGAGAAATTTTCATTTGAGATTTCAAATATTTCAGATAGTGTTCAGTGGTTCAGATTGAAACTGGAAACTGACACAGATTAGAAAACCTAACATGCGTGTTACCTGTGAGGTGAGAGACAAATTAATTTGATCCGCAGTGTACGCGTAGCCTTAAGAAAGATATGTTGGCAAGCTCAAGCTGAATGTTTGTATCGTAATCGTGTGTTGTTCTCCCTCACGATGACCTTTGGCCTAGTAGTTTCTGTTGCCAGCCTGTTACCAGTCGACAGGCCAAACCCCTTTTTTCTAGATACGAGTGGGCCACTGAACACCTATTGTTAGCCTGTTAGCCATTGTTGTGAGCAGTGCAGTGTGTGCAGTTGGTCGAATAGACCACATGCTCCACTCAGACCCAGTTCTCCTGTCTTCCGTCTTTAGCTGCTTTCTTTTTCCGTTTCGGTTCCTTTTTTTTGTCGTACCTTCTGTCTTTTCTTTCTCATTCTCCTTCTTTTTTAAATATACAGTGTCTGAATACACGCGAAAACAGAGCACAGCCTGGCTAATGATCAACCGAGTCCCCCGTGAGCTCAAATCCTGCCATGACCCTGAGTGTACACAATATTAACTCACACATAGACATACACAGACTCAGCTGCGAGGTGGTGGGAGAGGTCGAAGGAGCGAGGGGTCATGGGTAAGGGAGGGGACGGTCACTGGAAACGTTCAGTAGCACCTGTCAGCCGCCTTCGTTTTGTTTAGGAAAGAAACATCAAGTCCTGACATCCAGCCACTCCCCCCAAAAAAACGTGACTGTCTCCTCCATGTTGGTGAGCTATGTGATGGGATAATAAAACACAGACGCATAGAGTTGCTCGTCAGGTTTCCGTATGATGTGGTGACATTAACTGCTGCCAAACCTCCAGTACGTGTATGAAGGAAAGGCAGATTTCATTGCACAGCATGGAGAGGATGTTGGCAAACAGATGGATGGATTAGAAGTCCTGTTGTTTTAATTTTTTTCCTCTTTACAATAAATTACCTGAAGTTCAGCATGGAGTAGCTCTGAAATATGTAGAAGTATTTGCAGTTGATGTGTTATTCCACTTTATTCTGATTGGTCTGATCTGTTGAAACTCTGAATTGGGGAGTTTTTTTTAAGGTAAATAGGTTGTATGTTCAATTTCAAGAAGCAATAAAAAACATCTACCTTCCCAAGTGTACAAATACACAACTATTATTTATAACCAAGTATTATTATTTATGACTCATTATCTCTGTTAGGGTTAGCAAAGTTGGCACGCCACACTTGTTAGTAGGTCATGGTTGCATTGGGATCCAACTGCAGAGCTGCAGCTCCAAAACAGAAAGAACAGTGCCAGGCGACATACACACCATAAGAGCACTCTACTTAAATATTTAACAGGCAGGAAAAATCATGTACAGTTAATGCAGTGATGGTTTATGCAGCCTGCCCTCTCTCTGTCTTTATTCTGTTATCCTCTGTCGTGTTGTTTCAGCACCTGTTTTACTCACAGCTCCCCTCTTTTTCACCTGTCCTCTGTTAACTTTAATCTGCCTCGCTCCTCCATTTAACCCTGATTTTCACAGTCCTCACAGGGCATCAGTCAGAATCAGCCCTACAATTACATTAATGACAGTAAAGCAATAGTATTAGGCTGCAGTCACATTTGCAGTTTGCCTCTTGTATGATCCATAAATGGGAAGGTTTATTTTGTGGCATGTGTGTTTGTGCTTCATTTAGCTTCACGCTGCCAAACTACAAATAAATCAGGCCTTGAATGTTAGTAATCGGACGTCACATGGACTCACAACTAGCATGTTTATTGCACACAGTTTTGGTAAACTGTCATCTGTTGAGGATACAGATATGCATATGGGAGTCAAAACATCCCATTCCAGTTCCTGTAACCTTAGCTTAACACAACAGACCTGCCTCTGCTCTTTGCCAGTGAATTGATAGATTGTGGAGACATTTCATATCATGTTGAGGCCAAGTGTGACATCAGTTTATCTTGTTAATCTTGGAGTTCAAGCTATGAGTACTTAATAGCAATCAGAGATCAGCATTCGGCCCACAAAACGTTGCGTGTTGGGGTTCATGTCAGCTGTTCAGATTGCATTACTAGCTTTAACAAATTGACAGAGAGCTGTGATGTCAGTGTTGCCAGGTTTGAATGGCATCGTTCTTACATGCCCAAACAAACCAAATCAAAATAATTTATTTTTCAGAATGGATTCAAATTATTTCCAACATGCTGTGAATGTGAACGTGAATGCACCTCAGACTAGTTCAGACCTGATGCCAGTGGAAACCAAGCATCTTCCCACACAATCCAGCACTTAACACCAGTTAGTAGAGATATAGCCACCAGTCAGTTCATGTCTCATCTCTTTTCTCTTTTACTTATTTTGAGTGTGATTACATTTTCCTTTTTTCGCTGTTGCACAGCTTTACACACCTCTCAGCTGTGTCCTGTACTGTGTTCAGCAGCTTCAGTGGAAAACTTTTTGCCCAGTATTATGAGGTCATTCAACGTTGCTGGAAGACGAGCAATGAGACCCATCAACGTTGAACAAGAGGCTCAGAGAGTTGAGGCCTGTTGAGCCGTGACATGGCCTGTCCTTGTGCAGCCAAACCAAGAGAGGAATGCTCTCATAAATGTCCAACAACAATGTGGAGATGTGATTCCAGGAATACCACACATCTGTCTGAGATCATTTAAAAAAAAAAAATAATAATATGGAAAGTTAATTTCTCTGTGGAAAGGTGTGTCATAGTTATATTTTTTAACGTGATGTTGTGTTCTATCAATTGTCAGCTCACACGTTGTTGTAGTATGGTGTCTTCTTTTAAATGAGGAATGATTTGATCCAGTTGACTGCCACATTTTTATGAGAATCCAAAATAGTAGCCAAGAGTAAAAGGTCTGGAAACATGTGGAAGACCTTATTACAGTTATGCATAACCAAACTTTTTAAGCTGAGCTGTAGGCGGTTAAACATCATACATTGCCTTGAGGTTTAAAGAATTACAAAATAAACATTTTGAAGTGTGCGTGCCTGGTGGCTTTACTACAACAGTCAAGCCACCAATGCAGACACCTAGTCTTGTTTTTACAGTTGTAGAGCTTGTTTTATTTTGCAAACCGATAGACTTACTGGAGTGAAGACACATTTCCTGACAGCTTTCTCTGACCAGTCACTGCCGGCGTGTGTTGTTTTGAATAATACCTAAAATCCACAAATCAAATTTCCTAATCTTCAGGAGTGAAGTAACTGGCTTAAAGGAAGTCCAAAACTAATTTTCAGGCCTGACACACACACAGCTTCATTTGTTTTTAGTGTCAGACAAGTGTCATTTTGTGTCAGAGTATTATTATAAGCTATACAGCAGAATTCATCCTGCTGAAAGTCAGTTTTCTATCAGTATACATCTTAGATTGCACAGCAAGACAAATGTTATAATCCAAACAGAAGACACAGTTTTAGTACGACCGTGGGCCCGAGGACGGAGACGTCAGGCCGCATGTTTCACCGCCATTCTCGTGTCTCACAGATCCCTCAGCACAGTTTGCTCCAAGCGCTGACACAGAATGTGTGAACTGTTCAAGCCGCAGACAGAGGAGGGAGAAGAAGACGGGGAGAAGGAAGTGAGAGGAAGATAGAGACGGGAGAGAAAACAGACGTGTCGTAGGTTCAGAATCATGTTTTCAGCAAAGGGAGAAACTGGGGTTCCAAGTATTATTTTGTCAATTTTGATCCAGGCAACTATAAATATGAAAACACTACAAAGCCTTTGAGCCTTATTTAAAGTAGATTTTTAGATTTTTTAGCAAAGATATTAAGTTTGAATAAGTAGTGATGCAGACCTGGTCCTAAAGTGCCGTTGCTTGTGTATTTATCTCTCTGTTTGACAGCATAAAACATAGCCAACATTAGCTGGAACTAGACAACAGTAATTTGCTTGTCATGAATATAACTTTTTTGGTCAATAAGGAAGCTAAATTAATGGAAACAAACATTTCATTTAATGCTAAACTTGGCTTAAATTTCCTGTGACAGCTGGACGGAAACATCCAGGAAGTATGAAATGAGATTAATAAGAGTGTGTGTGTCATCTGTGTGTGTCTCGTGTGTGTGTGTGTGTGTGTGTGTGTGTGTGTGTGTGTGTGTCTCGTGTGTGTGTCTCGTGTGTGTGTGTGTGTGTTTGTGTTTGTGTTTGTGTGTGTGTGTGTGTGTGTGGGTGGGTTGGGTAGAAGCACTGAGGTAAACCCTTGAATGCAGGAGGTCAGTCTGGGTCACCAGAAGTACCTGGACCCTCTGCACAAGTATGCATGAGGATAGAGAGATTCTCTTTCTCAGCCCGGCACGTACACACACTTGATGTTCCTGAGGAATGTGGTTGGTTAGACTGGAAATAACTCCAGCTCATCTGTGTTTGTGGACAAACATGCGCACATACACACAGACACGTATGTACACAAACGGAGGAGTGTTTAAGGTTTGTGGAGCCCCACCGCTGGCTCAGGACTGGCATGTTTAGAGTGGTCGCTGCCAGTCAGCCTCTCGTTCCTCGTGCTGCGCTCGGCAAACAGACTTGAAGAGAGGGTGGACAGGGCCGGGCCGCCGCGGCCACAGAGCCAGGCCTTGCCTCAGCCTCGTCCCGTCAACAGGAGATCTGTGCTGCTTCCTCATAACAACCGTCCCCATGGCAACCGCTCTCCGTCGGCTCTGTTTTGAACACAAACTGGCTCTCGCTGTCTTTTATTTCCTCCGTCTCTCCATCTGTAGATCTTGAACAAATGGCTGCTGTAACACACGGTCTGTTGTATATGTTGTCATGAAGGGCTCACGTTGATAAAACAAGTGCTGTTAACATCTTTTTCTAATTGTCTGACGTAACAAGATATTACCTGAATGATTGTTTTGGTGCTTTTTGGACTGGGAATCTGTTTTTTTAAATATTTTAAAAATATGTATTTTTGCTAAATGATCCTGCAGGATTTTTAATTAACTAACAAAACCCACAGTCAGCCATTAATTTGGGTTTACTGAGTTAACGCTTCTCAAGTGACATCATAGTGTTTTGGAGAAGAGAAGACAATTTACCGTGTCACAGTAACCTCTATTTGAAAGCAAGTTTACCTCAGCAGACCTCTCGCTTCGTCCCTGAACATTACTGAACTCGCACATGCTCACAAAACAAACAGTAGCTGCATATACTTTTCTTTCTTTCCTGCTCTTTGCTCTTGCTCTTTAGCTAAAATTTGCCTGCAGATACTTCATGACTGTTTATCTATGATAGAGCCTGACAGTTTTTACAGATTTTTATTTCCATTTCATGCCAAATATTTGGGATTACAAGACGCTGCTATTTATCACAACATGAACAAAATTGGCCACAATCTCAAATATCTGTCACAACATTATCTGTATACTTTTAAATGACTTATTTATATTGAAGAATACCAAGTAAATTGGATGATTCATAACCAATGAAAGAAGAGAAATGGTACACAGCCAAAATGTATCCTGACTAACTGGCTCATTTAAATGTTTGATATGTTTATGCATGATTCATATTTACAAAATTAGTTTGTTTTTTATCTTATATCTTAGTCTTGAGTAGTTGCAGGTAAAAAAGGGCAATATAAAAGAATTCAACTTTCTATATCAATGAGGTGGAACAAATAAAAACGTGTACGCACATGTGCCTGCTTTATTCCATATCAGTTCAATAAGTCAGCTACACATATCTCACATGGTTCTCACCTCATATTGCCTTTATGTAGGTGTGATTCACCCGCAAACCCTCTGTAGACACATTACATTGTGTGTTTGTGTGTGTTTTTCTCAAAGGAATTATTAACCTTCATGTTGTGACTGCAGATAGCCCACGTGCCCGCCAGTTGTGCAAGAGCCAGTTGGATTTGAACCTCAATCTGCACGCAGCAGCGTCAGCAGCTCTTTGCAGTATTTTTCTGTCTCGGTGCAGCGAGAATTAATCTGCTACTCAGCTGCTTAATACACACAAAGGGAAAACACACAGTAACCTGCTTCCTCCGTGTGCTGCACCAGAGCTGTGTTTTTAATCTGTGTGGAGGAAATCCTGTGGAGCTTTTTACCTCAGGTGTTGTTTTCACTGTTCTGACAACAGACAGGTCATGTCCTCGAATACTGTACTTAAAGAAAATATATATAAAAACATAATCTATAATGGCAGACATAATGTAAATCCTGTATTTGTGTCTGATTTGTAGAAGATATGTTGTTTCTTTGTATGTGCAGTGGTGTCCAGAAGTGTGAGAGTAAGGAAGGTGGTCTCAGACTTTTGGACCCACAGTGATGCTGACAGTTCTGGACTCTGCTGAAGCTTCTATCAGCGACAAAGTGTCAGATTAGCAGTCAGATCCAAACTCCGACAGCCTGGCACTGAGAGGCAGCTGCTGCGTCTCTGGACCCGATCCTCTTCCCTGTGGGTCGATACCGTCTGCGTGCATGACTCTGTCCAAGGTCTCCTGCGCAAACAGTCACACACATGCAGACACATGGAGGTGTGTTGCGTTATTTCATGAGTGACGGAGTGTGAGGTGGGCATTTGTGAGACGCACACACGAGGTGTTTGAAGTTGGTTTTGTCGTTAGCCTCCCTCTGTCATCTTGCTTATTTTTGGTCTACTGTTTAAAAGTGAAGACAAGCTGAAAGATAAATCACTACAAGAAGAAATGTATAGTCTACAAGCTGACTGCAGGTGTATACTTATACCTGCTTGTGTGTGTGTGTTTATGGATGAGTAAGTCAGATGCAAAGGTCCCAGTGGACAATATGAAAGGTCATGTGTCAGCGTTTTTGGCTTGTTTTCCATTCCTTGGCAGTAAACTCGGAGGCAGCAGGCCTCATGTATTGTTTTCTATCTGAGCACCACTCACACAGACTCGAACTGATCACGAGGTTTTAAGAAATCCAACCAGTCGCCTCCACCGCCAAGAACAGGAAGGATCACAGAGGTCGCTTCAGCATTCCAGGGTGTCTCTTTACCGCAGGAAACGGCCTCAGAGACATGAGCCAGCGTTTCCTGTCAGAGTGCATCGTTGACACGCTCACCTTTCATAACAGCGTGCCACTCTGAGAACCCCTGGCTTGGTCTGGCCCGGCTCTCCGCGGCCTCAGACCGCGTTTTCGCAGGACCAAGCCTGCAAGCCGCAGCACTTTTAGGGGGCAAGGTAGTCCAATTACACCCCCAGGGGTGGAGTGGTGTTCCTGTCACTCTGTTGTTTTTGTAGAGGCTTGCATGTGCGCTAAGGCTGCATGCCTCAATCTGAGAAGCGAGGGTGATGGAGCCAAGGGTAGATTAGATAGCACAGGTCAGCCTGAGATCTGGTTGTCAGCAAGTGGACTGTTGTTCTCCAGCTTTTCTTTTTTTTTTCCTCTTTAGTGTGTTAACATTTTTTGTCCAGTGTTCATGTGTGACTGCAGCTGCTGTTCCCAGTGGTTGATTCATGGAGCCTATGACTCCCAATTCCAGAAAATCGCCCCCCCCAACCCCCAGCCCAAAACAAAAGGTTTTCTGGATGTTGTAAGAAAAAATTCTAACTTTGACGACACTTAGGGGAAAAGATGTTAATAAAGGAACCGCAACAATATCCAGGGTTCTGGGTGCAAACTGCACAGTACATAGACTTTAATTCGAATCCAGACTCGTACTCTGTCAGTTTTTCTTGAGTCATAAGTAAATTTGATCTTATAAAATCCTTATCCTGGGAGTTGCCAAGCTGTTTTCTTCCACTACTTATGCCTGGTGATTTAGGATTATTTTGCCATGTAGGTGCCTGCCCTGTTAGCCTCTCTCAGCCCGGGC
This sequence comes from Seriola aureovittata, assembly GCF_021018895.1. Lineage (NCBI taxonomy): Eukaryota > Metazoa > Chordata > Actinopteri > Carangiformes > Carangidae > Seriola > Seriola aureovittata. Next base: position 3,773,368 of record NC_079384.1, read on the forward strand.
TCTTATTTTTAGATGGCAAGCCTCCTGGCTAAACATAGCTCCACCTTTGCTTCCCTGTGGAATACAGTAGGTTGTTGTTTTCCTGATCACAAGTGAACGGGGGGGGGGGGCAAAGAAGAGGAAGAAGGGCATGAGGCAATGGGTGAGAAGCTGTGTTAGTGAGGATGATGATGATGAAGGCATGCTGTATTCGAACAGCCAAACATGTTGTTCATATGGCCTGTCAGCTCCAGGGTGGTAGGTCCAGTGCTGTTTTTGGCACACGGGTGTATTGTGTGTGCTCGGGGTGTGCCACTAAAGGAACTCCTGGCAGCAGAACAATAACAGCGCTGGCACAAAGGAGGGTCGGAGCAGGTCAGAGCAGGAATATAACAAGGCCAAGGAGGTGTGTGTCTGTATGTGTTTTTGCTTGTGTGTGTGTGTGCATGTGTGTGTGTGTGTGCGTCCGCAATCTCGATCTGACCAAGTTCATCTACTCTGCTAAATCTGATTGTACTTGAAACAGGAAGTGGATGTAAACAAAGGACTTTAATGTCATCATCAGGACTCTCTGGGGAAGCAGAGAGTGGGATTCCCCTAAATTCCCCTTCAGCTACACAAAACAGTCTGCCTCCTTTTAAAGCAATAACTGTGTTTTAAACACTGCTTCTTGTGAGAGATATTTCTGGAGGAATGTTCTTTTCTAGTTGCTACATTGGAGAATAAAATTAGATTTTGGCGTCGTAGCTGTTATCAAAGAGCAAAATGTCTGTATAGGCTCACCACTTCACAGTGACAGTCAATAATCAGACGAGGAAGAGATACTAATTTCCCCACTGATTGCAGTCTCAGTAAAACAGATTGTGGTGTCTGCTATGTCTTGTGACACAACCCACAGCTGGAAGCAGCAGGTTCACTGCATGTTCTCTGTTAAGTTATTATTGTCTCAATTTAATGATTAATGCGTTCATCTTTTAATGTTATAAAATAGTATAAAAGGAAAAAGCCCATGGTGACATCTTTTAATTGCTGGTTATGATATATTGATGGTAATGATATAACCAGAGAGAAGCAGGAAATCCTCACATCAGGAAACTGGCACCAATGAATGTTTGACATTTCTGCATAAAGAATAACTTCAGTGATTGTTATTATTTAACAGTCTGCAGATAATTTTCTCAATTAATCATATAGTCACATTGTCTTTTATCTGATCAATAAACCCAAACCCAAACATATTTAGTTTGCTGTCAGAAGACACAAAGATTTGCCTGGTTTCATTGAAGAGGCTGGAAATAGTTGTTTGTTTGTTTTTTTGCTACTTTAGCTTAAAAGTCACAAAAAAGCAATTATCAAAATTGTTGCTGATTAATTTTGCATTGAATGACAAATGTTTTCAGCTGCTCAAGTGTCAGAAATAGTGAAAAAAATGTTTGTCAAATTCATCTAGAGCCAGTCAACAGTCTGTTTATCAGTTGACAGATTTTTCACTCTAAGAATATAGAGATGTAATATCGATGTCTTCTCGGGTTTCCTGTTTTGGATATGCATTAATCGCTCTCTGTCCTCTTTCCTCATTCCCAGATGTGCACCCCAGCCAACACACCAGCGACGCCCCCCAACTTCCCGGACGCATTGACCATGTTCTCACGGCTGAAGGCGTCCGAGAGCTTCAACAGCGGCAGCGGTGGCAGCCCCATGGCCGCCTCCATGGCCACCTCACCCCCGCCCCCCCAGGTCGGCGGCTGGGGGGTCTCACCAAACGTACCTAATGTGCCGCAACCTCCACAGGGACTCTGGACTCAGGGGCAGCCCCCCACGCAGCCCTGCCCTGCCTGGCCTACGGGCGTAAACCCGCACGCAGGCGCTGAGCAGAAGGCTAGTGTAGCGATGGAGGCTGAGAGATGAAGGGCCGCACGGGACTGAAAAGCCCCCCTTCCACCCCGGGGGAGGGAAGGAAATAGGGTATGAAAGTGGGGAGGGTGGGAAGGGTGGGAGATGATAAGTGGGTAAAAATGGGTTTTGGTCTTTTTTCCCTAAAAGACGGATGGATATGGAACGAGATGGAAACTACGCAAACCAAGAAAAACTCAACGTGGACAATTTAAGAAGAGGAGAAACCAATGCAAACGTCAACGACAAAAATAGAAAAAACAAAACAACGAAAAAAAAAAGATACGCACACACATAGTAATAAGAGAGCAACTGAAATCTTTGTTAGTTTTTTCCTAAGTAAATGCATAGATAAGAGAAATATTATTGAACTAAAAAAAACAGAAATTTAAAAAAAATTGTCACGCCCAAGGATTCTATGTGATGTTCAAGGACATTCAAGGCAGCAAACTTAATTTTCTGTTTTTTGTTTAGTTTTTTTTTTTTTTTTTTTTTTTTTTTTTTTTTTTTTCATCTTTTCAGCCAGTGTTTTTGTGTCACTGGCGTTCTGTGTTTCTGCGACTGTCTGTGCTGCATGAGGAGAGAGGAACTTGCAATGCAGTGTTTTAGATTGACTCAAAAATCATCACGCACTTGAGTGTGAGTGTGTACGCATGTGAGCGGGTGGTCAAGTTTGTAATCAAAAATGTATACACACACACACACACACACACACACACACACACACATACACATACATACATACATACATATATATATTCTCACACATACACACACACACACACACACACACACACACACACACACACACACTAGGGTCTAGAAGAAACACCTCCATACTGTCATCCCCATCGTCAAAGGTGGGACTTTTCTTACCTCACCTGGTGGTCACCTGACTTCTTTCAGCCAATCAGGGATTCTTCTTAAACCAACCATTGCCGCCGCCGACACAGGACATGTTTTTAAAGGTTTTTTCTTAAAGGCAGCAGCCACTCTGGTTGATGCTACCTGATCCTCGCTGCGATGGCTTTTTCCTGACACAGTTTTAAACCTGGACTCAGACTACAACTGTCCACTGTATACTTTTTTCTCTGGAGATTTGGGTTATTACAAGGAAAATGAGAAATCATGGTTTAATGTAATATCGTTTATAATGCTAATTGTTCTGTTTTTGTTGAGAGGTTAAGGGAAGTGGCTTTGAACTTGGGTGGGACTTAAGCTTGATTTCTTTTTTCTTTTCTTTTCTTTTGGAAAGAGTGAATCAAACGCAGCTAAAACAGCTACAGATTTAAAAAAACAAAACAAAAACAACAAAAAAAAAACAAAACACGACTACTCCATCTTTGTAAACAGAATTGCCACTTTGCATGATGTGTTCATAACGTGTAACATCTTTTGTAGCAAACATACATGAGGTCGAGACATGTTTATGGGAGGGGGGGTGGAGTTAAAGCTGAGGGTGGGGTGGTGGGTGTTATTCCCAAAGTGAAAAAGAAATGCAATAGTGCAAAGTGTCTCGCTAGATATGAGAAACAAAAGAGGAGAAAGTGGGTGTGGGGCAGCTTGGGAAGCCCACCACAGACTATTTGGGGACACTACAGACTACTTTCAGATACACAGTATATATATATACCCTCAGATACTGTACTAAAGAGGGGTTTTTACAACATTTAGGTCTCTAGTTTTGACCAGTCCCTGGTCCACTTCCACTGCTGAGGGACAGTTCAGGGATGACCCTGATATACGGCAATATTTTAAATGCAGGGTCTGCCCCTTTTTTAGTTTGTCCTGTTCGGATTATTTTTACATTCGATAAAAGAAGAGAGAGTAAGAAGAGATATTTTGAATAGCTGAGGGTCTTTTTTTAAAAAAGAGGATTAGGAAAAAAATTATGGATATAATAATGAATAAATAACCAAGTTCCTTTTTATTATTTTAGACTAAACTAATGTTTGAGTTCATCCTTTTTCCATGCTTCATACTTTATTTGGTTAAATCAGAGCGTTTCCGGGTGGGCCTGTTCCTAAATGGTTTCTCATGTATGTTTCCCCCCTTGTATGACTGTATGAGACCATTCCCACAATATTTGTGGACTACCTGATAATTAACTTATCATTTTTGTGAACCTAAATAAATATTGTATGTCAACCTAATTGGCATTGTTTACTGGTGTGTTTGAATATTTGTACTACAGTTTGAACAGATTGAATATAGAGGGGCCCACATAAATTATCATATAGTTCTGTTCTGTGTGTGTGTGTGTGTGTGTGTGTGTGTGTGTGTGTGTGTGTGTGTGTGTGTGTGTGTGTGTGTGTGTGTGTGTGTGTGTGTGTGTGTGTGTGTGTGTGTTTGTGTGTGTGAGAGAACGAGAGACACCAGAACAGTGTGTTAAATAATGACACTAGGAAGATGGATGCATCGTAATCTCACACTTGGCTACCTCTCAGCCAGCCGGATTTAAAACAGTCACCCAGCCAGACTACAAAATCTTGTTCCACAAACCTCTCCGTCTTTTTCTGTTTCTCCGTCCGTCCGCCTGTCTGTCTGTCTCTCGCTGTCTGTGTGTGAGAACTAAACAATCTGTCTGATGCTCCGCGGCTAAAGATGGAAGGGCCGGAGATGAAAGCCAAAATGGAGGAGAAGAGGGAGAAAGGCATTTGAAAAGAGGGAGTTCAGCTCTGCGGCCATCGCTATCTTCGCCTCTCTGAGTCCACAGCTCTTTAGATGTAAACACAAACAAACACCAGCTGCCCACACACACACACACACAGACACACACACACACACACACACGCAATCGCCATAGATAAACACCCACCACACACACACCCACATGCCAGTGGTGTGGTGTGTGGTGGTGTTGTTGGTGGTGGTAACGGAGGGTCACAGAGTTCTCCGTGTCCTCAGCTCACCTCCCGACAGCTTCCTCCTCGGCAGGAAATAAGAGAGATCCCGTCTGCTGATTGCTGCGTGAGCCACTTTGCCAGTCTCTGAGCCGCTGTGAGTGTTTCAGAGAGCTCGGGGGTGAATGCCGACAACTTGGCATCCGAGTACTGCAGTGCATCCGAGCATGTGGGAACAGGAACAGCAATAAACACATAGGGTTTGTCCAAGAGCAGCACAGCCTGACCCGGCATATAAAGGCCAGTAAATGAAGATTTTAGGCCCCCATTGCTTAATAATGAAGATGTGATACAATAATAATAATTGCGCCACTTTACATTTTTTCAGACTATGCTGTGACAGGCCGCCGGTTCGCCTTTGTAAAATAATTTACAGACTCTCTTTTTAGTTTGGCAATATCCTCAGCTCAAAGTTCACCCAGAAAACATGCACCGTGGTTACTGTGTAACTGCTCATGCAAACCATCCGGTTCGTCTTCAATTCACTCCAAACTGTGGATGTGAAATGTAAATCACTTCCTGTTCCGACATCAACACTTCCTTGGAAAGAGTTACCCAAAACAACATGTTTAAAAACAGGAAAAGCAACAGCTCGCTTTATCTGTTTGTCTATCTGTTTACGGGAGAGTGCAGCAGTCATCCAAAACATACTGTTTATGCAAATTGCCACTTTTGTGGTGGAGGGCTACAGCTCTGCTCAGTTTATCTCTCCCTCACACTAAACCAGGATGTTGTTTTCTGGGTCACTGGACGGTGTGGACACAACACAGCACCACAGATGGCGCACTGTCAGTACAGCTGTCTCGCCTCATGTGTAAACATAACTATAGGCTACTGGTTAGCTACTGTCGAGCACTGAGACGTTCACCCCTGGTAAATTTGTTTGACCTTAATATGTATATGTAAACAAATGAGGCTACTCTTGAGACGATTTCCAGCCTCTGTCGGGCCTTTTTTTATTTCAAGCTGCCGACTTGTATTTCACCACAAATCAGCTTTACAGCACAAAATTATATTGCAAATAAAAAAGTTTTAATTTAACTTAAAGGTACCCTGTAGAGTTTTTGACCACTGGAGGCGCTGTGGAGCTATGTTTTTGTCCATGGTCCACACTCACGCACAGAAGGCTGATAAAATGCAGAATTTTAAATATTTTATAATCAGCTTTGCAGATGTTTTATGAGTAATTAAATGTTTTTTTTTTTTTAATAATAATTTTAGTTTTGGTGAGAAACGCTGAATACAAACTGAACTTTTGTTTACAAGATAAATCCATAGAGCATCTTTATTTTTGAAACATTAAAGCCCATTTCAATTTCACTTTTTATTAATTTTTTTTACCCTTTCTGGATGCACATCAGCTGTGACCGAAGGTAAGCACTGTATCATTGGCTCCTGCATTAACTGTATTAACTATCTACGGCACTGGAGTGATGTTGTCATATTTCAGCTTTTTAGAAAGACAGATGAAAGAGAAAGTGATGAGAAATGTTGATTAAAAAACTACACAGTACATATAGGAATTATATTATCAGGTACAGTGTTCAAGACCTGCTCTGCAGAAATGGGACAAGGTGGTTGTGAGGTATGCAGGTGGGTGGGGGGGCGGGGGGGCAGAGGACACTGCACACTGTGTGGAGGCGGGTAGGGGAGCAGAACGGACACAGTGACATTGGGTTGTGTTTGTAACTTGGCACCTCACCTCCCCCTAGTTGTCTTCTACAGGTGGAGACTCTGCACTGGACAAGCTGCAGCTAGTAACAGGAAGTGGGAGAAAAGTGACACACACTATACATACGTACACCCTGCATCTGGCAGTTAGGTGGAGAGAGAGAGAGAATATGAGTCAGACTGAGAACAAGTTAAGTGACACGTGTGCAATTGAATGTCAACTGAATGAAAGGTTTCATATCCAGGAAAAAACTATTATCTCAAATTCATCAGCAGATCTTTCAAATATGATTCTGAACTCTAACAAGAAAAAATGAAACAAAGGAAAAACCTTACTTGCCAGTCGAGGGGGCGTTGGACTGTGCCCCGGGAGACGAGCACAAATGAAAAAGCCCCAAAGATTCATTGAGAGAACGATGCTTCATGTCTTGTCAGCACCAGGCAAAGTTCAGAGCCGGTAGAAATGACTCGGAAAATGAGAAGCCGTGTGTTTTAATGACGCCACATCAATCACTCAGCTTGTCTCTTGTTTTCTCAGATTCTTGTTTGTTTCCTCTGAAATAACTCAGAAATGTCCTCGACTGGGGCTTTTAAAATGTACAAAGGGACATCTAAAGTGATATACCATGGTACCGGCCATGTTTGTTTGTTCATGGTAATTCCCCTCCACTCACTTGTGTATTTTTCCAAACCTCTTTCAGACTCCAGTGACCAAATCTGTGACAGTACTTTTTTTTCCTTTGTATTTTGTTTGAATTTCAGACTTAGCCTCCGAGAAGTCGTGTTTCATGTTTAGTTTGACTGCAGTTTGAGCCATGAACAAATAACTCTGGAGTAAAGATGATTATACACCACTGGTTTCGTTGGTGTTTATGCAAATTTAAGACACATTTAAAGTCCCATGAGCCCTTTTGCCTCAAATAGACGAATGAAACCGCCTTTCTTCAGAATTTGCCTTTTTCACTTGCTTTCTTTGCTCTTTCCAAAAAAAGTTACAGTGTGGTTAAATAGTTTGAATAATTGGATCTTTTATTTTACTTTCAAGTGAGATTTTGAAAGTGAAATCACTTTAAGAAAGACAGAAGACCAGTCATTTTGTTAGCATTGAACAGCTACTGCGCTAAGTTTTCATAAGGCTTTGACGGCGACTCTGTGGCTAAGATATGAGTTATGCTGCTGTTGCTACAATGCTAATAATCATTGCTTTATCTTTTCGTACAACGATGAGTTGCTCACATTTTATTATCCCCTATAGCCACAGATGCTAATTTAACTTACAGAAACCCTCAGTATCACATTTAAACTTTTTAGAAAGAGGCTACTTGTATTATAAAATGTTTTCTGATAGTGACAAAGCCAAAGTAAATCATCACCCCTCAGCACTACAGAGTGTTCTACCATGTTTCAGTTCATAGTTTTGGTTTTTATGAGTCGCAACTTTACTGTTCTGGTTCAGTTTCAACTCTCCTGTCAACCTCATTTCCAGATGCAGCAGGCGAACGTTTTCAGACGAAAGGTTCTGATAAACCCACTACACCAAACAGCAAACAGTTAGTTAGCAGTTAGCTGCTAACATAGTGGAGAATTTAGCAACTTAAAAGTCTATTGGATCTATTGGTTGTGCAAATGGGTAGCGATTTGCTGCTGCACATTTGCTGTATCAACTTCAAGATGCCAATATGTCAACTTTAAGAATCAATGGATGTCATAAAACAGCGCTGTTCCTTTTTTTTAATCATATAAACTGGAGCATTTCCTGTGAAATCCACCCCAGTGACACACAGTGGAAAAGAAGCCAATCAATCTGGATTGATTTGTTTACAGTGATTTAAATTAAAATAATATGGCAATGATTCACTGATGTCAAACAGAGCTGCTGCACCTTTAATATCTGTGGTTTCAGTGTTGGTGTTTCCAGCTTACAAGCTCCCTCTCCTTGTGTGTGTGTGTGTGTGTGTGGGTGTGTGTGGTTGTGTGTGGTGTGTGTGTGTGTGTGTGTGTGTGTGTGTGTGTTTGACCGCAGTGAACCTGTGACAATGGCTGTGTGCCATTTCAGCCACGCTGCGGCCGAGATCCTGAGTTGGACACAAAGCCGGCTTTATCTCAGCTCTCACTGTTGTATCAGTGCTGCCTGGCTGGACGCATAGCACCGGACTTAACAGCCACACACACACACACACACACACACACACACACACCAGTACTAAAACAATACATTACACTTAGACTGGAAGCAGGGGAAGTTGTGTGTGTTTGTGTGCATACGTGAATGTGTGTGTGTGTGACTATAAAGAGACCACTGACCACCAGGGGAAGTGACAGAGACAGACGCATGCTGTTTCTGTTCCCATGTCATGTGGTTGTTGTTGAGAGGACAGTCACAGAAACAACATGATGCATGGTCACTGTGTGTGTGTGTGTGTGTGTGTGTGTGTGTGTGTGTGCATGGACACCATGGGTATGTCAATATGACTTCACTAAGTTTATTAGGTGTATGTGTGTGGAATTCCTAAACAGGTCAGATGGGCCTTACACCAACATGATGCAGCAAAGTGTTTCTTTCTGTTCCTTCTTTTTCACTTCCCTCTATATTTTCTTCTCAGTGTCACCCTCCTCCTTCGTCTTTGTGTGTGTGTGTGTGTGTGTGTGTGACAGACACTCCTCCACACACATGATCTCTTCCTCCCTCTCCCTCACTCTCTCTTTCTCTCTGAGTCTTTTACTCCTTCACAGAGGGACGGAGAGACTGGAATGTGGAGAGAGAGATTTTCAAAAAGAAATGAGCCATAAAACACATTTACAGGTGAATTAACAGGTTGTTACACTGCAGGACTTCACAGCCGTCGAAGCAGGAACAGTGACTGTGGCTGTTAACCCTTTGCGCCATGGTAGCAGCGTCTATGCCATTCTGTATTTATGCACAGTAAAGCCTCAGCTTCTCTACTGCCTGGTAAATTGGCACAACATAATATTTCCACGCCTCTCCCTTGAACTCAGTTTAATTTTTATAACCCAGTATGAGCGTATAGCTCTGTCTGCGCTACATCAAATATAATTTTCTGTTACAATCCCGCTCTGCAGCTCGGCGCTGTCGTCTTGACTGTGAGGCATCGCTGTGGTGACAGCATGAGTTCGATTAAATCAGATGAAACATTAATGATCCCTGTGGGGAATCAGGCCATTGCAGCAAGCAAGCAACGACAGCGTACATCAAAGAAAAAATAGGGATGCAAATAAGAATACAGCGAAACATGCAGCACTTACATATCCAAACATATGACGCACAATGTGTGGATTCGCAGCAGTGGAATTAGTACTAAAATAAATTAATAATACCAATTTCATGCATCTTAACCACTACACAGAGCCTGTTTAAGCTCCCATGTTTGTATGTTTACACTGTGTGAAATATTCAAACATGAAAGTCCGTGTTTGTGGCTGTACCATTCCATCCAATGGAAAGTTTTTAAATCACTCGTGCATCATTTTATGCACAATTTCCCCCAAATTCAGCCTGATATAATTGTGTCTTTGGAAATGTTGAGATACCCACTAGAATTTCAAATAAAGTCCTACAAATTTTGGATGCACAGTATAAGTTTGTATTTACCGATCCTAATGTTGAAAGGATTGATTCACATTTTTCAAGTCGGCCTCCAAACAATACTCACATGCCAAAGCTATTATAAGGCTTCAGCGGTTTGGTATATTCCAGAGTTGTTTAGAAAAAGAAAAAAAGACAGAAACTATGTTTATGAGACCCATTTTTAACAACTTGGCTGCATCTTCAGTAGCAAAATGGGACTGAGAAAGCTTCATGGTTCATCCCAGGGAGAGCATGAATGTGTTTGTACCAAATTTAACGACAATAGTATCCATCCAATAGTTGTTCACTCAAAACCATAAATGTCAACTTTGTGGTGGCACAAAAGGAAAATGCCAAGGTCAATTTGACGCAGAATACTGATGACAGCTGACGGTGATATTCTGTTGCTTTTAAGTTAACGCCTTCTTGATGTTTACCAACATTTTGGTCGCAAGCAAAACCCAACATCTGTCAACCGTCACAGTGTCAGTTAGTTAGAGGCGAGTTCATCGTCCGGTGTAATGTTGACATCTGGTGCCAACTGGGGAGGATCACCATTGCCAGTAGGATTCATCCTCTGGAAACCATGAATGTCTGAAGAAAACTGAATGTCAATCCACCAAATAGTCTGGACTAAAGTGGGCGGAGAGCCATACCCGCAGTTATCTCTATCTGCTTTATCCTTCTTTATCCTTTATGATTAACATTTACACCGGGAGAACAGAATCATCTTGCTGTTTTATGCCACATACTGTAGCACTTTGTAAATCAGTGAAAGAACCTTTTCATTCCTCTCAGCAATAACTAACGTCATTGATCTACACGTTAAAATGCTGTCTGTATCTTGTTTAACAGCGTCTGCGGACAATCATGCATGTGAACAGAAGCGGCTGCAGATGTGCTGACAAGTTAATCCACCTGAGAAAAATGAGTCTGCACCCTGAGGGGAGGCACGCTGTGGTAACACACAAGGAAACTCTTGTGCTTTGTCACTGTGATTTATCTTTGTTGTTCAAGGCATAACAATAAGGTGCCGTGCGGTTTTAATCCCTGAATTTTTACTGCTGAATGATGCTGCTCTGAGATTTTAAAGAGAAGCTCTGTTACGTAACCCTCTTGTTGCAACAGATGATTTACAGTGGTCTGTGTGTGTGTGAACATAACTCTTGTGCAGAAAGGCGTCTGTGGGGAATGTGATGTAGTGTCTCTGATGCAGAACTGGATCCATCCTCGCTCGCCTGTTGCTGCAGCTGCAGACATCGTTTTTCATAATAGACCTGCATGCTGGCAGAATGCCTGACAGCCTCTCTCCTGTCCCGCTTTCTCTCTCCTCTCCCCTCTTTTTATGTTTCTGTCCTCTCTTGTCCCCTTACACAAACACACTACTCCTCCTCCCTCTCGTTGCCTCTGATCTGCTCTGATCTGTCCGGCCAAAAAAAAGGGAAATTGTTTGTTATGACATAATTTCAGCCAGCATGTTCAAAACTGTGACAAAAACCAACTGCTGGGAGTATATCTGTGTGTTTGTGTGTGTGTGTGTGTGTGTGTGTGTGTGTGTGTGTGTGTGTACACATTCAAATTCTCCTCCTATTACTCAATGTGAGAGTCCAGCTGCAAGCTGCTTCACAGGAAGTGGTTGCAACAATGGTTTTGTTCAGGAACATCCACACGCTCACTCATTCCCAGTCATACAACACACGCGTGAGTATCTTATCTTGACATTCATTCCTGGCACCCTTATCTGTACATGATGCTAATCTTAAATCTAAACACAACCTTAAAGTAACAAACAACACAAATGGTTTGTCCTTATGAAGATAGTTGATGTGACACAGGCAGTAAAACAACTAAGAAAATGTAACATTATATATTGAAAACATAAACGAATCCATAAGAATTTAAATAACACAACAAGGAAACAGTAAAAACAGAGATTAGACAGATCCCTGACTGATATGAGTTTGAATTTGGTCCTCATAAGTATAAGAAAGACATGAACACACCCACACACACAAACTAACACACACTAATCTGGACATGATGCAACCCGCTGAGCAACTATATGTCATCATCAGTGAGATATCCTCTGGGAGGGAGAGCGACTCAGTACAACACGTTGGCTAATGGACACACTGGACAACAGAGTGTGTTAAAGTTATCTGTCTCTTCCACTATACAGCAGAAGCACAGCTGATAAACACAGACTGACCTATATCAGAGCAGTGAGGTATTACAGTATTGGTACAGTTGAAGATTAAAGTCGTTTGAGCGCGCTGTTGTGGCTGGGAGTTACAAGGGGGGGTTGTTTCAGTGCTGTGTTAAGTGCAAGGGCGTGGGTTTGCATATGGACGGTAGAGACATGTCCCTACCAATAGTTGAGTGAACTCATTTGCACTTTGTTTGGAGTGATGTCATATTAGATCATTCCAACGTGCCCTCCAAGAGGCTACGTCTCCAAGACAACCGATTTAGGCATGCTAGCATTTGATTGACTGAAAGGATGGGTGCTATCTGAAGGTTCATGTCATGTGAAAATGTCACAGTAGTACGTAATGTCAAAAGATAAGTGGCAACTAATATTATTTAACCATGTTAGCTAGCATTAACGAGCAAGCTAAGAGGGTTCAGGATTTCGAACCCTGGACCTGGGGCCCTTCTGTGTGGAGTTTGCATGTTCTCCCTGTGCCTGCGTGGGTTCTTTTTATGATGAATCATTTTTTTTGCCTTACTATACTACATCGTTTTTTTGACTTTTTATGCTCTGTGCTATGACATTTCTTTGCTTTTATATACTATAACGTTTTTTTTGTCTTTTTATGCCTTACTATACTATGAGGTTTTTATGACTTACTATACTATTACGTTTTTATGCTGTACTATACTATGACATTTTTCTCACTTTTTATGCCTTACTATACTATGATGTTTTTATGACTTTTTATGCCTTACTATACTATGACGTTTTTATTACTTACTATACTATGACATTTTTATAACTTTTCATGCCTCACTATAATATGACATTTTTAGACCTTACTATAGTATGACGTTTTTATGAATTACTATACTATGACAATTTTCTGACTTTTTATGCCTAACTATAATGACATTTTTACACCTTACCATACTATGATGTTTTTTTGATTTTTTTTTATGCCTTACTATACTATGACATTTGATGCCTTACTATACTATGATGTTTTAAGGCCAGAGTATACTATGATGTTTTTATGACTTTTTTTACCTTACTATACTATGTCGTTGTTATGCCTTAACTAAACTATGTAGTTTTTATGCCTTATTATACTATGATGTTTTTATGCCTTACTATACTATGATGTTTTTATGCCTTGCTAAACTATGTCGTTTTTTTTACTTTTTATGCTCTACTATAGTATGACGTCTTTAGGCGAGAGTATACTATGATGTTTTTATGACTTTTTATTTATTACTATACTATGTCGTTGTTATGCCTTATTATACTATGATGTTTTTATGACTTTTTATGCCTTACTGTACTGTGACCTTTTTTTGCTTTACTATACTATGATGTTTTTTTGCTTTATTATACTATGACATTTTGATGCCTTAGTATACTATGACGTTCTTTTGACTTTTTATGCTTTACTATACGATGACGTTTTTAGGCCACAGTATACTATGATGAGTTTTTATGTCTTATTACTATGTCATTTTTATGAGTTTTTATGTCTTAACTATACTATGATGTTTTTATGATTTTTTATGCCTTACTTTACTATGTTATTTTTTATGACTTTTTATGCCTTACTGTACTATGACCTTTTTATGCCTGACTATATACTATCATCATCATTTCATTGTCTTAATATACTATGACATTTCTATGCCTTATTATAGTAGGAAGTTTTTATGCCTTACCATAGTAGGAGGTTACTATACTATACCATGATGTTTTTATGACTTTCTATGCCTTACTATTACATTTATGACACGTGTGTGTGTGTCTGTGGTTCCCCTGAAATCTGTTGACTCAATGGAGGCATGGTCTGGACAGCTGCTCTCCTCCACACCTGCAATCTATCACTCATCATCTGCTGCATGTCTAGCTCAGTCATCCATCCATTAGTTGCTAGATTGTTCCGCTTTTCATAGTGGTAGTTATTCTCTCGGCCGTCCTGATTCATTTATGTGACTACAGAGTTATCTTATGATACAGTGATCTTCCCAGTGTTTTGTCTGTATTAATTAATTGTTCTCCTTTGGTCAAGAAGACTTTATTTTTGGGCTGCTGATCCTGCCACACTCTGCCGTTTCCACGCCAAACCACCCACCTGCTCGTTGTCTCCAGGCGTCCCTCATGTTTCCAGAGTGTGTTACTCACCTGCCTCTGGCCTCCAGTGTCCTCCATACTCCTGCCAAGTGTTCACACAAGAAACTGGATTCCCCGGACCCACTCCCCCGCCACATTCAAAATCATCATTGCCTTTTCCCAAATAAACTCCTTTGCACTGTAATTACTGGTGTGTTTTGTGTTCTGTCTGCTCTGGTGTCCAACACATGTTCTGACAAAAGCATAACACAATTTTTTTAAATGTCTGACTATACTATGACTTTTGATGAATAATGAGACAATGATCTTTAAATGCCTGACTATGGAATGACTTCCCACTCCTGAGGCCTATCTGTTTGGAGTTTATGCCTATGTCTTTTCATGCCTTACTATACTATGACATTTTTTCTGACTTTTTATGCCTCACTATACTATGACCTTTTTATGCCTTACTATACTATGATGTTTTTATGACTTTTTATGCCTTACTATACTATGACGTGTTTTTGCCTTACTATACTATGACGTTTTTATGCCTTAATATACTGTGACATTTTTTGTCACTTTTTATGCCTTACTACACTATGACATTTTTTCTGACTTTTTATGTCTCACTATACTATGATGTTTTTATGCCTTACTATACTATGACATTTTTGTCACTTTTTATGCCTTACTATACTATGACTTTTTTTGACATTTTTTGCCTTATTATACTATGCTATTTTTTCTGACTTTTTCTGACTTATTATACTATGATGTTTTTATGCCTTACTTTACTATGACCTTTTTATGCCTTACTATACTATGACAATTTTATCACTTTTCATGTCGTACTATTCTATGACGTTTTTTCTGACTTTTTATGCCTTACTATACTATGACGTTTTTTCTGACTTTTTATGCCTTATTATACTATGACGTTTTTATGCCTTACTATACTACGACATTTTTGTTACGTTTTATGCCTTACTATACTATGACATTTTTCCGACTTTTCATGCCTCACTATACTATGATGTTTTTATGCCTTACTATACTATGACATTTTTGTCACTTTTTATGCCTTACTATACTATGACGTTTTTTTGACATTTTTTTGCCTTACTATACTATGACATTTTTTCTGACTTTTTCTGACTTATTATACTATGATGTTTTTATGCCTTACTTTACTATGACCTTTTCATGCCTTACTATACTATGACAATTTTATCACTTTTTATGCCTTACTATGCTATGACGTTTTTTCTGACTTTTTATGCCTTACTATACTATGACGTTTTCATGCTTTACTATACTATGATGTTTTTATGATTTTTTATGCCTTACTATACTATGACTTTTTTTGCCTTACTATACTATGACATTTTTATGCCTTACTATACTATGACATTTTTGTCACTTTTTATGCCTTACTATGCTATGACGTTTTTTCTGACTTTTTATGCCTTACTATACTATGACGTTTTCATGCTTTAATATACTATGATGTTTTTATGACTTTTTATGCCTTACTATACTATGACATTTTTTTGACTTTTTATGCCTTACTATACTATGACATTTTTTTGACTTTTTATGCCTTACTATACTATGACGTTTTTATGCCTTACTATACTATGACGTTTTTTCTGACTTTTTATGCCTTACTATACTATGACGTTTTTTCTGACTTTTTATGCCTTACTATACTATGACGTTTTCATGCTTTAATATACTATGATGTTTTTATGACTTTTTATGCCTTACTATACTATGACTTTTTTTGCCTTACTATACTATGACATTTTTATGCCTTACTATACTATGACATTTTTGTCACTTTTTATGCCTTACTATGCTATGACGTTTTTTCTGACTTTTTATGCCTTACTATACTATGACGTTTTCATGCTTTAATATACTATGATGTTTTTATGACTTTTTATGCCTTACTATACTATGACATTTTTTTGACTTTTTATGCCTTACTATACTATGACATTTTTTTGACTTTTTATGCCTTACTATACTATGACGTTTTTATGCCTTACTATACTATGACGTTTTTTCAGACTTTTTATGCCTTACTATACTATGACATTTTTTGACTTTTTATGCCTTACTATACTATGACGTTTTTATGCCTTACTATACTATGACGTTTTTTCAGACTTTTTATGCCTTACTATACTATGACGTTTTTATGCCTTACTATACTATGACGTTTTTTCAGACTTTTTATGCCTTACTATACTATGACGTTTTTTCAGACTTTTTATGCCTTACTATACTATGACGTTTTTTCTGACTTTTTATGCCTTACTATACTATGACGTTTTCATGCTTTACTATACTATGATGTTTTTATGATTTTTTATGCCTTACTATACTATGACTTTTTTTGCCTTACTATACTATGACATTTTTATGCCTTACTATACTATGACATTTTTGTCACTTTTTATGCCTTACTATGCTATGACGTTTTTTCTGACTTTTTATGCCTTACTATACTATGACATTTTTTTGACTTTTTATGCCTTACTATACTATGACGTTTTTATGCCTTACTATACTATGACGTTTTTTCAGACTTTTTATGCCTTACTATACTATGACATTTTTTGACTTTTTATGCCTTACTATACTATGACGTTTTTATGCCTTACTATACTATTACATTTCTGTGACTTTTAATGCCTTACTATACTATGACGTTTTTTCTGACTTTTTATGCCTTACTATACTATGACGTTTTCATGCTTTACTATACTATGACGTTTTTATGACTTTTTATGCCTTACTATACTATGACAATTTTATCACTTTTTATGCCTTACTATCCTATGACGTTTTTTCAGACTTTTTATGCCTTACTATACTATGACATTTTTTCTGACTTTTTATGCCTCACTATACTATGACGTTTTTATGCCTTACTGTACTATGACAATTTTATCACTTTTTATGCCTTACTATACTATGACATTTTTGTCACTTTTTATGCCTTATTATACTATGTCGTATTTTCTGACTTTTTATGCCTTACTATACTATGATGTTTTTTCTGACTTTTTATGCCTTACTATACTATGACGTTTTTTCTGACTTTTTATGCCTTACTATACTATGACGTTTTCATGCTTTACTATACTATGATGTTTTTATGATTTTTTATGCCTTACTATACTATGACGTTTTTTTGCCTTACTATACTATGACATTTTTATGCCTTACTATACTATGACGTTTTTTCAGACTTTTTATGCCTTACTATACTATGACATTTTTTTTTACTTTTTATGCCTTACTATACTATGACGTTTTTATGCCTTACTATACTATGACATTATTGTTACGTTTTATGCCTTACTATACTATGACATTTTTCCGACTTTTCATGCCTTACTATCCTATGACGTTTTTTCAGACTTTTTATGCCTTACTATACTATGACATTTTTTCTGACTTTTTATGCCTCACTATACTATGACGTTTTTATGCCTTACTATACTATGACAATTTTATCACTTTTTATGCCTTACTATACTATGACATTTTTTCTGACTTTTTATGCCTTACTATACTATGACTTTTTATGCCTTACTATACTATGACATTTTTGTCACTTTTTATGCCTTATTATACTATGACATTTTTCCGACTTTTCATGCCTCACTATACTATGATGTTTTTATGCCTTACTATACTATGACATTTTTGTCACTTTTTATGCCTTACTATACTATGACGTTTTTTTGACATTTTTTTGCCTTAATATACTATGACGTTTTTTCTGACTTTTGATGCCTTACTATACGATGACGTTTTCATGCTTTAATATACTATGATGTTTTTATGACTTTTTATGCCTTACTATACTATGACTTTTTTTGCCTTACTATACTATGACATTTTTATGCCTTACTATACTATGACATTTTTGTCACTTTTTATGCCTTACTATGCTATGACGTTTTTTCTGACTTTTTATGCCTTACTATACTATGACGTTTTCATGCTTTAATATACTATGATGTTTTTATGACTGTTTATGCCTTACTATACTATGACATTTTTTTGACTTTTTATGCCTTACTATACTATGACATTTTTTTGACTTTTTATGCCTTACTATACTATGACGTTTTTATGCCTTACTATACTATGACGTTTTTTCAGACTTTTTATGCCTTACTATACTATGACATTTTTTGACTTTTTATGCCTTACTATACTATGACGTTTTTATGCCTTACTATACTATGACGTTTTTTCAGACTTTTTATGCCTTACTATACTATGACGTTTTTATGCCTTACTATACTATGACGTTTTTTCAGACTTTTTATGCCTTACTATACTATGACGTTTTTTCTGACTTTTTATGCTTACTATACTATGACGTTTTTTCTGACTTTTTATGCCTTACTATACTATGACGTTTTCATGCTTTACTATACTATGATGTTTTTATGATTTTTTATGCCTTACTATACTATGACTTTTTTTGCCTTACTATACTATGACATTTTTATGCCTTACTATACTATGACATTTTTGTCACTTTTTATGCCTTGCTATGCTATGACGTTTTTTCTGACTTTTGATGCCTTACTATACGATGACGTTTTCATGCTTTAATATACTATGATGTTTTTATGACTTTTTATGCCTTACTATACTATGACTTTTTTTGCCTTACTATACTATGACATTTTTATGCCTTACTATACTATGACATTTTTGTCACTTTTTATGCCTTACTATGCTATGACGTTTTTTCTGACTTTTTATGCCTTACTATACTATGACGTTTTCATGCTTTAATATACTATGATGTTTTTATGACTGTTTATGCCTTACTATACTATGACATTTTTTTGACTTTTTATGCCTTACTATACTATGACATTTTTTTGACTTTTTATGCCTTACTATACTATGACGTTTTTATGCCTTACTATACTATGACGTTTTTTCAGACTTTTTATGCCTTACTATACTATGACATTTTTTGACTTTTTATGCCTTACTATACTATGACGTTTTTATGCCTTACTATACTATGACGTTTTTTCAGACTTTTTATGCTTACTATACTATGACGTTTTTATGCCTTACTATACTATGACGTTTTTTCAGACTTTTTATGCCTTACTATACTATGACGTTTTTTCTGACTTTTTATGCCTTACTATACTATGACGTTTTTTCTGACTTTTTATGCCTTACTATACTATGACGTTTTCATGCTTTACTATACTATGATGTTTTTATGATTTTTTATGCCTTACTATACTATGACTTTTTTTGCCTTACTATACTATGACATTTTTATGCCTTACTATACTATGACGTTTTCATGCTTTACTATACTATGATGTTTTTATGATTTTTTATGCCTTACTATACTATGACGTTTTTTTGCCTTACTATACTATGACTTTTTATGCCTTACTATACTATGACATTTTTGTCACTTTTTATGCCTTACTATACTATGACGTTTTCATGCTTTAATATACTATGATGTTTTTATGACTTTTTATGCCTTACTTTACTGACATTTTTGTGACTTTTTATGCCTTACTATACTATGACGTTTTTATGCCTTACTATACTATGACGTTTTTTCAGACTTTTCATGCCTTACTATACTATGAAGTTTTTTCAGACTTTTTATGCCTTACTATACTATGACGTTTTTATGCCTTACTATACTATGACATTTTTGTTACGTTTTATGCCTTACTATACTATGACATTTTTCCGACTTTTCATGTCTTACTATACTATGACATTTTCTCTGACTTTTTATGCCTTACTATACTATGACTTTTTATGCCTTACTATACTATGACGTTTTTATGACTTTTTATGCCTTACTATGCTATGACGTTTTTTCTGACTTTTTATGCCTTACTATACTATGACGTTTTCATGCTTTAATATACTATGATGTTTTTATGACTTTTTATGCCTTACTATACTATGACGTTTTTATGCCTTACTATACTATGACATTTTTGTCACTTTTTATGCCTTACTATACTATGACGTTTTTTCTGACTTTTTATGCCTTACTATACTATGACGTTTTCATGCTTTACTATACTATGATGTTTTTATGATTTTTTATGCCTTACTATACTATGACGTTTTTTTGCCTTACTATACTATGACATTTTTATGCCTTACTATACTATGACGTTTTTTCAGACTTTTTATGCCTTGCTATACTATGACATTTTTTTTACTTTTTATGCCTTACTATACTATGACATTTTTTTGCCTTACTATACTATGACGCTTTTTCTGACTTTTTATGCCTTACTATACTATGACGTTTTCATGCTTTACTATACTATGATGTTTTTATGATTTTTTATGCCTTACTATACTATGACGTTTTTTCAGACTTTTTATGCCTTACTATACTATGACGTTTTTATGCCTTACTATACTATTACATTTCTGTGACTTTTAATGCCTTACTATACTATGACGTTTTTTCTGACTTTTTATGCCTTATTATACTATGACGTTTTTATGCCTTATTATACTGTGACATTTTTTTGACTTTTTATGCCTTACTATACTATGACGTTTTTATGCCTTACTATACTATGACGTTTTTTCTGACTTTTTATGCCTTACTATACTATGACGTTTTTTGCCTTACTATACTATGACGCTTTTTCTGACTTTTTATGCCATACTATACTATGACGTTTTTATGCCTTACTATACTATGACATTTTTGTTACGTTTTATGCCTTACTATACTATGACATTTTTTCTGACTTTTTATGCCTTACTATACTATGACGTTTTTTCTGACTTTTTATGCCTTACTATACTATGACGTTTTTATGCCTTACTATACTATGACGCTTTTTCTGACTTTTTATGCCTTACTATTCTATGACGTTTTCATGCTTTACTATACTATGACGTTTTTTCAGACTTTTTATGCCTTACTATACTATGACTTTTATATGCCTTAATATACTATTACATTTCTGTGACTTTTAATGCCTCACTATACTATGACGTTTTTTCTGACTTTTTATGCCTTACTATACTATGACGTTTTTATGCCTTACTATACTGTGACATTTTTTTGACTTTTTATGCCTTACTATACTATGACGTTTTTTCTGACTTTTAATGCCTTACTATACTATGACGTTTTCATGCTTTACTATACTATGATATTTTTATGATTTTTTATGCCTTACTATACTATGACTTTTTTTGCCTTACTATACTATGACATTTTTATGCCTTACTATACTATGACGTTTTTTCAGACTTTTTATGCCTTATTATACTATGACGTTTTTATGCCTTATTATACTATGACATTTTTTTGACTTTTTATGCCTTACTATACTATGACGTTTTTATGCCTTACTATACTATGACAATTTTATCACTTTTTATGCCTTACTATCCTATGACGGTTTTTCTGCCCGTTTATGCCTTACTATGCTATGACGTTTTCATGCTTTAATATACTATGATGTTTTTATGACTTTTTATGCCTTACTATACTATGACATTTTTGTGACTTTTTATGCTTTACTATACTATGACGTTTTTTCTGACTTTTTATGCCTTACTATACTATTACGTTTTTTCAGACTTTTTATGCCTTACTATACTATGACGCTTTTTCTGACTTTTTATGCCATACTATACTATGACGTTTTTATGCCTTACTATACTATGACATTTTTGTTACGTTTTATGCCTTACTATACTATGACGTTTTTTCTGACTTTTTATGCCTTACTATACTATGACGTTTTCATGCTTTACTATACTATGATGTTTTTATGATTTTTTATGCCTTACTATACTATGACGTTTTTTTGCCTTACTATACTATGACATTTTTATGCCTTACTATACTATGACGTTTTTTCAGACTTTTTATGCCTTGCTATACTATGACATTTTTTTTACTTTTTATGCCTTACTATACTATGACATTTTTTTGCCTTACTATACTATGACGCTTTTTCTGACTTTTTATGCCTTACTATACTATGACGTTTTCATGCTTTACTATACTATGATGTTTTTATGATTTTTTATGCCTTACTATACTATGACGTTTTTTCAGACTTTTTATGCCTTACTATACTATGACGTTTTTATGCCTTACTATACTATTACATTTCTGTGACTTTTAATGCCTTACTATACTATGACGTTTTTTCTGACTTTTTATGCCTTATTATACTATGACGTTTTTATGCCTTATTATACTGTGACATTTTTTTGACTTTTTATGCCTTACTATACTATGACGTTTTTTCTGACTTTTTATGCCTTACTATACTATGACGTTTTTTGCCTTACTATACTATGACGCTTTTTCTGACTTTTTATGCCATACTATACTATGACGTTTTTATGCCTTACTATACTATGACATTTTTGTTACGTTTTATGCCTTACTATACTATGACATTTTTTCTGACTTTTTATGCCTTACTATACTATGACGTTTTTTCTGACTTTTTATGCCTTACTATACTATGACGTTTTTTGCCTTACTATACTATGACGCTTTTTCTGACTTTTTATGCCTTACTATTCTATGACGTTTTCATGCTTTACTATACTATGACGTTTTTTCAGACTTTTTATGCCTTACTATACTATGACTTTTATATGCCTTAATATACTATTACATTTCTGTGACTTTTAATGCCTCACTATACTATGACGTTTTTTCTGACTTTTTATGCCTTACTATACTATGACGTTTTTATGCCTTACTATACTGTGACATTTTTTTGACTTTTTATGCCTTACTATACTATGACGTTTTTTCTGACTTTTAATGCCTTACTATACTATGACGTTTTCATGCTTTACTATACTATGATATTTTTATGATTTTTTATGCCTTACTATACTATGACTTTTTTTGCCTTACTATACTATGACATTTTTATGCCTTACTATACTATGACGTTTTTTCAGACTTTTTATGCCTTATTATACTATGACGTTTTTATGCCTTATTATACTATGACATTTTTTTGACTTTTTATGCCTTACTATACTATGACGTTTTTATGCCTTACTATACTATGACAATTTTATCACTTTTTATGCCTTACTATCCTATGACGGTTTTTCTGCCCGTTTATGCCTTACTATGCTATGACGTTTTCATGCTTTAATATACTATGATGTTTTTATGACTTTTTATGCCTTACTATACTATGACATTTTTGTGACTTTTTATGCTTTACTATACTATGACGTTTTTTCTGACTTTTTATGCCTTACTATACTATTACGTTTTTTCAGACTTTTTATGCCTTACTATACTATGACGCTTTTTCTGACTTTTTATGCCATACTATACTATGACGTTTTTATGCCTTACTATACTATGACATTTTTGTTACGTTTTATGCCTTACTATACTATGACATTTTTTCTGACTTTTTATGCCTTACTATACTATGACGTTTTTTCTGACTTTTTATGCCTTACTATACTATGACGTTTTTTGCCTTACTATACTATGACGCTTTTTCTGACTTTTTATGCCTTACTATTCTATGACGTTTTCATGCTTTACTATACTATGACGTTTTTTCTGACTTTTTATGCCTTACTATACTATGACGTTTTTTGCCTTACTATACTATGACGTTTTTTGCCTTACTATACTATGACGCTTTTTCTGACTTTTTATGCCTTACTATTCTATGACGTTTTCATGCTTTACTATACTATGATGTTTTTATGACTTTTTATGCCTTACTATACTATGACGTTTTTTTGCCTTACTATACTATGACATTTTTATGCCTTACTATACTATGACGTTTTTTCAGACTTTTTATGCCTTACTATACTATGACGTTTTCATTCTTTACTATACTATGATGTTTTTATGACTTTTTATGCCTTACTATACTATGACGTTTTTTTGCCTTACAATACTATGACGTTTTTATGCTTTACTATAATATGACGTTTTTATGGCTTTTTATGCCTTACTATAATATGACGTTTTTATGGCTTTTTATGCCTTACTATACTATGACATTTTTTTCACTTTTTATGCCTCGCTATACTATGACGTTTTTATGCCTTACTATACTATGACAATTTTATCACTTTTTATGCCTTACTATCCTATGACGTTTTTTCTGACTTTTTATGCCTTACTATGCTATGACGTTTTCATGCTTTAATATACTATGACATTTTTATGCCTTTTTATGGCTTACTATACTTTGACATTTTTCCTGACTTTTTATGCCTTACTATACTATGACATTTTTATGCATAACTTTACTATGACGTTTTTTCTGACGTCTTTATGCCTTAATATGCTATGACATTTTTGTCACTTTTTATGCCTTACTACACTATGACATTTTTTCTGACTTTTTATGCTTTACTATAATATGACGTTTTTATGGCTTCTTATGCCTTACTATACTATGACATTTTTATGCCTTACTATACTACGACGTTTTTTATGACTTTTTATGCCTTACTATACTATGACGTTTTTATGCCTTACTATACTATGACATTTTTGTCACTTTTTATGCCTTACTATACTATGACGTTTTTTCTGACTTTTTATGCCTTACTATACTATGACGTTTTTTCTGACTTTTAATGCCTTACTATACTGTGATGTTTTCATGCTTTATTATACTATGATGTTTTTTAAGACTTTTTATGCCTTACTATACTATGACATTTTTGTCACTTTTTATGCCTCGCTATACTATGACGTTTTTATGCCTTACTATACTATGACAATTTTATCACTTTTTATACCTTACTATCCTATGACGTTTTTTCTGACTTTTTATGCCTTACTATGCTATGACGTTTTCATGCTTTAATATACTATGATATTTTTATGACTTTTTATGCCTTACTATACTATGACATTTTTGTGGCTTTTTATGCCTTACTATACTGACGTTTTTTCTGACTTTTTATGCCTTACTATACTATGACGTTTTTTTGCCTTATTATACTATGACATTTTTATGCCTTACTATACTATGACGTTTTTTCAGACTTTTTATGCCTTACTATACTATGACGTTTTTATGCCTTACTATACTATGACATTTTTGTCACTTTTTAGTCCTTACTATACTATGATGTTTTTATGCCTTACTATACTATGACATTTTTGTCACCTTTTATGCCTTACTATACTATGACATTTTTGTCACTTTTTATGCCTTACTATACTATGACGTTTTCATGCGTTACTATACTATGACGTTTTTTCCGACTTTTTATGCCTTACTATACTATGACATTTTTGTCACTTTTTATGCCTTACTATACTATGACATTTTTATGTCTTTTCATGCCTTACTATACTATGGCATTTTTTCTGACTTTTTATGCCTTACTATACTATGACGTTTTTATGCCTTACTATACTATGACATTTTTGTCACTTTTTATGCCTTACTATACTATGACGTTTTTATGACTTTTCATGCCTCACTATAATATTACATTTCTACGCCTTACCATACTGTGATGTTTTTTTGACATTTTTACGCCTAACCATACTATGATGTTTTTTTGACATTTTTTTCCTTACTATACTATGACATTTTTTCTGACTTTTTGTGACTTATTATACTATGACATTTTTTCTGACTTTTTCTATGCTATGATGTTTTACTTTACTATGACCTTTTTATGCCTTACTATACTATGACATTTTTATCACTTTTTGTGGTTTACTATAATATGATATTTTTACGCCTTACCATTCTATGACCTTTTTTTCCCTTACTATACTATGATGTTTTCATGCTTTACTATACTATCACGTTTTTATGCCTTACTATACTATGACACTTTTATGCCTTACTATACTTTGACGTTTTTTCTGACTTTTTACGCCTTACTATACTATGACGTATTTATGCCTTACTATACTATGATGTTTTTTCTGACTTTTTATGCCTTACTATACTATGATGTTTTTTTGCTTAATATACTATTTTATGACTTACTATGTCTTTTTTGACCTCCAAAAACATTTCTGACACTTTTTTCAGGTCAGGAGTGTATCAATGTTCCTAGTATTTTAACATTCACACAATTACAGTAAAACTATTGCGCAACAATACATGACAACTTTTTGTTCCTGAATAATGAAGCTCATTATCGATCAATGACTATGTATATCCTTCCCTGGGTGATTAATACCCTGGCAGGTGGTGCACACACACATACTATGCTGTTATCTGATCTGCATGCTTCTCACACTGACATGCACACACACATACATATACACACACACACACACACAATTTCAAACAAGCAGCTGAGAAATGTGTTTGTGTCTGAGTATATCTGTAAAAAGTGGATATGTTGTGCTTGGAGGGGCGAATCATTCTTAAAACTGGAAGGAGAGAAAAAAATGAATTTATGAGGCTTGCATAAAGCTCCTTAATATTTCAGGTTGGTACACGCACTGAGGGATGAAAGAAAGAATAGATGGATGGATGGATGAAGGTCTGCCACTGCAGGACCGGTGACGTCAGCCTTGTAAACTGAGAACATAATCCTCTGTAGGCCCGACCCGCTCCTTCAGCGTACCATCCTGACATCTAGTGGTCAGCCAGCTAGAACAACACACTATAATTCTGAGGTTTTGTTCTCTTCTTTAGCACTTAAAACACTGAAAAATCTAAAAATGTATAATCGTCATTTCTTATTTAATTCTGTGTATGACATTTGTGTTTTCTCAAGCTGAGCACATTGGCCCAGTGACCTCTAAAGTGCCATAGAAACACCAAGGAACACAGATTGATGATGAAACCTTATCATACCGTAACCTGGAATAAAACGGAAATTAAAACAAGGTCACAGATAAGGCTTATGAAATTCCCTCCTTATCTGAATGCGCATTAAATTACAGTCTGTTGGCCTTTATTTCTTTCTCAGACCACCATACTGTATATGCATGGAGTGATTTTTGTGTGTGGAATATAGGTCAGACATCATCTGCTCTGCTGATGTTATAAAGTGGCTCCGGGCTTTATTGATGCTACGGTTGCTGGCTACTGTCATATGGGGCCAACTGCTACATTTCACAGTTGAACAAGCAGGTTCACTGTGTTCTACCAAACACTACAAGGTTCGTGTTATTTTTAGAATAATAATCAACCGAGACGTAAGTGTTAAACCGAATAAAACAGCACAATTGTTAGAGAGAGTATGTCCAGAGTAAATACTGGACATACATTTTTCAGGTGGGTAGAAGCACATCTGTTTATGTTGATGTTACTGTTCATGTTTGTGTTGCTCTGTATCTGCTGGATGTGTGTTCCTCTGACCCCCTTTCATATGATTTTCATGGTCATGACTAAACAACAACCTTAAATATAATACAACCATAATACTCAGCTAATTTGCTTCGTCGAGACTGTGTGGGCTTGATCAGATTTGACCTGACAACATAAACAAACCACCACCACACAGCTGTCACCAGACTCAAATATTGCTTAGTCCTTATTGGTGCTTGGTTGATGCCTATAAATTGCTGTCAACACCTCTGGATGACCACAGTCTGTCTTTAATATCAGCCACTGTCCATTTTCCTGCACACGCCCAGGTGACAATATTTTCATGTTTTACAGTTTCACTGATACTAATTTGTTTGTGCACACATCATTTCAACTTGTCATCTGGATCTGTCAGTCACATTCACTACTGCCTCTGTCAGAGCTGCTCTCAATGTCTCAAGCTATTATTCGGATGAGTTTTTCCTGGGATTTGTTTTTTTATTTTTATTTTTATTTTGAGAGATCTTTATGAGGTGTAACCTTGTTCCTTAAGGACTTCGGCTTTGAGCCTCTGGTTTACATCACTTCAGTTGGAGTAATCATCACTCGGTTTAAACTTCTCTGAGCCAGTATGGATAATACAGACCAGGACGAGGGGCCTGTTCAGTCTTTGAGTCAGACAGAAACTGTGACATCGAACACAGGAGTCAGTTCAAAGGAACAACAGAAACAGCTGGATGAGTCTGAACATCAGCCTAAATCCAACCAGGAGACACCACAGACAAAAAGAGACCCCCCATCGCTGGCGCTCATCAAGTTCCGCATAGAGCAGCTACACAACAGGCGTTTCCTTCTGCTGCAGATGCAGCACTTCAGAAAGAAACAGGGGGATAATGGCAGCGAGACCACAGAGGGAAGTGAGTCAGCGCCTTAATTTGATGATTAAAAACATAATACATCACTCCAGTTAAATAACCCTGTGACCTGTGACCCGTTGTCACAGGTTGTATGTATATGAGTGATTTTGCTTTCACAAGATTTTAATTTCAATAATTCTTAGTCACGAAAAAAATAAAAAGTTTGAAAAACTCACAAGACAAAATGTTAAGACGAATAACCTTTTAGTAGGGTTGCTAGGGTCGAGTGTAAAAAAAATATTAAGCCTAATACTGTTCTTAATACCTCGAATTTTAAAAAAAAAGAAAACATTTTTGTTGATGAAATAAATTAAAACTTAATTTATCTATTTATTTATTTATTTCTGTCTTTTACGGGTTCGTTTATTTTAATGTGTCATAGCATTTTAGCCAGAAAGCTAATGTAAGCTTTTTTCCTTCCCCTGCTGATAATAATAAGGCTGATAATAATAAGGTTAGCTATTGAAGCTAGGAGCTAGCTAGAATTTCTTTCCATTTCATTATCTTCGAGAAAGATAAATGAGCACGTAGTATATTTCTTTTTATATGCTATAATTAAAAATGGTGAACAGTAGCTCTGTAACTTAGTAAGCTTCCTCTGACACTGTGGTGTCTCCAGTGACGTGCGAGGACAGTGATGAAGTGTGTGAGCTGGAGACCATCCAGAAGGAGCTGGAGGAGCTGCTGGTTAAGATGGAGGAGCTAGAGAAACAGGGAAAGAGCACAGCAAAAGACGGTAATTTAATCTCCAGGCTTTTTTCCACTTAACATGGGAGTTTAAAACTCTCACTTTGTATTACTGTCAAATACTCAACAACCAGATATTTCTTACTTCATCTGTAGTGGCACCATGAACATGTTTGAGCTGCTCATGTTTTAAATCAGGTCAACGGGATGCACTACGTCCCACTTTTTACAAAACCGAGACACCCACAGGGGGGATCTACATGCTGCCGCCACCTCAGCTGACACAGGAGGACGGCACACAGGGGCCCGTCATAAAAACTTTATCTGCAGCACAAACACCAACAGACATGATCGTTCCAGGTGGGTTACACCTCCCCACTCACACAGTACACTCATATAACATGCATATCGTGAATTTCAATACATCCTACTTGCTATTAGACCAGTAACAGTATCCTCTGTCTCTCCCGTGGGCAAGCGGACAGTCTGGGCGATTCGCCGGCCGTCACCCGGTGCCCGACCTGTAGAGAGGTCATCTTCACAGAAACCCGCAGCACAGTGAGCGAGACAATGTGGCTGCTCTGTTGCTTGTGCTCCATGATGGGGTAAATCTTCTTGGCGTGCTAGGCTGCTGTTAAAACTAGTCTTAAAGGAATAGTTCACCATTTGGTGAAGTACGCTTTATAATTTTTTTTTTTTTTTTAGAGTTAGATGAAAAGATTAGTATCTCTCCAATGTCTGTCCACTGCACATGAAGCTAAAGCCAGGAAATGATCTTAGCTTAGCATAAAGACTGTTAGCTAAATCTGCCTGAGAGCATTTATTTAATCTGTACAAAGTCTGTAAGTGTAAAGAAACTCTTGCAGGTCATATTGTTTCTCGGCCCAGCAGTTTTTTTGCATAGATAAAAACAAACGAGATATTGTATAACGTGTCAGTGAGGGTCAGAGGTTAACTGTTTCCACCAGCCTCTAGTCGTTATGCTTAACTAAGCTTAGCTAACCATCTTCTGCGTAAAGCCTCATAGTTAACAGACAGACACGAGAGTGATGTCGATCTTCTCTTCTGACTCTTACAGTCAAAGTAGGAAAACACAAACTTGTTTTGCAGAGAGCTCAGTGACACTGCTGTCGCAAAGATTAACATTTGACCTTGAAACATGACGTGTCACATGTTTGTTTTCTCGCCGACAGGTGCGTCGGAGGCTGCTGTTTGATCCCTTTCTTCATGAAGCGGATGAAGAACATCCACCACCAGTGCCCCCAGTGTCAGGCTCACATAGGCACCCATCAGCCATTCTGACATGGAGCTTTTGTTTTTACTCCTCAGCAGTTCATTAAGGAAACTCTCCAACACACTGGGTTTTTCATCTGGACAAGGACTTGTTCTTCTTCTTGTACTTTTGATTCGACAACTGATGTTGGAAATGTGCCTGGAGTCGACTACAACACTGGTGCAAACGCTCAGACAACTTCAAACTAAGTTTTTTGAACTGCCTTGGCCTGTGATGTCACTCAGTGCTCACTTCATTAGTGTGACTGTTGCTGATGAAAGGATACAGCTCGAAGGTTAACCAACAACCTGCTGACCTTTGTGACCGGTTTCTTTGGTATTAGGGAAATATATTTGTGAATATCTGTTATCTGAAAGGAAAATGGAAATCCCTTGCTGAACATATGCAAATGTCGGGCATGTGACCCGACCAGTGTAACAAAGAACTGTTGCATACACTGACGAGCACAATTCAAATGTAGTGGCTTCCTTCATTCTTTAGTTTCTGTTCTTTCAAAGGCAACACGGCTATTGTTCATATTGTTTGTAATATATATGAGTTTGTATTTTTTTTATAAAGTGTATTGATCTGTAATTAACTTCTGCAGAGGCATCACAGTACACCAAATTTTATTGACACATAAAGGCATACAGTACTTATATACATCTTTTTGAGTATTTACAAAATAGAGAGCCCATGGATGTTACACATGTATAAAAATATGCATTACATCTATATAAATATATACACAATGTGCAAAACATATGGCATTACAAACAACAAGAGGCATGGCATGGGTGGTGGAGATAAGAGAGGAGACTCGGCTACAATGAAGATCATAAATCAAATGATGAGGGTGGAGAACCTCGGTGCCTCTCGCCTGTGCTTCCACTAATGTGCCCAAAATACATGTAATGCAATGAGACGTCTTGTACAGAGCTCTGTTCTTAAGTTCAGCTCCTCCACCCCGAAAAATGTATAATGTTCACGACGATGATAAGCGGCGCAAGGTGGGTGAGGACGAGCCGGAGAGCTGAGGTCAACATGTGGAAGCCTGATTGACGGCGCTTCCACGACCCTCTAATATAAGAGGGTTATTCAAACAAGCCCTCACTTATCTACTCAGATATGAAGTGCTTGTCAGCTTAAAAACTAATGTACTACTGTTTATGCAGTAAAGGCTCGTACATGAATAAAATCAAGGCAGGATTTGACATACAGTACAGTATATCAAGGGAGAGCAGCCATTATTGCTTTCAGCTGTCCCTGTCTGGCCAGTCAGCAACCACAGTGGCCAATGGTAAAGTGGTGTCACATCATAGTGGAAGTCATGTGTAGATTTACTGCAGCCAAGAGGTTTGTGTATGTCTGATATGCAAAATAAAAATGAAAATTAAAGAAAACTCTGCAAACCAAAAATATACACATGAAATCTCCGCTTACAGATTTTACACCAACATGAAAACAAGATTAAATGTTTTTTTTTTTTCCTTTTACGTTTCACCCTAAAATAAAAAAAACATATATAACAAAACATGATAATATGTTCCACTGCCGTTTAGACAACAAAATACCAAAATATGACAGAGAAAAACAAAATACACAATTAACTCATCATCGCTTTTAGGATACGCATAAACCAACTAGTGACTCTTACTGTTCATCCTACGAAGGATTTAACACTCGCAGCAACGTGGGAAAAAAGAAAAGAATTACGACTACACCTGCTCGTACAGGTACAGCGAGAACATGCGACAAAGCCTAGAAGCAGGTCTGTACAGTATTCAGCCGACTCTTTCAGGGGGTCAAACGTAACCAGGATTTGGGAACATCCAAGTGTCTCGACCTGATCTGATGATAAATGTGCATCTGCAGCAGTAAGAGTGTTATACTTATACGATGACGAGACAGTGTTGACATGGAGGGCTCTCAGTCATTTTGCTCAGGTCTCCACATTATTGCTGATGTGAACAGTAAATCAGCATTATACAGGCAGAGAATGCATCTCTGTAAAATGCAAAAAAATAAAAAAACACGAAAACAAAACAAAATAAAAGCCCCTTTTACTTTTTCTCCTGCTAGAAAATGACCCTGAAGTAACAGTTGCCACTGAAAATGTGCCGTCATGCCACAACTGGAGAGCGAGCGCCCTCTAGTGCCCATGGATGTAATAACACAATAAAGTGGTTCAATGCAAAATGTAATTTCAATGAATAGAATCGATTTAAAAGAGAATTAAAAAAAAAAAAAAAAAAGCAATCTTATTTCAAAGTGCCATACAGTAAGACTGTATCAATCCCAAAAGAATATTTATCCTAAATCAATATTCAGGTTTGAAAAAAAAAAAAAAAGATTGAGCGGGATATGATGCAATCCATTGAAAATAAACATTAATATTTTATCACGGCTTTAAAAAGGAGCTGAGCCCTCTTCACTGACGCCCCCGCCGCGTGTCACACCTCAAAAGGTGTCTGTGCGTTTTTGAATGTATCACACCGACTGATAAAACAGTACAACAGTCATCAGAAGCCTTTTTGAAGAGTACATTTTTGGAATATGGCGACTGGAGAGCGAATGATTTGATTTCATAGATATTAGCAACTTTCTTGAAACGACTGGAGGCCGACGGCCGCAGAAAGAGCTGGAAACAGCCCGAGATTAAACGCGCAATACAATCATGCACACAGAGAGACACGCACAGACGTACATGCAAGAGAGACAGGAAGACAAATCCATACACACACACACACACGCACGCACACCTAAATCAACATGCGTCTCTCACACAAACAAACGGTCAGGAAACAAACTTTCAGCGGCTGACGCATCACACGTTCAGCCAGATGTTGCTGGTTGGTCTCTTGATAACTTCTACAGGTCAGATACAGGTCATTTTGACTGGCGCGTTTGTTGGCTAGCGTTGCAGTGATTTCCACGCACACACACACACACACACACGCACACACACACATGCACGCGCACACACACACACACACAAACACACGCACAGACAAAGTGCAGGGATACTGTAGGACAGCTAGATATAAAGCTCATCGTCTCCAAAGACATCTTTAATTCTTGATATAACTTGCAGCGTACACACAGTTCACACCTGTTACAGATGTGTGTCTGCATGTCTCATAAACTGATATTTGTTCCCTTTTTACTGTTTTATGTCAGTTTAATTTCAGAGGAAAAAAAAGCTGCCGACTATGTAAGTAAAGTCCTATTTTTTTTTTTGATCTTTTCAAAAGTACATTCAAAATTAGAGACTTGGACAACAACTGCTGTATCTCTGGATTGATTGGCCACATGATCATTACGCTGATCTCAATCATATCGATCACTTCATATTAACGATCACCTTGGGTATGCGAAGTTCACATTTCTTTGTTCTGAGGTGAATGAGGCGCATCACTAGATCTCTCCGCCTCTTTAGTGCATAGCTCTCACATTGACGGAGGAGCTTCCTCCTCTCGTCATCCGACTGGAGTCGAGTCTTTGTTCTTTACAGTCATTCATCAGCTTGACCGGAGGGGTCACGATAGGTCAGAGGAAAAACAGTCACATCTGATAGGACATATCAGATTAGTCAGCAAACACAATAATCTACAGTATGTTGTAGAGTGGACCAGTGTGAACAGAGGCTCCACCTCTTTCTCAGCTGGGGGAATTTTTGAAACCTGGCTCGGTGACTGACTGAGCACGTCTGGCCTCGAATTGTAAAGGGAAGAGAAGGGTTTGACTGTCCAGCACCTCAGACAGGCTGAAGCAACTTCTCAAAGCACTTAGACATTCCTGGGCGAATCGGTCAGTAACTGATGCTGCACTGACATCATCCCAAACAACCTACGTCCAAGGCAAGACTCAAACGCATCCTTCTTTAGAATCTAATCTCCCTTTTTTTTTCTTCAACGACTGGATTTAATCTGTAGTCTGTGGTCTGTGCTGTAACTACCAGCTTTTATATAAGATCTTATGGCACAGTACGCCTCAGTGGTTCAAAGGCCTTCACATCAGACACACCTACAGAACAATCTAGGAAGCCTTTCGCACATTTAGTTACTGTACTTACACAGTAAAGTCGTCACAGGCCGAACCTCCAGTGGGAATAAGTGGACGATCTCAGGCGTCAGCTCTGGCTCTCTGACCGAGACAAATGTCAAGTTGTATTAGTGTGGTTTGAACAGTATTTACAAACAGTCCATGCTACCAGTCTTAGTTTGGCTTTGTCTCCTCCTTTCTGTAAATCATCATTAAAATCATGATGTCAGTCAATGAGAAAGTCTACTGTGTTTAAAATCCCTTTATCACAATCGCCTTAGTGATGACAGGTCCTCTTTTAAAGCTGTGCAAACTCCTGCTTGTAGTTCAGCTTGATCAGCGCACTGCCTGTACAGTGTCTCTTACTGTAGTATAGTGGGAATATTACAGATGGTATGGATGTACTGTAAAAGAGTGATAATAGCACAGGAGTGCCACGTTTTCTCCTCTTTTTGTTTCCTTTTTTAAAAAAATGTTTAAACTCTCAACCTCTTTGCCGCCGCCGATCCCTTTCTTCTTCTCTTCATCCATCCATCTCTCACTCCCGGCTCAGCTGCTCAGCCGACTCTCCTCCAGCTTCCTCACCCGAAAGCGCCGTCAGTCCCAGTGCAGCTGCAGGTCGTGTGTATCCAGGAAATCTGTGGGGATCCCCAGTGGTGTGAGCGCCCCAGCGGGCCCCGGGGGCATGGTGAGGTCCAGCCACTCCATATTGTCCAGTGCCGGGTCAGACAGACCCATGTTCAGTGAGGAGGGAGGTGAGGAGGAGTCGCAGAAGGACAGGTCTGATGTGTCCATGGGTGAGTAGGGCTGCTGGTCCATCAGCTGGGCCTGCAGCTCCTCCATCAGGCCCTGTGTGCGCGGGTCTGAGACTGGTGATGTCCCAGCCAGTGTCCCCTCCAAAAAAGCCTCCAGCTGATTGTCTGTGGCCAGAGAGGAGAGGCTGGACAGGCTGGGGTCGATGACCGGGCTCAGGGTGGGCGGGGGGGCCAAATGGATCTGTGGAGGCGGTCTGCAGAGGGCAGTGTTGACGGGCAGGGTGGTGATATTGGCTGTGACCGGGTGGGTCTTATTGAGAGACACGGGGGGGTCCTGCTGGATAAATGGTGTGATTTCTGGAGGGGGTACAAAGGTCAGGGAATAAAAAACATGGATGTTTATTAGGATTCAACCGACAGGGGCTTCACTGACTTTTTAAATCTGATTTTAACGAATGTTGTACGGAGAACTAAACCTCAAACGCTGATACTGAAGAAAGATTTTTTAGTTTTTTATGAGTATCTTAAAGAAATCAGCTATTATTGGTCAAATTCTGTTTACATAAGAGGTAACATACGGTTACATAAAGAACACTGTGAGAAGAGCGACAGCAGTTTTCTCAGTTTTTTCCCCTGAGACTAAAAAGCTTTAAACTTGCTCATAATAAACAGATTGTTCAGGGCTGTGCTGTCACTTTGCACCAAGTTACCTCCACTCTCTATGAGGATGTCGAACAAGTCATCCATTTGCTGGCTGGTTGCCGTGGGAACCTGAGAAAGACACAGTCAATGGTGTTAGGAGGCTTGAGGCTGGTACAAAAAAAAAAAGTGAAACAAATCCTCAAGGCTGAAAAACTGGAAACAGAATCAGATGGCTGGTGCATATCTAACCTGTGAAACATTGTTGATGTGCATGTTGCGGCTCTGTTTGACGGCGTCCTCATAGCGGGGAGGCTCTCTTGTTTTGGGAGGCTGCGTAATAAGAGAGGTGGGCTGCAGGATGAAGGTGGGCTGGGGAGAAGGGGACTGGGAGAACGAGAGGGAGATGGAGAAAATTGAGGTTTAGAGTTAAGGACCGAACCAATACAAGTTGAGAAGTTGTCATCTCAAAAAAAGTATACAGTAAGCAGCAGAGACTGAACCAAACTAACCGCCCCCTCCCCTCCAGTAAGTCAGCTGATACCTTATTAAGGGGTCCGTTGGACATGTGGTGGTTGGGTGAAGCCTGTGGAGAGACCCTGGTCTCTGGGGAGCTTCTGAGGAAACACTGGCGATTCATCTCAGGTCTAGTGTGGTTTTCCAGACCAGTGGTATTATTGCACAATGTCAGAGTCTGTCGGGACACAGGAGAGTCATCAGTCCAACGCGGGCTTGATATCATCAAAAACAGCACGGCAAAAAACAAGACAGATGCAACTGAAGCCACAAAAATCCCCTTCAACCCACCTGCCTCATAAATTAAACACAGCACAGTCATACTAGTCAGAAATGTGACACAAACCAAATATAGCTGTCGTATTAAAAGAGGAACTAAAAGAGCAGCAAATGGGACAAACACACATCTCTGTAGCTCTCACACCGAGCTACAGTCACAGGAAGATCTAAATATAATCTTTAGTAAAAGTCTAACATCAGCTACAGCAGTCCAGTTATCACCATCACAGGACACATTACAGGGGTTTGGGATTGTTTTATACTTGTATAACAACAACACATACAAGAGTAACACATAAACTTTTGATTTTGCAAGTGCAAAACTACATGTTAGCAAAAGTCGCTAGAGTGGAGGTGGAGCTAGTTATGTGGTGCGACTGACCTGTAGCAATGGGTTGTGGTTGGCTAACTGCTGACTGGGTGCCGTCTCCATCTTAGTGCTCTGCAGCTGAGGAACTGACAGGCCTGGATTTGAGACTGTGGCCTGGAGAACAGGCTGAGACGTGGGGAAATAACAGGGAGTGTAAGACCACAAACTTTGTATGTAAACCCTGCGTCTCCTCATCTGAACCTAAACCTAATTCGTTCAACACTTGTTTTAAGTCCCTTCAAGCAGGTAAACATGCTATAATAACTGTGACCTCACCTGCAGGCTGACAGCGGTGCTTGGCAGCTGGATTGCAGTAGCGCTGTTGGGCAGCGAGACTGGGAGGAGGATCTGAGTCCCAGCCTGGCCAGTCGTGGTCAGCAGAGTCTGAGGCTGACCCAGAACTTGGGAGACTCCACCTGAGTGGCTGATAAAGAACTGCTGCAGGCTGGGGGCTGCAGGTTGGGACTGGGCCTGGGTCTGAAGTTTGGGACTTCTCTGTGACTGGGGGAGAAGCTGCGGGCTGGTGGTGACTTGGGGCTGGGCTTGGGGCTGGATCTGGGTGAGGAGCTGGGTTTGGGTCTGGAGCTGGATCGGCTTGCCAGCAGAAACAGTCACGTCCTCCAACTTCACCACGGTTGGTAGGGGGCTGGTGAGAGCCCGGGAGCCCAGGACAGAGTTTGGGATGGTAGCAGCGGTGGATGAACAGTTTGACAGGACTGCACCCTCCATTTTTACTACATTTGAATTCAGAACAGTAGGAACGGGATTCATGGCAGGTATAGAGGTGAGTTTGGGAGATACAGAGAGAGAGTCGGCAGTGCAGCCCTGGCCTCTCTTCTCCACCTCCAGCTGCATCTTCAGCTCCTCCACCAGCCTCTGCTCGTGCTCCAGCTTCCTCATCAGCTCCTCTATCTGCCGCTCCTTCTCGTGGAGCCTCCTGTCCTTTTCCTCTGGGACTTGAAAAGGCGAGAGAGGGGAGGACCGCGGACCTGCCGAGCCGGAGCTCACCATTTGTACTTCAGGAGCCTCAGACATGCCTCCATCCTGCTGAAGGGTGCAGGGATCATTGGGGATGGGCGAGACCGGTGGCGTGGAGCTCATGCTCTCTGGAGTCACCTGCTGGACTGGGAGGACTAGGGCAGCGGGGGTGGTGGTAGTGGTGGTGGTGACCTCCATGGGGATGGAGGTGGTAGTGGCAAGAGGAATGGTGACAGGAGCAGAGGTGGTGGGATTGTCCTGGAAAGGCTTCAGCCTCTCTATCAGATCAGTCTTGGTTCCTGACACAGGGAGGCTGCGCAGCTTTAGCTCCAGTTTCAGCTCCGCCACCTACGAAGGTAAAAACGTGATCAGGTCATTTTATACGAGGGCCGGAGGAATAATGCATGTTTGTTGCATTTCTTACTCTCATGTCTGTGCGTTAAATGTGTAGCTGGAGCCAGCAGTTAGCTTAGCATAAAGACAGTGAACGTGGGGGAACAGCACCTATAAAGCTCACTAACGAACATCATTTATGATCTACAGTTTTTATCCAAACTAAACTCTTTATGTATGTATGTTTTGTATATTTACTGGACAGACATGGTGTCAATTCTTTCCTCTAACCCTCGGCAAGAAAGCAAACAATCGAAATACTCCTTTAAGTGCTGGTGTGTAAAATGTCTCACTGTGTAAAAGAAATCCTACAGGTCAAAGGTAAACTTCTGACACAAGTGATACTTCTCACACAACTACAAGATGAATAACAAATGGCAAAAATACTGAGTAAAACTTCCTGAGTAAAACCTTGTTAAATGTAGATTTGTAATATCTTGACACAGTTTGGTTTCAACAGCTGAGCAGGCTTATAAAGCCAAAAGGGTCAGCCCCTCTTTGGTTTATGATTGTTCCAATAATTTTTAAACTCTTTGGGGGATGCTGTTCCAAGCTACAGGGGTGAAGGGTTTGCCGGTACACACAGGGGTTTCCAAATACCTTCATCTCCTCCAGGTTGGCAGGCAAGACTCCTGGCTTGCGGTTAGACAGCGAGTTGTTCAGCCGAGCCGGAGCTGGAGGCAGAGGAGGAGGTGGAGGGGCGGTGGGCAGAGACACCACGATGGAGGTTGGCAGGCTGCTGGCGGTGCTGCCCTGACCCTCTGCCACAGATCTACAGAGAGGAGGAAGAGGAGGAGGAGGAGGAGACACAAAAAAGTTGAGGTCACCGTTGCCGGAGGAAATCATTTAGACTATTCTGCGCATCACATGAATGAGAAACAGAAACAGAGGAAGAGGAGGTGGGAGAAAGAGACAAAAGAGTATTATTGTAGAGATAATTGGAAAGAGAGAGGAGTGAAAGAGAGGAAACACAGAGAGGAAATCTGCTCCCAATATGAACAGAGCCTCCATCCTGTGCCCTGCGCCTCACTAACAAAGCCAGTCAACCAAACCACAGTACACGAGCGCAGTTCAAAGGGAGCTCGGCCGTGCCGCCGCTGAGAGGACATATATGAAAACAGCAGCTGGTGAAACAACATCCTGTTAGTTATTAATATGATTAGACACAGAGTTGTTATTGGAAACTAGCTAATGGCCCTCTGGGTTGTTGAAAACAACAATATTTGGCTTGCTTTCAGGCGTGTTCTGATAAAGAGTGATGGAGGCGAGCCAAACCAGATTACAGGAAAAAAGAAAAGGTTAAAATTTTAAAACACACTACAACAGCAGCTGAGGCAACAGAACTCTATGTATCAATGGGACAAAGTTTGCCTTGTTGTTTGTATTTGTAATGTTTTATATACATACTTGAGTGGAGCTGGTAATATGGTCTGGTAGTTGTAGTGCTGCTGTTGCTGGCTGAGGATCTGCAGCTGGAGGAACAGCTGCTGCTGCTGCAATAGTCGGGCATAAGAGGAGTCCATGGGTGCTTCACTGGCCTCCTGTTTCTGGTCTGGAGGAACATACTGGTGGTATTTGAGCTTTTTCACCCTGGGCTTCGGTTCTTTGCCCTTCTTACTGCGACTCTTCTCCGAGGGCGTCTTCTGCTGGCTTTGCTGTTGGGAGGAAACAGTTTAACGTTCGGTTTTGCCCAGCAGCGTTGAAATGCAAACAAAGACGCTGTATTACATTCAGAGGTGAGATTAAGCGGTGGCCCCTTACTTTCACCAGTGTTGGGCCGGGTTTGGAGGGAGCAGGAATGACAGCCGGGCGGCAGGCGGGAAGCTCATTGGTAGAGA
Source organism: Seriola aureovittata (assembly GCF_021018895.1). Classification (NCBI taxonomy): domain Eukaryota; kingdom Metazoa; phylum Chordata; class Actinopteri; order Carangiformes; family Carangidae; genus Seriola; species Seriola aureovittata. The sequence goes on from NC_079384.1 coordinate 3,813,714, forward strand.
TCACTTTCACAAAGTCCTGTCCTGCTTGTGTAGCAACAGGGAACGCCTGAATAAGAAAAACAAAAAGAGACTTATAACTGCAAAACAAACACAGAACTTCTCATAAACGCTGTAAAGTCCAATATCAATGTTATTAAGTTAGAAAAACATTCTGGGGATATTGAGCAGGCGTACACAAACACCAGTACTACACCAGCACTAGTTCTCATCTGACCTGCAGCATGGGGCTCGATAGTGGAGCTGGAGCTGGAACTGGAACCGGAGAGGGCGTCTCCGGTGCTTTGCTCTCGCCTGGTGAGGGGACAGAGCTCTGAGACTCCTGGCTGGCCGGCTGCTCCGGGGACAGGGCATCACAGCTGTCTTCGTCCAGCACCTTGGGATAATTCACCTGGCCCACTGAGAGACAAGCAGGGTGCTCTAAGTCTAAGTATGTCCGCTCACTGCATCTCTTGCTCTAATAATTCACTGTATCACGGTTGTTCAAGTAAAGATCTCTTTTTGAAACGCACTAATATCTCTGCTGCCATGCGTCTCACCGATGATGGCCTGTTTAAGGCTGGAATCGACCGGCAGGATGTTCTTCTCCACCAGCTCCATCGGGCCAGGTCGCTGGGCGATCTTCTCATTCAGGTTGTCGGCCAGCCGCGCCCTCTTCAGCTTCATCTGGGTGGCCTGTAGTGAGGGCTCTGCTCCGGTCTCTGAGGGAAGAGGAAAACAACATGTCACACAGCTTGTAGATTTCTTGTTTGCCATGTTGGGAAGATTCATTTGTTTATAGTCTGGCACAAACTTGAATCCTATGATGGTTGAAATGTGTAATAAATATTTGACCATGTTCCTGCCTGCACGACCCTCCACTGCTTAACATATATTCAGTAGGAGGAATTTCTTTGTGCTACAGTGAAGAGAGTCTTTCCATTCCTCTGCTTTACAGAACAGACTAAAATATGAAATGTACATTATTGTGAAATGGAGAATTATCAGTACCTTGCAGGATGTGCATCCTGACCAGCTCTGCTCTCTCTGGACGACTGCGGATCTTGTGCTTCAGGAAATTCTCAGTCTAAAAAAAAAATAAATAAAAATGTATTGACAGAACCGTCAGTAAGGTAGCTTAATTTTCATGATCTATTATTTCATGCAGCATTGAGTAACTCAACACCAGGAGTGCATTTCCTCTGCTTCTCAGGTGCAGACTGAGCACTTTGTTTTCCAAACTCTGTGCCTCACCCTCGCTCTCTCCAAGCTGCGAATCTGCCCGTGGAACGCCGCTGGGCTCTTGAGAGCTGCAAGACATAACATTTACATCAATGCAATCAAGTCTGAGCACAACTATATTGTACACAAACAATGTGATGCAGATTAAATAATAGAGTAAACATGTTTATTGTCTCAGCTATCAGTGTGATATTATACACTCGCCCACTCCACATTATCTTTTCTGCGAGTGGTGGACATCGAGCAGCACCGACACTCACGTGGCATGATGCCTTGGTCCACCAGCTGCTCCCGGGTTCGCCTTTGCTGAAGCCTCAACTGCAGGACTGAAAGCAGAATGGAAAAAAATGTCATAAAGAAAAACAGATTGAGTAGAAAAGAAAATTGATAACGCAGTATACAAAAACAGAAAAAGGGAAACTGACAATAGGAAAAGGAAGAAAATTTAATCAACCTGAGGAAGTAACCACATACTTGACTCATATCCTGCTTTCTAGTCATGAGGCCGGTCTTAATTTTTAATATCATCATCATATAATGCAGCGTTTCCCATACACCGATTCATTTGAGGTACAGGTGCTCCGATCAGGATCCATCCCCAATCACCGTTTGCTGGAAGCATTATCGGCTCATACCGATCACTGATCAGGGGGTCTGTTTGAAGTTTCTATTTATCATGTAACATTTTTTTTTTTTTTAACTGTTCTTAACAAAATTAAGTCTCAATCTGCTCATGTCTGAGCCATTTTTACCTATTTTTGATTGGACTGGTCTCCTTTTATAACCTCGACCCTGTAATGCACAATTAAGTTCCATGCATCTTTTTTAAGGCCAACCTGGACTATCAGGATACACGTTCCTGCAGTGATGTCACATGAATGTATAAACGCTCATACGACCATAAAGACAAAAGAAAAAAATAAAGTGGAAATTGAATGTTCTTTGTTCAAATCACACACAGAACAATAATGACAAATGTTGTCAGTCAAAATCTTTCCAACCAACACACATCAAAAGCTATTTGTATTTTTCTATCCAAATGCACAAAAGGAGAATCTGCACATTAATCATGACATTGACAGGATCATTTTATGGCTCTGCTCTGAGAGTGTACATCCATAAATAAGAGAATGGGTTGAAAAACCGTTGCATGATGCATTTAAAATCAGACCTGTCACACACATGCCCAGTCAGGAACACAGCCCGGACTGGCTGACAGGCTCAACCCAAAGCATCATGGGATTGCAAGTAGACAGCTAACAAACATTTCAAAATGATGTGAAAAAAATTGGAAAGTATCATGAATTGACTGTTTATATGTTATAACTGCCGGACCGATGAACCCAGGAAGCCATTTTAGCTGCACGTACAGAAATTGTCCAGCAAGTTTTGTGTCATCTGATCAAAACTATTTAGAACGAATATCAGCCAATAACAATCGGCGGGCGATGGAAAGGGGCACCCTTAATTTGTGGCGCGCCGCCACAATATCAACAATAAGTGCCACGTATTGATTTTCTACCGAGCACAACTTCGGTCCTCGGTTACTTTTTAAGAACGGGATGATGCTTCATATCATTTCCCTTTAACTCTACCAGGGTATATGACATTACACAGTCTGTTAATATGTGCCCAAAAACCTGCTGTTTTAATGATTCAACCACTGCACTCAAGCTGGTGCCTCCCACAACGTATGTTTTTATAAACCCTCAGCACCACAATAACAAAGAAAGAAAGAGGAGCGCTCACCTGCTCTTGCTCTGAACCTAGCGCAGCAGCTGCTCATGGTGTCTACCTCCATACAGGCCATAGTCTCCTGGCACATTAAACAGTCCAGAACACAACTGAGTGATTAAGCCATTGGATTCCAGGGAGACAGCCTCAGTATTAAAGCCCAAAATATGTTGCTTATCGACTCTGAAACATGATCCATCGAATGATGAAAATCCAGCACTGCAGCACTACTAAGAATTAGAGAACCAACATTTGGTCCGTCCTTTATTTCTCTCTCCCTCCCCAACTTTTATTCTTTTTTTTATTTTTTTATTACAGAGCCACAACCCCCGCCCTCCCTCTCTACTCTTACTTCCCTCTCTCACTCAGCCAGTCTGTGATAGGGTATTTTCTGGCTGTGGGCGAACCAAACACAGCCAGATGTGGAGGACACCACTGGTTCCTTGTAACTACTGTGGAACAGTCAAGAATATGACTAAAAAGGCAACAACAAAAGGAAACAACTTGCATCTTCACACTAAAAGGACGACTGTGTGGCAGCAACACGAGTTCTTTACAGCTTTAACCTGACTTTGTAAATTGGCTTACAACAAAGGGAGGAAACACACTAAGTAGAACATGTACATTGGCACATATTACATACTGGCCTTGAGTAGATACTTCTCCATTTACAGAAAGGGACGTGTCACAGTTTACAGCAAAACACAATCTCTTGCTCTGACGGGAAAAAGCCGACAACTTTGGTGTCCATTCATTATCACACGGTAACTCAGGGACCAATGGTTGCATCCCTACACAAAAACTGTCGTAACCTTTTGCCCTGAAAAACTCCAACTTTAATCTAAACTACAGCTGTGGTGAAACATTTACAGAGAACTGACCCTGGCTCCTGTGAAGGAGGATAGATAAACCCTTTCGACCCCGACTGCACTCAGCGAATAGTTAGAGTAAGTTATGCAGTGAGGACATGTTTGTTCAAGGTGATTCATAGGGACTTCCAGTCAGTGTCATTGTCTTCAATTCCTCTGGGAAAATACTGTTCAGCCTGAAAAACACATGCTGACCTGTGACCTCAGCCGGCTGAGGAGAGAGGTGAACGATGCGACTGAGCTGTTTATCCACAGACAGACGGACACGTATAGATCAGAGTGCTCTGCAGGTCCACGGAGGAAAACACAAGCTTCAATATAAATGTGCGAGTTTCACCTGCAGTCAATAAATGACAGCGGTAAGCAGCCAAATAGACAGGTGAAAGCAAATAATAAGAGCTACAAAAAGGCCGACCAGAAATCACATGATGCTTTTATTACAGGAATAGTTTCACGTGTTCAGAAATACATTTATTTGCTGTTGCCTTACTTTTCAAGTCCTCCCCTCCGGTGAGGGTGTGTGCACCCAAGCATGACTCTGGTCTTTCTTATAAAAAACATCTGACTAAAGGTTGAATAACAACAATAATTCATACAAGCCGCAGCATTTTACTCAAGCAACTTTAAAAGGGTTAGAGAGGCATCATTCATCGTTTTAAAACCTCTCACAAATGTGCACCAGTCAACTTTTAATATACACCCTACACAGTAATAGTAATTAATACATAGTAATCAACAGTAATAGTCTTATTAACATTTGGGATTTTATGGCATACCCATATTTTTGATTATTAAAAGGTTTGCCTTCATTCATCAACCACAAAGATGACTGACTGACTGACTCCTTGATTCTATTAACAGGCTTTCCCTGTATCAATAACCTTAATGATTTCAGTTTAAAGGCAACCTCTTACTCTCATTCCCTGTCACTACAAACTCAGTCCCGAGTCTCGACATCCTACTCTGCCTGCGACGCAGCACTCCTCTCTCTCCCTCCAGACAGACAGACGCTCTGAGCTGCTGCCACACACATCTTAAGTGGTCTTAGACGCTCCCACCTGTCATGATGGTGGACAGATTAACACCTGCGTGGTGAAACCAATATGAGTGAAAGGGCTCTGCGGTTGGCAAAGTGCTAGGGATGTCTTAAAGGGTGGAAAGTATGACGTGTGTGTGTTCCTACTGGAGGGGGGAAATGACAAAAGCCAAGATGAGTGTGTGCTACTACTGTTGACATGCCACAAAATTTTCCACCGCAGAGTTTTACTGCGCTCTCCTGCAGACAGCAGCAGACAGCACACCAAATGTAGGATTTTCAGCACAAAAGCACAAAATCCAACATTTATCCAAAACATGTTTAATCCAGTCTGGAACAGCTCTGGCTAAACACCCTATTGTTGACTGTATCTGACAAATTAGATTTTTCTGAGCACGGCAATCAATATCACAACGACTGGACTTAACTGATCTCCCTACGCCATCTAAGCCGTGATTAGGAGCTGGCACACGCAAGAGCGAATCTAACCCGCTCCTAAAGTCTGGTAATCGCGTACCCATCCATCAGTGTCTGAGTCAGTCCCGTGTGGATGCCAAAACAACACCGGCAGCGTGAGGGTGATGAGAAGCACACGGGCTGGCTGACATGATGAGGATCATTTTAATGTGCACTGCAGACGAGAAGCTGGAGGAGGTTTCAGGGCTCACTTTCATGGTTCGTTTTGAACCGATTAGTTGATTCAGGGAGCATGTGCTTGTGTGCGTGCAGTGTTGACCATCTATGTTATGCAGGGTATTTAAACCGGACTGCCACTCATGTCACCATGCTGGAAGAGTTGCAACAAAGGGAGACATCAGAGCGGAAACAGGATGCAGACATTTGTGAGTTGCGCCCTTGTGACAGGCTTTGTGTCCAGGCGACCGTATGCACAACTAGTCATGTGATCACGAGCTCAACTAAATTTGTGGGGAGACTTGTGATTCAGATCGTGGATCGTGATTCTACTTAAAAAGATTGTGATAGGATCTTTTGGCGCCCACCCCCCAGCTGCAGCACTTTCTTTGGTAGTGGAGGGTTTTGATGACAATAACTAAATCAATAATATAATAATATAACTGCTAAGTGATTTATCAGATCCTTTAGAATCAGAATTACAGCATGAGTACGATCGTCTCAGAGGATCTTCACAGCGAAACGGCAGCACAAGTGCATGTAACTATTTTGCAATAACCACAGACTGGTGACTACGATTTGTGATTCTGGTGCTGACTCATCAGTGGTTGATGAGCACCGGGCACAGAGCAGTTACATGAGCTAATGAGTAACGCACTACAATCCGTATGTTCACACGAAAAATATACTAGGATGTGTTAGAAGATAATGCATCTTGAGAATAACATTTTTAGCTCAGAAAAGAGACGAGTTAATGGGGGATTTATTGGCGTTAATACAACAGTGTGTTCAGAAAAGTTTAGTGTGTGATATTTAAGTAACAGCTGTCAAAAGATACAGTAAGGCTTCACTAGAGAGAACATAAGAAGCTGCAACTTCATATATTGTATGTAATTGTCTTTCTGTGAGTAACAATCAGTGTCTTTACAGGTTTTTTGTGTTTTTATTTAATGAGAAGAGTCTGAAGTGTCGCCTTACAAGTGCTCGTTTGACAATCTGTCAAAAAAGTATTATAATAATAACAAATATAATGAATAAAATGGCATTGTACGTAATCTACTTACATTTTACTTGATAAATGACTCAAAATAAATAAATAAAATACTCAAGATTTTTTTTGATGACAGTCTGACAACAGTCTGAGCCCCGAAGGTGGGAGGAGTTTACTGTTACATAATGGAAAAAAGTGGCAAATCACAACAGAGAGAAACTGGAGCTGAGGATTTCTTTTTTTTGGCATTTTGCTCAAAAACAAACTAAAAAAAACAGCAGATTATCAAAATAGTTTCAAATTGTTTTTCTTTCAATTGACTTCTTGATTAATAGACAAATGTCTCAGCTCAAGACTTTTTTAAGAATAACCCCTAATTTTGAATCCTTGAATCCTTAGTTTTTGTCGAGAGAGGAGGCACAAATCTATTTTTCCAGCTGTCTGGGTTAATGCATCTTCTGTCTGAGTAGGGTCACACAGGGCCTGCACACAAATATATGTCCTTACCATTTTTGCGTTCACTGAGCGGAGGCAGGCTCTGTGTGGGCTGCAGCGACAGCTCCTCCATCTCATGGGTCACCGCCTCGCTCTGGGGACTCGGCACTAGCAGACTTGACATCCCACATTCCCCCTCTGCTCCGAGTTGCCACTGCGAAACCTGGGGATCCATTATGCCTCAGGAAAGGGGGTGGGTGGGGGGTTGGGGGTGGGGGAGGGTTCCCAGGTAAGCCCAACAGCTGTTTGGGTCACCGTCCCTTTATGTTATGTCTCGCTGTTACCTGCATGGACACAAGAAAAAAAAAAAAAAAGAAGAAGAGAGAGTGAGGAGTTAAGAGGGAAATCTAATGACCGCTCTGCTCCTCTCACTGAACAACTCACACAGGAGGAATACATCACTCAGGGATATTTTGTGGGCTCTTCATGAACACCAGTAATTCAGAATAATCATCATCATCCTGTTGGTATGACTACTTCACCCAACTGCTGAAATGCTAAGGGTGGCATTTCATTTCAGCCATCTGGAAGAGCTCAGTCACAGCCCAAATTATTCATTAAATGAGCTGGGTTGGCTATTATACTGAATAATCACTTCAAACCGCTGCTCATGAGAAACAACGCCAGTTTGCACATGAATGTTCTCTCTGTTCAGACGGGCTTCATAATCTGGAATATGACGTCGCTGTGGCGGTTTCAAACAGAGGGAACGGAAACATTTCGGGGAGCAAAACAAACAGTTTAGTATCCATGGCTTCCCAACGGTCTCTTAACCAGCAGATGACAGACTGCTCAGTCTGAACATGTATGCTATTTATTGCTCTCCAGCAGCACCCACACTATCCATTCCACGACATAAGTACTCTTTACTAACCATCTTGATGTGTTGCTTTTGGCAGAGAACCACTGTGTTCCTATGGCTGCCTTTATTTCTCCCTGTAGGCCCTTAAAGTGCCAAAGGCCTTAGACAGCGGAGGAAGACTATGGGACTCAGACATTTGGTTACAACACATGTAAATATTGTCATTCTGGTTGCTGAACGCTGATGTCATCTAATACATCCAATGTTTTACCATCTCTTGCTTTGGTAATGACATACACTGTGTTCCTAAAGATAATCTTTGTCAGATAAAACAGAATTTTATGTTATTTAACATTGAAACAGTTTATCAACGATATCTCTACAACATGAGAGATGATCTTCATACCACAGATGATAATAGCCCTGGATGAGCTCTTGACTAATTGTTAGAATTTCTTTAAGTGAATGAAAAACACCAAACAGTTTAATCACTGAAGATAGATTTTATTTTATTTTTTTATTGCTTTTATTCTGTAAAGAATTTTGTGTTACATTGTTCATATGAAAAGTGTGGCACAAATAAAGCATAGGTCAAAACTTAAAATCACAAAATCTGAATATAATGACACAGTATTGAATAGATGAAGCCTCAGTTGATCATTTTAAAAATTTAACCTGATGTCAGATTTTCATAAATAATGCAATTTTCTGCAAGAAGAGAAACTAAAACATAATTTTCTCGCTATATATAATTAGTAAGTTTTTCCCAGGCTACATAAATATATGCTAGTACTGGTTCGTTTGTATGTAATTAACCTGGTGAATGCCTGACAGGTGAGATGTCATAAATAAAGTGATTGACAGTTTTCACAGGTCAAGAGTTTTAGATCCTGTGCCTTTGTCTTAAGAACTTTCTGGCGTGCAATTACTTTGTTGTGACTGTTACCTGCTATGTCTGTGACACTTTGGGTGTGTGCATTCAGCCCCACCAATCAGAAATCAAGTATTACCATGGGAGTCAATCCCAGTTCGCATTTACTGGTAATCTGAATCGCCTCAAAATTCCCCCACTCTTAAAAACTTGGCTTCTGACTCGCGGCCACTTTCTAGCCCCTTAATGATGATTAAGTGCCACTAAAACACCGTGCTACAGACAGTTCAACCTCAGTGACAGAAGTGCCGTAACAGATCTCCAGTAACAGCGTCTGTATTAATCACATGTAGGAACTTCCTATAGATTACAATCAAACAGTACATCCTGTACTGTGAAGCTTTTACTTTGAATTTCCTGGGCCGTGCCAAAACGGATTCTGCCTACACTGACCCTGAACAAGCGCTGTTCTTCTCTCTTAGTTTGGCTTTCAGCGGGAGAGGTAGGCTGTTTGTAGGGATGAGAATCCAGAACTGGTTCCAGTTGAGAACCGGTTTCAAATTGTCCGAACCATGGGAATCATATGCCCCCGAGCTTATCAGTTCCTTTTATCAATTTTGTTGTGCTTCTCAGCGACCCTACACGCTCACTACGCCTCCCTCTCATGTCAAAGCAGGAGTCAGTGTTTACAACTTCAATGAGAGGATGAACTGTAACTATCCATCTGGTCAAACAATAAATAAATAAAAATTACACGAGAGTGAATTGCAGGTGAACTTGTGTTCTCTCCTCACCAAGTTTTACGGCAGTGAATAACGGTAACAGTAAGTTGATGGCACATTTGTCTCTAGGCTGAAATCCAACTGATGATAAACGCAAACAGGAAATCTGCAGCTTGAAAAAGATAACCTTTATAAACGGCTTATGTTTACATTGTATGGCCAAAGCTAATTGTATTATATTGTGAGGACTGGACTTGTTACCAGTCAGCAGAGCAAAGGCTCAATATTGCATTTTATCATTGTCTACATTTTATATTATATTATATATATATAGATCTATTTATTTTAATGTTAATATTCACTAACCTTAAGATTCTATAGAAAGCAGCAGATTGAGCAAAGTGTTTTAAAGGAGGGAGGAGGATTGCACTGGGAGCACTGGAGTGTCAGGTGTGACTGTGTGGCAATAACCTGTGCACGCCTACTTCTTTCCCCACACAGAAAACTGATCAGGAATCATTAAGGGGAATGAATACCGATATGCGGAATCGATAATGACATTATCAATTCCCATCCCTTGTTGTTTGGTAATGAAATCCAACATCAGCCAGTCAGCTGCTGGATTTAACACTTTGCTACAGAATAATCTTCTTTCCCTCAGTTTCTCTAACAAATAGTTCCATAAATTGCAAATGACAGATAAATAGCATTTACTTCTCATTTTTAGTGTCTGGTCCTTAATGCAGAACTAATAACCTCAGCTAAATGATGCAGGTTTATGTGATCCACAATTTAATTGGGATCAAATTAAAGAGAAAATCACTCACTTTGAACTCATTCAATCACATTTACAGGTCTTTCAAAGGAAATTTGTCAATAGACAAACCAAACTGCTGATAAGTGTATAATACTAATTCTGTTGATGGGTACATTCCTACTGGTAGTAGCTGTAGTAGCTCCGATCTTTTCTGTCTCTGTCCACTCTTATAAGTTGTTGCCAGCGCCTCTTTGTCTGTTTATCCCAAACAAATAACCACTGCTGATGTTAATGCGAAACATGTTTTCTAAACAGACAAAGTAAACGATGCTCAAAACATTTAGAAACCATCCAAAAAACACAATTTAAAACACAGACCAACACCTAGTGAGATATTAGCCGTATAACATTTAAAAAAAACAATGAGATGAAAACATGTACAAACACAGCGGTGACAGCACCAGACACTGCTGCTGCTTAAATAGGTGCTTTTGAAGATTTGTAGAGAATAAAACACATAAGTGCCACTTAAAAAGGTCTGAATGGAAGTAGCCCACACACACCACACACACAACACACACACACACGAGGCTGCATCACGGTCTGAAAATGGATGTTCACAGGTTGCTAGGAAAAACCTGCAGTGGTCTCTATGACAAAGGAAGTGCATGCTCCGTGCTTAGACAATAGAAACGCTCAGTACTGACGACTAAAGAGCTGTAATGTATCACTACACTGCCGACTGAGGGCGAGACTCTGAGTAAGAATCGATCAGCTGCACACAGAAGCTCTCAGGACTCTTGCCCAGTACACAAAGCAGATAACTGAATTAGGGTTAGCTCGACGTATCAATTTACAGACACTCTGGGAAGATAATGGTCTTGTACTACAAACAGTATCTGATATTTGTTTGTAATCTTTGTTTATGTGGGTTCCTCCCTGACGACAGCATCATAAAAATCTGTGTTAAGATCTGCCAGTTTTATGCTTTGAATAATAAAATAAAATAAAAGGCCGCATGAGTCGGACTGGATTTGATGTAGATGGATTGCAGTTGATCAGAGAAAAGGACAAGAAAGCCATAGTAGGATTCCTTCAGACGGAGAACTACATGCTGCGTGTGCATTCGTGTCAGGGCGGGGGGGAAAGTGAAGGGGAGGAATGAGTTGAGGGTGGGTGAACAAGTGCGTAGGAGAAAGGGGGCAGAACAAACAACTGTCACGGCTGACGAGGCGTTGTGGGATAAACAACGGTGCTGCCCCGGCAGAATCAAAGAGCAGATCCAGATGGCAGGCGCTGCGTGTTGCTCTGCCCTCGACTGTTCTTTTAATGGCATCAGGGCAACAAGTACCATGTGTTTCATCAAAGGGTAATGCATACGTTCTGTACACACACACACAAACATGTATAAACACACCACTAAAATCAAAGGTGTGCTAGAGCGTGAGGGAGAGACTGGGCATCTGCTATTCGTGGTTATGCTCAAATGTAATACAGTTTTACTTTTCCACACAGGTTTCAACAATAAACATGAGCTCACAGCTATAAAAATGTTTGACAACACCTGACAAATATGTTACACGACCAGTCAAAGAAGAGCTGTATTATTGTGCCACTGGGTGTGTTTGGTATTTAAAAACAGGGCATAGATAACACGCTTGTGTCAATCATCAACACTTTACTGTGCAACCACAGAGATACTAACAAGCGCTCCCACCCTTCCCTGTCAGCACGTAGCCTTTTTTCTTTTCTCGTTAAATGTGTCACCGACAACCTGTGGTCTGGTATGCTCGTAATGTCACTAAGACAGATTCAAACACCATCAAAAATAAAGAACTGTTCATTGCATTTGAACAGAGAATCACTCTCCAAACAAAGCAATACTGGTGTGGGCCCGCGCCACATGGATAATGAGTTAGAGGCAGCAGAAGTTCATTTTCAATCAGTGATTGTTGGGCTTTGGAGGAAAACAGAGAAAGGAGTTTCTGGAGCTCTGCCCAGCTGCCAGAGGAAAGACGGCATTACTGGTCAGTTGTTGCACGTCACAAAAGAATTGGACAATGCACAAGGAACCTGTACGAGCCTGAAAAGACCCAACGAACTGACTAACGATGCCATCTTCAGATCGCTGCACTGCCACGGAGGAGCTAAAAATATATCCTCCTGAACAAACTTCCAAATGAGACATTTTACTTATGGGACACTAACACTGCCATTACTCAACAGACTTCACTCTGAAGGTGGTTTAAAGTCTCTTCTCCATGTTACCAATAATTATTGTGGAGCTCACTGCAACACTAGCATCTCGGACCAAGCTAAATTAGGGTGGATTCTCTGAATAACAGACAACAATCACTGGCTTCAAGTTTCATTTATGTCTTCACATCAGCAGCAGTAAAAGATCAGAGTTCAGCCGCCCCCCCAATACTGAGAAACCAACCAAATATTTCACATTTTCAGCTAAATAATCCTAATAATTCGAGGGAATAGGAACTGTTAAAATCGCAGAGCACTGAGAAGTCATCGGTTCCCATTCCCTGCATACTGACGAGAAGAGGTCATGGGTCAACTTTACTCCAAATAGGCCTGGCTGTGAAGATTTGCAGTGATAAAATACCCACAAGCACTCACATACACACACTCGTTCACTCAACTGACAGCATGAGATAACGGAAATCTGCTGCCTCGGCCTAAGAGCTCCTAAACAATGAACAGTCAAGTAGGTCTGGTTTCTGTTTAAAGGACATTAACAGACCACTTACAACTGTCGATGAAAAAAACATGTTGTGAAGAAACACTGACATTGCACAACTGTAGAAACAAAAAAACAAAAAAACAGCACGCCTACAACTAAGTCAAAAGCTTTATCTAAAAAACTGGACATCCTACACCCTGGATGACTGGGAATCTTCTTAGAAAAAGCAAGAACTACTCATTAAAACCTCACTAAATTCAACGTGAAACAAACACGTATATTGAAAAGAATGAAGATTTATAACTTATATTATTATGCAAATCAAGGCAATTAACATCTATCAAGATTTTTGCTTGTTATATTGCATATTGTGATTATTATGACTCGTCACTAGCCCATATAAGCCATTAATTCTATAATTATGTGAGTTGCTTGACTAATGGTACAAGCACATACAAGCTACAAACATACACAAATGCACACAGCCTGAGAACCACTCTGTGCCAAACTACACTTTCAGTCTGCAGTTTTCTAAGCCTTAAATAGACCACGTCTTGTCCAAAAAAAAAAAAGAAAAAAAAAAGTCTGCTTTTATCCAGAGATAAGACAGAAATGATGTCATCGCTGCAGCTCATTCACTGGCGTTGGTGTACTGCTCTGTTCCCACAGACACATGTGGTGATGTTTCCTTCCTGGCTGCCCTTTGTGGACTTTGCTGAAAAGATCCTCCAAAAACAGTACAAAAGAACTGGACCAACAAACAACAAAAAAAAAAAACCCCAATGTTTTAATGGCTGGCAGCCAAAAACCATGGGACAGGGACACGTAAGATAAGAAGGACCATTTCAGCAGCTGCATTGACTAACCTCAACAGCCTTAATGTGAAATAACACAAGTTAATAGAGTGCTGCCTGTAATGAGGAGTTACGGGGGCTTGTTATGTAAAATAGCTTCTGAGAAATTAATACAAATCTGAATAAAAATGCCCAGGGTGGCTTCCTGAGAGTAGATAACTCTAGCATGTCAGTGCTAATAATTCCTTCATCTCAGTAGTATTAGTCAAAGTTCTATTAAATGCAAACACGTCTGACTACATTGTGATATTCAGTTTCATTTTAATTTAATTTGCCACAGGGAGAGACACGGAAACCCGTAGTCTAAAGTGATCTGAGCAGGCAGTCTTCCTGCAAACCAATACTGCACTGGGAGGTTGAAATAAGCAAAACAGACATGGATACATGGCTTACAGCCTATGGATAAATTACCTTGCCATCCAACAATATGCACAGTGTTTAAGTCGACGCTAATAATTCACACGTTTTAATGACAGACTGTGAGGGGACAGGGCCGCCTCTGAAACCACCACATCCTGCCCCGTCTGTATGACTCACACAGACCGCGACCTGTTTGGATTTGCTGCAGCACTACCTCACCTCACTTTCCCCCCCGCTTCCACCGATGGGAAGGCAGTACGATAACATCATCGGGTTCGTCTCGCGGGTGTGGGGTGTGGGGTGGGGGGGGTTCTGTACACAGCATGCGTGGTGCGGCCAACTCACAATGAAAACTGAATGTCATGCTTTAGCATCCAGAGAGCGCCCGGGCACAAGAAATAAATAGCTGCAATAAACACACGGCGCGAACACATAGCAATTTGAAAACGAGCAGGTTTGAACAGCAAAAACAAGGAAGTTTTTGCGAGTGACATGGCAGTCGGCTCCACCACGGCTAATGTTATCGCAGTTTAAGAGGGTGGGTGGTGGTGGGGGGGGGGGGGGGGGGGGGGGGGGGGGGGGATAAGCTAACGTTGGCTCGGTACTTGAAATCTGACAGGTGAGTGAGTTGCAGACAGCGACAGTCATAAAACACGATGGGGCGCCTCCATGGCCATCATTTCCAGGACACACGAAAACGTATCTCGATATAAGTTACAGTCAAATACTCGGTGTACGAGCTCTCCTTGTACAGTCTTACCCAGCCCTTGCCTGCTGTGTTTTTCTGTCTGCACATCACGAACGCTCCTCACATTTTCGCCAGTTAGCTCGGCTTAGCTAACACGGGCTAACATGCTAAAAACAAGACAGCGCCGCCTCGGGTCTGTGGTCTTACCGAATTGCGAAGACTTGAAACCCGAGTCCGTCCGAGGTCTGGTTAACAACGAGATGTCCATTAACGTCAGCGGAACTATCTACTGTATTTTTCCTTTTTCCCCCAGCGATGAGATTGAAGTTTATTTCGCGGAGTAAAATGGCTGCGACTGGTCTAGGTTCGGATGCGGTGACGTAATGACGCTGTAGGACAGGAAGGGGTGGGGGGCGTGGCGGAGGACAGGGATCACCGTCCTCACTGATCAGCACTTATCAACTACTTACAACGGACCTGGATTTTCTGCCATATGACACCACCACGAATACTCACATGAAAACAAAAAGTGTACCAGGTACCACATGTGGATTTTCCAAAAGTGACTTTTGAAACTACATGTTCCAAAATGATATGTTTTGGTGAAGTTGGTAGACATCCACTGTGAGGAGAGATTAACCTGCTGCCGTCGTCATTCATTCCCTCATTATGCTATATGGGTCCTTGCATGAAGTATAATTCTTTTGCAGGTTAGGGGGTATTGCTTAATTGCATGCTGACCTTTGTGAGCTCGTTCTTCATGAGCAGATGTTGCCTGAATCCTGTTATCCAGGGGAGGAGCCAGACATTGTTAACAATCGGGTTTAGCCCCAATTTAAGTTGATATTCAGGGGACATGCTCCCCCGGGGAATTTTTTTCCCCATCCACAGCAGCTACAAGCCATTTGGGGAAAAAACATGATAGTTGCCGAGGAAACAAAATCATCCTAAACCTGCATCATATTTTGATTCTAATCAGAATATCATCTGCAGGCGATCACTTGTTTTCTGATTCAAATCGATTTTCGTTCAGATCGGCTGAATGTTTGTTTGAAAGTTGTAAATATTAGGAAGATATTCACTAATGCTTTTCATTCATTTGCAAATTAGTTGAATGTATTCACAGATGTTTTTATCCGTGAAATTTATTTGTAGATCCGTTTCATACTTGCAAGATATTTTTGTGAGTTTACAAATTTATATTTTTTGTATTTGTGGAAGGTGTTTTATATTTACATATCACACATTTACTCACTGATTGTCAATCAGTTCACATAAATAATATTGAGACTAAATCTACCTCCATACCCATCCCTCTTTCTCTTCACCTGCACAAGTTTTCACATTTCACCTTCATTTTCCTCCCTTTCTACTCTCTTCCTCACTCTTCAAATCCAGACTTCCTGGTCTGTCTTCTTCTCAAACTGTTCTCCAACCAAACTCAACTCAAACCCTATTAAATGTGGAGGACCCTGACCCTACTACTTCTATTGCCTCTATTTCTGCTCTGTTAAGAGCTTGGATCATTCCTAACCGTAGCCCTATGTACTTAATGAAGTGCTGAAAACATGCTGAACAAGAGAGCTTTATTTTGGAAAAAACAGGTCATTATAAATTAAACAACACTTTAATCAGAATTTAAAAACATTTCAAAATATAATAAAAGTTGCAAACCCTGCACACATTTGCAGAGTAGTTTCCAAAGTGCAATAGAAAAACCTGCATTATTTCAGTTCATTGTGCACATTAATGTAATGTGCGCTTCACATAGACAAAGACTTACACTGCACAAATACATTAATTCACTCTGCGCTGAAGACACTTTTATCCAGCTTTACGATGCAGAACCAATCCTGACGTTAAGAAAAAGTTTATACATAAAGATAAATCAGAATCCCTGCTTTCATTTATTTGGATGTCTGTTTGGCCTTCTGCACAGGAGCAGGAACATCAGCAACATTATGCAGAAAGTCATATAACAACTTAGCATTGAGAGCATTTCCGAGTATCTCTGCTAGTTTGTCCTGGCTGAGTTTGGTTAAATCTGCCAGGCTGTTGGCATTTTTGATCAGAGCCCTGTAGTTTTTTATATTGACCCCAGGCATTTTTAACAGGAAGTCATAAGGTCCGGGGTTGTAGAGACCCGATGATTCAGACACCATGTCCGACTCAGCCGTGACTGCCTGAGCTGCTGCAGCATTGGGTTCAAGGCGGCCTTGCTTCAGCTCCAGGAAGAGGTCAGCTGTGGCGTGTGGGGAGGGGCACCAGAGAATACGGAGCCGGGGGAAATGCAAGGTGAGCAAGGTGAGTTTTGAGGAGATGTCATTTGATGATATCTCATGACGGAAATCTGACCGGGCCATTAAGGAAAACGGTTTAGCCGGGTCAAACTCAATGAGCAGCACTGGCTTCCTGTAGTAACGGGTCATGGAGAGACACTGAGTGTAGAGGCGGCCGCTCTGCAAAGAGCCAATCAGATCACTGACGCTCTTGCGCTCCACGCATGTGTCCGGGGTCAGGATGTAGTCACCTACTTCTAGGGTGACGGGCTCAATGTCCAGTCCACGGCGGTGCAGCAAAGAGGGGAGCTCACTGCGGAATTCACGCATGTCCACAATGACTCGTGAGGGCTCTTTGGGCTGCTCCTGGCCTCCTGGTTATAGGACAGGAAATGGAAATACAAAAATAATGAAACACTTATTCCAGAAAACTATTTTTCTTGAATAAATTTAAAAGAAATTACTAAAACAGACATGCCTGCTTTGCGGGAGTTGGTGGTGGCATTGGCAGGCTCTAAACATCTAGCGAGGTCCAGGTTGGTGTCTTCTCGTCCCTCCCTCTCCTCTGGGATGACCATAGTAGCTTTTTCCCTGCAGCGTTACACACACACACACAAGCACCAATGAGAAGCCGACACTTAAGAAAACCCCAAATCAACAAAAACCCCAAAAAGTACTTGATAGGAAAGACGCTGTTCTCACCTGATGAGGTGTTCGAAGGCTTTCTTTTCCTTAGACAGAGCTGTCAGGTACTTCTGTTCTTCTGTCGAGCCTCCATAGATGAGGAAATACACCCTAAGAGCCTTTCCGGGTCGGCTAGCTTTGTAGATCTCCAGCTGTCGGACAAAACTCACTTCAGCGTCGTACAGCACCACAAAACTGGGCTCCACCTCGTGCAGCACCCGCGTCAAGCTGTGGGGGTCCGTGCAGCCTTTCAGAGGGTGGATGACGGTCAGCGGCTCCTTCAGGACACCATAGTAAGCATCGGATGACAAATCCAGTTTCAGCTGTTCTTCCTCGCCTTCGTCCTCGTCCATCAGTTCATCCTCGTCTCCGCTGCTGCCCATCGCTGCTGCTTCATCCATCTCCTCCTTCCCCACCATCTGGGTCAGGGTCAGAGATGGTCTGCTCGTCCTCTTCGTGGTCTTTGTGGGTTTTTTCTGTGCAGGCTCCTTCCCCTTGCCTCCTTTTTTGGACCAGCCTTTGCCCTTTTTGTGCGAGTCAAGTTCAAGGGCAGCAGCCGCAGCGGAGTCCCGTTTACCGATTGTGCGGACGTACAGTCTGTTGAGCAGCCGATCAGAGCCGTGCCTGATGTACTGCTGCAGCTGGGCACAAGTGCGGTCATCACTGGCACAGATCAGCACACGACCTGGAGGCAACATGTACATGACAGATATGAAATGACCGTTTTAATGGTGGATATTTAATTCTTGTTTAACATAGGACTGAACTATTTGAGAAAAATATCACTTCACTATCAAGATCTAAAGAATCAGATAATCAGATAATGCTAATAAGCTAATGTTAGCTTCACAGACTGAACTACTGGAGGTCCCAATTCATAGATCTTTATGTGATTAGCTGAAAATAGTGCAAACACTGGAGTGCAGCGAGCATTAGCCAAGACTTTTTGTTGTCGTCGTTTCATCAATTTACAAAATGAACCTTATTAACTACAACTCTACAGACAATCACCTGGCAACAGTTGTTATTATAGTCACTGATGTCAGCCAGCTACAACTTACACTTACTACGCCTGAGCTAAGACACTGTTAATAATCAAATTTAAACTTTTGAAATTGCAGTATTGATATAAAAACAATGGTTTTACTCCACGTCTGAATTCCATTAGGTGTAGGCAATGTGAGATAGCACACACAACATGACATACACAGCTTTGAATAGAAGCGTAAATAAAAGATAAATATATGTAAATATGTGACAAAGAGTGAGAGAGGTCTATTCTATCCTCTGTATTTGTTCCATATTCACTGGGACTAGTTTGCCAAGTATAATGCGAGTACAGTGTGTGTGTGATATGTGTATGATGTAGTCTACAAAGCAGTAGCACAAGATAAATCAGGGCAGCCTGAGGACAGTCTTGTGAAATGTCAGCTGTGTTTACACTGTTTTTTTTTTTTATGTTAAATACGTTTCATAGTGAGGACTTCTTTCTCCTGTGGCTCCTGTGTTAGTGTTAGCAGGCCAAAGTTTAAATGACCTTAGATCATTTTAATGTACCACCTTTTAGAAATCTAAAAAGTAGCATCTACAAAATTCTGTTACATAAAACATTATATGTAAATCTGTAGATTGAAATGCAGTGATGACGTGATGGACAACTTTCATGCTCTAACCTGGTTCATGCTCAGAGCTCTTGTTCTCCCTCTCAATCTCCTGCAGCACTTCAGTTAGAGCCTCCCACTTTGGGCTCTTCTCCAGCACCAGCTTTCGTTTTACCTCTGAATCACACGGACACGACCTTTAGTGATCTCAACCGCACACATACAGTACATGCTGATTACATTACATTACATGTACTCTGAGGAACACACTGTCAGAGATCTGGTCACTGCTCAGTCACCTGAAGCAGAGGGTAACTTCTGTTTCTCAGCCTCTGCTCCCACTTTGAGTTTCTTCTTGCTCTCAGCGATGCGGTACACTCGACTCCTGGCGTTCACAAACATGGACGTGCTAGAGTCCAGGAACAACCACCCTGGCGGTTACAACAACAGGCGCACACAATCAAACAGGGATAACGAAGATTAATTATGGACATCAAGTACAGTTTTTTTACTTAAAGAAAGTACTGTAGTTTACCAGAATTGGAGCCAAAGATCTTTTGGCTGGAGCGCAGCGACTCCAGCAGATTGAGGAAGGTGACGCAGTCGTACTGGGTGAGGTAGAGCAGAAGAACCCTCAGCACCTTCAGGTCCTGGACCAGGCCCTTGGTCTTTGCTCCCAGCTGGTGCCACAGGGGGTCCAGGTAGTGACGGATGGTCTGAATAGAGTTATAAAGTTCAACCATTTGCAGTAAATTCTTTGACGTCAAAGGAGAACAACTTAACGACACAACGAAACAGCAAGACGGCAAACTAGGAGTATTACGATCCAGTTTCAATCACATTACTCACATTGCATTATGTGTTACATGTCACTAATACAGTAGCAGACCTTTTCAAAAGCATTTCCTAGTGTGTTCTCCAGTGAGAGGTCCTCAGCCTCCAGGGTGGGGTTGTAGCGTTTCAGCTCCTTCAGACAGGCGCTCATGATGTCCAGGATGGAGCTCTGTATGGCCCTCATAGCTGGCGTCAATGACACGTGGAGCTCCACCACCTCTGGCTTATGCCTCTCCAGTGCTGTGTTTACTGATGCTTGGAACCTGTTGAATGAAGCAAAGTGTAAAGAAGGAGGAGGGAAGCGTTTCGTTTTCCTGCTATGGCATGTAAAAAGTACAGTACGCCCCCATCATACCTGGGCCACAGGTAGAGCTTCTTGACGAAGAGGTTCCTCATCACACGCTCCACTTGGCAGAAGCCTGAGGAGAAGGCCGTGGCCTTGTCAGTGAAGGCCTTAATGAATCCTGTTTTGTTCTTCTGTCTGAACAGACGAAGGATGAAGGCCTCTTGACACGACTCAATGATTTTATGGGCGCGATACACCAGGATGCCTGAAAGGTTGTTAGAGAAAGATAGGAAAGTAGTAAAACACCTGTACAATTGTATTGCAAAGCAACACCCTGCAATAAATACATCAATTAAAATGTTTTTGATTTGATTACTCTTAGAGGGAAAAAGAATCTGCATTTATTTATGTTTCTGAAATGACTACAATTAAGGATATTTACTGTGTAAACAATATCAGAGCAGATGAGTAACTTGGCTTCTGTTGACTCTTGCTTGTCCCCATAATAACATGCTCCAGTCATGTTTTTTGAAAGTTTGGTGGACAATCAATTAATCATATATATATTACATTATGACCAGGCAGTCTTCTGACCTGATATGAGATGAGCAGGGATGCGGTCAGTGAGGAAGTCCACCACCAGGATTCTGCTGGTGACAAACAGCACTCCTCCCTCGGTGTAGACGTTATAACGCTCTGTGCTCTGGACGTCGCTGGTCACTGTCCTGGGCAGGTGGGTCACACCTTCCACTTGCAATTGCTCTGTCAAATACTCCTGAGAGGGGAATAAGTAAAGACGTGTTCTTGCCAAACTGGCTCTAAGTAAATGCACACAAGAGATGCATGTAAAACTCTGAACTTGAATACCCAGACCTTTATTATCTGTAAGGTTCATCTTGCCTGGTATAGAATAGGCACTTGGTGGCAAATCCTCAAATGGCTTTTCTATGAAAAGAGGCCAAGGCATATGTGACTAACAATATGCAAAAAACAAACATTATTTTGGTAGATATTTTGCTAAGACGCATGATTTGAGTTGGAATGATCATTTTGGATTGAGAAAAAAAAAAAGAAGATGATCATGTGATTTTTGCTGCAGTTTGTACCAAACAAACATGTTCCCGTGCATTTGGAGAGTATGATTTGTAGCCCGGAAGCACCACAATGCATTTCATTTATCAAAATAAAACTGCAGCTCCTGCGATTTGGATATTGCACTCGGCCATATTGTGATTTTGATAATATTAAGATGAATCGTTCAGCCATATCTAAATAGTGCAAATTCATCCTACTAATAGATTGCTATTAACTGATGGTAATGTATTATTTTTACACAGCCACCTTATTTAAGTGTATTTAAATGAATAACTGATATAGTAGCATGTACACATTTTAAAATCTACCCAAAAGCCTCGTTGCTGCCCCCAAAAATCACACGGTGTTAATTATGAGGCGGTTAAGTTAACCCATGCAGCCCTCACCTGCTCAGGTGTGGTGGTGTTGAGCAGAAGGACCAGGCTGCCCTGCTCCGAGTAAACCCGCATGAACTGCAGAAGGATGCGGTCTATCCCCATCCCCTCGGCCGCCACCAGCAGCCCGTCACTGCCGAACAGACTCAGAAACATCTCGGTCTCAAACTCCAGCAGCGGCCCCGCCATGTTGGAGCCGACAGGACGGTCCTCTACTCTAGACACGAAAAGTCACCAGGGTTTTCTCTCACTGTCGGCGGGAAATGTCAGCTAGAAGCCGAAAAGAAAATCATTGTGAGACAGCAAAGAAAGGGAGAGCTCGGAGCTGTTACTCAATGTTTTGAAATTGCGCATCCGGTCACGTGGTGTCAAAAAAAAATAAAAGGTGAAGTTTCCTGTTTATTACTGAGAGCTCCACCTAGTGGCGCGGAGCGTTATGGCAGGTAGAAAACATGTCCAGCTTTTCTTTTTTGTTTTTCAATGACCTACGTGTGTTTCTACATTAAATTGACTGCTGATGGTTTATCATTGCAGACAATACAAATGTGTTTTTATTGTCTTTCTCTCTGAATGTCTTTACAAACAGCTCTTTTTCACATTCTCATGAAAATGTAATGGTAGTTTTGAAAGAATGCCACGCTGCTGACTTGTCCAGAAATGTTGATGTTACAAAATCAATGCAAAACTTTTTAACAGACAACTCTAATCTCTGAGTGTGAGCATGTGAGTGCATCAGGATAGAAAACAATCTCTGCTCTCAGTTGTATTCCTGCACAATTACAATATAATAATGATAATGACACGTTGTCAAATTGATTTTCACAGCATGCCAAAGTAACTACTTTAGAAAATGGTTAGCAATGGCGTATGCATGATTGAGTTGGCTAAAACATAAAAAGCATGCACATACTGTTTGCTTTTTAGACATGTTTTCTACCAGACGAGAAGAAAAACCCTTGGGTAAACAATAAGACCTAATAATGTTTACATTTAACATTACATTTAAAGCTATTTTATGTCATATCTGTTTATGGGGTGGCAAAATGACTGGCTTTCAGATGCTTCAAATTAATGATATCCGTATCAGACAAGTCAAATACTAATCCACTTTCATTTAAATGCAGCAATACGAAATACACTATCAAACGATTAAATAGCCCCAGAAATGCAGGGTACAGAGCCAATGGCTGTTTTAGTGACAGTATTAGCGTGTTTTCGGGTGGATTATTCCTGTAATGCACCGTCAGGAACAGAGCTGTAAAATGCTTGCATAACAAAGCCTGCCAGCTGGGCTTTGTAAAACTCTGTTGTGTCAGCCCACATTTCTCTACCATAAGAGAGGAGGCTGAGGGGACCAGAATAGGTCTGAGCTCATGAATGACAGCGGAGGAGCAGGACGATGCTGAGCCCACCACCATCCCCGACACACACACACACACACACACACACACACACACAAACAAACAAACAAACACACTCACTCAGAGGTTTCGGCTACACAGGGGGCACGGACATGACTCATCATAGCTTTAAGACTTCAGGCTTGAATTTAGCCACTTTGATGTCTGCATCTGTCACTCATCCGCTGATGTGATGTGCTGACTCTGTGCAGAGCCATATTATACAAAACAACACATGGACGCTTGAGTGGAACTCATTACAATGAGTTATCTGGACAAAACTTTCTTTGTTTTCTCATTGTTTTAAAATTTTCCTAGAAATGAAACTCTGAGTATGTGTGTGTATATGAACACTGTCGATTGAATCTGTCAGGAAAAATTATTTCTTTTAATATCCTCATTTTGAATAAATGAGTGGTGAAGTTGCAGAAATTAAGAATTAAGGAAGTACATTAATTAAAACCGATATTTCAGAGACTTCCATCACTAGTGAATTTCATTAATACTGTCAACAAGTAAAGGAGGAAGAAAGAAAGTCTTACAAAGCATAAATATATATTGAAATGCCTTCTCCAATATATTTGTATACCTTTGCTCTGGTGCTGTTTTTCATGGTCTGGCCCAGGCCCTGTAGGTACGATAAAGAATATAATGCCACACTAGCCAAACAAATGCACTTGCAATGTGTATGCTTTAAAACTAATAAAAGAAAGTCAGAGTCCTCATCTCCAACTTCTGAGTCTGAATACAGTCAATGCTCGAGTCGGAGTCCAAGTCCAAATTCTTAGTGCTCAAGTCTGAAAATCAGGACTCAGGTCAAACTCAAGTCCGAGTCCTGGACTCCTGGACTCCTGGACTCCTGGACTACAGCACTGCCCTGTGCAAAAGCTAGGTTCATTCAAATAAGTGAAGCAACCACTGGATCATCCAAGACAAGCTCGAAGAGAGGAGGCTGTTGTAGCACCATAATAATGTTTTAGATCGAGCTGTTCAACAATCCAACAATCACATAAATGTGTATATATTCAGGTGTCCACATACTTGTGGCCATGGAGTGTGTTTTAATATTCCCAGCTCAGTATTTCTGAGTCTATCAGTTGTCCATGCGTATGATTTAACGTTGACATTTCTCAAAAACTGCAGGCTAAGGAGATGCAGTCACAGAGTGAGAGGGAAATTAAAAAAGAGCTCCAGCAGTCTGGCCAACATCAAAGGTGACCCTGAAGGTAGCAGGAGACACAACATCAGCCCCACGCTGCCTCGCCCGAACAGAGCTACACTACCGGGAAGGTTTATAGGTGCTGGGAACAGAAACTGAGAACTTGATAGAAATGAGGGGAAAGCAAAAGGAAAGCCAGCATGAAGAGAAAAATGAGAAATATGAGGGCGCAAGTGACATTATTTGGATTTTCAGTCAAGTGTAAAATCCAAAAAACAAAGGCAGAAAAAGTTATACAGGAAACACTTGCATTTGCTAAATGTCTTTAACAACCTTGATTTCTTATTTTCTCCAGCTGATTTTAAAGCGACTCTTCAGCTAAATAAAGAAAAGGGCTTATTTGATCTTTTTAAAGAAAGAAAACATGATATAGAAATATGTCTCTGCCTCTATGTTGTCAAAAAAGGTGCCTCGATCAATTAAAACAATGCAATCTTACACATTATGTAAATTCATCTATCTATCTATCTATCTATCTATCTATCTATCTATCTATCTATCTATCTATCTATCTATCTATCTATCTATCTATCTATCTATCTATCATTGAGCCACTTCAGTGTGTCACCGTTAAACAGCAAATGACAGACTCTATGTACGTTAAGAAAAAGGAAATTGTTTACACTTTTGGCACAGAAATGTTGGACTGAGGATTAAAGTAATGCACCGTCATGAACAGACCTATAGAGAGCAGTGGAGCACTTTTGTTTTGCAGACTCATGCATCTTACAAGGCAAGTCTAGCTCTGGGGTGATGTGTGTGCGAGAACATTTGTGTCCGTCCACACCTCTTCTGGGAGACAATCAGCAGCTTCACGTCAGGATGAAAACATGAAGCTAGGATGGAGTGGTAACACGACCCTATTAGGGCTGTCTAGAAAGGGGGGGGGGGGGGGGCAATAATGATTCTGCTATTATTACAGTTTTATGGTACATGAAATTGAATCAAATGATCCATAAATGTGCTTGGAGGAACCAGCATGTTTTCACGGATTGGAGCATCAGTGTGGTTGGCACATGTGAAGGATTGCGGCGAAAATCGTTCATCCGCTTCTCTTTGCACCAAGTGGGACGAGTAAAAGTGTACATTTGGCAGCTGATGTACATCCTGATATCATGGATGGTCTGGCACTACTGTAAATGAGAGGAGAACAGCTTGAAATTGATGGCAGGCTGGAGGATAAAATAAGATGAGATATTTAACACTGCCTGGCTGACTGCAGTGTAGGAGGGAAATGAGAGAGAGAGAGAAAACAGAGAAGGAGAGAGAGAAGAGAAAACAGCTTAAGGCCTGATACATCCCTCCAGCCCTCATTAGGAAAAGAGAGGCGCAGCAGGGTTTTGTTGTAAATGGAGGGCTAAGCCTGAGAGCCGGTCAGGCTCCGAGGGCCAAACACGAAGCCTCTGGAGGTTAAACACGCACACTCTTTAAAGAAGTATCTCGACATTTTGGGAAATGCACTTGCTTCCCTTCATGCTGAGAGTCACAGTAGATGACAAGATCGATGGCACTCTCATGTTTGTATGATAAATATGAAGCTAAAGCCGGCGGCCAGTTAGCTTAGCTTAGCTTAGCACAAAGACTAGAAACAGGGGTAAAAAGCTAGCCTGGCTTGGCAACAAAATCCTCCTACCACCTCCTATAAAGCTCACAAATTGACACTCACAAAATGCTCCATTGTTGTTTTTTAAAACATTAAGAGCTATTTACTCCGTTAGTAAGCTAATTATTCTGGCATATAACTCAACATGTCGTTTTTACACTAGTAAAAGCCTACAGCCTAGTTTGCTACTTCCAGTGTTTTTGGTAAGCTAAGCTAACTGACTGCTGGCATTAGCTTCATGTTTACTGTATAGACACATAAAGTAATTGAGATCATTTAATCTACATGAGCATGTTTCCCAAAATATCAATCTATAGATGAATTTTCTGTTTTATGGCGTGTGGAAGGAAGTCTGGAACAAACTTTGTTGAAGTGTTTTATAATATAATTATCTAAGTGGCATTTCCATAACCATATTTTTGACATGCAACAGGTTCCACTTGAAACCCCAGTCGTATTTCTGAGCCAAAGCCGTGTCATGCATCACAGTGTTAGTTAGTTAGTGAGTATGTTTGCAATTGAGACACCACAGAAATGGCGGTTTCTTTACTTCTGCCCTTAACCCAGATTTGCTCTTTTAAAGCTCAGTCTGATTCCAACCACAAAACCAAAGGGCAGCACTTCTTCTACGCAACAGCAACACACTGAAAGGATCTATGTCTGTCTGGTAAAAGTTTTTGGTTCATTTTGTAAGGAGCGTGAAATGCCTCTTTCAGATCTGCAGAGAGTATTTTCCAAGTAATGCCAGATGTACAGTACATGGTGCTGTATTGTAAGTGTCCATAATTAAGGTGCTGAGCCAAAAACTCAGAGATTGCACCTTGGGTTAAACAAACCAACTCGGGGTCAAATTCTGAAACACATGACTCACTGAAAAGCCTTTTAGCACTAAGAGCAGTCACAAAAATAGAAAATGGTGCAAGCTGAGCCGAGATTCAGTGGAAATAAAAGTACTCCAGCAGCACAGAAGGTAGCTGCTGTAGGCACTACATGTATAGCATTTCAGGCTGTTGTGACCCTTGTTACTTCAGCACCTTCGCGGAATGTGACTAAAGATTATGGTGCTTGGAAATGGCAGAGTGGCGCTGCTGCATGTTCACAAATTGAGATTATTACAGAACACCCTCAGTGCACTGAAATATAGATGAGGTAGAGGAGCATTTTGGCACTCAGAGCTGGGTCAAGCAGCACCAGTCAAGCAGCTTCTGTAATGCTCAGCTGAAATGACACGCACACAAGTAATTTCTTTATTTACGTAATGGTGGGAACTGATTACCAAAAGCAAAGAGACCTATGTTTATTGCTTGGCTACAATTCACATATATTACAGTGACGAAAAACAAGGGGATGAACATTATAGCGGAGAGGAGAATTCACTCGCTCATGATCAAACACAGCATGAAAAAGAAGCAGAGGAAATGAGATGAAAAAATTCTATTCTATGAAGCAAATGTATGGCTTTTATAAGAGGCATGAACAAGGCTGACTGCCTGTCACATCCACTTTAGCAA
The DNA here is from genome assembly GCF_021018895.1 of Seriola aureovittata. Classification (NCBI taxonomy): domain Eukaryota; kingdom Metazoa; phylum Chordata; class Actinopteri; order Carangiformes; family Carangidae; genus Seriola; species Seriola aureovittata. Next base: position 3,841,325 of record NC_079384.1, read on the forward strand.
ATCACTGTGACAGCGGATGCCAATAAAGAGGAGGGGAATGTGGCGTTTGTGAGTATAGATGAGAAAAAGGAACAGAGAACAGAGCTGGGGAGATAAGAGGGGGGAGGAAAAGACAATAACAGGAAGTGAAGGAATGAGACACGGAGAGACAGATAAACAAATATTTCTTGCCTGTAATGTTTGGCGAACTAGCACAACGGCTGGCTTTGTCAAATGGGCATATTAGATGAATAATTCAAGGCGGCTGGCAGACTGGAAGTTTGGAGGATGGTGTCAGTAGGTGACAGGGGGAGACACGTTACAGGCTCGAGTGGATGTCAGTGATGCATTAGAGGGAAAGAAAGTGTGTGTTTGTGTGTGAGTGTTACGATGGGAGAAAACAGGCTTGTTTTGGTAAGAATATGAGAACAAGATACAGGGTGAGGAAGGGATTGTGTGTTTGTGAGCTTCTGAACCATGCATGAACATGGAAATACCCACGCTCCAGAGGGACTCACATGCAGAGTTTTCAGGTGCCATTAGCATTTTTCGCTCAGTCCCTCTCACGTTCATGGGAGAGCTGCTACTGTTTTCATTGTATTTTTTCCCCAGCACAGACTATGGAATCAAGATTTTTTTTCCCCGTTTGATGTTGCAGAGACACATTTCCCTGTGTCCATAAACCAATAAATCCTAAATCCTGACAGATCCGAGGGCTGTTATCGACCAGTAGACCTCAAATCTAGAAATGCTGCACTTCCTGGACCAGAGATAGAGAGGCGAGGGAGAACAAGAGAGAACCAAAGAAGAGAGGCAGAGATCAAGGCAGCTCAAAGGCTGATTTGATCTCTACCATCGTCCTGAAGTGGCAAACCTCCGGTCTCTGTGTTGGTGGTGGTGGCGGTGTGTGTGTGTGTGTGTGTGTGTGTGCGTGTGTGTGTGTGTGTGTGTGTGTGTGTGTGTGTGTGTGGGTGAGGTGTGGAGATTGAGAGGGTGCTCATGTTGAATTTAAAACCTGGGTATGGGAGTTTATGTTTTCACATTAACAGCATGTTGACATTGAGGCAGTTTGAAGGCGTCAGTACTGAACTTGGCGCCTTGCAGCAGGGAACTGTATCATTCGTCCCACCCCCCTCCACCTCAGTTGGAAAAGCTTTTCCACTGCTATTCTTTTTACACGTCTACAGCTGTGTACCTTGAAACAGCAAATAGGATGGGGGTTGAAACCTGCCACCTGTAAATAATCTTGTAAAAGTCTTTGCAGAAGTTTCTATCTATATCTCTACAACAAACACATTTGGACAGAGCAGGGGACGGTATCTGTTAATGCTGGTATTGTTACACCAAAGCAGATATTTTGTAACTTAAGAGACTGATATCAGTTTATTCTCTGTGTTAATACAGAATTCAACAGGGGGTTGTAGCTTAGCTGGATATTGTAGCTACTGGCTGCTGGATTTTACCAGAGAGAAAGAAGGAGGATGACAGTTTGAAGATGTTGCCCACATGAACTGCACTGAAGCTGCTCGAGAGGATTAGATTTTCACAAAACAGAATAAGCTGTTGCACTTTTAACCCCACCTCATTTCAATGGTCAAATATGTTTTAACAAAAGTCACGTATCAAAGATTACTATATTTCTAAAGCTATTTTCTCTTCTTCCTATGATATGCTGATATAATTTAAAAGTATTGAAAAAAAGTATAAACATCCTTTAAATTCCTGTTAGGCCTCTGTCTCCTTTATATGTGGACAAATGTTATAATGGATGGTACTATTAAGCCTTATGGTACACCCACACAGGTGTTTTCACTTTGCCTAATTGGACCTCTCATTAGGAATGTGTGGATACATACAGATTGAGCCTGATCTCCCTGACTGCTGTAAATCACAACAGACCTTTTTTCTGGACAGACATTTTGACATCAAAGAGCTTGAAAAGCACAGGTAAGAAAATAACACACACGCACACACACACACACCAGTTACCGAGAGCATCAATATCACCATATAAACAACAGATCTGAAAACAGCTTTTCGTGGATGACATTTGGACTCGTCAAACGCAGGTGTAACCAATAACATCAATAACGCCTGTATTCCTTTTAAGCTAATGTTTCAGGAGCAGGTATGGATTCCTCTTTCATGCACAAATTCCCAGCCCTGGCGTTGTGCATAGTGGCTCACTCTTTATTCACTCGTTCATGTTATTAGTCACACCTGTGTTTTTCCTGTTACGACATGTCAAAAAGTCTGCCCTGAAAAAGGTCTAGGACAAGTTATGCTTATTGGTACAGCGTCGAGTGACTTCACACAATTCCCAGAGAGGCTGAGCCCAGGTCTAATCAGCCAGAATAACTTAAAAGACTTGTGTGGGTGTGTAGTTCCCAATTAATTTTGTCTGTATCTATATATAAGTGATTCACCAGTGAGAGACGTTTGGGAGTCAACTACAGGGACTGTAAGTAACAATGCGCTGAACGCTATAATTTTATACTTAATTTCATCTTTTATTCATGACCATGTAATCACCTTGGATGAAAAGCGGGTTTGCTAATTATCATTAGTGTATGGACCTATAGTATGTTTCGAATTCAGGTCAGCTAGGCTAACCAGCTAGCAGAGGAAATGTCAGGTACGTGGTGTTTTATGTGATTATCAAGACTCAGAGTTTTAGGTCTATATTGTCAGTTCCAAAGGAGATGAGAGACAGGGTCAACGTTCACGTAGAAGACATCTAAAGAATCGCTTGCTCTCATTTTGACCTACCTCAGTTCAGGCGTACAAGAAGAAGGCAGCTGGGAGAGTGGTGCAAGGTCTGCACTGAGGCCAGTGTGCTTACCAAGAGTCAGTGCAGGTGCAGGCACGTAGTGAAGGTTTAGTGAATGCGTATATGCAGCATAAACACTACTTCACATACACACACACACACACACACACACACACACACACACACACACACACACAAAGAATTACACACTTATCCTTATAAAAGCCAGATAGCTGTCAAGCGTCTGATGCAGTAAGTCAAAGGCAAAGGAGGATTTCAAACATTAGCATTCCTCCATAATTCCTCCTAATCCAAACACTAACATAACAGTAGGAAGTTCAGTCTAATTGAAGAAGGGATGAAAGCCAAGGATATCCTGTGTGGGAAAAGATATCTGGATTAATTAGTATTGTTGTGGTAGTGTATGTGTGTATTTGGTTGTACGCATGTGCTTGAATATGCCTGTGTAACAGTATACGTGCGTGGACGTGTGTTAGTGTATTTGACAGTGTGCGAGAGGGTAATTGTTACTGTATTATATCCTATATGTGGAGCCGCCACCTCATCAGCGAATGTGCACTGTCGTAAGAAGCATGTTTGATTGGATTTTCCTGTTTTAATCACTGCCTCTATTTTTGCTTGTGGTAGTGGGGCCTGGCTAATTACAAGTACGGATTAAATTTGAATGTCAACATGTTAAAGGTATGCAATCACAGCCATAATGTGGGGAATCAGGAGGCACCATTTTAATAATGAATCTTATCTTATCCTTGTGAGGACCATGTTCATATAAGTGCATGTATAGGAACATGTGCTTCTGCATTTTGTATGTGAAATGAAAGAATACTAAAACTTATGCTAAAAATAGTCCTGAACTGAGAGTGCTACTATGGACATATAATAGATACAATAATCAAATTAAACAACTTTTGACACTGCAAAAAAGAACAGTGGCATGCAGCCTTCAAGTATTTAAAGTAAACAAAACTTTGCTAAAATATAAGCGGTAAACTCTTTTACATGTTTTTGGCAGATTACTGTCACTTTTGAGGTAAGACACTTTTGCACCATGAGATAAGTTGCTCTTACGGTTAATGACATCCTGCTTGTGTGCACATTGGGAACTGATGGTTACCGTGCTAGCTTCAGTAGCAGAAAAAACGTGATAGAAGAGTTAACATTGCTGTTGCTTCCAACAGACTCTTGGTGAGTAAAGAAATGAAGTTTGATGCTGAACTTGCAATGTTTCTTCTAAACTGGCAAGTAAACAGTTGCTAATGCTAATGCTCGCTAAATCACACGACGTTGACATGGGAGACAATGGTTCAAATTCGATACCAACATGCATAAGTTTTTTATGCGTGACTATACTATGTCGATTTTATGCCTTATTACAGCATGACATTTTTATTAGTTTTTATGCCTTACAATATTATGATGATTTTATGACTTTTTATTCCATACTATACTAAGATGATTTGTTGACTTTTTATGCCTTACTATACTATGACATTTTTATGACTTTTTATATCTTACTATACTGTGAATTTTTATGTCTTACTATATTATGACGTTTTTATCCCTTTCTATACTATGACATTTTTCATGATTCTTTTATGCCTCACTCTACTATAATGTCTGATTGTATATTTGTACAATATTCTCACAAATCAAAAGAATAAAAGAGTAACTTGTTCATACTATTCTTTAATATATTATTTCACTGTGTATGAGTCGTTGTATATAAGTACCTAGGTATGTCCTCTTTATCCTTATATTGTTTCATGGTTCCTTTTAAGTGAGGTTCTACTTCATTTCCAGGGATGAGTGCAATTGGCTGAGGTGCGTATACATATTAAGTCTGGGCTTTCTTTCTCCTCCTCTCATCCTTCTCCGAGAAACTGAAGAACATTAATATTTAGAATGATTGTTGCCTAGCTTCTCACTGCCTTGCCCTAGAGGCGCATTCAGCGATGCGCAGCATGTCGGCACCCGTCAGTTTAGTGTGTTGTTAGCCTGCATCTTGGGTGCTAATGTTCCCCCACAGTTTATTGCTTGGTGAAATGGCTCCATTAGTGTTGAAACCCACAGTAATGGCATGCAGATGGGCTGTCATGCGCTACAGCAAGCCAAGAGTAGTGAGAGGGAATGCTGACTGACAAGCAGGAAGTCAGAATGTCTACCTAACTTCATACTCTGTGTGTTATATATACATATATATAGTATATGGCCTTCACCTTTACATATGAGTGTGTCTTAGAGTGTGTGTGTTATTATGATTGTGCACGTTAATATGTGAGTATGTGTGTGCACATGCATGAGAGAGAAAATAAATGTGTGGTTGTGGTAGTGTTTGTGTGTGTGCCATCTCCTGTCAAGGGATAGCAGTCGGTTTAGAGACGTGCTCACTTCTATTCAGCTGTTACACTCTGCTGCTCCTTGGGGGTCTTAAAGAGGCGAGGCAGCAGTGAGGGGAGAGTGTTGTGATGACAGTGGGAAATGGCCGCTATGCCAAACTACAAATTGCTCTGCTGGCTAAAAGAAACTTTAAGTTGGTTAGTGGTGGCCTGCAGGAACTCTGAACTTTCAAAGTTCTGCGAACATATTGTAACTACCGTCATGTGAAATACACCCAGATCTGCAGTGGCAGCATGTTGATGAAAAAAGATAGAAATAAGTCATTAACATGTTATCTGTGGTTAATGATATAAACCATCTTCTGGGAAGGATCAAATATGCGTATGATATTAGCTGAACATTTTTTGGCTCTATAAGAGAGAGTCACAAACACTGAAAGGAGAATATCGCTGTACCTGTCCCTGTTGTGTTTTTTAATTGTGCTGTTGTTTAGTTGTGTAATGTAATAACTGCATCATGCCTATTGGTTCACACAGGAAACAGACATGCTATGGGATTATAGATAATTATTGTGTTGCAGCCTTACTGCTATTTCACACACATCAGGAACAGAATGAGAAGCAAACTAAAGCTAAAAATATCGGATTAATTTTCATAATTTAAATAACGATTTGGATAGAATCGAAAAACCCACAGAGTGACATTAAAAGGGATGTTGACACTCTCTGTAGCCGAAAAGTAATTTCCTGATATAAAACACTTAAGCTTGTTACCTAGCTTGGCAAACAATACACGCTTCAAGCTATCAAGCAGGAATATCATTTCCACATTATCTTCCATATAACCTCCAGGATTTCTGTCAAGTGGAGCTTTTAATAGTGATTAAAAGGCTAAAAATATATACAGCCATGCTAGCAGCTCTGTGAGACTGTATTTATCCATCGCAGTGCTTTCAACAACATCAGCACGCTAACATGCTCATAATGACATTGCTGTCATTGGTCAGCAAATGTTCACCATGTTCAAAATCTTAGTTTAGCATGTTAGCATGCTAACATCTGCTAATTAGCACTACAAAAAGTTCGGCTGACGCTGATAGGAATGTCATGGTTTTTGCAAGTATTCAAATATAAACAAAAAACCACTGGACAAAGTTCACAAACTGACTTGATAAAAAGTTAAGGGATGACCAAGGTTATTATAATTAATCCAGTGGAAAACATGAATGAATTTGCAAAATTTGGTAATCTATCCAATAGTTGCAGAGACGTTTCACTCAAAACCACAAATATCAACTTTATGGTGGCGTTAGAGGAAAAGTCGAAAGTCATTGGGCTTCATCCTCTGGGGAACATGAATGTCTGTGCCAAATTTAATGGCAATCCATCCGCTAGTTGTGTTTTCCGTTGTATCATATTGTATATTCCAGTCTGAACCAAATGACAGATTATTGACACACTGACCAACACTGAAGTGCTAGTGTGGATAAATCAGGGGAAATGCACTCTGATACTACAGTGCTTTGAGGTTAGGATTGCTTAAGCCTGAATGCAAATATTGGTTTGATCCCATATTCTAATGGAGACTACAGCAGAATTTTCTAGCAAACTTGAGAGTAGTTTTCAGCCATGTTGTTTCAGTGTTCAGGCTTGTAACAGTGGAGCAGGAGTTGTACTTGGAGCTATAAATAAGCAAAAAATAAAAGCTTCCTTTGTTTATGTTAATGCTGTTATGTGTGAAAATGCTGACATCATTAACAGCACTCCAACAGCTCTTCAGTAGCCGTCCTGGCAACTGAGCTAACTTTAACATATAGCTGTGGTGCTGTGATCACAGGAATCGCAGGAGACCACGTCAAGTTTGCACATCAGATGGACACAAGTGACGCAAAACTGTTGCATATATTGGCACAGCGTTAGTTTAACGGAGCCAAAATGTTTCTAGTTTATCCAAACTATGATAAAAAAAAGGTGTTGATGATTTCTGGTGTTAGTTAAAAAAAGTGTTACAGTACAGCCTCAATATGCAGCAATTATAGTTAATGATTCTGAATTCAGGGTGTCACCCAGCAGTTTATACTAATGCGGCGACACTATTGTCACTATATGTTACAATTCTCCTGCCCATTTTCTCACTTGTACCCAGCTGGAGTGAAACACACAACATACTGTGCAGCTAGATGGGCGCAGGTGCTCCTTGTTGTCCTGACGAACCACTCCTGTCTCTCTCCGCCTCTCAGCCACTACATTCACATCCTGTGTGCTGGTAAATAACAGCGTTCGGCCATTTTTCGTCAGCAGGTGGCTAGTTGTTGGGGAGGTTGTGTTCTAGTGTCCAAACAAACTGTTGAAACAATCTTCCATCTTCACTTGGAGAGAGTGGGAGTCCGGTCGGTGGTGGTGTGAAGAACAGTATTGTGGGTAAATGTCACAGAGAGCCTTCTGTTCCATATGTGACTAAGTGAACAAAAAAAAAAACCTCCAGTTTATGCGGCACTTTGTCTGCTCTAACAACAGCGTGACGACAGGACTCAAGAGCAGGAGTGGATTTCTGCAGAGTAATATGTCTGGGGACTGTCAATGTCATCTTTAGTACTGAGACACACACACACTGTGCAGCCATTACATTTTTCTTTTTCCCCCACACACGAACACATTGACTTCTTCCTCTTGAAATTGAAATTCACCTCTACCTCTTGCCCAAAGTTGTGGTCGGTGGACACATGGAGGACTCATCTCACCGCTGACTGCTGCAGACATATGGCTCACTTCCTGTTGTGGTCACGTCATATGGGATGGATAGTAGAGGTGGAGAGATTCTCGTGTTCACAACTGCACAGCTGCCTGTGTGAGGGTTAAAGTGCTGTGAATCGACAACATCGCACGATATTCATTAACATTTTGGTTTGAACGACCTTGAAACACCTTTTCTTAAAGAAAAACTCCCATTACTCCAACAAGGAAGGGTTCCCATATTATTCCAATATGGTTCCCCACATTGGTGCCGTTTGTAGTCACACCATATAAAAAGCCTAAATAGCTTTGGCTGTGTTGCCTGTTTGGAGTGGAAACCAGTTGCAGACAAACTGCCTTATTAAATGAGCTGAATAGATCGTAGCTACTATGAGTGTTAATATTGGATCATATTTAGTTGTAACTGGCAACAATGGAGGCAGTTACAACTAAATTGCGTAGCCACTTTAACATTGCTTTGTAGTTCTGTCATGAATGAATACTTAAACACACTGTGAACTGGGTTAAATGACTTTTTAAGTAAAAAAAACTTTTCTCCAGAATTTAAATGAGAAAAAAAGGGGGAGGCTTTTAGTTCAAGCAGGAAGACAATTATGATTTTAATTTTCTCATCGCACCCGGTCTCCACCTCCTAATTATTACCAGTGAACTCACTAAGTTATGTGCACGTACTTCTCTGTCAACCATGATTAACCTAGCCGTAGGGTATTTAAACTCTCTTACATGTTTTTCCTCTGCCGGCTAGCGTCTCCCCCAGAGATTTATTGCTGTGATTGTTGGAGGAAACTGTGAAGAAACAGGAGAAAAGAAAAGAACTGGATATCGTGCGTCTGTGAATCCATCTCCATGTTTGGTTTCCGTGTTTTAATCTGTGTCAACGCTGCGTTGACCTCAGATCACTGGTGAGTGGAAGAGCGTCTCAGACGAATCAGTGCTGTTCTATGAAATAAGACATGAGGCATTATTTATGTCCTTAATGCAACAGTTGGAAATACAGTACATCTGTGACCAGTCAGACTACGTGGCTGAAACCAACACGTCGCATTAAATAAAGTGAATCACGGACATTTTCGACCCCGCTGAATACTAGAATCATCAAAACACGCTCCAGCTTGGCAAGCGAGCGGGCTGATCCCTGCCAGCTCTCCCAGTCTGTCTCGCTGGCTGCAGGCCCAGAGGGCAGGGCACAGCAATGGATGGGCCTGTCGCTGCCTCTCTGCTGCCCAGATGGCTCGCTCTGTCAGCGGGCTCACCGCCAGGAGGGGTGGCACCCTGACGTCAGGCCATGATTGGATACGCCAAGTTTCATTTGCTTCCCCCCCAACACCTGTGGACTGCGTGGAGAAATGGAGGGGGGGGGTGGTACTGGAGCCTTGCCGAGTGTGTGTGTGTGTGTGTGTGTGTGTGTGTGTGTGTGTGTGTGTGTGTGTGTGTGTTTGTGTGTGTGTTCTTGTACTTCTATCTAAATGTTACACTTGTAGCATGAGGATATTCACTGTATATCGAGGGTAATTAGAAGTTTTCGATTGTATCACACCAGCAGACAGAGTTTTCACAGTTGTCATGAAATTGTCGACGTTGAAATTTCCATTTCTCTTCAACGCTGCTATAAACAACGTTTTTATATCAACAATGGATTAAATCAAATATGTGTGATGTGGGGGGTGTCTCACCGCGCAGCTGTAGCTACTCCACGTGCCCAGCAGCAAACAGCAAACTGTTTGTGTGGCCCAGAAACTTTAAATGTTAGTTATGTTAGTTATAAAGTGTTGATGGCACATGTGTGTCTTCGTACAAGCCGACATGGAAGTAACCAAAAACTGCCGCTCTTTGAAAACTGGCTCCTAAAGTGAGTCACTTCCCTTTGACTCCCGTGTTAAAATGGTGAATGTTTATTTGACTCTTCTGTTTAAGTTTTATTATTAAGGCTTAAAGTTTGTGCCACTTTGAGAGACAGGTGGGGGGGGGGGGCACTGAAGTCTCAGCTCCCCATCTCTTTGCCCATTTTTGGATTAGCTGCGAGTTCAGCTATAAGTTTAGCTATTGCTACGTAGCCAGCGTTACAAGGAATGTGATGAAATGTTATGCGTCGTCATGTCGTTAGAAAGCGAAGATTCTTGTGATTCGACTGTAAGACACAATGAAACAAGGTGTTTTACACTTGTGCAGGAATGTTGTGGGGTCAACTGGTTGAACTCAGAGTTACTGGTTCATAGAGTAACTTCTTGGGAATAGAGCAACCGTGACCAGACATTCAATTCTTGTAATGCCTTCTACTTAAGCTGATAATCACACCACAGAATTATGCCATAACTACACAAATCCGTTTAGAAAGCAATTCTCAGTTTGGGTATAATTTTTGATAAAGCTCTCAGTGGTGTCATTGTTTACTGCATAAATCTCTCATTTTCTGCGAGTCCTTCCAGACTCCGGCGTGAAGTAATTTGAGTGAACCAAACAAAAGTGGATTTAAGTCCTCAGGCATTATACTGCAGTAGATTTGTGTTGTGAAATACTTTCTCCATTCCAACAATAGGAATGGGAGACCTAACTCATGGAGCATGTAATTTAACTGCCTCAGCTGTCATTACTTTGAGTTTGAAAACTCTGATGAACCTCGGATGAATAGAACCGTCCTTCTTCAATTTTTTGAACCGGTTCCTCGCGAGTTTCCCCAAATACCAGCTCGCAGTGTGGAGCCACGAATACCTGGCGAACCGCCGCTGCCTTCCCACCTCCATTAGCAGCCGCAACAGTCAGGCGAACATAAACTCAGCTCTCGTTCGTGTCTCTGGCGATTCACCCAGCTCACTTCTGAAATGTTAACATCCCCTTCATGCTATCAAGCTGTACATAGACCTCTCATGTGTGTTCAAAAGCTGCTGACCTACGACCCCAGTCCCCCACGTGTACTTTTAGTCTGCTCGTCTATGAGTAAAAAACACTGAGGGAAACATCAGTGTTGTGGATTTTACGCCCAGGCAGCTGATGAAAGTGTTGTGGAGAGACTTGTGTGTCTTTTATGTGTGTGTATAGTGTATAGTGTGTATGTGCACGTGTGCGTTTGGACTTTGCGTGCGAGCGGCGGAGGACACCGCGACAGCGTTTTGGATCAATAAACAGGAACTAGCTTTCATCTGTCACAGTAGAACAAATCTCCTGCAGGAACAAAGCAGAGAGCAAAGGTCACCTCGCTGACCTCAAGTCTGTCCAGAAAGCTGCCATCCTTCTTTTTAAATTTTTTTATGTTGCAATATCTCAAAGATGAGCCTTCATGTTCCTTCAAAGAAATGACAGGGATGGTGATTTTTACAAATCATCGCAATTTCGCAGCAGAAAAGTACAGGGCTACACCTCAATTTCAGAGCAGAACAGCTCTAAATGAGTGTGTGTGTGTGTGTGTGTGTGTGTGTTACTGTCTCGTAAGCAGTCAGAACCACATTCAGTCTCCGCTGTTGTGTCCAATAACAGCCATTTGTTCGACTGCAGAGTCCACGAGCAAAGCAATCCCCACCTGCTCACTCCCCCTGGGCTGCGCTGGAGTCAGCTAATCTCTAATTTAACACAGATAGAGCAGAGAAAATATGAATACAATATGCAGCAGGCGTGAATTGGATTCAGTTGAAGATGAACGTGTTGATATTTTCATGTTGAAATGCCAAGTCTTATCAGCAGCTGTGGCGATACTGTATGTTTTTTTTTTTAACTGTTTGTTATGCAAAGCCGATGATGCATCTCCAGTTGTGTGTGTGTGTGTGTGTGTGTGTGTGTGTTTGTGTGTGTGTGTTTTTGATGAACGAAGGTTTAAAGAGAACAAACTCTGAAATGACGGATACCTCGTCATCGTCCATTTAGCCGGCGGGACTGAGGAGCCGGACGTGTTTGTGCTTTCTGAAGAGGATAAACCCAAAGTGTGTCAGCACTAAAACAAACTGACACACTCTTGTTGTTATTGAATCAGTCTACATCACAGAAACACGGATTGATTGTGGTTCATGCTGAGATGTGTTTTTACAAAGGAGCCTCAGAAAGCTGGGTTCATTGTGAAAAGCCTGGTTTTAATGATCCTGACAACATAAATAAAACAACTTCTAGCTGCTTTGATTGGACTAATTCAAGTCTGGTTTTGATATCTGCTATTTATAAATTGTGGATGAAACATTTAACACACAGAGAGTAAAATAATGAAAAAACAAATAGGAGCTTTCGGCAGCGCGCTGTAGAGCAGCAGTGAGCTCAGACTCTGACACCGAGATTAACTTGTTGCTGCTGAACGCCTCTGTTGACTCATGTCATCAAAGGTTCAAGTCCCATGTGAGTAATGTGAATCTTCTCTGTATCATAAGTGCTAAGAATGAGTGTACAACATGTAAGTATTAGTATTATGTAGACACTAAAGTACTGCTCGGCTCGTACAAGATACATAACAGCTTCCCTGTGGTGAAGATACAGTTTAAATACCTTCAGACTGGCTTTCAGCGCTTTGTGTAATTTTAACAGACTTAAGATTTCTGAGTGCGTGTGGAAACGAATTTTATTGAAGTGACATTTAAAGAGACAAAAATGGCGAAAATGTTGCTTACTGTGAGAAAACAGCAACAGGTCAAAGTTTATGGATTTGTTTCTATATTTAGTAACTTCCAAAGCCTTTAAAAGCACATGCTGCATGTTGACAGAAATACTACACAGATACTTCATGCCAGAGGTTTCCCAACTGAGAAGCCCACACAGCTTATGGTGGCACTTGAGCAGACTTCACTTTAGCAATTTATGTCAGAAATACTCAAAGTCATAATTCAGTGGAGAAATCACACATATTTTTAGACTCAAGTATCATTATGTCCGCTGACCTTCGTGAACAAGCATCGATAAATCTGCTTAGAAACCAGAGAAAAAAAGATGCAACTTACATCTCCAGGACTCAGAAGTCTCGAGACGAACTAATAAACACAGAAACACACAGGAACCGTTAGAGAAAATCAACATTTATTATAAAAATACAACCAGTTATGTCACAGTCGTTCAGTCATTCATTACAATTCAACACAGGAACAAGTCAAAGTGTGTGATGATCCTCCAAATTCACAGAGTGAATGTGCTCTAAAACAAATTCTCACACACACACACACACACACACACACACACACACAAAGATAAAGATAAAGAACAATGTGATTGGGCTCGGCTACCATGAGGATATAAAAATAGATAAGGACATAAGGTTCCTTCTCAGACAGGAAATGAAGGAGATGGACTGAGTCGTCTTTCACACATCACACTCATTATCCATTCCTCTCAGACGCCCCCTCCTCCCTCCATCACATGCTGACTTTTTGGAAAAGAGACAGAATCCGTCAGTGTGAAATGAGGTCAGTGATCGCGTCGCCGATGGAAAATCACCTACAGTACCCACCAGACCACGGATGGACACACACACACACACACACACAGACGGGGAGTACATACACTTTCTCTCCAACACTCGCAGTCTCTCTTTGAGACACACACAGACACACAGATGTGTTGCTAAAGGGTTGCCATGACAACTCTCTTACATTCCCAGTCGGTCAGGGCAACTGTGAGATTCTGTGTGTGTGTGTGTGTGTAAACTGTAATCGAGTGGAGTCATTTAGGGCTCACAGAGAAAGTAAATTTGTTGCAGAAATGTTCATTTTTAAGACATTTTCAGGACTGAGCTCCAGAACAAGTCTGCAGCCAGCAGCCTGTAACACTGTTAGGCTGCTTCAGCTCTGACTAAGCAGTCAGGAAATACTGCTCCTCCCAACATTAATCACCAACACATCACTATCAGTTCTATCAGCCTGACACCAGTCCTTTAGTTTGCCATTCAACAACACGAATCACACTTCCATCTTATTTACTGAGCACTTCTGTGTGTGTGTGTGTACAGTTCATTGCAAAGGATCTCAAGCTGATGTGATTTGGTGATCTGGTGTGATTTAAATGTGAAGTGTTGCATCATAAATTTTGATTGAAACCATGGTGATGAAATATTTTCATCACAAAAACAGCACAGTGAGGGGAAACCACAGTCGGCTCCCGCAGTCGCACTTTCACAAACAAGTAACCAGGAGAAACCGAATGCATACTGCAGCGTTCCTGCTACAGAAAACAGACATTTGTGATTCTATTGACGGGCTCATTTATTTCCTGCTATAGCTGTTCTCTGTGTTTGTATACTGTGATCACCTCTTCATATAATAGTTCTCCTTGTTAGTGGCAGAGTTTGCCGTTCCCGTGCTGGTTTTCAATGGCCATCAAGTCGCATGTGAAACAAATTTGTTTGCAAATTTATGTAACGGATATCAGCCTCATCGTTCACACTCTGGGTTGCAGGGTCAGAGCTTTTTTTAGGTACCGCCGCCTGCTTCATGTTAAAGGGGCAATCTGAAAGTTTCCTCTGCTGCTGAACGTGGTTTCTTGCCGGGATTTTTGCTCGACAAGAGCTTCAGCCATTGTTGCGTTTGCAAGACAAGAGGTTATAATACGACCTCAGAGCAGCGCTACGTCTTCAGGGGGAAACCGGAGGCTACAGTGAGCTGCTGGTTGGCGTGTGAACTTCAGTAGAACAAGAGACGTGATAAAGACGAGATATAAAATTTGTGTTTTTCCACCACTGGAGACGACGCCTGGTGAGTGAAGGAATGAAGTTTGATGCTGAACTCAACAATGTTTCTTCTACACTGGAAAGTAAACAGCTGCTGTTGATGCTAACGTTCACTACGTAGCAGCAGCACAACTTACAAACAGCTCCGCCAAAACGCAAAACACAGGTGGCTTTTGTTGTGAAGAACTCCCAGGGAAGGTAGTGTGTATGTCGTGGATCTTAGCACTGACAGTGACATCACAAATGCATCTACAAAATAAGACAACAATCATTGGGAGCATTTATTTTCCTTTTTACTATAAATATTGTGACTTTATTTTTTTTAATCAACCAGGACTTCTTTAAAAAAACAAGATTTCCATTTTTGTTATAATCTAAATGGATTAAAAATAATCTCTCAAATCAACATGGATTCTCTACAACAACAACAACAGGCTGAACTGTAAAATAAAAACCTTTTTCCTGGACGGGCAGTGTGTGAGCTGATCAGAGGTCAGGAGTCAGCGCTGCATCTTCCAGGTGAGTCAAACAACACACCGAGTTAAACAAACAACAACAACAACAAAAACAAAACACATACACAATATAGTGATGTGATTAGTTTGCATAGGATGGCCGACCAGGCGTCACGCTGCAGCTTCAGCAGACGTACAGTGTGGAGAGAGCTATCGCAGCTGGATATTTTAGCATCATTCAAAATAAAACTCCAACCTTCAACACGGAGATGAAGAGCTGAAATCCATCTTTTCATCGTCCACACCTCTGGAAGCTGCTCGGATCGAAACGTCAACATCTCAGGGACGACTCTTCCTTGAGTGATCAAACAGTTTGGATACAGTTTAAGTTACTCTGGTAACATCTGACTACACCATCTTGAACCGTGAACGTTTCACGCTGCTCAGACAGACGGCGTGGGTGTCAGAGGAGGTAATGCTACTTCAGATATAGGAGGACTGTGCGGAGAGGTAGTGCTCCTCCACAGAGGAACCACCAGCTTCAGAACACATTCACTGATCTTTGTGTGGCCCCGTCGGGGCAGCGGGAGCACAGATAATAACATCCATTCTGCTGAGAGATAATCCTTGGGAAAACTTTCAGCACAGAGAACATAAAACCCAGTTTAATTTCATCATAACACTCTATAATTTATAATGTTTAGATGACGTGTTGTCTTGTTTTTATGGGTTTAAAAATCACTGCCTTTCTCTGATTTCTTATTTCAGGGCAAATATACAGCACATGTCCCTATATGAATCTTTAAGTTAATGTTTTTACTTTATTGAATACACAGATTTTCTGGGGTTATTGGTCAAATTCAACATTATTAATATCTCATCAACACACCAAACTCCAGAAGCCTCTAAGAACAGGGGCTCCAAACTGTGAAATCCAAAAACCAAAAACTAAAAACCAAAAACCAAAATCCCAGCCGAACTCCGCCGAACAGTCTTTGCTCCCGTCAGCCGCCCTCAGGCCTGCAGGAGCTTCCTGAGGTCCTGGTCCACGCCTCCCGCTCTCAGCTGCTCCAGGCTGTGGTAGCGATGGACGATACTGTCGGCAGTCACCACCACCACCCTGACGCCGTGGGTGTCGCCGCCCAGCTGGCAGCCGATGGCCGAGCTCACCACCATGTCCAGGCCGTCGTGGCAACCGCCGGCATTTCTGTGGTAGTGGCCAGAGAAGACCGCCTTCACCCCTGTGGCGGAGAGAGGGAGAGAGAGAGAGAGAGAAAGAGAGAGAGAGCGAGAGAGAGGTGTGAGTGCTAAATTTGGTACAATGAAGAAATTATATAAATCCTGGAGGGAAAAGCCTGGATTTGTTTTGGTTTTTTTTGGGTGGTTTGTCTCCGTTTACGTCGCTGCTCTAAAACTGGGACGTTACCATAAATAGGCAACATGCTGTTTAAGGCGCCATGTAATACACACCACGTCTAACCCTGCGTCCCTCATGTAGCCCAAAGAAAGGTGCAACACACTCAATTATTAATAGCTCATAACAGAAAATGACCGAAATATATCTACAAGGAGTTGACAGGGTTAGAGATCAATACCAGTGACTCAATGTTTACTCCAGCAGAAGACTTCTGTAAATAACTTCCCTCTACAGCCTCTGGTGCATTTTTAAACAAGAACCTGCTGCTCAACTTCTTGGCACTTGACAGAGGGATTTACATTTAACTCACTTAGCATTAGCATAATGTCATCATTATTGGTGGCATCTGCTTAGAATATACATACATTCAACAGAGCTGAACTCTACCAGACAAGCTTTATTGGTAGAAAGAAAAAGAAAGAAAGAAAAAAGGAAAGAAAAGGAAAAGAAAAACATACTCTGGAGCCTTCCACATGTAGAATATTTTGAAATCCCGGGGAACTTTCATTAAGGCAGCCACAATTTTCAATTTATTTTCAATTACCAACGACATGGTTAATAGAACGGTGCGGCTACGGCTCGGCCCTGCGGCACCGATGCTGTGTCAACTACAGTTGAAATGACTACACACTTAAAATGGCCACGCCAGACGAGCCCCACTCGGAATGACGGCTGCAGAGTCCGCAAATTTGTTTTCCCTGTTTCGTGGGAGAAACAATTTGACTCTCTGACAAGTTGGTGTCGGATTTGGTCGGCTTCCACTTGAACAACAACATAATGTGAGGATTTGAATTGAGGGGAAAGATCTGGATGAAGAGTTATGTTAGGATAAGGTGACAACGCGCATGGGTTTGAGATTAGGACACAGTGTGTGTAGGGTATGATTGCACGTGTGTAAAGTATATGCGTGCGCTTGCATTGTCAACTGTATAGGTAAGGGGATCTTTAAAATGAGTTTACTGCAGGCTTTTGGCAGAGAAAACGAGCTGCTCTATTTTCCAACTGCAAGTGTTTCCATGGAGGGGAGTCTGGCTGCTCGCTGCCTCGTCTCCAGAGAGACACCCAGCCAAAAAAAATAATGAAAACTGGCAACAAAAGAGGATAAATTGCAGCATGTGCATGAGAAAGACATCGGTCTGTCCCAGAAATCTGCACAACAAAGACAAGGAAGATCCCTCCGAAAAACTCTTTTCTTTCCTCTCTCCACCGCTGTTGCTACTTCAGCTTCACTTTCTGTGAAATTGCCCTGAATCATCACGTCCGCCACTCTGCATAATCAAACAGCACCAGAATACGAATGTGACCTAAATTTATATTAATGTTCTGAGCTACGGGAGGACAACGGTTGCACATGCTGGACCATTAAATAATTAATCTGCCATAGATGGAAATTGATGATTTAGGCCCCTATGTGTCTGAGCTAAATTCATTCACAATCCAAACCTGAGGCAGCACTGGCGGGCCGGCCTGCAGCTGTATCACTATGGACCATACGTGAATCTGTTTGCATATACTTCTGTGTGGCCGGGAATAATAGCATTTCACATAACCTTGCCTCGGCTCTAGGTGACTGAGTAACTGGCCAGACTCAACACGGTTCTGTTCATAAATGTGTGTACATGTGTGTTTGTGTAAATGTGCGTCCTTGGTGTTGTTTCTAGATGAGCCACAAATGCCCTTTATGCCTCTTGGCCAAAGCGGTTACTCATTACTCTGTATGACTGTGTGTACAGGTGTGTAGGTGTGTGTGTGTGTGTGTGTGTGTGTGTGTGTGTAGTTCTTCAGTGCTGATAGACACTTTAGTATTTTTTATGCGTCCTACGAGGAATTATACAACTCGTCTACAATTATTCAGACCCTGCAAACGAAAACAACGTGAAGCAGTAACGGTGTGTGTGTGTGTGTGTGTGTGTGTGTGTGTGTGTGTGAGCCAGGCAAAATGTTTGATGTGATCACCTGATGACTCAGTTAGCGACACTGATTGTGGAAACGTTGGATCTGTTTCAATATCCACAAGAGGGTTGTGACTTCTTTGTCACCTCAGAGACACGAGGAAGTGGGAAGAAGACGCTAAGACGGCGATAGTAAAGAAGTGATAGACGAGAATTAATCCTGTAATAATGATGACGAACGAACCACCGGGAGAATAAAGAAATCTTTTTGAAGCTGAAATGGTTTTTCTGAACCTCCTCTAAAACTCCCAAAGATGCTGTGATTAATCATGCCGCCAAATAAAGTGTGTGGGAATGTGTAAGTGTGCATATGTATACATGTGTCAGTGTGTCTGAGTTCTGTTGCCACGTCTTTGATGATCCGCATCCCACACATACGCTGCACGACGCTACCACGCAGCAGCAGTGAGCTTCCCCCATATGTGTGTGACATATTTGTGATGCATCCATGTAGAAGAGTTGTGTTGTATGTTTGTTGGTCAGAGCTTTAAAAATGAAGGAGTGAGTCACAGAACATCTACAGGAGGAGCCGCTGCTGTTGGGAATGGGGCTGCAATTAATGATTGTTTTATCTATCAATTAACCTGTGAATTATTTTCTTGATTAACCAATTAATTGTTTCGTCCATGGTGACATCATCACGTCTTTTTTTTGTCCACCCAGCAGACTAAAACCCAAAGATATAAAACAGACAAAAAGCAGACAATCCAAACCACAAGAGAGAATTTTTTTTTTTAATTCACTATCAAAATAGTTGCCCATTAATTTTCTGTTGTCCAGCGAATCGATTAACTGTAATACTTAGCAATATTGGGGAACGGGAATAGCAAGACATCAAATTGACTTATGTGTCTTCTTGCTGAGAGTTCGAGCCAGCAGCTGATTAGCTTAGCTTAGCAAAAAAGCCACCGGCCCCACATGACCCCTCCTTCCGAGACACAGAGGTCCTGAGAGAGTTGCACCTGTCTAACCCCCGAGTGTCCATCAGGCAGAGTGCGATCTGTGTGAGGTCTTCATTAAGCGCTGCAGGTTTTTCTTCCAAACATCTGAAGTGTAGCTGAGGACGGGGGTGGACCGAATCAACAGACAATTTTTATGTTGTGGAAATGAATTGTCTCGCTCCGCCGGCTTGTCCCGCTGGCTCTTATAGAGCAAAACCGATTTCATAGAAACAATTTAGCACAGGCCCGGCGATAACACCCTGACCTGAATTCATTTGAGCACGTCCCTTTCAGAGCGGCATCATTACCCAGGCTTTAGAAGTCAAACCACTCCACCTGGGTCCTTGTCTGCTAAAAGAAAACACCCTGATAGAAAGGATGGCCTGTCTTAGGAAGAAAAGCAGTTTCAATCTCCACAACATTGTTTATATGAATAAAAGATGGTCAATTGAAAAAACAAAACAAAAAAAACAAAAAACAGAATAAAGAAGCCAAGAGAGCTTTTCCCTTCGCAGTGCACTTAGAAGATGAAGCTGACCTCTGAGATCGGCTACATGGAACTGAAAAACACACAAAATACAAACCAAAGAAAAACTAATTAAAACCCCTAAGTTGCCCTTGAATTGCCTCAAAGACTTTCTGCAACATAACTACTGACAAACTGACAAACCCTCTGTCCTGACCTGGACTGAATACAAGCACCTTGGCTGTCTGAGACTGACCAGAGGATTGCTTTGGTGCGATCTGACCTCTGATACAAAAGGTTACTCCATCGCAGCAACAAAATTAGCAGCAGAAACGAGACTAACACGCTGTAAACACACTCAGACAGAGGTAGGCTGACCTGGCGTTGCAGCCTGGCGCCGCTCGCCCAGTTAGAGAGCGAGACAACAAAAGGAACAGTGGCACCACAGGTTGAAATTTAAGGAAAGCTCACCTTTATGCAAATCGCCCACCTATGCAATGTGATCAACAATGTTAGTGCCACGGCTCCAGCCACTGAGCTACATCGAGGATAAAAATCCTTCCTCCCTCCGCTGACATTATCAAACTAAACCACGCAGAGAATGGAGCATGTGATGCAAGTGTAAGTGTCTCGAGCTGAACGCAGACAGGAGACATTATACGTGTTCAGAGAAATCACATTCAGGACTGTCCAACCCCCCCCCCCCCCCACAACTTTTTTTGTCTCTTCTCCACGCTTTGCTGCTTTCTTTCCCTTTCCCTCCTTTCGCTGAGTGGGTGCTCTCGCGAAAAAACACGCACACTCCCTGCGCTGATAATTCCACGTCTTGTCTCGGTCTCTGCGGAAATCCCATTTACCTATCAGCCTTGAAACAGTGCTGGTTTCTTTTGTGCTTTTCTTTGTGATAAAGACTCCCATCTGGGGACTGGCCTTTGCTTTGACAGACAGAGGTGGGGAGGGTGGAAAGGAAGGGAGGAGGGAGGGAAAGCGCTCAGAAAATACCCAGAGTAAGCAGTCAGAGTGATGAAAACATATTGAATGCAAACGGAGGAAAATTACCCAGAGTCAAATTGAATTCTGGTCAGGAGTTGCAGGAAAAATGCACAGCAAGGAAACGGGAGTCCTTTCCTCCAATATGTGCCTGTACTTTGTGTGTATTATAATTTCATATGCTGAAGTCATTAGATCCATGTTCGTGTTAATTGGTCGATCTATTGGACACACCTTTTACTTTTTAAATGCTAATAGTCTACATTGATGTAGTCTGCAAAATAAAGGAATAAAAGAGGTAAAGAAACGCCCGTCCACATCAAATCATGTTTGATGTTTGTGCCCCTTCCTTCAATCTGCCCCCCCCCCTTCTTTCTCTTCCCACTCTCCATCATCTCCCTTTCATCTCTTGGTCACTCGCCGGCTACAAGATTGGATTTGCTAATTGCAAGCTAAGTTCTATCACTAAACCTCCTCTTATCGTGATTACCTCTAGGAGAAGCCATTTTCCCTCAGACCTTTTCCTCCTTTTCTCCTACTTTCTCTTCGACACAAACTCCTAATGGAGTTCTGAACAGAGCTGTCATCTGCACATCTGTGAGAATGGGCTGCGTAGGAGTGAACATGCAACGTGTGCGCTCGTATTGAAGGGCGGTTGTCATTAAAGTGCAGGTCTGGGAAATAATTCATCATGAAATGGTAGCTGTTGATAATTTGCATGACAGAGGGATACAAAATGATGTAGCGTGGTGAGGCATGTTGCAGCCTCGGCTCCCCATAAATCACTCTCAGCCGTCACTGTGCAGCATCCCCCTTCCTGTGTCCTCCAGTCACACACATACACACTCACACACTCACACATGCATAAAGGGAGCTGGGAAATTAAAGTAGTGAGCGTGTCATCTATCCCGCTATGAGAATGCATGTGTTTTGGCCCTTCGGTGCCGACTGTGGTTCATAATCATCCTGAAATCACCAAGCTATGATCCCTGTGTTTCTCTAAGAACAAAAGGCCTTCAAACAGTTAAGATGTCACAGACGGATCATAAGGGGCTTGTCGATACGACCGTGTATTAATCGTCAGACGAGAAAGTCACGTTTACTGAGCTCAAATGGAAAAGGAGTGAGTATCAGCTGTACTGTCATGATATCAGCTGGATGACATATACTTTGAGATATAAAGATATTTTTTGATTCAGGTAAGAAGCAAGTTCCATTTTGTGTAAGCACAAGAACTTTGCCCGAGTAAAACAGTGTGAATTGAGTAAAGGTTAGATAAAATCAGCAACTGTCTGATCGAAAAATAAGTTAACGAGGTCAGGTATCTGACCAGAGCAGCAATCCCAGGTATGGAAGCACTAATCATACAAGACGCAGCGACGAGCTGTGGGATCAAGCTGAAACAAGGCGCGGCCTTCATCAGCAGCCAAATCAATAAAATAGTAAATGAAGTGGAAGTGTTGAAGATTACTTACTTGGTTATCGTCCACTTTAATGACTCTGATTCATTCAGGCATGAAGAGATGACGGATCAGGTCTCCATTCACTCAATCAATGAAGCCGCTGCTTTGGCCAATCAAATCCATGCAAGTGCACTGTTCACATACTTGTGCAAGAACCAGTGCAGCAACTGTTTTCAGTCCCAATGCCCGGTAACTCGTCCCTAACCCCCCCCCCCCCCCCCACCACCACCACCACCACCACCACCTTTGGGTGCAGCAGAAAGAGACGACGACAGAATAAGAGAGCGAGGTACAGAAAAAGCAAAAGCGTTATTCAGCCTCATCATTAAAACAATGGGGTTAAAGGCTTAACCGTGGCCTCTTATCAACTCCCCAGTGGGTGATAAATGTGTCCTCGCTTTTGAACGGAGTAGGATCCTCGCTGATAAAGACAACCGGCAGCAAGAGAGCGAGAAAGAGTGAGAGACATAGAGGGAAAGATGGGGAGAACATGCGGAGCAGCGTGCTGCTTATCTTCGCCTCTAATTAGCCACTGTATGTACAACTCTACAGCCGCGAGCAATGTTGGGAATTCCAATGAATTTCTCAGCTGTGCTCTTGTTTTTGTTTTTTTTTCTCTTTCTCTACATAAACAAGGTTTGGAGGCGAACAGCGGCGGCAGGGAAGCGTGTATCCGTGTGTCTATCTGTGCATGTGTTCACCTGTCCTTGTTTGTATGTGTGCTGAAGGTATCCTGAATGTAAGATATAAACCTGGGAGCAGGAGGAGGAGGAGGAGGAGGAGGAATGGGGCTAACAAATCTAATTACAGTACTCCATCTATGAGGAGAGGAGAGGCTGAGAGCACTGCTGGGATTTCTGCTACTCCACTAGCCTCTCAGAGAGGAGACATCGGTCCCCAGCCGTGGGAATTCAATCTTCACTGAAGAGACTCCGGATCTGCACAAAACCTGTTCTCTCGAAATTCAACTTCTTCAACGAGCAACCTACAATTTTTGCTCGTCTTTCCTCCTTCGCTCGGAGTAACTAGACGCCGGCTGAGTCGCATTCATACAAATTGGCATAGGTAGGGGCAATAAAGCCCAAGAGAGCATTATTTACTATGATTATGGGTATGACAGTGACAAGGCAGCGCGGGAGCACATAATAAGAGTAAAAAGCTTCCTCCAGGGTGTTTAGGGCTTTGTGTGATTGTGACAAACGAACTGACTGTATTGTAGTGACTGAAAGTCTCAAGCAGTAAATAACACAAAAGAAGTTAAAACAACTGTTTTTGTTGTCATATCAGACTTCTTTGTGCATTTGACAAATATCGGTTTAAACTCAAAGATATTAGACACAGAGAGCGGGTGCAAAATTAAAGGTTAAATTAAAGATTTAATATCAACCAAATCACAGTCAAATCACAAACCATAGTAATTGCTTGCGTGATACGCGACTTGTCCGAGAGGAGGGTCATCACACAGAGACAGTGCATCATTAATATGAGCTGGGTTGCAGTCACCAGTTCTCAGGGCGGAGCTGCTCGCTCTGATGAGCCAGGGGATGACTAACTGGTGTCACACCTTTCCCATGTGCGGCTGTTTTGCTGAGATAACATACAGATACTTGCTGCAGAATATATCATGCATAGAAAATGCACCGCTGCACAGCGATTTATTTGCAAAATGCACACACACACACACACACACACACACACACACACACACACACACACACACACACACACACACACACACACAAAACATGCACACGCAATTACTCAAACATCTCTCGACACCCATATCCTATGAGAGGGAGAAGAAGAAGTTGGTAGGGGAATGAAAAATACTTCAGTGACGAAAAATCAATTAAATTTTCTTTGTCTGCAGGGGACAATATTCTCCATTTCCATCATGTGTCAGTGGATTGGTGGGGGGGCTGCAGGAACCCAGCAGCAGTAATAACAACCTCACAAATGCTGAGCCAAATCCCCAGCTGCTGTAAGTTAACTGACACCACACACACAAAAAAAAACCACACCTCTGGAGTGGTTGGAGAACTCAGTTACATACGGCGGCGTGTACGTACTTACAAAGTACGAGGAATGATTTGATGCCAAAGAAACATTTGTGTAACATCCAGCAATCCCATTACAAGGCAGCTTTCTGTGGAATTTGAATTAGTCGACAAAGAATGAGGAAAGTCATCCAATTTTACCTCTTTGTTCTTGCCAGACGGCTGTTTTGCTTTGCTCAAGTAAGAACATTAGGGCAGCCAACAAAGAAGAATAATCTTGAAGAGTTTTCTTTTTTTTTTTTTTAACAACACCCGTGTGTTATTGGTACAAAGAAACACTGTTAGAGTGTCATGACGCATTTTCCAGTGTTCCAATAAAGGATCTTGAAGCTCAGTACTTTTTTACACCATAAAGTGTGTAATCCTTCAGCTGCTGGTACAGCTACATTTGTCTTCCAGGCCCAAATTATACGAGAGCTTGCTGCACAAACATAGACTGAGACTTATCCTTGTCAGCTGCTCCCTAATGAAAAATCTCCGCAGAAAAATGACATTCATGCGTTATCTGTGCCCAAGCTTAACTGTTCCTGCGTGGACTTGAATCTCTCTGAGAATAACACTGGATAAAGAAGTGTGTGTGTGTGTGTGTAAGGTTAATGATGCTGCCCTTTCCTGTAATGACAGTAATGATCACCAAGGTACAAGAGCACATCTGGAGGATAGAGGATCACAGGGTGCAGCGGTGAGGACAGACCGACAGCGGAGGGAGGTGATGCGTGAATAAAGCAACGCAAAGAAGAGGAAAAAATTACCAAGGCCAATGTATGTCCAGAAGAGATATCATTTACCACGGATGAGAGGAAAAACAGCCCTTCATCACACGGACAGGAAGCCAAACAACAAGCACTTACCCTAACTCTCCTTTTTCTTCAGTATGTGTTCTGTAATTCTTCACTCATTCTCATTGTTTTCTGCTCTAAAAAGGCCCCCAGTGTCTCCGCTGGGATATTTTTACCAGGCGCTTGCTCGCCCTGCAGGGAACTCCCGCTTCATGCAAGTTCATACAGTCCTTAATCTTGCAGCTAACATGAATAATAAAAAAAAATGCACAAGTAAATATTTGTTTCATCAAACTTGGTTTTGTGTGAAGTTCACACACAGAACTGGTGATAATTTATCTCTCTTGTGATGTGCGTGGGTGGAGTTGAGATTATGTATCAGTGCACACTGTCTTTGTGAAAATATATGATTTTTACATGTTAAAATTCCCAAATACTTTCAAACGCTTGCCTCACAAACATAAAACAATTAGACTGAGAGTCTAGAGCTCACAGCTGCTGTACCTGAGGCTGCACTTATACACAGCAGTGCTTTGAGCTAAATGCTAATGTTAGCATGTGAAACACACTGATTATGACAATGTTAACATGGTGATGTAATGGTTCAGGTATGTGTTTACTATGCTCCCTATCTTAGTTTAGCATTAGGCAAATATTTGTTAATTAACAGTAAACACAAATTATAGCTGACGTCTTTTTCTGGGGTATTTGGTCATAAACCAAATTACTGGACAAATTAAACCTGATGACGGCGCACAAAAAGGGAATCAGCTACTGAATGTCGGTATGAAATATCATGTCAGAGCATCACCAGAGTCATTAGGAAACGTCTTCTGGGGATCATGAATGTCTGCACCAAATATTATGGCAATCAATCCAACTGTCTGCAGGAAAGTGTTGAACTGAACCAACGAATCATTTTTCTAACACACTTATTTGACGAACAAATGAGGTATATTCTCGGCCGCTAAACACTTCACTTTATGGCTAATTTGTAAGATTTGTCTTTCCAGCCACCGTGTCATTTCCTGCCCCGGCGGTGACCCTGACGATCACAGTGTATCTGGTACAAATGTGGAAGTCGCAGCTCTATCATAAACTGACACAAGAGTACGATGATCACAGGCACGCTCTTTCTTTTTTTCTTTTTTTTTTTTTACAAGCATGCCTCCAGGACAGACTCCAGAAGATTCACAGTACAGATGTTACAGCATCAGTCATCACCAGGATACTGGGAGTAAGAGATGAGGGAGGGAGCAGAGGGAGCGTGCGAGAGAAAGCACTCAGAGGAGAACAGAGAGACAAAGCCTGTGTTATCCAACATTAACTGGGTTGATTCTGTGCTGATTTTTGTCAAGTCATCAGATTTCAATTTTAGATTTTATACATTTAACTGACTTAAATGAGTATTTCATTGCTTTTTTGTAATTTTCTTATGCGACTTCGTAGATTTCCTAACAATCCGAATCATAAATGCACCAAAGCTTGAGGATAACTGTACTGTGCCATTGCACTGAGCCCGTTGTTCTCTGTGTGGAATGACAGTGATGAAGAAAACATGGCTGCTCATATATAAACCACAGAAATCACATCCTTCCTCTTGCTGTAGTAAGAAGTAACAGATACTGTACAAACACATGTGAAGCTAAGTGTATATGCATACAAAACATGAGAAAACCATGTAGCGTACGCAGCTTTACAGTGAGAAGCCGCATGTCTCTCATCAATTAATAAAAACCACCTACATGTGAGTATGTATATAGTTCATACAGTACTTGTCTAATGTGCACTCTGAATCTATAATTGCGTGCAGGACATGTGTGAACCAGAGTGTGGATGAGAAAAGGACACTCGCATGTAGCATGTTCTCCATGTACGGCGCAGTAACACTGACCGTTCCTCCATGTAAAAAGCCTGGACGGACTGCCCTCTGAATGTTTAACCAGTTCCCTCAGAGGACCAATCAATTATGAGAGAAAGAAGGGTCATCAGTCCAAAACAGGCCAACATGGTTAAATACATGCTGGAATAATGGCTAGATAATGAAATGAATACCATCCCCCTGCCAGTCACCTTGATGCATAATTGAGACGCGTGTGGCGTGTGTCTGTATGAGAGGTCCCGTCAATCAGCTGTGCAGAAACAGCTGGACGTGATGTGTACATGAGTGATCGAATGTGTTTGTAAGTGTTAAGCCAGCGCCTACTTAAATACTTATTGTCCTTGTGAGAGTGTCCCTGCCCGGTACCCTTGTATCACGCTCTTATAAGCCGACAACAGTGGATTTTCGATTATGGAATTATTCTTCTCATAGGAAGTCAATTCATTAATTGATTCAATTATGCCTGCATTGTTTGTGTGTGCGTCTTCTGTGGTTCTGGCTAATTGCGTATTAATCCTCTGGGCTAGCATCTTAAACTGTGCTTCAGTTAGATATGCTCGAAGTGAACAGGTTTAACAGGAATATTAGCTAAGAATTATTAAGATAAGACATTTAAGACCACTTCACAGCGGCTTGAATCCACAGCCAGAGAATAGACTGCTGATATTTCGCGGTTGTGGACGAGGCAGCCGCTTGACTTTTAAAACAAATAAAACCGAATCATCTTTTCAGTGACTTCTAATCGTAGGAAAAGACAAAGAAGACAAAGTAGCTGGAAGAGACAAAATATTTGTCAAGTTGAAGTGCCCTTGAGCAAAAATACTGGACACAAACTTGCTCAGTCACTGTGAGCTGGTAAAGGCAAAGTAACCGGAGACAAAGGTAAACGAAGCCCTGTTCTCCTACCGGCCTTCTTGAACCTGTCCAGCAGGTTTTGTCTGACCGCCCTCTGCAGGTTGAAGTAGTCGTCCTCCTCATCAGGCGTCTTCAGGTACAGAGGAATGTGCTGGAACACCAGGACGTGTTTGGGTTTGGGTTCCTGAACGGAGATGGATGTGAGGGGGTGGGGTGGGGGGTGGGGAGAACTTTAAATTGTTGTGTCACACGGCAGCAGACAGCAGCAATTACCTAAACATGGCGTCCAGACACAGCAAAAAGAAGACTTTACCCGTCCTCATAAATCACACGAGAACAGGATCGTGCCGCTGAAGCCATCCTACCGTTGAAGAGGAGGCGGCGGCTCTGCTCAGCTGCTCCTCCAGCCACGTCTCCTGGGCCTCCTTCAGCTGAGGGCAGGCCGAGGCGTCGTAGAACAACTGGGAGTTCAGAACCAGGCAGAGGACTCCACCCACCTGAGAACACAGAGAAATGTGGTAAATGTTAGTTATGTGTATATTTGTAATAAAGGGTTATTTTTACGGTGCGTTTCAGACCACCTACACAAGTATTTTTTTTCTTTCTTCTCCTGAACTAATCACTACAATTTAACTCCTGCAAAAGCCTAAGTTCTGCACAGAAGATCATTGAATCACTACACAGGTAAACACAGATAGATGCATGAGCAAAGTGAGCAGGGCCCTGGAGTCAAAGGGGGCTTTAATGGCCTTAAAATGTTTTTCAAGTGGGCAGAAAGATGTAGAATGACCTACTACTCCTCAGTCAAGGAATTGTAAATTAAAAAAATAAACAGAAGCTACAAATGCAAGACAGAGACAGAATCAGACAGCGTTACAGCTGAACACTGATATCGCTCTGATTTAGACGAATGTCTCTCTGATGAACTGATGCACTTCAGATGTTTGATCAGGCCTGACAGACGGAGTGCGCCTGCATCAAAGCTAGCTGGCTAAACACAATGCTAATTTGGCAAAAACCAGCACCACCACCACACTGACGTCTGAACATGCTGTCACTTACAGCTACTGAAAATCAACTCATCTGGGTGATGTTTTTTGTTGACTTGATGCTATTTTGTGTAGGTTTTGCTGTGTTGTCGTTTTAATTCCCATTTATGTTTTCTTTTATAGTCAATAGGGTGACATTTTATTAAAATACCAGGATTTACTTGTGGTTTTTGTTTTGATTTGATGAAAATCATTAAGTGGTCATGATTAATCCTGCTCAGCCTGTAGCACAGTTTTATAATGTACGGTGGCTCTGAAGGAGGCTTTTTGAAGTCTGATAAAAGTAAGAGTTTGAAAAGTGGATTTTCTAATTAATGACAAGTATTATTGAGTTATCCTCTTGAGTCGACTCATATTGGAGACTAAAAGTCAGGATATCTTGGAAGTAGCTGCTTTCAACTTTGACTATTAAAAAAAACCATATGTCTTTATGGAAGTACAATACTAAATTGTCGATTTACTCCTTTAAATATAAATAAACATATAAAAAACATGGTATACACAGAGCAAAACAGAACCAAAAATGTTCTACTACTGCTACTAAATGTCTGAGGTGTCTGCTTACCCAGAAGCTGAAGTAGTCGTCCCCCCATTCACTGCAGAACTGCTCCACTGTGCCGGGGGTGGGTGTGTTGCCCAGGTCGTGGTTCCCACTGACAAACACCAG
Source organism: Seriola aureovittata (assembly GCF_021018895.1). Classification (NCBI taxonomy): domain Eukaryota; kingdom Metazoa; phylum Chordata; class Actinopteri; order Carangiformes; family Carangidae; genus Seriola; species Seriola aureovittata. Next base: position 3,870,786 of record NC_079384.1, read on the forward strand.
TGGGATTGAGGGATCTGCTCCCTTCAAGGCCGCCTTCAGGTCTCTCTCCTGACCTTCTCTGAACGGCGTGTCTGGCGGGGGGAGAGAGAAGAGAAACTCAGCTTGTGTCATGGTGACAAATGAGGCTACAGTCTGTGGTTACAGTCCACATAGAAAAACAAAAAATAATAATAATATTGACTTGGAGAAGCAGCTGCTTCATAACAAACAATAACAATAACTTGAACACCAGAGAGAGAGAGAGAAACGTGCATGAATGCTGATGAACCGTGTCAGATTGAGAGTGTGAAGGGTGCTATAGGTGAGAGTCGCCTTGGGGAAGGAGGATTATTTGGATGATAATGATGACAGCTCAGAGAATGATCAATGCTCCGTGCAGCTCGACTTTATATCACCATGGTTACTGACATGATGAGTAGTGTTCTGGTGAAAACCCTCTCCGCGGTCGGCTACGGCAAAACCCGACCTCTCTCTCTGTGCGGAGCTGTGCGCAGGCCGGCGCGTCCATCGGACGAAGACGCGCGAGGATACTCGTCGTCTCACGAGTTTGCGTCGTGTTAAAAAAAATCCAGCCGTTCTACTCTGTTACGCCTGGAGTTCACAAAGAGGAGAAGCATGTAAAGAGGAGGGAAATGTTTTGAGTGAAGTTAATTCAATCCCAGCATGGGTAAAGGGCAGAGAATGGTTGAGACTCAAATCTATTTATAATTCAGAATCTGTATCAAACAAACCTATCAGCCCCTGCTCTGATAGTTCTTAAGTTATTCCTTCCTCTCCCTCTTCTCCTCTCTCTTATTTCTTTAGCTTTTTATTCATCTGAGTAATTATTTTACTGGCCTACTTTTGGAGCAAACGTTTCCTTGGATGTTTGGATAGCACTCATTACGTAAGAGCCTCTTTCCGACAGAACATCTTGTGCGTGACAGAGAGAGAGAATGTGGAGTTTAAAAACGTATCCAGATAAAAAAAAAAAAAGGTAAAACATCTCTTTCACCTGTCTCCTTTTTTTTTTTTTATAATTACGCCACACTGTCAAGACTCCAAACTGTCAATACAGCACACAAACATGCACTCAGATGCAACGGGAGAAATGAAGGCCCTCTTTGTAATGTAAAACAGACTCTGTGACACATTTGTATTCAGCTTTAGAGAGTAAAGTGCTTCTGTGGAATTGCTTACAGTGTATTAATTTCCTCAAGTGTTAACAGGTAGCATGTCAACAAGTACAATGGGATTAGCTAGAATGTGTTCATAGATCTTCGCTTGCAGTCAGCAGACTTTTACTGCACATGACGGCAACGGCTCGGAGCCGGTGAAATGTCACGATGGTGCTTTCTGTCCCAAACTTTAGAAGAATTATATTGAAATTAGAGCTGAAATGATTCGTCGATCAAGAAATAATCATTTTTTAAACTGATTAAAAATGTGAATAATGAACTTCGTCTGTTGCTCAGACGAAACGAGACATCTGAAGATGGAACCTTGGACATGATGGAAGATCTGGCAGCTAAACACACGATGCTTTTTGTGCCAAGAAATATTTCACGCTGTGACAGACAAAGCGTTCTGACAATTAGGCATGAGATATCTGACACCCCGGAACATATTCAATTGCTCTTGTAATTATGGGATTAGGGGTGTTGCCATATACTGGTATTGACGATGACCGTGATACTTAATTAGTAATTAGTAATTTGGTAATTTTAAATGTGGGAAATTTGGATTTGTAAAACAAATATTTTATGAGAAAATACTTGAATAAAAGGTTGAAAGATCGATGGTAGAAGTTGCAGTTATTTTTTATTGGCAAATTAACCAAAGGATTAGATTATTGTTAGATTAACTGAATAATCAAAAAAGTAATCAATAGATTAATTGATTAGTTAGTTACAGCTCTAATGCCATGTATGCCTCCAGTGGGCGATGCACAGTGACGATTTGGAAAAAACAAAAGATGAAGGTTGTTCTCTTGGGAGCCGACAGTCTGAATCTCGATGAAAGCGATGACACCGAGGCCACAGCAATGTGGACTCATTATTCCACAATCACAATATTTGACCACTGCATCAATTACATACAAAGGAAACCTCGTTAATGAAGCTGGGATGGAGAATAGGGGGCGCAAAGGTTGTCATTTGAAAAGCTGAGGCCATTGTCAGCAGCTGGTAACTCTCAACTAATCCTGCTGTTACAGACAAGTGGATTTTTAACAGATTCCATCCGTTTATTCACAGGTTTTTATTTCAGTGTGATCCGTTTCCTCCGGTCTTTCAATAATCTTAGAGAATCTGTTATGGGGAAGTGAATGAGAAGCGCTCTCGCCTCTTTTAAACAACATCAATGTGCCCTTCAGCAGTTCACCTGACCGTCTCAGCTGCTCCAGTGGCTAAGAACAGCAAAAAAATAAATGTTTTCTGCTTGACACCGTCCAAGTGTGAATGTGTGTATTCGAGTGAGAGTGATGCAGGGTGGGGCTCGTCGAGAGCATCTAGCACACACTTAACTTTCTCTAGATAAATAAATGTGAATAAATAGCACTGGTAGCCTCGCACAGTGGCAGGGACGCTGTGCTGCCTTCTGCTTCCTTGCACCTCCAGCTGCCTGCCCTCAACTGCAGCCATCCGCTAACACAGCATGTTCATGAATCATCCCTCAGCGCTACACGGTTCAAACCAACGCTCTACCATACAGTAGCCCTTCAATCTGCGTTTGAGACACTTTGCTTCGGTAAATCCATTAAGGTAACAGGTGTCAATTTAAACAATCGTAGGTGATACGTTAAAAACAAAGAAAAGAGTAATAAAATTCTGCAGATACATTCACTTCATAAATAAGTAGGATTCCTCGTGCTCAGGAAACAATGAGGACTCATGAAAAAAATGAATTTTAAGGATTCATTTTCTCAACCTGCTTTCCTCTTTTGGAATAAACAGTATATGTACAGAAAAACCAAAAACAAAGAAACAATGCTGCTCTCCGCTGTCTCTGGAGCTCTGACTGAAAGGCCTTGTTCATTTAATGAGATTGCAGCACTGTGATTCTCAAACCCTGACAGGAGACTTTGGCAGGTTCTCGTTCAGCTGTCCAACACTGTAAGCACTTCTCTCAATTTCCCCCAAAGACTGGCTGTCGACGCTGCACATAGGTCTCAGTGCGTGGGGTCTTGCTGTCGCATACATTTTCTACACTTCTTTTTCTAACAACTGTCTTCTGAATTTGTGGGGAAACTCTATGTTTGTGATCGACTCGAACATGTACCGGCACTGACAGGTTGTTCTGATCTGGCACCGGTTTGGCAGGCAAAGTGATGTCGTTTAATTATGGGGGATAATGCAATGGCAGACTCTCAGACTGTCACTCCTTGAAGGTATTCATTCATGCAAATGTTCATTGGCTGTACATCCAATAAGTGACTTTCAACATCCAACAGCTGGACAATCCCTGCATCGGCGTGAATGTCCGATCACTGTTTTTTGAAAAAGTTCGGAAATTGTAAGACGCCCATATACTGACACCTTAAGGACGCCTGCTGGACGCCTCTCTTTAGAGGTTTTTCTGGGACAAGCACAGTGCATGCTGGGAGGATTGCATATCCCCTCTGGTCTGGAAAAGTCTCAAGATGCCACTGAAGGACCTGGAGGATGTGGCTGGGGAGAGGGATTTCTCGGCTACTTTTCTTGGCCTGCTGTCATCATAACCTGGACTTGGATAAGCTGTCAAAAATGGATGGATGAATGGATTCACCCTGACATTTACCGGGGTTGTCTTACAGAGTCTAAGAGGATCTTTTCACACTGACATTTGAACCGTGTATCTCCTGGGTCTTTAACAAAAGTGTGAAGGTGGCGACAGAGAGACATTTCTAAACTTAAACACTCCTGGCAGCTCCAAACCCCCCCTAAGAAACCTATTACTTCCCACAAGCCACCGGATGAGCCCATTAGATAAACTCACACAGAACATCCCCATTCAGCCACCCGACTCCAAAAAATAAAAAATAAAAAAATAAATCCAAAATGCTTCCACATGTCACAAAAACAAGCTCTCCCTAGGCAGTCTATCCTTCACGCTCTCCTCTCCTCTGCTTCTGAATCCCACAGAGAGAACCAATTTATCTGCCTTCAATGGCAATTAAACAGGTGTCCACAGCTACAGAGAGGGGACAGGGAAGTCCCAAGGTAACCTCCACTTCACCTTTGTTGAGTTTTACACACATGTGTGCACATACGCAGATGCACACACGTACTTGAACACTTCTCCGCGCCGTATCATGCGTAGCATCCCTCGTGAACCCCGAGAGACGCAGCTTGAATCCTTTGTAGTGCTCATTAGGAGAGTGTTAAGTCCAGCATGTTTCTCTAATCTAATCAGCTCTGTATCTCACCCACCCACCCCCCCTCCTGCCGCTGTCCCCCCTCCCTGCTCTTTATCCCCTTCATTTGTCAGCTTTGAAAATAAGTGAGAGAAAGACACAAGAGGGTGAAAGCGAGAGAGAGAACGGACGGCGAGATTGAAGGAAGTCCTTGAGATGAGAAAGCGTCTCTTGAGGGTTAGCTTGGATTGGAGAGAAGGCGGGGAATCAGGATCAAGGAACTTTCTGTCAAGTAAAGGTCTGGATGCCATAATGCTGAGGGAGCAAATGCTAGCCAGCATTTCTTTAAGGAAGCATGACCTGTTTAGTTTTGGGGAACAGGATTGTTCCTTGAGGACCATCAGGGTTCTGATCACTGCCTCACCAGCTGCTCTTTGATGAGAACATGGACTTATTAAGTGGTGACATTACTATCCGGCCTTCAGTTTTCCTACCACGCTCAAAAACCCATTACTGATGAAACACAAAGACCTCATTGTTTTTTCATGTTTGCTCCAGAACAATTACAAGAACAAACTTTTGATTCCTCAACACCAGACTTAATTCACACCGATGCTTCAAACAGATTAATCACAGGCAAGGATAAGTGAGTGTGTTTGTGTGCAGTGTCAGACTTGCAAATGAAGGTTGTCAAAATAAGGTATGAGGCATGAGACCGCAGCTGTTTACAAAAGAGAACGGACAGATGATGGAGGAAAGAGAGAGAAAGGAAAAGAGAGTGAGTGCGCGAGCGAAGGAGAGGAGAGATAGCGAGTGAAATCCGAGGGAGCAGAAATACAGTTGCCAATTTCCCGTCGCCGACAGGCAGCAGTGTTGACAATGCCGGTTGACAGCCAGCTTCCCCTGGCCACCTCCCATTCATTCTGTATTGTAAATAAACAGTTTAAGGGGAAATGTCAGCCGAGAGACGGAAGGAGCAGCTCCTAATATCTCTTCCCTCCTTCCCACCGATGCAGCAGCCCAGTTGCCAGGAATGTGACGGACATGGCGAGTAATGAGGATGGCACACACAACCTGTTCTGCTGGGGCTGACAGTAACGAGGGCTGACGCCTCGGCGTTCGTAGGTCCCCGAGGCCTTGCAGTTTAAACCCCCTGCTTACACTAGCTACTGTCCCACTGTGCATCTGAAACAGATCTTGCTGTGACCTATAAATGCGACTGATCAGAGGGAGACGGGGAGACTGGTGGAAAATGGACGGCGGCCATGTTTTAGTCTAAATGGTACAGTCATGGAGATGATAAGGATACTCGGACGCCTACAGCAAGACTCTTGGATGATAGGGCGAGACAGCTCCTGGAGTGTTCATGACTGTCCCTGTGTAGCTAAAATTGGTGGTCATTATGACCCAAAAAGGAGAAGAGCTGCTCTGTGACTAAGCGAAGCCAAATCTGTGTTGCATATAAATAGTTTGCCTTAAGTTAAATTTTAGAAACAGGGGCCAAGGACATTCTACACATGACACACTGCACTAAATATCACAAAATGTTCCGCTTCTGCATAATATCTTACGTAATCTTCGGATCAGGATCGAGCTCAGCGATACTTTGATCATGATCCATTCAAACGTGTAAACAGATGCGGCGAGAGAGAAGATGTGCAGAGACGGACAGAGAGACAGGTTCGCCTGCCGACTTCTTTTCTCTCTGTGTGCCCATTCCTTGAGGCCAGGCAGTCAGGCAGGCACCTCATGCTAGCTCCCTAATTGTCATGCAAAGGTAGTTTGCATTGGTTGGCAGCTTGCGGCTCTTTTTCTGCTGAACATTAACTCTGCAGTGGGTCCCGCCAGCCCGTTCTGCTTACCCTGTCATCGAATCAGGCAGCTGGACATCGAGAAAAAACGCACACCACACCGCAGTCACTCATTTCATTACAGTTACTTTAATAAAAGCATCCGTTTGCCTCTGATGCCTGCCGAGCTGCACAGTCAAGGTCTTCTGCTGAGACACACAGGATTGGCTGGTTGATGTTTACAAGTTAGCATTAATCATCATATCTCTAGTCACTACCGAAACCGAGACACAGACAGACGGAAGGGAGCACAATTGAACACAGCATGAGCCAAACACAGCATGTCAGCTCCAAACAAGGTAGGAAATGAGCAGCAAAATGATTATTTTGTTTACTTGGCCAGCCATTTGTGGAGGTATCCAACTATTTTCAAACCATGTTCTATTCTGAAAATCTATTTGTCTGGCCAGAGAGTGAATGCATCTGGTGAATTGGGGAAACCAGCTGCCACTGTGGCAACAGAAGTCGGCTTGCTGTCCTGCTTCAAAGACATCTAACACGTCTAACTCAGAGCAGAAGACTGATGAGGAGAAACCAGTGTACACCACAGTAAGATATTATTTACAAAAGAAGTGATGGAATACAAAGGTCTCACATTCTCCATCTGTAACCAGTTTCCATCTGCTGAAGCATTTCAACAAAGCAAAAATCTTTGCTTTCATGTAAACAACTTCAAGGCAGCCAGGTGCTTTTTTTGTTATAGAGAAATATCACACGCTGTCACAGGGGGTCTGATGGTAACAACCTCGACTCCACCATCAGGGCAGCGAACTAACTTTCCTACACTCCAGCTGCAGCGGGAACAGAGTAGGCGCTATCTTGTAGATATTTAGAATATAAAGTCTGGCTGGTCTGATCAACAGCTGAAAGCTTCATCAGCTATCCTGTAGATAGGGAGACAGCCTGTGCTTTCCCATACACAAATATCAACTGCTGTCATAGGTGAGATTGTGACGTTGTTTTCAGGCTCTGGCCTGGAAACAGAGAGCGCTGACGTTCAAACCTCTCCAACTGAACCATGCCTTAGCCGATGCTATTCACGGACTGCATTGATTAGATCAGTATTACCTCAGAGGGCAGCTGAGAATACATTAATCAATATATATATATATATATATATATATAAATATTCCATTCTCTTTAAAGATTGATAAATGTCAGAAAGCTCTCTTGGCTTCTACTAACGACATATCTGAGATTCTGCAGCAGTGAAAACAGTGTGAGGAAGCTTTGAAAATTCAAGGCTTTCTATATATTCACACACTCCTGGCAGCTGTGAAATAATTCAGTATAATACAACACCACCTCTATTATAGGTCGTCCCTTGTGGTTATACTGCATATTTCAGTCAAATGGTCAAATTTCCCGAGACACATACATACATTGATCACAAACCTCTCCTACCTGCTGCACTGGGACGACAAATAATCAATTCAGCCTGAGGCTCAAAAAATGAAATTCAGATTACGCTGCATGTCATTTTTGGAACTCTATATGACAGAAAAGGCGTTCAATTTGTAATGGTTTCAGTCAGAAACATTCATGTCACATTTTACTATTATGAGAAATATATTTCAGACTGCCATCATAGCTCCTCAGATCAGCTTTCCTCACGCTGGGCAGGTCAGAAACTAAAACCCGCAGTGGAAATCAGTCTGACCTCGACACATAACGGGATAATATAAGGTTGAAATATCAAAGCAAATGCCTGATGTATCGCATATATGTGTTTAGTTTAAGTTATAATCATGTAATCTGCTTAAAGTGAAAACGCAGAAATTAACTCTACAAAATTACTCTAGGATCAATAGTTAATGTAATAAACTGAACACAATAAAAAGATTTCTTGTCAAGTTACTGTTTAAACATCAGATTTCGTATTTAGACCAGGGCTCTCCAACAGGTGGCTCGCAAGCTACCAGTAGCTCACCCAAAGGTTCACAGCAACACAACTTCACTCAGTAAATCTTCTCCAAATGCAACTGAATCTAAACAGAAACAACCACAAACAAAAATTTCAATGAGGGTTTTTGCGTGTTTTAAGGGTTTCCGCCACGAGGAGTTCGGACAGGAAGCAGGATGGCTGCAGCTTCCTTTTAAACGTATTATAAAAGGCACAATGCGTGTCCTAAATTAATCCGTCCCAGTACTTTGCACACGATGGCAGAAACGCCCCATATTGCATATTCATTAAGGCAAATGTACTAAATGGACAGCGCGTGTTGTCTTGCACATTTGAAAGACACAATCCTCAGTGCACACCGCTCAGCTTGAATGTTTGTTTGCGGGTGATATCAAGTTTACGCACGTTTTTACACACGCTTTAGTAAATCAGGCCCTAAGTATATTAACTTAGCTATTTTAAGTTCCTGTTTGTTATGTACCATTGATGTACTGACAATTTTCTCTGGACTGAGGAGCTTCTTTTGGCTCCGATTTCTAAGCGGATTTATGAGAGGTTTATTTGCAGTGGTGTTTTCATGTCTGTGTGTTCAGGTCTGACTGAACCATGACTCAGATTTTTGTCTGATGTGCGTTTCAGATGTTTTTGGTTCAAAATGTGAGTTTTGGATATTGATATTTGATGACTTTTGCTCTGGAGATCAGTTTGACCGTTTTGATACGATATGTGAATAACTGTAATATAAGACACGAGGAGCTCTCAGCTCCTTTTTATTTTGTCAAAGGAGCTCTCAGAAGAAAAGGGGGTTGGAGACCCCTGATTTAGACATATGGAGCGGAGTATTTAAATAGAACACTGTAATGTAATGTAATTGGTGTGTAGTTGGCTGACACCAGCTGATGAGGGTGGCACAGATTGTCTTCTACTCCTGCCTGAGCCTACAATAAATCTTCTCCAGATCCATACTGTTAGTGTCAGACACCAGATCACTTCTTAGTCATAACAGAAATACTGATTAGCAGTGAATCTGATGTCCCTCATTAAAAACCTGCATCATGCGTATAGTTAGCAGCCTCATGACTTCAGTAGGAGGTCTGTTCGCCGTCCAGCACTGCTCACTGAACTGTGTGTCTTTTGCTGAATACAAATGAGGCATACAACAATGTGACTGGTGAAACAGCCTATAGTGTGTGAAATCAAAGCTCGTGTTTCTAAACAGTTTTGTTTTTTATCAGTCATTAGGGAGAGCCATTTCAAACACTTTGAAAATAAGTGCAGCATTTGCATAAGCCTGCGTGAGGTACCAGATGCCATGAGATAACACTCATTGGGCTGCTGCTTTATCATTTGTTTTGACTAAGAGAGCCTGAGCAGAGTTAAAGCTCACACAACTGGCATCTGTGAGTTCACATTATGTCCTCCAACATTAGGCGGATAATTGGCAGCTACCCTGGTTGATGCCAATATTTTGTTTTTACTGTCCATACGGCTGTGTGCCCGCTGGGCGCCTCTCTTCACTGCTGTGGCTTGTTTTCAATAGTAAGCATGTGCTGCTATAGTACAGCCCTCAGAACTCAGCAGGAATTTATCACTCGGAGAAGTATTTTAATGTTTAGCGAAAAAAGCAATGTACTTCAAACAGTGTCGCATCACAATGCAACAGCAGGACCCGCACTCAGTGCTTCCCCTGAACACCTGTTCAGGCCAACAGCTTAAAAGAGTGTATTCTTAAAAGACTGACACCGTCAGTTGAAAAGCTTCAACTGTAACGTCTTTATTTTGACGGAGGAGGGCAGCAGTAATCCTCGCATGTAGTTCTTAAACGTGGGTTTCAATTTTGCTTAATGTGCTCTATCCCTACCTGGCATGGCGTGGACCAGGTCCCCGCACAGCACCATGAACCTCGGCCTGGGTCTGAGCTGGTTAACGGCCTCCACGGCCTGCTTGGTGAGCTCAACCTCTTCGGCCCATTCGTCTCCTCCGCCGTCGCAGTCTCCGTCCCTCCAGGCCTTCATCAGCCCGAGCTGTGGGTCCGCGGCCTGGATGAAGCAAAATGGTCCCGTCCACTCACGCTCTGCATCTGAAATAAAAAACTAAACTTAATAGCTGTGTTGACAGAGACAGACACTCTGGTTACTACCAAGACAACAACGCAATGAAAATGATTTAAGGCTGAATCAGAAAACTTATGTTGTTAGTAAAAAAAAAATGGCGACGGCATTAATATCTTTAGAGTAACACACGATCAAGTTGCAATGTTATTAGAAGGGTGTTTCTCAATTAACCACCTGACTATGCATCAGCTCTCCACAGCATTTTAGCATCTTTCAGCTCATTGTTTTGCTTTCAACAATTTTACGGTTTGCCAAAACAACTTCAAAAGGTGATAAAGTGTCGGTGTTGTATTCTTCTTGCACTGCCCTCTGGTGGCCAAACAAATCAATCAATGCAGCTTTATTAATGTTGAGGTGACAGAGTTAATACAGCTATAAATTTCACAGCATTTACCAAACATTGAAAAAACAAATTAACTCTGATTAGCTTCACTGTTTCAAATGGTTTTTTAGTGTTGACAAATTTATGGAAAAAACAGCAATTAATACTGATGTGCTAGTGTGTTTATGTATTTTTCAAAAATACAAGAAAAACAAGTGTCAGCTTTAGGGCTTCTACTATGAATTGCTTTAATTATTGATTAGTCTGGCAATTATTTTTTTCGATTTATCGTTTTGTCTTTGAAATGTCAGAAAATAGTGAAATTCTCATTAAAAATCCCCACAGCCCGAGATGATGTCTTCAATTGTTGTTTTTTATTCTGTGTTTTACCCCAAAAAGTTTCAGTTTATTATAACGTGAGACAAAGAAAAGGATAAAATCCTCACATTTAAAACACTGAAATAAACATGGATTATCTGTTGATTAATCAGTGAATTGTTGCAGCTCTAGTCTATTAATGGGAAATGCGTGTAGTCGTTAGAACTCTTTAGTTCAAATTTAAACTCGTTCGCCGAAGCATTTAATGCACACAACTTTTACTAGCAGCCCATCTTCTTATTTATCTAACTGGTATTAACGTCTCCTTCTGGCAGCATCTGAATATTTTCATTTCAATAGGTTTAGGTCACGGGATTCTTCCACAGAACACTGCACAAAGTAATAAGCAGCAAAATAAAAAGCTTTAAGGATTAGGTGTCATCACAGCATTAGTCATTCAGCGGTATAAGGCCTGCTGTGAAAGCTTCATGTAGAAACCTCATTATAGTCATTGTTGGAATCCAAACAACACTTTATTTGTTGAAAGCACTGTGATCAGGATTTAAGACTGGGAATTGAAGATACGAGGAGGGGGGGGGGGTGAAGGGTGGGGGGTGGGGGGGGTGTTACTCACTTCATGAGTAACCAATGCTAAATAATTAACAAACAGCTACATGTCAGAGAATGAATGGCAAAGAACAAGTGTTTTACATAATCCTGATATTACGTAACAGAAGGGCCCTACAATCTAATCACCCCTCAAACATTCATTGACAAGGCAATCTGCGCCTGGTTCTCCATGTAAGGAACGGAAGCAGCCACTCAACGCTGCTTGGCTGATGGTAATGACAAGGTATGACATGAAGGACATGAGAGACAGCCCAGCAAAGTGATATGGAAATGGAGAGATGCTAAGAGCAGATGCTAAGAGCAGGTGTAAACAACAGCTTTCTGCTCCACTCATTTCGTTTCCGGAGGATGTGGAAGCAGTGCTGTAGTTACGCACTGCTGTCAGCGTGGAGAGTCTGCATCTGCACAAATCCCCTCACTCACACTCAGCAGGGGCTAGTAGCTGTTCAGCATCCTCTGTGTTTAACATGCTCTCCATGTATCGCGCTCCCAAATGAGTTTATGATAATTCCGTCCTCTAGAGAAACTTGAGCAAAGATAGGAAAAGAAAGAGTCACAAAGAGTGTGTTGCTCCTGGGATCTAGACAAATGTAAAATTAACAATGATCCCATTGGTATAATTGACATTTATGAAACCACTGGGGGAAAACACATTCTACTTTTATGATTATCGTCATCATCTCTTCAACCAAATTATTTAGAATACCGTCAGTCCAAACTAGCCTGGCCTTGATCTTAACTTTTGACCAGACAGTGAGGACTGCTGATGAATTCTGAATTTAAACCAGCTGCCATGACCATTGTAGAATAAAGTGAAGTTTCCTAACTTTATCTCAGCAGTCTTTGACTAGATCTGTCTTTTAAACAGATCAAAAACTTTCATCTTGATCTCCTGCAGCTCAGCAGAATACTTTTCAAACTCTGCCTCAGCTTATGAGTGTTTGTATATGGAAATCATTGCCTAACAATACATACCTCAGCAAGCAGATAAAACCTGCTCTTCTTTCCAAAGGAATGTATTCAAGTCACACAGGAATGCACAGGAGTGTGCACCTGCATACACACACAACATGTAGATGTGCATATACATCTCCATGCATGTTGGTCCTGCTCCTGAGTTATTAACCATCTTCTTTCGTTAGTGCTCCTCACAACAGGCACGATCAGAAAAGATTTCATGAATCTGAAAGGCACTCTCACACAAATCCTGCAGGCTTTTTGTTGCACTGAATATACTTTATAGTACAGTATCTCTCTCTCTGGAGTCAGATGTGTGAACCGTTTCACAGAAGAATGAAAAAGAAATTAAAAAAACACAAGGACTTGGAGGAGTCAACATGGATCCTGCGACAGGAGATGAGAGGCAGCAGCCTTGTGTGTCTGTGCTGTGTGAGCACAACTTCAAACATAAATCGCAGAGATTTCTCAGGTGGCAGATGGTACGCTCCAAACAAAGCTAATCATCATTTGAGATGAAAGTGCACTGGGATTTGCTTTTGCAGCAAATAATAAAATACTTGACATTTCAATTTTTTCCCTTGGGTTCCCTTATACTAACAGTTTTCCTATACATGGCTGTAAAGAATTAAGCCGATATCAAGGTAAAAAACTGATGAAAACATAACTGAGCTCGCCACAGTGATTATGTTTTTAATCCTTGAATATTCTGACTGCAAGGCTGCACCACACAGCTTCACAGACAACCCTCTGAAGCTAATTTACTCAACTTTATATTAGCCACAGAGACAATAATTCAAGTTGTGATACAACAGCCTGTCCCAGGGCGTCAGGTTGTGACACAAACATAACTTTTTAGTGTAGAGTTTGAATTATTCCACAGTAAATCACTAAAAATGATCGCTATTACTTTCGAAACAACCACAACAAGGACGTCAGCACTGTGCTGATTTGATTCATCACTGAAACAGAGCACAACACAACACAGCACCGATGATTTATTTTGTTTACACAAGCTAGCAAGCTAGCCGTGTAGCCTAGCTTTAGTGGAGGACGGTGACCCGGCTATTTAAACACAGCGACACAAAAGCTGTCAAATGACAGCGTTTGCCCTGTCACACCACTGACCTGTAGCCAACAGCAACAACTTGTATAACAGCCAAGCTACACAGCGCGTTAGCTAATGCGTTAGCCGGTAAGTTGGCTAACTGAAGAGGCTAAAACAGTCGGCTACCTTCAGTCAGTCCGTTGAATGTCCGATGTTTTGCCCTGAGAAAGATATCCACGCTCTCAGCCATAAGACCCACTGCTTAACGAGTTGTCCGAGAAAACCACTTGTGAGCCTCCAAGCAAGTTTGTTTGGTTGTTGTTGTTGTTGTTGTTGTTGTGTAGCTCCAGCTGGCTCTGCGGCTAGCTAACACTGGTGACTATCGGGGATCGACTACGCTGCCTGTTTGTGAGTCTGTGACTTTCGCTGCAGCGGCCCCCAGTGTGCCAGCAACACGCAGGTCCCACTAACATACATAGAGACAACAGCGCATTCACATACAGGTATAGATCCAGCAAACCAGGTACAACGTTTAATGTTTACTTTTTTAATTAGGTAGTTATAGCCTGCAATATAGTTTTCTTTTTTTCTTTTTCTTAATGAATACTGAATTAGCCTAATTCTCCGAGTGAATCCCTAACTACACCACGGGGAGGCACCGGGTCATGAAGGTGCTGCGGGATATTTCAAAATTAATTAAAAAAAAAAAAAATAATGCTTTTATTCACAAACTTTCCCACAATTCCATGGTTACTCTGTAAACATTAGCATTACGAGCAGGTGGTTCTTCTCACTAAGCAAACACATCTGCCAAGCGTCAACCTTTATAAACTGAACATCTGGAGTCCAAATCATTTTTGCATTGTGTTTAAAAACTGCAGGGGGTCCTGTGATCGCCCGCAGCTACTTGTTCACCCAAAACTTAGGGACCTTGGACAGAGGCTGGAATCTTTCAGCACCATGGAGAGAGGCCGCTCCAACCCCAGCATCAACCACCCATCCTCTTCCTGGCAGGGAGGGCGAACTGTTTATCTGGCTGTTTTAATATTTTTAAGATTTGACTGAAAAGGTCTTTCAAGGTCTGTTTTTTAACCACAACATGAATCTATATCGACCAGTTTTTTTTTTTTTTTTTTTTTACATCTTTAGGCTATGTGTGATTTGCAGGTGAAGGTTATCAACCTTTTTTGCTCGTGAATGTTTTATTTTATTTATTTGACGAAAAACTGCAACAACTGCACTTGAAGAACTTGATATATCCACTAAATAGAAAACTGACTCCTAGCTTTACACTGTGTTTTACGCCTACTGTGTTTGCAAAATGCCAACACTGTTTTTAAAATATATATATATTAGTTTTAGGGGACAAACATTTACAATCGTAGATGCACCATTTGGGATTGAGGCTTGGGATCCCATCTTAAAAAATCCGTGTCAAGCGCTGTGCAAGTTGTTTTGAGGATGAGAAGAAAATAAGACAAACAAACAAACATATGAATTCTCTTCTTATTTGGGCCCGTCTGTTGCAGGTCTGCATCTGGGTGAGTTTTAACGTGAAAAACGTTTGGAGAAAGTCCCCAGGGATCGATAGACATGATGTCTTGAGGCAACATTTTTGGTGAAGGAGCCTTTTTTTTTTTTAAATTTATCCCCTGCTTTTAGGAGCTTTCCATTGTAACACATGAAGCTACTTGTGATTTAAAACAATTGCAACCTACGACTGAAAATGCGTAAAGTGGGAAAAAAAAGGAGGGGGGTGTCTCCCACGCCTTTCCTCGACGGCAAAACAAAATAGTGATGTGCGTATTCCGGGGCTTTTCTCATATTTCACAATAAAGGCTCTCTCTCTCTCTCTCTCTCTCTTTCTTTTTTTCTCACCCGCTGTCCTCATCCCTCGCAGTCTTCCTCTCTCCCTCCCTCCCTCTCCCTGTTTTCCTCCTCCTCTCCTTTTGCGCACCAGGCTCTCTCACCCTCGGTTCTTCTCTTCGCTCACTGCGCTCTCATCCTCCGTGCGGCTCGTGTCTCTGCCTACTCCTGTGCGTAAGAGCGCACCGATGGATATGTGAAGTGATGCACTCCTGAAAACGCCAGATCCGAGCCCGCAGATGCCTTTCTGGAAAGACGTGGCGAGCAGCAGAGAGCGCGCGTTGAGGAGCAGTTAGTCAGACTAAGTCAAGTGCATTCCACGGAGATTTGGTTTTATTCTGCGTTTTTTTCTTTTCTTTTTTTTTTTTCTTTTGGATGATGATATGTTAGTAAAGATGTTCATCAGCGCGGATGACGGTGCGTTGCTGTTTGGATGTATGTTTCTGGACTTTTCAGCATATCATGACCGCGCGCCTTTCCTCCTCTCTCCAAGTCTTTTCGTTTCTGCGTGAAGTTGAACGGAGGGGAGAGCACAATGAGAGGGAAATACTTTCTCCTCGGCTTCTTGTTGCTCAAACTTATGGCTCTGGTGTGCAAGGCTGACGGGGAGCCGGGACTGTTAGGAGGATTCGTAATGATCTCGACCTCCAACGGCTCCAGGGAGGAGGAGAGCGTGTCCGAGGAGACCCCACACACGGAGGACAAATGTCGGGGTTACTACGACGTGATGGGCCAGTGGGACCCGCCGTTCATCTGCAAAACGGGCAATTATCTGTACTGCTGCGGCACCTGTGGCTTCCGCTTCTGCTGCTCCTACAAGCACTCGCGGCTGGACCAGAGCACCTGTAAAAATTATGACACTCCGGTGTGGATGAAGACCGGGCAGACTCCCTACAACAAAATGAACAAGATGCACGACAGCACCAAAGACAAGACGAACTTAATCGTTTACATCATATGTGGAGTAGTGGCCATTATGGCTCTTGTGGGGATTTTCACCAAATTGGGGCTGGAGAAGGCGCACCGGCCCCAGAGAGAAAACATGTCCAGGTAAGTCTCTCACTCTCTGTTCCTCCCATCCTCTCTCTCCCTCTGCTTCTGTCGGGTGCGCTTGTTTACAAAGAGACTTGCAGTAGTAGCCTACGCACGGAGGGATCTGGAGCGCGCAACGTGTCGTTCACTCCCTCACCTGCCTCTGTGTGTGAATATAGAAGTATATCATGAGAATAAAAATCACATTGTAAAGATACAACTTGTTTTAAATGCACCGGTGTTGTCATAGTCCACACCCAGGCTGTGGTTTCTGGGCAACCAGAACAACTCTTCTATGTGGAGACTCTTTGTGAACAGGAGTGGATGCTGCACGCTTTCTCCACTCCTGTCTATCCATCCATTGTGATATAACATTACGTGAGCCACTCTCATCAGGCGGGGGCGGCTTCCTTCACTGGAGTAAGGCGGCATTGCGCTCCATCGTGTGTGTCTGATTTGAGATCGGTGAAAATGCTTTTCACACACCTCCATAGTGTAATGCAATAATCAAGAGTGCATGTGCAATGACTGCAGCAATAAAGAAAAAACAGCACAAATGAAACAAAATCTTTCTTCTTTTTTTTCCATTCATCAGGGAATCACATTTGTTTTAGTGTACACTCAGCTGCACCTCACAGTGTCATGAAAAGATGCTGTGCAGCGGTGCAGCCCAACTGAATAATTAAATTAACCGTGTTATGCACAGTTCCTCATGTCTGCACCCCTCATCCATCACCGCCCCCCCTCCCCTCCCCCTGTCTCTCCTCTCCTCTCTCTGTCTGTCTGACAGGGCCGTGGCCAGTGTGCTGCAGGGCGGGTGTCCAGGTGAGCAGTATCGGGGGGAGGAGGCCCTGGGGATGCATTCCCAGCACTATGTTTCCAGATCCACAAACCTCCGTGAGTTTTTTGTTTAAAATATTTTCTTTTCGTTTTTGGACAGCTCATTAGTGGCTGTTGTGAACTGTGAGTATAACTTAAAGCAGCATATGGAAGTGTGGGTGGGGTGTGTGTGTGTGTGCGAGCGCATGTGTGTGTGTCAGCAAAAAAAAGCTGCTTATTTAAAGCGACTTGAATGTGTCCAGGTTGGTGTCAGAGGCCCCTCTGAAGGCTTTTGCAGTGATGTAAGGGATGTGAGGGATTGGGATTAAGTCAGTCATCTCAGCTGGACTCACCAAAACTCATATCTGGTGTGTTAGTCAGAAAATCCTCAAAGATACAGAGTATGTGCAGAGGGAGAACACACACATCCCTGCAGGCGTTTGCCTATTTTGTTTCAAATGACAGCATTGGGTTTTTGTTTTATCGCACACCGGCCAGATTTCATAACACGCTCGAAAGAGAATATCTGCCTGCCTTTTTCTGCTGCTTCTCAAATCCAGCCCGTATTCACCGTTTTATTTTGGTTCATGCCCACATGATATAATGAGAGAGAGAAAGAGGGAAGTGGGAGTGTGTGTGTGAGTCGGTGAGGAAGTGGTGGTAGTGTGTGTGTGTGTGTGTGTGTGTGTAGGGGGATTGGGATGGGGGCTGGCTGGGAGTTTGAAGGGTGGTGGTGTTGGTGGTGGGGGTAGAATACAGAGCACATGAATGCCATCTATTTCTGTTGCGTCCCGTGGGCTGCTACAGTACCAAGCTCCTTTGTGTTTTTTAACACCGAAGATCAAACAGATGAATGCACACAACAAAAACACACACACACACACACACACACACACACACACACACACACACACACACACACACACACACACATCATGGGAACAGTGGGTACGCAGCCTTCACATTCCCTCAGAGTTGCATCTCCAGTCCGTCTGTTTCTTGTGCCAAAACAAAAAAAGCAGATCTAAGATTAATCTCAACACAAATGATGCGTTCGAGACACTCGGAGTCTGCACCGACTTTTCTAAAGTCGGAGCACTGTTCTTACCCTCATTTCTTGTGTTGCTATCGAGTTATACATGAATGGCACCTTGTTCAATTCCATCTGACTGCAGCTGAAATCCTCCCACATCAAAAAGACTGCTGCTTGGCTTTTTGAGTGCATTTCATCACTTTGGTGCACGGCAAGAAAAAAATAAGCAATCTCACAATGTTATTTCATGTGAGTTTGAGTTTTTAAGTTGTGTTTTCATGAAAAGTGAGAAGACTTACCAGTTGGAGGAGATTCTTTTGGAATTTTCCACCTGGCAGCACGAAGTCTGAGCAAACTGACTTGTTTTCACAATGTTTTTGCTGCTAAACAAAAGAAGTTTTTTTTTTTCATGCCATTGTTGCTTTTTATAAGAACAGCTTCTGATTGGTTTATAGCACCAACAGCGTCGCCAAATCTCTAAATTTTTTCCCTCCAGTTCACAGTTTGTGTTTGGAAACCATCAACAGAGGAAGCGAGGAAGTGTACATGTAAGGTGGTGGTGGTGGTGGTGGGGGGGGGTTGAGTAACTACTTCTATTTGTGAGAATGAGATAAATATGTAATCCTACAACAGCTCCCCTTGCTAACGACAAGGTGACATAACCCTACTCAGCATGAAGCACTACGCCCACAGACACCATCAACATCATGATGAGAGCGCAGCTCATGGACGGGGACGGGGACGGGGGTGTATTCATTTAAAAGGTTTGCTTTCAGAGAGGAGGGGGGCCAAGTCTTCAAAAAACAAACAAAAAAAAACATTAACGTGAAAAGAGATAACTAACGCTTGGAGTAGGGGTCGGGGGCCGCGCGAGTCTTTTTCCCCTCTCCTCACAGTGGGAGAGATGAGATAGCGTGGTGGCCTATCACCTGACTGGCCAATAGGACGCCGCTGTGAAATAGCCATTATTATTTGCAATGTGGATCCTGCTCCTCTGAACCCTTTAATCCTCGGGCTTGTGGGTAATCATGTGGAATGTCATTAACTTCTATGATCTGGCGGGATCCTCCTCGACGGCCACCTGATGGGTTTATGGGTCCCCTCAGTCGGCGAAGGAGGCAATTTATCACGGGGTGGGGGGGGGTGGGGAGGGGTCGTAGGAGGAATTAGATATGGATTTTGCAGGATACGGACATGTTATTCTTGTTTTAAGTGATTAACGGAAGATAAATAGACCGAAAAGGCCCAGATGATTTTTCAGTGCAGTTGTCGCTCTGAATGCAAACGACACATGAGGGAAGGAGAGAAGAAGAATGAGGAAGTGCTAATTGCAATGTAAAGATAAGTGTTCAGGTTGAAAGGACCACGTACGTTTGCACAAGGGGACTTTGCACAGTTATAGCGCAGGATTGTGCTGGAAAATCTATTTTTCAGTGCAAACCACATATTGATTATAGCTTATGGCCAGATTGTCCTATTACTGGCATCAATGAATCTGGTCTGGCAGCTCTCTGCCGCTGCTATAGGAGGAAATTCCTTTGGGCCTCATGCGAGTGTCAGTCACAGAATGCTATTTGTCTGTAAAGGACTCGGAGATAACCTGCGCTGCGTAGCATTTATACGGTTCCCCTGCAGCATTTTATTCAGTTTATTTGTCTGCAGAGGTTTAGAACAGCGAGTGAAGCCTCTGCTCCCACCGTGTGCTTTGCTGTGTCTTGATAAGTCATAATCATTATCATATGTGCAAGTGAGAGACGGACACTGTCAGTTAGCAGTACAAAAGCCTGAGGTTCAGCATGTGAATCGAGCATGAGCCCCCCGAAAACCTGCTGCATATTAAAAATGGACACTCTGGTAGCTTTGCGAACCAGAACCATGCCAGCCCACCTTATTCCCCAGCCGGGTCGGCTGGCAGACTTTCATGTCATCTCAAAACCCAGAGACTTTGTTTGAATCCTTAAAAGGCTGAAAATCCCGAGTCTCTTCGCTTTCAGCATCAAAGAGGCCGAAGAGACAAAGATGGGAGGAATGGAGGAAGAGAAGAAAATGAGATCGGGGAAGGAGAGCGCATGGTAAAAATGATCTTGGTGGCAAACGTCCAGATTGATTGATTTCTGAACCTCTGAAGGCCTTTGTATATATCATGTTTCATATTAAAGCTCACGCTTGGATTGCCATGGCAACCTGTGAAAACATCCTGAGCCATTGCCATTTACACTAGGAGACTTGAGTGTTTGAGTCTACTTGACAAAAGCAGCAGCTAATTTCATTGCTACTACTCTTACTGTATAATCTAATGGAGATGTTAGATGTGAAATTTAATTGGAAAATCGTGGTTAAACGTGAATTATTACATCGAGCACTTCCTCCAGACCAACATCGCACTTTTAATTCTGTAATTGTCATTTTGGGTTTCACACTAAAGAGCTTTAGGTGGGCAGCGCTGTTAGTTTTATTAAGACAAAAACACACACAGCTATTCACACAATCACACACACACACACACAGTGCTCTGTATTCACAACTCAATTCACCATTTGCAGGCTTAATTACCTCCCCAGCAGTTATAATCTTTTCCTAAACATTCAGAGATGGGAAGGATGAAATTTTAATAGGTAATTGCTTCTGAGATTGCACAGGCACGAGAAAAAGGCCCTGTCTGCAAAATACTCCAGCTCCGCCTCGCCACTGTGTATGTTTGTACAAGTGCGCGCGCGTCTGTGAGCGAGCGAAGGTGCACACGTGCGCGCACACACTGTGTGCACGTGCAAGTGTATGTTGGCCTGTCAGAAGGAGCTGTGCGTTAAAAGTAGGTGACTGTGTGACCTTGTCTTCCCGGCTGTCATCCGATCCTTCAGTGTGTCACATCTGATTGCGGAGTGTCAGAGCGGAAAGAGGAGCTCCAGCTTGTGAACCTACACACGGCCGTGGAAACAAGCAGGGAGCGGCTGTGAGGGAGAGAAAATGACAGAGCTGGAGGTAGTTATCTGTGAGGCGTCACTCCAGCTCCAGCTCCGTTTGAAGCTCAGCTTCTGTCCTCGTGTTCAAACAGGCAAGAAAAGCAGGTGCAGTTGAAGTTCCATCCCTGAGTTTGTCTTTCAGGCTCATAGCCCGCTGCAGTGACAGTCGAGCTTCCACTACATCTACAGCCAGTTTCCTTTGATCCAAACCGATTCAGGAAAATGTATGCTCGATCCATTTTTTAATCTGATATACTTTGCATAGTTCACGCTGCTTGCTTAGAGGAACACATCAAGTCACACAGACACACACTAACTTATTTATCGGACCTTTCATACACACACTTAACGTAATGTCCGTCACCCTGGATTTGGCTGTACCAATCACCACCAGACAGTTTATTCAAATTTGGGCGAAAATGTGGAGATTTAATTCGTGATCCCAAAGACTTTGGCACTAAGTTTTGATATCCATATGAAGATACTGTATATTTGTGGTTTTAAGGACCAAAGACAATCTCAAAATAGTTTGACATCTTCTCTCTCTAGCAAGAACAGGGTGTTTTGTGTCAATCTCTCCTCTGATTGGCTGACTATTATCTGAGTGACACAGGTAACGGACTGTAGCCTACAGCTGTAGCTTTGTAAAACCTTAACCACTGGTCAGAATATTACTCCTTGGGAAGGCTGTGCAATGATATACTGGCTTCCTGACATCCAACAGTTGCGCGGTGTATCAGTGAAGAGGTCAGTCCGAAGCAACTTTATAAAGTGTGATTTGATTTCATGCTACGCCTGGTGTGAAAGGCAAAGTTGGTTTCCATTGCTGAGGAGTGTGGAGCCTGAAACTCTCCAACGAACAGCGAAACAAATACAGAGAGTGAGCGCTGTCTTCTTCTGTGTCCACACTTCTCATCAACATCTCCCGTTCAACCAGCGACAGACAGACACACTCTTTTAATGTGAAGCAGCAGCGGCAGCAGCAGCAGGACGCTCTGTTCGCATTAGCAGCTCCGATGCAGCTGCAGCAGAGTGAACGGTAAACTCTGCGCTTGTTACCAATGAGATCAATGCGCTTGACCACATGCACGCTTCCTCATGCCTGTAATCGTGCGTCATGTTCTGTGAATCCCTTGTGTTTAAGGCAGGCGATCTGAATCCAGGCAGACCAATAAAAATGTCTATGTTGCAAGATAATAATCTGAAAGTAAATACACTGAATGGCTCTTGCAGAAAGAAAATCACAAATATAAATAGTATCAAAAAAGAAACTGTCAAGAGACGCCTGTCAATCAAAAACACACTTGCTTTGCTTAATATCTTACTAACTAGCTGCTGAGATCCATTCGCCCGTTAGCAGAACTGCGTCTCGGGAGACATTTGGATTCAGCCTCTTGGATTTAGAAATGATAATGCACATGTCCATGCTGTTATCTGGCAGCAGGTGAAAGATCAGACGTCACTCCTCATGTTGTAACTTGCCTGAATTCTCTCCATTCTTCACAATACACCTTTTCTCCTCGCTGTCACACATCAATCTGTCTCATAACACTTGATTTGCTCGGTCCGAATAGCCTACCTCATCATCATACATTACATTGTTTTCACCATATATATATATATATATATATATATATATATATATAGTGAGGGAGTAAATTGGGCTACAGTGACAAGACAGAGAAACAGAAAGTTACAGGCTCAGATTCGGAGAAACATCAGCAGCGTCTCCTCCTCCTCTCCAGGGCCTCATTCCTGCACCTTCTCTCTGCCTAATTATCTTAATGCGAGTCCCCTCAGTAGCACGGGGACGCCATTAGACTCCTGTTTATTAGGGCTCTGGGGCGGCACAGCCAGAAAGCATCGACCAACGGCAGACATTCACTCAGTTTAGACACAGAGGGAGGCCTGGGCCAGGGAGGTGTCAACACAGCCTGGGGGAGGGAGGGAGAGTGAGTGGGACCAGCAGGAGAAAATAGGCAAAGAGATTTAGAGAAAATGAGAAAAGAGACACAGAGGAAAGTGTGTTTTTCCCCTTAGTTTCCTTTCCAAAATCCTATGGAAGCAGCAGACGACCCGGAGCTGCGTCACGCTGCTGTTCCTGAGCATCAGGCTCTTGGTGAAAAAGGTAAATGTAAATTGGAACAAGCTCTCATTCTGTGGACAGAAGTCGAAGAGTATGTTTAAAGAGCAGAGCGAGAGGTGTAACGCACGCCGCTCATCACCTTTCTGTCCTCAGCGTTCTGCATCTTCCACTGTGTAATTTCCCATCTTGTCATTTTGGTGTTGTAATAAAAAAGAAGCAATAGGGACAGTGAATATCTTAACTTCTAATCAGCTCAACCCACCCCCCTCCCTCCTGCCACCCACCCACCCACCCTCCTCACGAATATTAATCAGTTCATTTACTCCCAGGAAGTCACATCTTGCATTTGACAGGTAATTATGTCTGTGTCTCCCTGTGTGGGTGTGTGAGTGTGTGTGTGTGTGTGTGTGTGTGTGTGCGTCTGTGCGTGTTTGCAGGGTGCGCACAAGTGTCCAAGTCTGTGTTCACTTACATGCTCAACATATGCGCCCGTGCAGGCACATGCACGGGCGCATATGTCAGCTGCAGAAAAAATAAATAAAAAAATAAACAACCTGCGGTGCCCTTCAGTCAGATCCGGAGAGCGATGCTTCATCCATCTATCTTCATCTATTTCAGTCTCATTTACGTTGGACTATCTGTAATGAAACAGCGCTGGCAGGCAGTCATGGGATCAGGAGACAGACTTCCCATCTGTATGTTTGAACAGGTGGTTATCACCACTGGTTTCTAATTAACTGCTACACTGACTCTTCTTAATCGACTATTCAAATTAATGAGTCAAGCCTTTTGCAAATATTAGGATTATTTTCCGTCATATGAATTCACGCAAAAATTTAATTATTAAGGAACATAACTGCAAATGCTTTTCAAGCTGAGGATTTTTCTTTTTTTTTTTTGTAATTCAGGCTGTATTTAAGTTTCAAGAGGCACTACGCTCGACGCATGTTCTCACTGCAGTGGAGGAGCTATTGAGAGAACAGCCATGATCCTTTTTAACAATAACAAGCTCACTGTAAGACAGAGTGAAGCAAGCTGAATTACATAGTGGCATTATAGCTCTATTTATGCCCCCTAACATGTAGCTGTGTTACACGGCGTCTGAAATCCTCAGTAATCTGCAGCTATTGTCACAGTTTTCCTTTTGATACTGGTTCTAATGGGGAAATGGAGCTCTAATCTCCTGTGTTGCCAACAATAACAGCGCATATATATATATATATATATATATATATATATATATTCCTGCCACTTTCCAACAGTGTTCCAGCTGTGATCTGACAGTGTTCACAGTGGAAGTGCTCCTCTCATGGAAGACTGTACATCGACCATTCCCAACCGTGGTGCTTGTGCTCTGAGGGTTGGGGGTGGGGGCACATGAGAGGAGGGTGGAGAAGTAATTTGATAAAAAAATTTAAAAACACCTGCTCACCACCAGGCTGAGATTGAGAGTTCTTCAAAACTAGTTAGCAGGCAAACAGAGAAGCTAAACAGTTAGATAAAAGTAACAGATAAGCTAATAGTATTATAGGAGCTACGCTGTGCCACTCACGTCTCCGTGTGTGTGTGTGTGTGTTGAAAGTCTTGGCTTTGAAAAAAGAACAGTCTGTTTTGGGTGAACCAGCCAAAGCAACAGATCACTTCCCATGTCCCTAAAGTGCTGAAGTCCCTTTTCTTTTTTTTTCTTCTCTCATCCTTATGCACACACATGCATATGGACACCAAAAAAAGCGCCCACACATGTACAGCCTCCATGTACACACACACACACACACACACACACACACACACACACACACACACACACACACACACACACACACACACTCTGTGCCAGGCTTGCGTTTCGCTCAGGGCCTGAGGGCAGGTAGCAGATTTGCCTGGCTAGCTGACTGATGCCACCAGCGATGTTAAGTCACAGGCAGGGAAAGCTCATGCTGGAAGCACAATCATGAACCCCCACCCCCCCCACCACCATCCCACCCCCACCCTTCTTCATGCACTACCCACACTATCCATGCCATCCCTCCCCACACATACACACCTATCACCAAACTCAAGACGGCGGTCTTGGGAGAGCGAGCTCCAGCTCCTTCTCTCGCTCGCCTGCGGGCTTCAGTATGGCCTGGCTCGCTCACCACCCTGCCCCCGAGGAGGTAGGGACACTTTGGCAGCCTTCCCGCCATCCTCATGCATACATATGGACACACACAAACACTGCAACACACAAACTCGTGGACAGGCTTACAGCCCCCCGCTCCCACCACCCCTTCCCATCATCCTGCTGGGCGCTGGCCCACGGATAGGGGACATGTGGCTAGGCGAAATGCGTCACGATGCTGGGCTCTCACTCCGACAGATCTTGTGCCTGTCTGCCCGCCTGCAAATTACCAGCCTGGAACGCCTCACAAAAACAGAGAAGGAGTTTTGTTTTCCACCCTTCTGAATTGCAGCAATCGCCCTGCTCTCAGCTCCCCTCGGCTTCTGGCTACTGTTGCCCGTTCTCTTGGCATTTCTTGTCTCTTATGGCAGTCGCTGGTTACAGAGTCTGTTCTTCTTTCTCCTCCTGGTCTTGTTTTTGTTGCAGTTTCCAGACGAGATTCTCACCATTTTTTTCCCCAGAGTATCAGAAATGTGTCTCTGTGTGTGTGTGTGTGTGTGTGTGTGTGTGTGTGTGTGTGTAGCCATTTACACTATACGTATGCATCACGCTTAGAAGGTGCTGATAAATACGTGCGGATTGGTGCATTGCATAATCTATCTTCTGCTGTGAGACTGCAAATGAGTAGAGGCTACAACTGAACAACAAATCTCCTTCCTTGGAGGATTCAGACTGGGAGATCAAACTGCTTTTTATTTTTTTATTTTTTGGGTTTTGTTTGTTTTGGGAGCTTTTCTCTCAGGAAAGGTCAGATGTTGTCTTTCTTTATTTCATCCACATATAACCCGACGCTGTTAGTGAGAGCATCGCACAGCAAGAATCGCTCCAGTGTCAAAGAAGAGAGTCAAGGAGAACACACCGACTGAATGCTTAACTTTATCAGCGAGACTTTCAAATGTTCTCGGCTCAAAATCTTTTAAAGGACTGATCCACTGAAAACCTATTGTTAGAGTATGAAAGAGTGTGAGTACGGAGCTCGCTCCCTCGGTAAAGGAGGGAAGACAGCTGTGCAGACAGCTTGAATTAACAACAGTTACAATGGATTGCAATGGTGACCCAGTTTCACAGCATTAGAGGAAGAGTTTGACATGTTACAAAACATGCTTGTTTGCTTTCTTGCCAAGAGTTAAATGAGAGAACAGATACCACTCTGATGTTAAATATAAAACTACAGCCAGCAGCCAGCTAGCGTAGCTTAGCATAAAGGGGAAAACAGCTACTGGTTGCCTAGCAATCTCATAGTGATGACAAGATTCAAAGAAGTCGTCGCTCCCAGCCAAGAAATAATCCAGCATTAAATGTTGTTTTTACTCTTTTTTTTTTGCAAGAATTCAAGGATTGAGATATAAAATGTTAATTAGCAATCTTTATGCGTCTGTAAGTCGCTAGAAGAATGCAAGCGTCTTTAAAAGTCTACGCATTTGATTAAGCCTCAGACATGAATAAATAATATTTATGTTGCATTATCAATTTCAAACCTGATTTCTTGCCAAAAGTAAACTTGATTTTCATTTTTGATCCTGTTGATTCAATATGGAAATTCGGATTGTTTTCCTGCCCTTTCATTGGCCATGCATCCTGTATATGCAAATGCACCATTTCAGTATCTTCTCATCAGATCACAGGCAGCAGCACGCCACTGTGTCTGCACACAAAAGCTACTTAATGAGCTTCATAATCCCAGCGGGCTTTACCTTATTGGAAAATCAGAGAGCGCATTAATTTCAGCGGCTGCCCAGTAACGTATGACACACAGTACTGGGCTTGTGATGATACATTCAACTTTTATTCCGCTCTCTGATGGTAAGTAGGTAACTCTTGCATGGAGATTTACGACTTCCCTCGAGTGTCTACCCCGCGGCCTATAATCATACAGCTCCATACGTCGCGGCATGCCGGATAACCATCTCAGATCACACAAGAAAGGTACTTTTTTTCACTCTGGCAGTTGCGAGTGATGCGGAGAGGAGGAACAGGAATTCTACAGAAGCGTAAGAGACAGACATCCAGAGGGAGCGGTACCCTTAGATGTCACTGTCAACCTAACCAGCAGGCCGCGATTGAATCAGTCCCCCTTAGGAATCTTGGGAAATGGAAGTAGAGGGGATGTGAAAGTGCCCCCCCCCCTTCCTTTTCTGATATACAGCGCCTGACGGAGAGTAGTCGTACCTGCCAAGTCTGAAAGATAGAGACAGAGAAAGAGAGAAATAAAATGAGGGAACAAAAAGGAGACGGGCAGAGTGCAAGTGGAGGTTGAGAGATGAGAAAAGAGCGACTGAGGAAGAGAGATCAGAATGGAGCCGACGGCGGGGAGGCTGAGAGTGTTTGACGAAAAGATGGAGTGAGGAAATCCATACTGAGAACATCGATCTCTCAGGCTCCTCCCGATATGAAAGTAGGAAGACACAGAGCAGATTGGGTTCAGACAAACGCTCCCTGTTGCGTTTTCGCCTTCATGCACACAATGGCGACATTCCTCTGTTATGGGAATGTGGCTTCAGTGCTTTGACAGTCATTTAGTCCTGAATTGGTCAAAAGCTCCTCTGTGTGCAAAGTCCCCATTCGCTGGGACGCCGGCGAGTGTGTGTGCTGCATGTCATGTATGAACAAACAGCATCGATGTGAATGAGGCGGCTGCGTCAGTCTTGTATCGTGCAGGTCGAAGATGAGAGACATGGATTTCATGTTTTTGCTGGTAGACAATGAGAAGCGAGTAGACGGTGAAGTTTTGAGTGTGTTTACTGTATCCCAAAGTATCATTTCTACCAGCTTGTTTTTAGGGTTTATTACTACATACGTCTTTGAAAAGCTTTGGCCACAAT
Organism: Seriola aureovittata; assembly: GCF_021018895.1. Taxonomy (NCBI): domain Eukaryota; kingdom Metazoa; phylum Chordata; class Actinopteri; order Carangiformes; family Carangidae; genus Seriola; species Seriola aureovittata. The sequence goes on from NC_079384.1 coordinate 3,899,019, forward strand.
TCTGGATGGTAATAATGACATTACACATTAAAACCCAATGAAAGACTGAAATCTGGAAATACTGACAAACAGTCAGGCTTCAAATTAGACTTTAAAAGCCCCATATTTTACACTTTTCCTGTGTTTTACTTGAAGTGTTGATCCATAAAAAGATATATTTGTGGTTGTTAGAACTAGGAACCATCTCAATGTAGTTTTTCATCTCCTCTCTCAGACTTCTCTCTAGAGATGGTCGGTGCGCTGTCATGCCTGAGAGTGTTGACTGCTTTGTTGTGACATCACAAAGTTCCAGAAGTCCTGACGGCTCATTTTAAGGCTCAGTCTCTGAATACAGGCTGTGTACATTTCTCTGTGGACTGAGGCTTTGATACTTTCACAGTATTAATATAGAACCTAGACCTGCTTTATAATAAAAAAAATTTAAAAAACACATGGAAATTTCACTTTATACAATTTGGGACCTTCAAACAAATACCCAGGGTGACTAATTTTATTTGGAGAAAAGGTTAAGGGTAAAAACACTTTCCTTTGTAAACTACTTCTAAGCAGGTTTATACTATGTAGTGGGTTCACACTGGAAAAGAAACCAAATAAAGTACTGCATACTAAAAACAGTGCATATATTTGCATATTTATATTTGGTTGTGCTGTTGATGTTTAACCAACTCCTCTCTCACAATTAAACTGTGACCCTCCGTACTTGCCGTAATTGTGTGCACACAATTTTCCAGTGCAATGAGAGAGACCAACACGTCTGCTGCCACTTGAGTTTATTGCCCAACAGACTTTGTAGAAATGTTGCTGTGTTCCCCGATCTTAGTAATTACTTTGGTAAGCGCAATCTTTCAGGTCTCTAAATGCCTACCATTAAATTAAAATGGCATCTTAAGAATTTCCTGTAGCTGTGATAGTGTTTTATACAAAACTGAGACCAAGTCATTTTAATGCACTGGCCTAATAATTAAATATTCAAGGTTTGTGGCTGTGTAAAGTCTGCCTGATGCTGTTTTATTCATTTCTCTGGGATTTTAAAATGTCAGGACTTGATTCAAGTTAATTCTTTAAACAGTCCAGCAAGTCTACAACTCAGGTTTCTGTCCACCCCATTACGTACGTGCATATGTATATGCACGTGTTCTTTTGTGCAGTAGGTCGGCCTGAGTGTGACATTTTGCATGCGTGGCCTTGAGTGCAAACATTAGTCTTAGCGACCTGTCTGCTCCTCGTGTTATTTCAGCATCATACTGAATTTCATTCTGCTGTACCTGAGTCATTTAGTGCAGCCGTATGTTTGTATTGATTTTAATCTGCACCCCCAATACATCCCCATCTCCAGTCACTTCTTCTCCGCCCATCCCATACTTCTTTCTCTCCGTCTCGTCCTCTGCTCCTCTCTGATTGTTTACATCGTTCCACCAGGCTCAGCGTCACCCTGAGATCAACAGTTAAAAGCCATAAATGATGTATAATTCACTCCATGCAGCTCTGCCCGCGCAACAGATTACATTTACGCATGACTGCGTCCCCTGACCCACAATATCTACCTCGCTAAATTATACGAAAGTTAATCCAGAATTTGTCATATTAAATGTCGTATCTTCATTTGACTTTTGTAAACAACTGACCCTTTGCTAAACCTCTCCTCCGAACAGCGATTGCCCGATCGTAGCATGATAACAATGAAACTGCAGGCTCGTCGAACTGTGCTGAAGCCGTGTGCGTCAGGCTGTAGCAGGAGAGATACTCTGCATTTAAACATAAACAAAAACAAAAACACAAGCACAAAGGTGTAAAGAATACCGCGACGTTAGCATGACCAGCTAACTAGCGTATTACCTGTGATAACCAAATGTTAATCAATGACTGTATATGGACGACATGACGGCGCCAAAGTACAATCCAAGTACACGTCAAACACATTTCTCCTAAAGATGATTTCTGTGTTTAAGAAAGTTCTTATCATGCTGATGTGTGTGGGAGTGATGTCATGATTATTTATGATTGACAGCTGTGATTTCCATATCTGAGATCTTTTGGCTTTACGTTTATACAGGAAGTGGAGACGTTAGACGTTAGACGTTAGCTTGTAGGGTTACAAGTTACATTAAAAGAAACACGACCAGAACCGCACAGTAGTATGTCCCCCGTGTGGAGACTAGTCCCGGATGACAACTTTATGCGAGGGACCCTTTAACTATAGTCATAGCATTATATTAAACATGAAGCCATCCAGCAGCTGACATATTTAAGCCCCCTACATCAAACAAGTCACCTGGAAAGAGAAAGCGTTTTCAAACAGCTCATGATGCTAATGTTAGCTTAATTCCCACTCCTAGCCACACTTGATAAAATCTGCCAGCAACAGTTTCCTTTCAGCCTCTGAAACTGATGGTCACCAGAGATGAGAAGTCTGCTTTCACCTGCCTGTCTGCCCAACAGAGACTGCCAATCCTCTTTGTGATAATCTGTTTGTTTACGTCTTGTTTGCCTTTAATGGTTTATTGATGCTAAAATGCAGCACCTTTAATAGCTTATCTATTTGCCAGCAATTGCTGTTTGCAGCTCTCGTACGAGCCAGTGTTTGGAAAGAAGATTATCGTCATTATCTTCAGAAGCACGTGTTTACAGTGCACATCCGCCAACCTGCTAGACATGTATCAATATCAATCCTGAGAGGAAAATCAAACACATGCTGAAGTAACCTTCATTGCAGCCGGCGAGGCCTGGAGTGAATGTTTTAATACCAAGAGGTTGACTTCGGATTAAATTTGCAACACACGTCTTAAAATTTTTATAGAATACTATTGGTTTTGAATATCAAAATACAGTTGAGAAACTGCGGCACAGCCCGCTTCGCCCAACCACCACTCTGTCCAGAACCACCTTTACCATCGCAGCATTAGCTCGGTCCTAAATTATTTACCCTCTTCCGATCGTGTTTGCCAACCGACGTCTCAGGTTTCCTCCATCACCACGTCCGCACTCCTACACTGTCTACACATCTGTGATTGATGGAATCCCACAACTGCTTTATCCATGAGCCTGGCCGTCGCTGCAACATTTGTTTATATCGGCGCTTATTTATTTTCTGGGATGATTTGCTAACAGCAGGCGCGGGCGACACAGGTTGATGAAGGTAATGAGCAGGGGAGGAAGAAAGGAAGGAGGAAACATGAGAGGAGAGGGAGAGACAGAGAGTGATGCTAGCTAAACCGTGTTTTTATGGAGGATCATTTTCCTCCCCAGAAGGCAGTGATTGGCATTAATTACCTAACAGGTGCTAACAGCGATGAATCTCATAATTAACCAGTTTAGATTTAGTTCATTTGGGAAGACATGAGTATGAGGCAGAGGGTGCAAAAGTGTTTATGTGTCTGAGCATGTGTTTAGTGTGTGAGTACACATGCATAGTAAAAACCACCCTGAGAAGAGGGAAAACCCTCATCAGGCTGCAGACACTACTGTTTTTTTGAACTACACCGAGCTATTGATTTATTATGTGTATGTATCCCAGCGGTTTGTTGCACGTCTTAAGGGCTTCAGAGCAGAGAAAATGTATTTGGCTGCTCGAGGATTCTCGGTTGTACAAATATGATACTGTGCCATGTAAAAATGGATCTTTCCACACCTTCAAAAAGATGCTGGAGTCGGTCGATATCTGGGGTAAAAAGTAGGAAATCTCTTTTTGTTTTTGACCAAGCAACTGTTTTGCACAACACTAATGATTGCAACTAACGATTATTTTCATTATCAATTAATGTGAGGATTATTTTATGTTTTTAATCGATCAACAGTTTAGTGTATAAAGTGGAAGTAAAAAGTGAATAGTGCGAGTCCAAGGTGAATTCTGCAGTGGTCTTGTGTTGCCTGACCTACAACCAAAACCCAGAGATATTCCACTTATAATTATACAAAACAAATAAAATCATTTTCCTGGTTTTGTTTGGTCGTGGTCGTCTGTTGCTTTGCAGGATTCACTGATCCACAAGCTGCAGTGTGTTTGTTCTCACCGTTCTCGGTAAATCAGTGAAACAGTTGCACTTGAAAAGCCAAAAGCGGCAACCATGTTGAACCAGCCAACAATCACGCCACATCCCAAAGCACCAAGGTTATTCACGTGCCCTTTCCAACATTCAGTTACACTTGCTGCTTTGATTACACTGACTAACACCAACTGATGCACGAAATGCCGGTCCTCCACACACACACACACACGGTCACGTGACGTGCAGCTTGTTACTTGCTGTACAATCTGTGTTGAAGCTGAAATTCTTCCAAACAAACTGGCAACTCAGTATAAATGTAGCCAAGCATTTGTCCCCTCCTTGCCTCTCGCTCGGGGCTCTGGGTTAGTTTTTGGAGGGCTGCTGGCAGTACAGGCAATGCCCAGTGGGATGAGGTGGTGCTGGTGGTGGTGGTGGTGGAGGAGGAGGAGGGGGAGGGGGGGTCGTCCATATGGGGATTTCCTTATGACCCACTTCTTACCCCCATGCTGTTGCACAGAAGCCATCTCTTGCCTGCCTCGCCCGTTCTGCAGCAACTCGTCAGGCGGAGGGAGGCGTCTTTGTCTGCTCGCACTGGTTCCCTCACACTCCCTGTTGCCAAGACACAGAGCTGTGCAGGAGAGCCGACAGTTACACTGCCACTCTGCAGGACCATTGCCTTGCACAGACCATTGCATGAATGCCGTCAAGTAGCATTCAGCAGATATACAGTGCAGTATATTAAAAAAGAAAGGAAAGCACAAAAGCACATGGAAAAAAACAAAAGGTATTTGAGCGGAGAGACGCTATAAACTATTGCACAGATGAATGCAAACAGCCATGTGAGAATGTGCCTCCATTCATGAGAGAAAACAGGCAAAAGCATATAACACATCTACTCACATACCCGTCAATATATGCTACTTATTCCTGTTGTTCTTCAGGCCACTGTCTCTCTCTCTCTCTCTCTCTCTCACAAAGACACAGCAACACACAGGCACATTCACCCAGTACCCTTTACACAGTACACAATTACACACACACACACTGTACACTTTGCACCCTGCCAGTGTTTGTGTTCTCCTGCTTACAAATGGAGCGAGGCAGCCGGTCTTTCTTCTGTAACCTACTTTTTCTCTCTCCCCTCTCGCTTTTTCACTTGCATCCCTAAACTCTCTGAGGGAGGATGGATGTCTTGCTCCAGTCGATTCCATCAGCCGAGGGGGTGGGGGGGGGGGGAGGCGGCACACATCAATAAGTGCTGTATTTAGTTTATATCACTAATAATAGAAAATCACGGAGGGCATCTTTGTGGATGAATAGGCAGGTCCTGCTGTGGAGTGTGGGATTCACTAGCTGGCTAATCCGTCCCTCTTAGTGCGGAGATCCCTCAGGGCCACTCCGAGGTTCCTGAAATAATATCCCCCCCACCCTCCTGAAATTTGATATCTTTCATGAGCTGCAGAAAAAGCGGGAGAAAGGTATCAGATGCCCCTCTGGTTATGTGCGTGAGTGTAGTCAAAGTGTGCTGACCTGCTCTTTGAGACGCAGCTTGATGGCAGAGAGACAGGCGGATAAATACTCAGGACGCTCTTGACAACAGATGGACGGAGAGAGCAGGGGATTCGGTGAGGAGGAGGAAGAGGAGGAGGAGGCACGGACAGAAAGAGGAGACAGATAAACAGGTACACAAATAAACAGGCGTGTGTTGCCTACCATGCGCTCGTATCAGACAGGCATATGGCGGCCAAGGCAGAGGCAGAGAAGGAGACCGAGGGGAGAAGAGGGATCACGCTAAACACCAGGCCTCTCAATCCGGCCCTGCGGTGGCCCTTCACCCGCTACTGAACTAATGCCACTACAATAAAGCACCTAATCACATTCACTTTAAGCAAATTATACTTTGCACGGCCCAGTGAGGAGCACGCACAAGCACACACCCCAGAACATATCTCAGCCTCGGTGATGTAAAAAAGAAAAAAAAACAACCTCCCGCCAGATCACCCCCAGCGAGCGAACAGAAGGCAAAATCAGTGCTTTTAGCTAAAGGAGGAGAGGAGCATGAGACAGATTATCTACTTCACAGATGGAGCGATGTGCAGGATGCAAGGCTATTCTGCCGCCTCGCTTTGACTCACTCCATCATTGATGTGTTGTCTTGTGGCTTTTAGGGAGGGAGGGAGGGAGGGAGGGGGGTGGGCGGGAAGACATGAAAGAGAAACAAAGAAGAAGAACGGATTGTGGTTAGTATGTTGTTGTTGAGGAAACTTCTAAATGTCATAAACTCTGCGAGCAGAACAAACCGCGTCTGTAGATGATGATAAAGCGTCGTGTTATCAAGCTGCTGCGCCGCCAGACAACGCCAGAAAAAAAAATAAAGTATGTAACTAGGGTTTATTTGTACTGTCGCTCTCTAGACGTGCACCTAGAGGCCCTTTTCTTTCTTTCTTCACCAAACAAACACAAGCCTGGTAATTGCGGTCTAGGATTGATTAGATCGCTCTGATGCCGTGTGAACTGCACGAAGTCTAAGCCGTTACTGCTCGCATTCAACTCCGCGCTTCGCCTGAATTCAGCGATTATTGTCGTGCATTTCTCATCCTGCCGCCGCTGGCTGCGGAGGGATGAGCGAGGAGAGATCTGCTCTATGTTGCCCCCCCCCCCCGTCTTGTCTTCGCAGGGGCCAAGAGAAAAAAAAAGCCCCTCACAGCTGTGCTCCAACACTCGAACCTGCCAGGGATTCAAGCCCAAGGGCCAGGTGCAGCTGACTAAAGCTTTTAAACATAAAGCTTCTCTTCAGCGGAGCCAGAGGAGCAGACTGTGGGTCAGAGACCGCAGGGAGAATCATTTCTGAGGTTACACTAATTAAACACTATCAGAATCCCGACTTCAGTCTGGCTGCTGCGGGATAATAGAGGCTGGATTAAGTGTTAAGGTGAGACTGATACAGAGTTTAGCCTCTATTAAAAATCAGATACCGGCTGTCTTCCGTGTAGAACATAGTTACCAGCAGTTAATTTAATAAAAATGTGAAAATGTAATTAGCCATTTTTCACAAAGTAATCTAAGCTCAAAGGTCCAACTCGCTTAGCTTCTGAAGCTTTCAACTGCATCTCATAGTTTTCTTTCTTGTTTTTCTCCTTTTAAAATATTAAAGCGCACCTTCAAAGAAATGGTCAAAATTCAGGCAAATGAGACGGAGACCTTCTGAGTTTTAGTCTGGATCAAAATAAAAAAAAAAAATACTGACCAACTGACCTCCAGCTTGACCAACGCAGGCTTTCAGTTGAAATTTCTGAGTCTAAAGCCAAGATGAAAAGAAATAACCTCGATGACGTCATCGGGGTTATTTCTTTCAAACCAGAGCCACAGACGACATTATACAACTGTGTTCAGAGTCTGAGTATTACTCCCCATGACAAGGAAACCGAAACGTGTAAAATCAATGCAGTGCCTTTAATTCTGCTCCAATTCAGAATCCCAGTGTATATTGGACTTTTGCTAATTAGTTAATTCAAGCTTAATATTGTATCCCTTCAGTTTAAATCACGTATGTTTTCCCTTTTCATCACGATGAATACTGGAAACTACCTGACATGAGCAACCATTGGAAAAGCAGTGTCCTGCCCGTCTCTCCACTGTGGTATCTGGGTCGGCGCTGCTGACATGTTGTCAGAGGTGTCAGCCCCCCCGCAGAGACAGAAATCATTATCATCACCGTCTCCCACTGCCTCCCTCCCTATCTGTCTGTCTCTGTCTGTCTCTCTTTGCCTCTAGCAGCGTGTTGCCCTCAGTTGATGGAGCGGCAGTCCCACTGCTGACTCATAACTCTGGAAGAGTGGGGGGGGGGGGGGGGGGGGGGGGGGCAGCATGGCCCAGTAAGTCAAGGTGGCACTGCAGTGGTAGCATCCTGCCAGTCAGGAAGCTCAGAAACACTCATGAGCTCTTGGGAGGAAAAAAAACAAACAAAAAAAAAAAGACTCTCACAGGGAGAAAAAAAGAAAAAGTTAGAAGGAGACAAACATGAAGGACACCAACTTTAAAAACTGGCCTCTTTTTCTGCCAAAAATTCATAAACAATCAGGCTATGAGTTAAAAATGGAACATTTTTCTGTGAGAGAGACAGAAGATCGTTGAGCAAAACAATGGGCCCAGATATTATTGCCGATGCTCTCTTTCCTTGAGTGGTGCTCCATCACCGTGATGAATAGGGGCTCCTCTTTGTCAATCATGTGCTTTAGTGGAGCAGGTATTTATTTCTATGTTTTCACTGTCTACCTCTCTCTCTCTCTCTCTCTCTCTCTCTCTCTCTCTCGCCCGGTGACTGATGAGCCCTGTCACAGGGAGGAACACCCAGTCTGTAGCCACCGGAGATGACTGCCCGAGGCACTTATGACACAACAATCGTGTGACAGAAAAACCCCAATAACTGGTATTTTGAAATACAAAAGAAAGAAATTTAGTTTTTAAATTTGGCCAGGATGCACCAATCCAATGTTTTTCTCTCCTGGTACCTCACCTCCGTCGACACACGCCAGCATTCTCGGCGTATCAGATGAGTGTATCCATAAACATGTACTCATGTATGACTGCTCTTCCTTTCTACCTTTTATATAGGTGATCTAAAGGTGCGACGCTCCCGTCTCGAACGGGTATAAAAAAGGCGCCACAGTTTATTTGTCAAATGTCATTCAGTCAATCGAGTTTTTAGCACCGCAGCCTCAGGTTAGCTTACATAAAAATGATCCCAAGACGAGTTGAGGTATCTGGCAACTGGTAGGAAATTAAAGTCAGATCAATTATTCCCTGAATCCTCATTATATTCTGAGCATTTTCCTTTTCAGTGGTAATTTTAGCAATTGGAGTTACAATAGCGCCTCAGCACTGGTCCTGTTACCACTGCCACTCTCCACAGTGAGAAATAAGAATTAAGAAATTTGCCGTTATTAGACAGTACTTTATCGATTTCTTTTTTTGCACATTCTGTTTTTCCACCTGGCGCTCTCCCACACATCTGTCGGCGCTCGGCGGTGCAGGGGGGACTTTCAGTTTTAAGCATCTGATAAACAGGTCTCGTTATCCCGAGGTGTTATTTTGCATTTCATTTTGCTCTAATGCCCTTCACGTGTGAGTTGCTTCCATCCACTCGTGCGGTGCAGACGCCACAAGGTAGATTCTTTTCCGTCTAAATATGAGTGTGAAGTCAGGTGCGGTGCCGTTACAAATGGGCGCTCCCATCTGTCTCGGTTGAGGATTGGATGCAGATTAAAAAAAAAAATCTAAGAAAACTGTCCTTGTGTACAGGTTTGCTTTAGACGCAGTGTTCAGGGAAATTAATGTTGAAAGGAACAGCGATGGTCATCGTCAGAACTGTTTTGAGCTAATCTTTAAAACACAACTCCCTCGGCCCGAGATATTTGTCTTTATAGATATCAGAGTCGTATACTACTATTGATTCAGCGACTTGCTTTAACAATGTCCCGTGAGACTGGAGTCAATGCATTGTCCTGTGACAAGACAATGCAAGAAGGAGACAGTTGTTGAATCCTGCTGCGAATGCTCCACTGTGAATAGGAGATGGAGGGGGGGGGGGACAATAGAAATCGATAGCTCTTCAAAATGAGGAAGGTATGACGGAAGGCTGTAATCATAAAAGGGTGCAGCGGAAGTCATTGTGCTTTCAAAAGGCTCAGGGAGGAACAATTAAGGGTAGATAAGCTATTCTCTCCGCTATCGTTTCCCACCGCCATTTCCCATGACAGACTTTTCAATAATACGGTTTCCCTGCATCGCGCTCCTATCTGTTTAATGGTCAGCCCTCACGAGAATTACTCAGAGATATGTGATCGCTTTCGTAACAGAGTTGGCTGCACACATTTCTCTGTATCTCTCGAGCATTTCACGACACTCTCTCCATCGTGCCCCCCCTCCGAGCTCTCTCTCACTATCTCTTCCTAAATGGGAGTGTACTGATGCGCTAATGAGCGAAGACAAAGCAAGCAGCATATGGTGATGATAATGAGATGAACAATGTTTGGAAAACAAGGCCATATATAAGACGGAGGATGTGACACATTGCTTTGGAGCAGACAGACAGTGTTGTGTGCTGAATGCCGTACAGCAGCCTTACGGCTAAGCCACATAAGATAGTTTATTCATGGCCATGCACACAAGTCCTTAAGGCGCCGTTTCTGGGCAAAGAAACGGATGCTGGTGCCAGTGACATGGCTTTAAAATAATAAAATCCTTTATCATATTGCACATGCCTGGATTCTCACTTTGTAGCTCTGAAACTTATTGTGTTACTGAACAGTCCTGATGAACTCAGGTGACCTTTCAATGACACCACCCGTCATATTCTAAATGTGTTTCCAAACCAGTGGTTATTTACCACTATTAACTACATAAAAGTGGATTTTGCCACAATATTTTTTAGGCAACTGAACTGTCGCTGGTTTACTTAAGTTTGCATTCACACTACTAGTGGCAGTAGCTGGGCATTTTAACCGTTTAGTCATTACCTTTAATCATTTCAACAATTTATCAATGCCTTTTAGCTAACCATTTCAACTGCTTATCTATTTTAACTTTTCACTTTTAGCAGTTTCACCATTTATCCAAAACTGTTTATTCATGTCTTTTAGCTAACTATTGATGCATTATTTTTAGCTAATTATTTCAACCTTTATTCATCATTAATAGCTATTTCAACCACATGATTTCAAGCTAACTGTTTAGACTTGCTTCTATTTTTTCCTAATTACTTGAACTGCTCCTCAGTCTTTCCACACATCGCCTGGTCTCCGCAGCCGCTGGGATACGAGTAGCCCTGGTTGGGAATCGCTGATCTAAACGCTACTCTGTGACTTTTGAAGCACCTCTAAAAGCTGTGAGTTGTTTGCTTGACTCTCATAAAGCTGGCCCTCTTTCAAAGTGTAAGCTTCGGTATCAAATAGTTTCTATCTGTGAGGTTTTTGGCCCTTTCACTTCAAACTTCCCACCCATTGCTGACAGCGCCAGCAGGTAGCAAGACCCGTGGAGCCTCGGACATCTGTTCTTGTTTCGCTCTCTGTCTCTGCAGTAACTCTTGCTCGCAAACTTTCTCAATTATATATCACAAGCATATGAATTTTCTTCCCCGTGCCCACCAATCACATACATCTGACCCGTTCACTTCAAGGCCCAAACACGCCGTCCTCGCTCAAGCCTCCACATGAACTCAACCGCCTCACAGCCCTTCACACAGAGGGGATTTTACACTCGGCTCCTGGCCGTGGTCAATGAGGCCTCTCCTCACTATGTGGACTATGCGTATCCTCGCTGTCCTCCATGCTGCAGGAGAGTGATATCGACCGAAGGGATGAGGTCAAGACAGAAGTGACGCTTCTTATGTAGTGTAAACAGACAGGGGCACAAAATAAAGAGGAGGCTCTCGACTCCCGCCTCACACAGGCTCACACATAACCTGCTTACCATTTTTCAGTGTGACTAAATATGCATATGCAGAAAAACAGAGGACCCCACACACTCCTACTGACACACAAGTACGTGTGTACACTGTCATATACAGCTCTTTACAGCTTCACAATAAATACAGGAGACTTTAGAAAAAATGCTTTTTCTAGTCATAGCTTTCATGTAACTGTTCTGAACTTATATCATGTAGATATTTATTTACTCTTGCTCCAATTTTCACAGAACATGCAGCAGCTTTGGACGACTGCGCATGTCACATCTCTGGTTTTCAGGCTCTATTCACACAGGTTTTCATCGCAGACTTCTGTGTCAACAATCTATTCAATGTCAAAATGCCTTGCTCGGTTATACCAAAAGATGACTCATAAATTTGCTTTTTCACCAAACTAGAACAAGTCTTTCTATAAAACATGCATGCTTTTTTTTTTTTGACAATGCCTGACAAAGCTGTTAGGATGTGACCTAGAACAAGCTCAGAGGAGGCAAGCAGACACGTGAAGAATAAGTGGAGAGCGATGAACAGACAGACCGACAGAGCAGCAGGCAACATAACATAGGTTGCATAACAATGACTTTTTCAGTACAGTACAGCCGGCCTGCCTGTTGATATGTGGGCGCGGGTGACTGCGGGACAATGCGAACTCGCCGTGTGCTGCAGAGCAAATACTACACGAGAGAATACTGTTGCCATGACAAGAGAGAGGAAGAGAGAGATGGAGAGGGTTGGGTAATGACAGAGAGGCAGTTTTGCAGCTGAAGGAAAAGAAGAGGGTTTATCCATTTGCAGAGTGAGGAGAAAGAGGGAATAATAGATGAGTCAGCTGCTTACAATTTTCAGCGCCGAATCAAACAAGCAGTGAAATTACACTGTACAGCCAGTAGCAATGGAGCCGGGCCAAGCATGAGATAGAAGCACTCCTACATACATGTGCTCTGGCTCTCTCTTGATGTCTCCGTCTCTCTTTGTTTTTTCTTCTTCATTTTCTCTTGCACACACACAACTATACACTGTACACATCAAGGGACAGAGTTGAATGTGTTGTCTACCTCTACCCCCCCCCCCTTCGGTGTGTAGCAGAAGAAAATATATTCTTGTCTGGGACATGAGAAAAGCACAGATATGGTTCCGCCCCGGGAGGATTGCCTCTTGGCTCCACGCTGGATGACTGGCTTCTCACGGGGGGGGGGGAGACGACGACGACACGGTGCGACTTTGAAATCACTCAGTGTTTTGGTGCTGCACGGCTTTGCCTCTGCAGTCTTATGTTGTGCACACTCATGTTTGTGCATCGCTGACTGCACTGTCTGTTACCTGGTGGTCATAAGCTCATCATCCGCACTGACACTGTAATCCTGACGTCCCCCTGCACCTTTGCCCCGCAGCGCCAGTTCATGTAAATGTTGAAAATAAGGTTCAAACGGTGGCATACAGACCAAATGCAATTCTTCCACCTCGACAAACCCTTAAGCAGTCCTCTTCGAATGCTTCATGTAAATAAATGCCCAGTTTCCTCCTGTCAGTGACTGATGTAACACAGCGATGATTCACTCTTAAGCCAATTTACTGCCACTTTTACAACATACTTCTGCAGACAGCCGGCGTTGTGAGTGGTTTATTTGGAAAATAAAAAATAAAATAAATGGTACACAGGAAGTGATAAATCTTTCATATTGGTCAGCAGTAATCTCGCACAGCCAGACGTCCATCTTGTCAAGCCCACGGAGGTCTGAGGAAAAATCATAATAAGTGACCTTTAGAAATCGTTTGGCACCTATTCAACTGACTGTGAGATGGAAAACACCCACCGATGGAAACTGTGGAACTGGACGGATTAGATCATCACTGAGGACTGTGGATCCCACACCTCGCTGGGAAAATACAATACAAAACATTTCTTTCACGTCAGTTTCCTGTGTGTGTTTTCTGACATGGCATTAATTGAAAATGACTCGCACTCAGCCAGCACTAAATATAACCCTAACACTTCTGAATTAGCGTGGCAGTTTTGTTGAAATGAATCAGTGGGCTTTACAATCGAGGCTTTGTTTTTCCCACCTTTCCAATGCAGCTAAAAATGCACAGATATGATAACCCCTCATTGGCTACGAGCAAGTTCACTGTTGTGTTATATGATTTCTGACTCTTTCTACTATAACTAGTCTTTGAAGTTGAATTTCCGTTTAGCTATGCAAGAATGAAGCAATAGTAACAGTGGCTGGTTTAAAATAACCAGCTAGTAAAAGCTAACAGCCAGCGTACCATCATTACAGACGTGAGCTTGTTATTGATCGTGAGATTGAATCATTCAAACATGTTTTTTAAAGGCTGATAATATCTCCTACACAAGGTGCTGGTTGTAGTTACTGTACTGTAAGAACTGCAGATTATGTAACCAGCCTCTGTCTGTTCATTTGTTTGTCACAAACACACACACTGTCCGCCAGACTGTCCACCAGGTTTTTAAAACACATTTGGCAACATGAAATTTCACTCCATCAATTTTCACATTGATATAAGTACAATGTGTAGAGATCTATTGATTTTGATGACCTCATGACCTTTCACCCAGCACTTTATGCAGCTGTCAGCTATCCAGGACTGCTTGGCTGTGACAGCACTAAAGAACTGAGGTGATTAGACTTCGGTGGAGGTTTCTGTTGAGCTCTACTGAGCAATTTTTATGTCAGATTCCTTCTGTTTCTTTCCTAATTTAATTTTTTAACTCATCGGATTTTTTTCTTTTAAATTATTGATTTAGTATCCAATTTATTTTCCTTTCTTTTCTCAGACGTGACGTTAGAGGATCAGTTTGTTTTGGTTCAGACGGGTGCCACACTGTTGCCATAGCGGCAATGCCCCCCCCCGTCCTCCAGACAGGGCATCCTGGTGACAGCTGTCCGTCGTCCTGACGAATGGGTTCATACGGTGATGATGTCATCCAGAGTGCCATGTTTGTTTTGACCCTGAGCCGCGGAGTGTGTGTGTGTGTGTGTGTGTGTGTGTGTGTGTGTGTGTGTGTGTGTGTGTGTGTGAGATCTTTTTCACTTTGATAAAAACGTAGTGAGGAGAGGGTTTTGACTGAGATCAGATTAAAGTAGGAGAGTAGAACAAGAGGATTGAAGTAGTATAATAATTGGATTTTTCTTTATTCAACCTCTCAAGACTGTATGAGGCAAGGTGGGCGATTATCCATATTTTGGCTCAAATTCTCGTCACGCTTGTCAAGCTGCTGAGCATGTTTATGAAGCTTAAATATCATAGTACTTTGTAAGCAAACAGGAGCGAGGAGAAAAGATTGCAGACTGTTTTCCAGAGTCAATACCGGAGACGGCTACAGGGGACTGTTACTGTGATTCAAGGAGAGAAGCATTACACTGTTTTAAATCTTGTCTTGGATCTTAGAAGCAATGGATGTGAACTGACCAGAAAAATGCTTCTCAAGAGACAATTAGCAGCGTCATCATCATCATCATCATCATCATCATCATCATCATCATCACACTTATGTCTCTCAAACACTGGATCTCTACAAAGGTATGGATTAAACAAACAAGAGCTTTAGAGGTACCGGTGGATGAATGCTGTTACCTTTGAACAGAGCCATGCTAGCCGTTTCCCCATCTCCTGTCTTTATGCTACGCTAAGCTAAGCTAAGTTAAGCTAACTGTCTCTTCTCGCTGTAGCCTCATGTTTACAGTGCAGACATGAAAGTGGCCTGCGTCTCCTCATCTGACCCTCCGTCACGCAGGGAATAAGTGTAATTCCCCAAATGTCACACTATTGCTTAAGACCAAATGCGCCGTGGTTGTAACCAGATGTTTATTTGTGGCTCAGTGAGACAGTGATTTGATTTGCCAGCTTGTCACAGCCAACAGCCATCCAACTTGGTGGAGCAGATGTGCCCGGTTTAATGCGTCGTGTCTGCGGCGTCTGACGACTGAACTCTGTCTCACCAGTGGGTTTATTCATTAACAGCATAAGGATCGTTTGCATACAGTGATAATTATTATATTATAAAATACAGATGTGAGGTAGTTTCCTCTTCATCTGTAAATCGTGGGGATGGGGTGACTGTTCACGGACTCGCTGCTTGTGCTCAAGACCACAGTTTGGCGTATGAAAGATAAAGCAGTGGACTGGCTTTCGTCGTCACTAGACTGAATGTTTTTCTTTTGAGAAATTCTATTAAACTCACGAGAGAGACGGGGTTTCGGCGTCATAATGGGTCAATGCCTTCAGCTCCATTTCCTCCTTATTCCTTCTACCCATGATTGTCTTTTCTCCTCTCTACCCTCCACAGCGTACGCCCGACGCCCCCCCCCCCCTCACTCACTCGGCCTCAGTTTCAATTTACTTAAATTCATGTAGCCGTCAGTGAGTCAGTACATCACAAAGTGTTTACCCAAGTAGTGCATCAAGAGAGACACTGTTCGAGTGGCATTCAAATCCAATAAAATGGTCGGGAAAAAAAAAAAAAAAAACATTTTCAAGATTGCGTTTTCCAGTCATCCAATTTCCATTTTTTTCTCCAGTTGTCCATATGAACTTACATCACATGTCTTTGTCTTTCACTTTTCACCGAGCACCATGGGACATTTCATCACATCGGGGAATCTTGTCTCTTATTCTTTCTTCTACACGGCCTTCTCACTCTGATGCTCTTTTTAATTGTCTCTACTCCCTGTCTACCTTGTCAGTCAGTGTGTGTGTGTGTGTGTGTGTGGTTTGAGTCAGTGCCAGGACTAAGTGATTAATTAGTAACAACACAACTTGCTTTGCCTTGACAGTTGAGCTGTGGAGGTTTACGGCCTTTGAGCGCACCTCGCGGCTCAACAACGCACCGCTGAGATGAAAACAGGGAGAAAATGGTGGAGGAAATCAATATTGTCGGGCTGCGGTCACACAACTTCCTCTTCTGTTTGCTGCGGAGCAACAAAAGGCCATCTGTTTGAGCACCTACTGTTTAAGAGGACAAAGGAGGAGGAGGAGAGGGAGAGTTTGTATTTATAGGACTGTGTTGAGATTGTCCATCTTTTATTGTGCGTCTGTCTTCTTTTCTTTTGCTTTCCGTGTTCATGATTTTGTCTCTGTGCTTCACATACTTCCTGTATTTCTCCACCGGTCATTGTTTATGCGTCTTCATCCTCCTCCCTATTTCACTCTTAACCTTTTCCCCTCTCTCGTAAATTTTACTTTACTTTTTCAAATTATCAAGTGGCAGTACTCGGGCTTTTAGCAGAATGTATTAACTTAGCAAGGATACCTTTGCCTTCAGTAACAGGAATTTGCAATTATCTGTCGGGGTCCAGTGCGGCGAGAGAACAATGCTGGAGAGAGCGTCCTCTGAATTCCCACACATATCTTAAGGACGAGGCCGAGCTGTAAAAGTCGGACTGTGCAGTTCTGCTAGAGAGCAGTTCCCCGCCGCTCTCGCGCATCGCTGTGGAGCTGCTGGCGCCGCCCTTCATTTCCATCTCTACATTCGCAGACGTGTTATCCTGCCGTCTGGTGTGTGGAGGACAGCTGATCCATTCACTAATCAATTATGACCGTGGCTGAGAAGGCTACTTTTGAAATGCGCTGGGGTGTGGACGACTGATGATTACCTGCTAATCACAATCAGAACATAAAGCCGACTGCACTATTGCTGTAAATCAAAATCAAAAACAAGTTTTACTAATGACTCAGTTCAGAGACAGCAATTTAAAGCCAATAGATTTCTGGCTGTTGGTGCTGCAATGATTTTGGAGCACAGATTCATACGTGTTACTTCCTCCTATAATAAAAAAAAGAGACTTTAATCCATTTAAAGCCCCAAAAGGCAAATTCACATACTAATAGAGTAAAAGTGTAAAGATGTATCTCACTCAACTGTATCAGTGATTCCTACTCAGGGCCAGTGTTGGGGAAACTGTTTTGCACACTCTATGTAACTTAATGTAAATTAATTAGCTGTAATAAAATGATCAAATTGACAATTTACATCTGATACAAAATTAGAACATATAAGTATAAGACAAGAGAAAGAAATATGCCTACTTCTTCACAGGTCATCACAGGTCAATAGAAAAAAACATTTCTTTCCTTTTGAGGCCCGAAATAGTTTGTACTTTCAGTGGTTAACTACATTTAAAAAAAAAGGTATTTTAACTAGTTGAATATGCACCTTAAATATATTATAACTTGATATTGAAATACATATGCACATCATGAGTGCATCAAAACAAGGAAGCAGTCTGAACAGTTAGCGAAAAATAAATGATAAGAAAATTGACAGTAGTGTAGTAAACTGTAGTAAACATTTCCCCCCAATTACTTTTCATGCTGAAACTGAAACTGAAAACTATGTCCAAGAACAATTGTCCCCAAAACAGCAGCAGGCTGAAGAGGCTGAATGTGACTGATTATTCTGTCGTGCTGCTGCAGCAGTAATAACCTCAGGTCAGCACTATAAAAGTCCCATAGAACTACTGTTAAGAGGATATGCTGAAAAACAAAGGATCAAATTCTGCTTGTTTGGCATTTAGTTTTTTCTACCTCGAAGTTGAAGTTTTAAAAAGGAGCTATTTGTAAGTTTTACCATGACAGCTATTTAGTTACCAGTCAGCATCAAACTTAATTCCTTTACTCAGCAACAGCTGTGATCCAGAGGTGGAAAGCAACCTCAACGTTAACTCTTGTCTCCATCGCGTCTTTTCTTCTGCTGAAGTTAGCACGCTAACCAGCTAGCCCTGGCCCCGTCTCATCACTTTCCATTAGTGACTCACTGTAGCTGTATTATAACGTCATCTTGTAAACTCAACAATGGCCGAAGCTCTTGTCGAGTGACAAAGACACAGTTGGGCTTTTAAACTTCAAACTTCCTTTATGGTGAAAAATCCTGGTAATAAGATTTTTCGACTGAGCTCTCACTACAGACACAGTTTAGAGGATATGTAGGATATGTCTATAAAGCACCTCGGATAGTGACGACTGACACCATTTACTTCCATATTTAGGTTGATAAGTCAAATGTACATAAAAAAAACATAAAAAATGAGCTCAGTAATATTCATAATATTTGTATTCAGGGACAAGAGAATTTCAGCTCTAATGATGACACTAATGTACTGGCATGCACGGTGAATGTACTGGTAAAATCTCATGTAATACTCAGCAGATGCAGCTAATCAGTGTACATACTGTATACACACTGGATCCTGTCCAAGTGTGTATTAGGCAGCATGGCGTACAATAGGCTGCAGCTGTAGAAAGATGGCAAGAGTTCATTCGCTGATGGCAATGAATAAATGTTCACGTGTTCATGCGTGTGGACGGATTCTACCGCAGCAGATAATAATACAGTATTAAACACAGGTGGTTATGTGAGTGGGTGCTGGAAAGTGTGAACGAGAGGTATTACCGTCGACACTCAACCTGATTTGTAACCTCGTCCTGTCGCATGTCCTTGTCCACAGAAGGCGGCCAGATCAACAACAATGTGGGACCGGGCCCGAACATGGGCCAGCAGCACCCTTACCCTGCGCTCAGTCAGCTGGCTCACGTCTACGAACAGCAGCATCATCAACAGCAGCAGCAGCAGCATCAGCAGCAGCAGCAACAACAGCAGCAGCAAAACAAGGATCTCAACAAGTACGCCTCCCTGAAGGCTGTGGGTGAGTATCTGTCAAGCTTCTTATTATCTTATCATCTTTAAAGTTTCACACGAGGAATAACAGAAAACACTTTTTACAGTTTGAGAGCGGCAGCGTACTTGATGTTGTGCAACTGATTTTTTTACGAGCTGTTGCCGCTGGCTGTGACTACAGCGGCGTGCGGAGAGGGTGCATCGTCGTCACAGCGAGTCTCGGGGCTTCCCCCCTTTTCTTGTTAGCGGAGTCACGATCGGATGTATCCAGAGTCGGCAGTGAGAACTTCTTGATCTTGAGAAATGGAGAACGGGGGTTGTGATTTATTCATTACTTGCCTTTTATTTTTTAAATAGTTTTCTAAGGGAGTGTATCAAACATTATTGGGGGGGGGCTGAACCTCATATTTAACTTTTTTTTATTGGCATTAAGCCCCATCCATAACTATAACTAACTATAAAGTTCCACATCTACTGTTCTATTATAGTCACTTTAATTATGAATTTCTTGTCCATGTCACACAAAAAGCTTTTTTTTTTTGAGTACATCTCTCATGAAACAGATGAACTAAATTATTCATCTGGGGGAAGAAAAAACTAACGATCATCCCCTCCCTCCCTTCAGCAGAAATTAAAAATACATAACCCTCCCTCTTTTTCCTCACACCACCGCCCCTCCCTAATAATTTACGTACGGTCCCTAAACGTTTTGCCATCCAAACACACAGAGGGCAGCAGATGATTTTTTTCCCCAGAGGTCTCCAGGAATGATGCATGTAAGCAGTCTACAGCAGTCCCGTGGGCTGATTTGACAGGTGTTATTGATTAAGCGAACTGGAGCCAGTGTAAAACAGAAACAGCCTGCTTATCAAGCTGTTTGACAGCTTAATGCATGCCACCGAATTCAATGAGGTCATTTGCCAGTGCAGCTGATTTGAATTCGCCTCACCATGCCCGTATGCTATTGGCAGCGGCATCACTATTTCATAACCTGAATTAATTTGAGATTGACTGGTGAATTTTTCAGCGTGTGCGTCTTGGTGGCTTGTTTATGCTGGAAAGGTGCGGCGCCCTCACTTGACTCAGAACGCAGCCCACTCACACCACATATTAACTACAAATACAGCCACGAGATGCCATTAGTCTGCATTTGTGCCCTTTATTAGAATAATAATCAGACGGATCTCGTCTATGAAAAGTCTGCTTGCCCAACAGCAGAAAAGTAAAATATATGATTCAGCCGACAAATATAGGTGTGATCGTCCTCTGTAACCGGCCCCTAACTCACCGGTGGGCATGTTACAGTAATAGATTGCGCTTTATTTATGCTGCTTAGTGCCCCGGGAAGCGAGAGGATGTTGTGCAATCATGGTAGCAGTGTAACTGCCAGCAAAATTGAAAACAGACACACAGATGAATAATAAGTGACAGTGGACACATCAGCTTTTAACCTTAAAAAGGAAAGCCACCCAACAAAAGAACATCAACGAAGACGTCGATTAACACAGTCACCCTGGACCCGGGACTCTTTGTTGTTTGCTGGTGTATTTTTAGAACTCCCTGAGAACTGGCCAGTATTTTGAGCAGAGCTACAACTGTGACTGATTGCAGAAAATTGTCCAGTTACCTGAAATGCCAACAGAGGATGTTCTTGGTCTCAGACTCATGAAGGCTGGAGAAAAAAGGGATTATTTCCCAGCACAAAACATTTCCGAGCCGTATTCGGCAAAAGAGAGGAGGAATCACTGATAGGAGAGGCAGAGATGCCAATTTGTTCACCGGAGAGGAGATTGGACAGATCAGAGTGGCGGTGCGGCCAAGAGACACGCTGCAATTTGAGTAAGTGATGCAACCGCACTGGTTCTCAACTGGAAAAACTACAAACTCTCTGATGTCGGGCTGCTGCTTTCCTTTCATCTCACCGCACATAACACCAACAGATGGAAGCAGCACAAGCTCTTGGGACTCAGTGTGGCATTTTGGGAAATATGGGAAAATCTCTTACTGGTTGATGATGATGAAAAAAGGAAATTCGAGCTAAATTACTCAAATTTTTTAACTACTACAAATTGAAAATGTACTCTATACACGATCAGTATTCAAAGATGACTTATATTTTGATGCTTTGTTTTCATGCTTTAAAAATGATTATATATATATAATCCAAATCAGGAAACATATTATACGTACAGAAAACTTTTACAAAACTTCCAGTCAACTATGGTCGGAATATAATGGGAAAAATAATTCCCTTTCTCTCCTGTTTTCTGTTTGACGACCTTCATCAAGCTAAATAACTGGCAGTTATGTTTCACACTGCACTTCAGCGAACTGATACTGGAGTTAAGAGCCTGAAACTACTGCCCCCCCCTTCTTCACACTTTTGGAATCAAGAGTTTTGAGAATTGAGAATCGATCCTGAAGGGAATCATGACATCGGCATTTCGTTTTCTTTTTCTTTTAGATCCCCGGAAAGCCGCTGTATTGTGACAGTGGCTACTCCTCCTGGGGTCCTCATTCATTTATAAACAATACGACAATGCCGGCAGACGCGTCAATACACATCCATA
The DNA here is from genome assembly GCF_021018895.1 of Seriola aureovittata. Lineage (NCBI taxonomy): Eukaryota > Metazoa > Chordata > Actinopteri > Carangiformes > Carangidae > Seriola > Seriola aureovittata. The sequence continues at coordinate 3,920,676 of NC_079384.1, forward strand.
TCATACTCGCTCAATAAGACTCGCAATACACAACACAACCCCCTATGACGCACAACTCCAACTCTAAAAGCTAAAACATACAATACCTCTATTTGATTATTTCATTGATAACTGAGAAAAGAAAACTAAATAGAATTTTTTTTAAACATATTTTACTATTTTCTAACATCAAGAAACTTGGTAATGAATTCCATGACGCCCTTAATAATTCCCTGATCACTGTATTAAACTAGTTCTATATGGTGGCAACGACATGGTCTCACCATCGAACTGTGAGCCCTCGATAACAACAAGCTAAATCTGTGAGTGTGAGCTGTTTAAAATTCAAATGCCAATGTTTTATTGTTCGCATGAACAAAAGACAGTTTTTCTCACTCCTGAATAACTATCTGATAAAAAATGTTCCCTGTGACTGATTATTATTCTGCACTGACATGTTCTGAAAGAGCGTCTGGCTGGAGAGCATGAAATCAGTCTAAAACGCAGCAGAATGACGGTTGCAAACGGTTGGAAGTAATCTTAAGTGTACACAATTTCAAGTTAATGTGATAAAAAGTGCAAAACTACGAGTATGCTTCAATTACAATGGGGGCAAATGTGAATATTTGGGTTTGAAAAAGACTGAATTGAATCCAGGCAGCAATGTAGAAAACCTATTCAACCCTTTTAGCACACGTCTGTCAATATTCTTCCCTTCCTCCTCTTCAGCTCCCTGTGAAGCCACTTCTTCATGTCTGCTTCTTTATATCTAAAATGGCCCTCGTCCTCCCTTCACCACCTCTCCTGGACCCCCCCCTCCATTTGCTCCTCTAACCTTTAATGTCTCGGCTCGTTTCTCAGTCCCTCATCATTTCCCTCCTCCAGTCCCTCCCTCTCCACTTCTCTGTCTCCTTCATTTCCTCTCACCTTTTCTATTGCTCCCTCCCACCTCTCCCAACTTCCCATCTTCTCTTCTTCCGTCTTTCATATTGTCGCCTTTATCATCTGCCTCCTGCCCTCTCCTCTCTCTCTCTCTCCTCTGCATTTCCCATCACCTTTCCCCTTCTTTTGCCCCCCCCACCCCCCCACCCCCCACACACACACCCCGACTCGTCTTCACCTGCTCCGTATCGCTCCTTAAAGAATCACTGGGCTGCTAATCTCAATCCTCCCTTATAGCGGCTCATATCTGATTCCACTTCTGTAATTGAAGGGAGGCAGCCACCCCCCATCGACCCCCACCCCCCCACTTGACTGACAGATTTCCATTCCACAAGTGGTATTCAAAGAGGCACCTATGAAATGATTGGAAACCTGTCCACAGATATAGAGCGCAGCAGCCTGGGATTCCATGAGGCAACCATTACTGTGAGTCCACTGATGGGAGCGTCACTCACAAGCTCTGAGAAATGTTTGTGGGTGTGAAGAAAGAGGAGGGGGAGGAGGGGGGGGGGTAAATGACAGCAAACAAAACCAAAATGCCAGCGGTGGTTTTGAAGTCACCTTTATGTGAGCTCTGTTAATCTTGAGCTGCATAAATGGACTTTTCTTTTCTTTTCTTCTCGTCTGCGACACACTCCGGGGTTTTCACCGCCTGTTGACCCCATGGAATATAGAACCGCGTCTACGATCAACACCATTGTCCCAACTGCCTTTTTTCCTTTCTCTTTAATTGCCTCCGCCGCCGGCCCCGACGGTCTACCGTCCAGCTGATAAAGCCGCACTTCTGTCAATCAATAGCCACCTCCACCGTCTCCCCCCTGTGCATCTATATAAGGTCACTTTATCGAATTCAAACTGAAACCAAGGCGAAAACCAACTAATACATGTCCCTGGATGCAGATGTGTGTATCTCAACCCAGAGGAGGACGCATTCTCCTACAAGTACAAATGACCAATTATGGCCCACGTCTAATACAATCTGCTCTGCTACATCTGACAACCGCCATAAACCCTAAAGAGACGAACTGCATGTTCCTATCTGCCTGTTAATAAATTAGTTTTCCACAGATGGTCTGAAAAGCTGATCCGCAGTAATTGGGGAATGAATTGCAGTTTTCTTTCTTCTTTTTGCATCTTCCTGGCGTCTGAGGGTCGACAGCCACGCTAGGTTTTTACTAAAAAGCAAAAAATGTCAACCTCACGGTGGCGTCCTCAAAGCCGGTAGAATCCATCCTTTGGGTCTCACAAATGTCTTGTTGAAAATTTCATGTCAGTCAACCTAATAGTTGATATTTCAGAGTGGACCAAAATGGTGCATCAACCCGAGAGACCAACATTGTCATTCCCAGAGCCTTCCTTTCGAGGGCGGCTGAAATGTCACATTCCTAAGTGTTTAATAACAAGCAGTTTACACCTGTGGCTCTAATTTTATTTGCTACTATTTCCAGTAGTTCAACCACTTTGCCTGACATCGCTGTGTTTCCACAGTGGAGGTAGCAGCTGATCCTCTACACAGGAGCAGGTTCAGATTAAATCTCACATCCTGTGCCAACATTGAATAACTATTTTCTTGGAATACAACCATTCAGTTGTAAAGACTTTACATTTTTTGGAAAAGCCTCACAGGCAGAATTTACTTTATCATGAGACAATAAAACTCCAGTGAAGCTCAGACTAATGGATGTTGTTTGCTGGGGTGGCAGCACTATGACGGGGAGATCCACCCACTGATAGTAAATACAAAAAAAAAAATATAAGGAATAAATTCAATCGGATTTTGCAGAAAGATATTGTAAAATGTAAAAAGAAATTCATTGGAGGTTTTCAAGAGGAGAGGGAGCTAATTAGTCGTCCATCACCTGAGCAGAAGACGAGCTGATGGTCTAATAAGAAGCAGATTGACACACTGGTTTAACCCTAATAAAGTCTTTTGTGTTGTTGGTGCTGAGGGACTTCACAGAAGCAGTGCTTGATTTTCTTTGGTGATGCATGATGTGTGTTAGTCTCTGTGGGGTGCTGGCCTTTCTCAGGCAGAGGCATGCAGAGCCCATACTGCGTAACAGCGGTGTTTTCCATTTCCACTCACGTACGCCGCTGGATGTGTGCACCGTTGAGCTGACTGCCGCCGGATTGATTCACCTGTCGCCTGAGCAAGTTTGATCCCCAGGGGCGGTCTAGCGGCAACTCGGCGGGTGAGGCACTGCCCTCTCCCCTCCACCCGCAGCCCCCCCCGCCCGCCTCACTCTCCGCTATCCCTGCAACCCCCGTTCACGGAGCGATAAACGAGATTTATAGCTACAGTGGCAAAGCAAACTCACTGAGTGTGTTAACTTTATCTTTGACGACGTGGAGGCAACAAGGGCTAAAAAGTAATGACTTGACTTTGAATGTGAATCCGACGGGGGGAAAAAAAAAGGGGGTCACATTATGCAGCAATAAGAGAGACTGTAGCTCGGTGACAATAACTGACAGAGGGAGGGATGAATGTGAGGCATTAAAGCTGATTGCTCCGAGGCTGAAGACACACACCCGCAAACACACACACAAGTTTACAGAAGATCTGAGAAGACGCTTCAACCAGTGAGCCTGAAACGTCTGTGTGTTGATTCAGTCTGCATTTATGTAGCCGGATACATGCTGGTGTCTGTAGGGTGAGACTTTGTACGTGCGTGCTTTTCTGCGACTCTCCGGTCTGATGGATATGCGTCACATCCAGTCGTTACACTTTGAGGTTGCATTTCAAACAGTCACAAAGCTAACACGTTCATGTGGGGGGACACTTTGATATGAATTCACGACGTTTGTGCAGAGCGCCGAGCTCAACGACACTACGCTGCGCATGTCTCTCATAAACTCGCAGAGTTACAAAGCCACACATAAGTATTCATCTCTTGAGGGAGGGTGTCGGTGAACCTACGCAACTAGATACGTGGCAAGTGGAACCATACACAAACATATACAAACACTGTGACACGTTGGAGGTCTTTTGGACCCGACCGAATAGATGTGAGAATAATTAGACCACATCCAAAACAGACAGACCCTAACAAAGACAGAAGAAAAACACTGGCAGCAGCATGATGTCCTATCAGTTAATTTGATTCATTTACAAACATCCACAGCCGAAAAGCAGCTGTACAATTACAATAGTAATAATAATGATAATAATGTCCTCAGATCAAATGTAAAGTCAAAGCTAATGAAATAATTTGTTTATATGCGTCAAAGGCAAATTATTGTGAATAAGTGGAAGTCCAATTTCCACCTCCTGCAACACAGTGAAACGTTTAGTAGCCAAGGTAATCAAAAGCAGATCTATATGTGTGCATCAGAAAGCCTTCTACCTAACTGCCCTTCCCTAGAAGGAGCAGTAACAAAGTCTTCTCAAAATATCCTGCACCATGTTGGAGAAGTGGCCGCCACAGTGCATGTCGTAATGGCCGCCACATCTTTCCCCCAGATCTCCTTCCTCTTTTTATCATAGCAAGCACCATCCCACCACATAGAAATGAGATGTTTTCTTGGCTTTTATAAAAGGGAGGACGAGGCGAGGTGGAGGAGACAATCTGGGCGCTCCTTTTGATCTCACTCCTCCGGTGGCACAACAGGCCTCCATATGCAGGCGTTTACAGTAGCCCTGACACCCCTGGTTGGTCAGTTTGATCAGGGGAGGCTGACTAACAAAGTCAAAAGTATATAGGGTTTGTTATACGACCTTTTCAGATTGTGGGAGGAAAAAGGGACGGGATGTTTTCTATCCAAACTTCTGTCTGTGTGTGTGTGCATGTCTTAGTTTGCAGCTGATATGCAAACTGCTGAAAGTCTTATTTTATGAGTCACTCTCTATAACGGTTTTATTTTTCTTTCTGTTCCACACAAGCACAAAACGATGAGCTGAGGATATTGTTTTTCCACAGCTGACAGTCTAAAAAGAGCAAACGGCCAAATTGGAGGAAGCTAATTCATTTAGATTTCAACATTTGACCCAAGATTTCAGCCGTGCTCTTTACAAGCTCTTTCGTGTCCACTTAACATTTTCATTAGCTGTCTTTGTCTCTCTCTCTTTTTCTCTCTACCTTCAGCTGCCAAGTACAACGGTGAAATCTACAACAAGCGTCGGCTGATGGTGGAGCTGCCAACAAAGGGCGGCCTTCCTCTGCAGCCGATGGGCAACTCCAGACCCTCTATGGGCAACATGTCGTCGATGACCCCTCCGATGACCACCAACCCCATGGCTTCGAACCCAATGTCCTCCAATCCCATGAACCCGACCATCACCCAGATGACTTCAATGACCCAAATGACGTCTATGACACCCATGACCTCAATGACACCCATGACCTCAATGACACCCATGACTTCCCTCGCCCCGATGACCTCCATGACTATGACTTCTCTGGGTCCACTGACTCCAGAGCCGGTGGCCACCTACGTCACAGAGATGCCCGGCATCTCCTCCGTGTCAACGCTACCGACAGAACGGCACATAGCTGGCATGGGAGGAGTCGGGGGACTTAAGCCGAACGGCCAGAAACCCAAAGGCAGCCATGGCCACGCTGCCCACAGCTCTCACAGCTCTCACAGCTCTCACGCTCACGCTCACAGCCATAGTAGCAAGCCGCCAGGACTCGGGGCTACCTCCCTGGCACACATGGCGGGGACCATGCCAGGTGGCATGTCCCTGGGCATCTCCAGGGCTGCCGAGACCACTATTGGCTCCAGCTCAGCTACAATGGGCCGCCCATTGGCATACAGTTCCAACACAATTGCGGCCGGGCACGGGATAGGGATGGGGCTGAAGGGTTGGGACGGGACTGAGACGGTGGGCCGGAGGAAGACCTACGGGCACAAGAGGCCTCAGTGTACCGTGCTGGAGCCGAACCAGCTCCACGGCAGCAGAGGCCAAAGCCACAGCCAACACTTCCTCCCCACACAGCCCTACTTTGTGACCAACAGCAAGACAGAAGTGACTGTGTGAGAGAAGAAGAAAGGGAGAAAAAGAGGGTGAAAGGATGCATGTGGAGCGGTGGCACAAGTAATCTCTGCGTGGAGACACCAACTCCCTTGGGTGGTCCAAAGTGCAGATCTGTGTGTGTGTTTGTGTGAAGAAGCTGAGGCCCGTTGGTGTACTGCTGAATGTGGTGGGACAGTGACACTGTGTCTGAGTGGTCCTCATTTCACAAACAGAGAGTTCACCGATGAAATCACTGAACAGACCTTTGTTGTCAAGAGGATGGCATCTGTAACCATAACAACAAAGCGCCTATAGAGCAGGGATGTCTGTACACTTGTCGGTGATTTTAGAGTATCGTCTCACGGATAATATCTACTCTGTAACGATAACAGTATCTGAGCATTACAGTGCAACTACACGCACGTGATGAGGAGGTGGGAAACTGCTGATAATAAAAATGGATTGGCTTTATTGTACGAACCAAACCTGAGAAGCAATATAAGGGATCAAGTGTAAAGCAGCAAAGTATCATGGGAAAGGAGAAATACAACAAGTTTACCCAGTTCTGCTCATCTGCCCGACAAAGCGTAGAATGGTTTGGAAGGAATAACGTTCCCTTATGATTCACCCCCAAATCTCCCGAGGGCTTTGAAACAGACACACACGATGAGGGCGCTGGGCTTTGGACTGCAGACATGCAGGGCTTTGTACTGTGGCTATTCAGAAGCGCCTTCATAAGCTCTGCAGCTGAAGGTCGCCCTTTTTCCACAAGGCTCCGGCACAGAGAATGGAGGCTGTCGCACTGGCATTGTTCTGTTCTGATCTCGTCTGTGTGGTGACAGCTGGCCGAGGGGAGGGATAAGGAGGCAGGGAGGCAGCATCTGGATGATGCTGCAGCTAGCAGAGGCTCCTCAGAGCATCATTCTCATACACATACACATACACACACACACACACACACACACACACTCATAGATGCACACATTCAGAAATGTGCACATGCAGACACATGTTTTCACACATACAGATAAACACTGTAGAAACACCACATACGAGATTGACTGATATGGGGTTTTGAAGGATGATACCAATTATTTTAGATTTAAGTTACGGATGGATGATAATTTATTTAATTAATGTACATTTCTTATCTTTTCATTAGACTGTTTAAAATTATGTTCAGTGCTTCCCCAACATGATATTCTTGTAAGCGAATTTAGGCCATTGCAGTATCTAAAACTCTCTTATAAAGACCCCAAAAAATTAAACATTTGGAAACGGCAGCTGAGTCACAGTGACCCACTTTATCCAGTGATGACAGGGTGCATACAATTTCACTAACTTAAAATTAAAAAAAAAAAAATAGTTGAAGAAGTGGTTTCATGATTTGGAAAATATGCTTATGTGTTTTATTGCGGAGACTTAGACGAGGAGAACGATGCCTCTCTCACGTTCTCTAAACTAGACACATATGAAGCGACAGCCAGCAGCCAGTTAGCTTAGCACAAAGACTGGAAAAAGCTAGCCTGGTTCTGTCCAGTGGTACAGCAACAAACTCAAGCCTACCAGCACCTTTTAAAGCTCACTAATTAACATGCTATATCTTCGTTGCTTAATTCCTGGAGTCTTACTGTCACAGTGGGGTTGTCAGGCACCAAAATGTTGAAGTGTTCCTTTAAAAAAATGTACAAAAAACAAACAAAAAAACTGTTTTAATGTAGCTGTGTAGGAAGGGCCTTCATCATAAAATGACATATTTGAATAAAGGAGCTTGTAAAGTTTTTCTATTGTTACATAGCTACTGTTAGCATTAACAGCTGTTTACTCACCAGTCTTGCTGACAGCTTCAGCCATCATTGCGTTTCCAATACATTGAAGTCATAACACGCCCCCCCGCCCCAAGCAGCGCTACTTCTTCGACGGAGCCCGGACGCTACAGTGACTCTGTATCGGAAAGTGACGAGATGGTCGAGGCAGACCGGAGCTAGCTGGTTAGCTAGCTAACTTCAGTAGAAGAAAACAAGTGATAGAAATAGAAGCAAAAACAATTGGTTTCTGACGAGTAAAGGAAAGAAGTTCGATACTGAACTTGCAACGTTTCTTCTAGACTGGTAAATAAACAGCTATGAATGCTAACGCTGGCTATGTAGCAAAAGTAAAACTTACAACTAGCTCCTTTAAAATATATGTTTTATACATTATATATCAGCACACGTGAGATATGGGCCAATTGAGGAACTATATGCTGAAAATATTTCATTAACTGGACCAAATGTCAGCTGTGGCTTCTCAACATTTTATTTCAGCACAAATTTCGCATACAATGTTCTACTCCTCTAGTTTTAGACAAAAGCAAGAAACTATTGTGAAAAGTGGAACTAAAAATACCATTTTTTTTTTTTTTTTTGGGGTGGTAATAGAAAACACTGCCACAAGAAACTAGGCTTGATTAGATCACTCACTGTACTCAAGCTCTGGCTGAGAAAAAAAAACATCACAACCAGCACGAGAAAAAAAAGAATAACTGGGTTACATGACTCACACATGAAAATAAATCCTCAAGTCTGACAAATAGGCCAAATCTTCCAAAGGCTCCTCTGAGCCTATTTGCTAGTTTTGTAATGATGTGGTACTTATTAGCAACTGCAGCCACTGTTATCATTTCAACCTTGTTATCTAAAGAGTTGCTTCCATCTGTAAGACCCTCTTTACACGACGCGATTTAAGATGCATTTTGAAGTGATCAGATTGTAACTGTTGCTTAAACCATCTCTGGAGGGGGTCAGAGAGGCATTTGGCGTCCGTGTAAATGCAGCTGTGTCTTAGAAATGTATGTGCGGGTCCAACTGAAGCACAAACAGGCGATGGGGAAAAAAAAAAAAAAAAAAAAAAGGTGTTAAATGTCCATTTTAAAGCTTGTAAATATAAGAGGAAGAGGTGCACATGACAATCTGGTGGGAGAACAAGACACTGAATTTCAGCGTGACACATTTTATTGCCAGGTCCAGCAGAGCTGCACTAATTTTGGGTAAAATGTATTAAAAAAAAAAAAAAAAAAGGAAAAAGGGGGAAGCACCACTGTGTTAAATCAAAAGCCAGATGAAACAACTATGCCAGCTGAGCGCAAGATAAGGGGGTCTATAGGAGGGGATATTTTTGCATCATGCTGTGGAACCCGTTGTTGCCTGCTGGGTCACATGACTGCAAACCTGAGACCAAACTGAGGCTGTGGAACAGGATTTAAGAAGTCATCAGAGCATTAAAATGTGTCACCTACACACACACACACACACGCACACACACACACAGAATACATTACAGGGTGGACTCTGCTTTCCCTCTGCTCCCAGGGTGCCGAGCGGCAGGCGTCATCACAGCAGAGAGACAAAGCGTCAGCACTGTTACTGCGCCTGTTGTACATGGAAGACTGTGAAACTCCAGATCTTGGCCCTTTGTAGCGATAACCGATATTATGCTTTTTATATATATATCTAAATATACACAGCCTTTCTCGCTTAATCTCTTTATTTTCATGCTTTCTTCTTCTTCTACACTTCTTTTCACCCTTTTCTTCTTCTTCTTCTTCTTTGCCTCCCTCCACGTCTGAATGGAGAGCAGAGATATCTGAGAGAAGCAAATAAAAAAGAAAAAAGAAAAAAAAAAGCGGGGCTGTGATGAATCTTTTCTGTGATAGTGGCGTGCAGTCCTGATGAGACAGTGAATAATAATAATTCACCCCCATCTAGAAAGGCATGATTGGTTTTCCCCATTGTTCTAGCAGGAAATATTAGTGATTGATTCTGTGTGCCAAAAAAATGTGATTCAGTTTGCAATTTTGTACCATTGTGTGTCCTCTTGAACACTGCGCACATTTCACTCTTTATAACTCTGTGTATGCCTGTGAGTGTGTGAGTGTGCATGTGCGTGTGTGTGTGTGTGTGTGTGTGTGTGTGTGTGTATCCAACTTTGGCATACGATTACTGTCTCTGAAGAAGTCAAAACTCAAACAAACCAAAGTGAATCATATATATAACGGAGTTCACAATCCCATAAAGCTGTTTGCTTCCGATGATAATCCTGTGCAAATGTTGTTTTTTTTAACTCCTCCGTGTATCCATCGCCTCCTTCTCTCGACAGCTGGTGGTTTTTTGTTTTTGTTGAGAAGCAGGTCAATGTTCGCTCAGGATGCGCATTACCCGACCCAATTGACTTAATCCAGCAAGGCGGAAATGTGGAAATATGAACCCCCTTCCTGCTGTCCCATACTGCTCCACCCTTAAAGCTCATTCTGCTCTGCAAAAGCAGCCACTGGAACAATTGGTAAGCAGGCAGGGCAGTAGAAACAGTAGTTGGTAAACAAAAAAACAAACAAAAAAAAAAAAAACCTCATCCCTCACCATAACTGCCAAAATAAACCTGATAGAAAATGGGGAATTGGTTGCGCCGGCTGGGTCACGGTTGATAGGGTCAGGGCCACAGATGAGTGGGTGCAGGAGGCGGCCATGTCTGACATTTTTCATCAGACGAGTCGGTCAGACAAAAAATGCCGCAGCAGAGACAAAAGAGACAGCAGGTAGTCTCCAGGACTCCCAACCAGAAAAGTGACAGAGCCGGAAGGTTCCCGCGTTCGTCATTTACTGAAGACGTAATCTGCGAGATCCGTGTTATTCGGAACTTTGAAAACATTATTTGGTGATAAAATGCAGTGTTTGAATTTACAGTCAGGTACAGGCTCAACATACTGTAATATTGAAGACATTCAGTGCATACAAATCCAGAGGAAAAAGAGGCCAGTTTGCATTATTCCTCATGAATCCTACTCACATGGGAGTTGCTTTAAAAATCTGAAGGACAATTTTATGGCTCAGAGACGGTTGCTTTCCTCTCTGGCATGTTTAACTGTCTGCAGAACGATCGATCAGCTTTTTACCTCTTTGGATTTTCTGTTGATGGAGTTTCTGACAGTTTTTCACGGTTGATGCTCGTGTCCACAACTTATTTTTTTTAATTGGAAAACGACATAACAGATCATAACCAAAATATAGAGTGGATCTCTATTATATGATATCAACAAAGATATACGTATAATCCTGCATTTTAACCCAAGCCTGCGAGTAGTCATCATGCCACAAAACATCTAGAACCAAATATTTTTGCAAAGACACGTGGATGATTCAAAAAATTCGGTGACCGAGCAGACGGACAGGGATCAACCTCACCTCTCAGTGTCTTACCACCAACCATGACGCTGCCAAATGAGATCTAAATTTAGGGATGACCACTCAGTGACAACTCATGCTGCTCCACCGTGCCAGGTCCTGGCTGCAGCAGCGTGAAGCTTTTTCATCTCTATTTCTCCTATTTTTTCCTCCTTCCTGGCTGAATGGAAGTCAAATGAAGAGTGGAGGTGCAATTGGTCTAATTATAGGAATCAAACCCAAGTTAGAGGGTGCAGTGGTTCATCGGTGCATTGATCAGCAGCAGCAGCAGCAGTAGGAGCAGGAACAGAGCCAGTCAAGCATGCAACCCGAAGGTGTTAACGCTTGTGCTGAATATGCTTTGGCTTCGTGACCTGGAGTTAATGAGTGATATTACTCAATGGTGTTTGCAGATGCAATATTTTGACTGCATCTGTCACTAAGTGGGGGCCACAATAGAGGAAAGTGAGACCTGTCCCTCTTGCCACTTGAACACTTTACATCCCAAAGTTAGTGATCTTTTCCCTCTTTTGCCCCTTTGATTTACTTTGCAGTCACAGACCAGCGAGCAGGGGAAGTGAATCAATGCTGAGGCATTGATCCCCCAGGTCACGTCCCCGTTTGAACAGGGGTTTTTGCCCTAAGCAACCAATGAGAACCGCTAGTCAACAATGATCCCTCACTGGCTTCCCACCCACAAAGCAATGCTTATTGAGCTCTCTCCGGAGTGTGAACCTCTTTAGCTCCTGCGTCACCTGAGCCACCACGCTACAGGACTCACCTCCCACAGCACTGGTGGAGAGGAGAGTTCTGAATGATGGTCGAGCTAACGTTGAGTCAGGGAGTTAACTCACGGGCCCAAAGAGTGGCAAAGTCTCCCAACGCGTCGAATTAATAAGGGCACAGAGAAAAGCAAACAGTGAGAGTAGAATAAAGGTAGAAGAAAGAAGAGAGATTTTAATTTTAATGAAATGTCTCAAAACGAGATGGAGGAAAAGCTGGAAGGCAAACACCTTGAAAAGTCACCCACCTAAAGTACAAGCGGTGATAAAACTGAATAATAGAAAAGTTTATACTCCCACTAAAGAAGAAGAAAGAAAGGAAGAAAGAAAGAGGCAGGTAACAGAGAGGGCGCTGCAGTCAGATATGTGGATAGGATGCTTCTCTCTTGAATTGGCTCAAATACAAAAAAAAAGTATCTCCATTCAACAGGAAATCAAACTCTCTCGTTCAGCAGAGCAGCCAGCCGCCGGGAGAAACAACGCGCAGTGGTATATCTACAAGGAATATTCAATATGAGACAGAACAGGAGCTGTACTGGGACCAGTGGCTGGGGGGTGGGGGGGGGTTATGAGTTCTCACTGTGGTCTTTAATCACCGAAACCCAGAGAAACGTGGAAGAGCTTTGGTGCCGCGACAGAGACTCAAGAGTGGCACGCAAAGACTGAAAAGGGACCTAATGTCAACACTTGATGGGCTTTGAATTATTGATATTGCAAAACGCTGGCGGTGAACGGAACGTGAGCTCAAACAGCTCCATTTAGAAAAGCTGTGAATCAGAGACTGTTGGCACACACACACACACACACACACACACACGAAAACACAAGAACTCCTCTGTCCATTGATTTCATGTTACTACAGTATCGTTACCCAGACATGCAGACTCTCAGACTATTGATCATTGATGCAGCAGCTAAGCAGATTCTCAAATCAATCACTGATTCCTCCAGACAGATTAAGCATTTCTAATATGGACTGGAACATATTTGTCTGGAATATGTATCTCCTGTCGAGTTGAGTATTTTTTTTACGCTCATTTAAAAGTTGAAGATGTGAAGCATGGATTGTTCTTGATGTCGGTCTGAATCAAGACAGTGCCGTTGTCTGTAAATATTCATCTCTTGCTGGGGAAGTAGTGAAGAGAGACTCTTTTTCTTTCCCTTAAATCGCTACAGATAAAATGCAGTATACTCTTTTCATTAACGAAAAGAAAGAGCAGCGTTGCCATGATCAGAAAGTGGGATATGTACAGTACATCAGAGATGACACTAAAGGGCTCAAACACAAGCTACATTTTTACCAGATTTTCCTCCGCGCTTTCCTTTTTTTAAAATCCTTTACCGCTGCCGCTCGCTGGACTTGATAGCGTTGTACACACTACAGCCTATGAAGAACAGCATCTGTATGATCAAGAAATGAATATATCACTATATTATCGAAGGGTTTTTTGTTTGGTTTTGTTTTTATTTGTCAGCTACGTTTACGACTTTGTATGGCATCAGTCTTTATGCGCAATGTTTTTCACCGGTTATACGGAGCTGTCTACTTACGCACACGCAGACAGAGGAGGTGCAGTGTTTGTTGTCCAGTGACGCTCAACATCTGTTTTTAAACAGGGTTTGCTCCTATGGTGTGCTTTATACAGTATGTATGATTTTGATCATAAACCTATATTGAATATACCTGCTGTTAGCATTACGAGAAGGATATCAATCACAGTAGATGTGGAAAAACAACTGTGGTTGCTGACCTCTGCTACGGTTCAGAGCCAACAGATTTTCCATTTCCTTTGAAGAATCAATAAGCTATTTGCGATATGAATACTATCCGTTAGCAAGCATATCCTTTTATAGAATAACTCATTGATTAACTGATTTTTGGTGTTAATCATGCATTACATACAAAGTTATATGAGATCCAATTTTCTATTTTTGATGTCCAGACCAGTTTGTGGTATTTATGCATACGTGTATATGGATACATATGGCCCCAACACTGCATTTATGCGTGACTAGTAAAGCATATTTTCTATGGTAGAGCCCATCTCCCACTATTGTTTGCACAGTAGCTTATAATATGCACCGTGATGCCCCATTGTCCTTTTACTGTTTACTCACTTTATAATTTGTGATATTACGTTATGAAAAAGCTGTATTTTGGTACTATTCAAATATTGTTAGAAAAAGAGGTATAGCAGACGTTTTGTCCAAGAAATATATTACCATAGTGTTGCTATGAATTAGTCTGTTTTCCTTATTTTGGGGAGGGATGACAGGGATATTTTTGTTCTTCTTTTGTTGTTGATTTGCAATCTGACAGTATATCACCATTGTTCTATATACGACTTTCTTACGTGGCAATAAAAGATGACTTCTGTAAAAAAAACGCTGCCTGTCTTTGCCTTCCTTTGGTATCTCTTGTTATTCTCTCTTTCGTTTCTTTGTCCTTTTGTCCTCCAGAAAATACACTGTACAGTCCTTCAACTGCTGTTTATTCCTCCTCCTCCTTGTCTTCATGCTGTATCTCCCCTCCCACTTTCCTCTTCCCCGTTTCCCCTGGCACTTCCCAGAAAAACATCCGATGTTAAATAGATGTTGTTACTCTGGCTTGGACTAACTTACTGAAAGAACGTTTTTATATATATATATATATATATATTATATATATATATATATATATATATGTATATAGCAGCAAGGTAAAAGTTGAAGCAACGTTCATTCTCAACTGTCTGACACATAAACACAGATGTCATTCAAAACAAATTCCAAATGTGTTTTTCCTAATTTTCTTTCACAGTGAGCGTTTGGCAGATGGCTGTGTGCACAAGGTCACCAAGATTGGCATTAAACACCTTCTTGATACTTTGTCTTGTTTGCATTTTATTCAGCAAATGACATTCAGTAATAACCTCTTTATACAGTAGTTTTTAGTTTTAGTGACGGAGTCCACCAGTCTCGCACAGGCTTTATATTCCCTTCCTCAACATGGGAGTTTGTAAGTTTATCAGCCTCATTGTTCAGTGTTAACTCTCCTACAGCCCGACTTGCTGAATGTATGCTGTGGGTATAAGCCTGCCATTCGGGAAACAACAACAACAACAACAACAACAACAACCTCCGTGCTAGCAACCTACACACTGAAAATGGCGAGATTTTAATTAAGATTTTAATCACAGAGTCGACATACATCTTTGCTGTTTTTGTGATGTTTTCTTTGTGGGGAACCAGACATTTTAATAACTGTGCTCTCTTTTATAGGACTGTATTATATTGTTTTATGTCCCCAGAATTCTGGGACCTGTAGTATTAAATCACACTGGTTGTTACCACTTGTTACCATGGATAGTGCATCAGGCCTGAAATCTCAAGGATTATAATTATGTAGTAGCAATTTTGTCGTAATTGAGGCAACAACATGTTTCCTCAGCCTTATTTTCATGTTATATTTATATCACAACCTTTATACTTTTTTTTTGCATGTGGTTGTATCAACATTACCTCTTGAAGTTTCAGATTATTTTCGGCAGCGTGACGTTCATTGATAATAACTTTATACATAAAAGGACCCAGTGTAGATGAAATGTACTTCAGTCTACAAAGTCCTATATTCAAATCAACATCTATGCACCATAAAAATATCTCCTCTCCTCTCATACCTCTTTCCCTGCCGCTTCTCTCTGTACATGCAGAGCTGAAGCCAGAGAGTTAATGTGTCCTTGGGCTTCAAACAGAAGATCACTGCCAGACAAAATCAAACTTACTGTTTTGGTTGTAACTGTAGTTTGCGTCGTGCATGTGCATAGTGCATGAAAGGTAAAAAAAAAAAAAAAAAGCGACACAATGTGCACAAATGCTGCTTTCACTCCCATCAGGACACAAATACACATTGCAACAGACACAAGTGTTTGCACAATGTGAGTTTACGCTGATTACTCAGGCTGCCAGTGCTATTGGCAGTGAGGAAACAGTCCAGGGAATTTAACTCAAAACAAAGCAAACCTGCTTTTCGTCCTGCTCCCCTGCCAATCCTTCTCTACCTTCCCGAATCCTGCTTAGCAGAGCGGAGCTGCACAACAAGAGCTCTCTGTGTGTTTAAAGCCATCTGGCACTGATCTCTGCTTCAACCATCAGGGGCATCATCATCATCATCATCGGCATCATCATCATCATCATCATCATAACTATCATCAGCATCATAATCCTTTGGTACTTGTTCTTGGTTTTAGCAGTCACTGATGTTTTTCATCAACATGGTCAACAACACTGTCACTATCAATACAATCAATCATTATCAATATGCTTTTAGCTGCAATAACGATAAAAATACAATAATAACATTTTATTGTAAAACCAGAGTTATGCAAAACCAATGTATCACAAATGTATAGTGAAGATAAAAGTGCAAAATTTTCTCTTTTCCTGCTTTTAGTTTTAAAGTTTGGCAGCTTCATTTTTGAGTAGTATAGAACTAGTTACTATTTGGAGCCTGATTAACTGGCGTCGGATTTATAAAAGTAATAAAAACTGGGCCCTTTAATCCAGAAGAAGCTGTCCTTAGTTGTTTCACTACTGCTTTAAAGATTGTTGAATCTACACCACTCAAATAAAACACCTCATTTTTTCCCTCATTTTTTTAATACAAATTCTAGAGCTTAACATCTAATCCAAGTAAGCTGTCTTGTAAACTTTGAATACTTAACATGTTGAAAATTATTTGTTACTAGAATGTCAAATCAATATTAGAACCAATTTCTTCTAACAGAAATATGCCAAGCATATATTGTAATGCAAAACAAAAAAGCGTTCAAATGAGTTAACAAGGTGATTTAATAGAATGAAATTCCCTTACAAACAGTAAAACAAGTGTTTCTCATAAAAAGTGCAGCTAGTCCACTTAAGACTTATTTGCAAGCTACGGTATAAGTGATTAACAACTCCCCATCGGAGGCAAAATGATGAAAGAATAAAATTTGAATTCAGCAAATGTCTCCTCATGGTTTTGTTAACGGTCCAATCTGTATGTGTACCGAAGAAAATCCGGTGTTCCTACTCAGCCCTGGTTCTGTAAATGAGAAACACAAATTGGCTCGGGAAAGAGATGGGGTAAAGGGGGGGCAGTGGGAGTGATAATTCTGACACATGCTAACGGAGAGTGCCAATTTAAGGATTACCAGGGGGAAGGAAAAGGATCAATCTACCCTTCTGATGCTGCCAGACCGTGTGGAGTTTTGAACGGGATTGATTGGCGAGTGCTGGTGTATATACTCCACAACATACAACCATCACATTGTCAAGAAAGAGAGATGGAGAAGGAAGAGAAAATCAGAGCAACAAAAACTGAAAAATAAGTGATATGATCAGGCAAGAGTGAAAAACTGTGTTAACATCTGTGTGGAGACTGCATGGTCACACTGGGAAAGAAATTCAGCCCTGGACTAATCCAATGGGAACGGTCCGCACCCTGAATGACAGGCACACCACAAAGAGAAGACTGTTAGGGCAATGCACATCCATGAATTTGAGGGGGTGGAGCTGAAGAAGAACAAGAAGAAGAAGGTGCAACAAGATGGTGTAATTAAAAGAACACATCATGTCACAACTAAGAGACACCCATGAAAAGTTACTTATGGATACATTGAGATTTCTACTTCAGCGAAGTGTAAAACAATAGCATTTGTTATATGTTTATTATATATTATATATATACTTTTATTTTTTTCAGATTTTCAGCATTTCCATACAGGTTTTTATATGTGCAAATTAATAAATGTGCATGGAAACAGGTGGGTGGAAATGCACTTAATGATAAGATCCTCTGTTCAGCATTCATTTAAATAGAATTGCAGACACCTAATCTTTCCTATCCGCTAGACATTTACCAGACAAGACAGATTAGAGAGGTATTAGAGCTTCACAGGGAGGTATATTTGAGTATTGTTCAAGTGACAAATGTCATGCAACAATCTGTACAAATGACCAAGGGGAAGCACATACAAGGAAAACAAGATTAGCCCCAGAATTGAAACCTGGGGCACTCCATATGTTATTGAAACTAAAGAGGAAACAGTGTCACCAACTGAGACAAAAAAAACCCTGTTATCTGACAAATATGAAAACCACTCCCAGGCTGCATCCGATATATCAACCCACTGTTGAAGGGTGTTTATCAGGGACCCATTATCTACTACACCAAAAACTGCGCTGGAAAAAGGAGAATATAGCAGTCTCTAGTATCTGCATTAAAATAAAAGGGCAGTTTCTGTGCTGCTGTGTTTCCGAAACATTACGAAAATGTTTCATAACATGATTATCTAACAGAGCCTCCAGAAGCTGTAATCAAACTGTATTTTGCCAATAACAATGATAATTTTATTTTGGTATATCATCATCAATAATCTTTTACTGCCTTTCCCAATGCTCCTTTGGTATTTTTTAATAAGTCTGCTGAAGCATTAGATTTCACTGCACAGCACATCAATTATATAGTGAAAACAGCACTCAGCTTTTCAGAAATTGCATATGTTATTCTTATGGCCCAGGGCAGCAAAAATCAGGATCTGTGAAAATGAAACATTCCCTTCCAAGGTTTCAGACCAGGAGGAGTCAGACTCTAATCTGTGAAGAGAAAGCAATGTACAGCCTGGAGGGATACCACTGACAGTGATGACGGGACTCACTTTGTCGTCTTTTACACTGTTTGTTTGAACTTTGAGATCCAAGGGAGCTTCACTTCATAACATAGTAATGTTGTCTGTTTGAAATTAGAAGTGTGCCCTGATAGTCAGAAGAGACCCTGCATTATAGGTCTCTAAGAATGGAAGAAATAGAGAAAATATCAGGACTGAAAAGAAGGTTTAAAGAATCCAGAGCTGGATGCTTGAGGTTCTGCAAGTTAAAGAGGTAAACTTGAATTTACTAATAAAATAGATAAACACTGACAAAGAAAGAGGCTTAGACAAAGAAGCATCTTGGACAAAGTACATTTTTCGTGGAGAAGTCCTACATTGCAGATGCAGTGGCCTCAAAAGCAAATTGTGAATTATAAAAAAGGAAAAAGAGATATTACGAAAAAGAAATTTATATTCCAAAAGAAAGTATTATAACAAAATAATAGGGTTTAAAGAATCCAAAACGAGCTGAGATTCTTCAGAAGTTAGAATTATTATACATAAATGAATACATACATACATACATACATACATACATACATACATACATACATACATACGGAGCTGCTGCAGCTCAGACCTTTAACCTTTTACTATAAGTGACTTTATTGCTGCTGATATAAAGACGTCATTGTCACACGTGTCAATGTCAATATAAAGCTGAACTTGAGCAGCGTAACTAAAGTCAGAGCCAGGCCTGTCATTGTGCGCATGCTGCACATCAAAGTGTGTTTTCCTTCTGCCATGACCCTGCTACGGCAAATTATCGTATGCAGAAGGCAGTGCATTATGGGACCATCCCCTACACAAAGTTCAATGAGTCATCTTGTCAAAAGGATTGACCTGCCAATCTCCCTTGGGGACTTTCTGTCAAGATAATACAGTATTCAAAGACAGAGAGACAGAGTGGGCTCTGGGCTCTCAGGGATAAGATACACAAGGCTAAGCCGGGCTCCTCTGCGTGCTCTTTGGAAGGATATATAATGTGGAGCAGTTGAATATATAAGTTCTACTTTTTATACCCTTCTTTGTCAGACTCTGCACTTGTTCAGTCAACGTCTTGATGGTGTAAATGAGAGTCAGTGTGTATCATGTGAGTGTTTTTCTTGAGAAGCCAATCTTTCACACTCACCTTTTTTTTTTCTCTTATCGGTGCAAAGTGACGCAACATGGCAGGTAACATAAGACACAGGAGATCACTAATGAATGCAGGGAGAACAGAATGCGCTGCGTGCAGCTGGGTGACATCAAGACAGTACAGCTGCACTGATAAGTGTGTTTACTAAAATGTGTGGGGCTCAGATTTGTACAAAGTGAGATGGGATGCGGTGGCATGTATGGATGCGTCATTGTCAGGGTATAGAAATAAACTATCAACAGTCCATGCTCACTTCTTCAAGCTGTTTTAATCTTTATTATCTAAATTAAATCTAGGCCTTACTCCTGGGGTTAAGATTACAACCTTGCTTTGGGTTTGGCAAAATAATAGCTTCATGTGTTAATAATAATAATAATAATAACTATAAACTAGATCTGCAAGCGGGTAAACTCTCAGGTTCGAGCTTTTAGCACAAGATGGAACCGACAGCACAACAACCAGGAGCATCCAGCTGCATGAAGACGTCACTGAATAAGCTTTAATAAGGTTCTGGGGTAATGTTCATTTCGGCTTTATGAAAATGGGAAGAAACAGTCTGAACAAACATGAGTTTAACATCTTATGTCAATAGAGGAAAAAAATGACGATGACTATGACTGTATATGATAGTGACGAACATCACCCAACTGAAATGTCACTGTTAGCTAACATGTCAGCTGTTTCAGCTTTATTAGATGGTAACATGTTAAAGAGCTTCATCAAAATCATTTATGGCTAACGCTAGCTATGTAGCGATAGCAAAACTTACAAATAGCTCCTGTAATGGAGGTTTAAGATGCAAGTTTAGGTGATTTCTGTGATGGTGCAGGTTGCATGTGTTGCTAGCAGTACCAAGGCATAAATAGGATTAATAACACTCAACACCACAGTATGTTATTTGACCATGAAATACACGATTTTGCTTTTATCGCATGGTGAAAACATTGCATGTAACAGGGAAGGAAACGTCTGTCTGTAAACCACGCACAAACCATGAAGAATTGATTTGCACCACACAGAGCTACAGTGCACGCAAAGTGCAACCAACATGTTTCCCTAGAGTCGCATTGAGATCCACCTGTGAACTGCTGTTTCCTTCACTGGTGTGAGGACTTGCAACATAATCACACATAGATTTTTAAAAAATAAACTGTTACAGACATCTACCCCCTCTATTAACAAATTAGCCTGTGATCAAGATCATCCTGCTTGTCTCTGATAGATGAAGTAGTCTCTATCTTGTGGCTACACAGAGGAATGGCGCTATCCAGAACAAAATGGATGGCAACAACAACCACACTTCAATCATCCCTCCTGATGAAATCGATTTTACAAAAAAGGAGAGCTGCCGCCGCGGGTCAAGCAGCCTCCCAGGGGTGAGAGTGAGAGAGACACGCAGACAGTTATAAAGAGGACAGAGCTAACAGGAGTGAGGGAGGGAGGGAGGGGAGGGAGGGAGAGGGAGCCAGTGATGCACCTGGACACCAGATGGTTCATCAGCAGGTCTCTCTTTGTCCTCATTGACAGGAAATGGATCGCTGAGGGCCAGACTGTTACCTAATTACTACAGGACCACACACACACACACACACACACACACACACACACACACACACACAAAATGCAAACAGACACAGACAAATTTACAGTCTCACGAACACACACACATACCAGCACACACCTTAGTCACATACAATACATGCATGCTTGCTGTACACACCTGGATGTATAACCAACACGCACGCACGCACGCACGCACGCACGCACGCACGCACGCACACACGCACGCACGCACGCACGCACACACACACACACACACACACAGCGCACTGGCGGTCAAATAGGCCAATCTCTTGCTTTCCTTTTTCTTTTTCCCAGAGTGCATTTCAGCACTGGAGCTGTCAGATGGCTCTTTATTTCCGACTGTCCCAGCGTGCCCTACCAGGCCTCCCCACACACACTGTGACAGCACCGTTTACAAGCACGCACACACATGCACACGCACACACACACTGTAAGTAGCTGCACACATACAGTAAGGATGCGCCTGAGGTTTTCATGCACAAACACACACTCACCATATACTTTTTTCTTTTTAAGTATATATATATGTTCTCATACACACACACACACACACACACACACACACATACATACACGCATGTAAACCGACACACCAACTCAGCGTCTCTAAACAGCATCTCACAGCGTCACTGACATACCACACCTGTCGGACACAGTGTCAGTCCATCATCTCTGTAATTAGACAATCGGCTACCTGCCTCTGCCGAGCGAAAAGACAAGTCACAGCAGAAAGGTCAGCTGATGGACGGGAGGGAGAGGAGAGGACTGAGCATATATCTTTACGCTGAAGACGTGTTGACTTGGATATCTGGTGATTTTTCAGGATGAGGGTGAGATCTGTTATCACCAAGTTATCACTAATTAAAACCAAATCGCCAAAAAAGTAATGTCTAAAACTCCAGGAGGAGATGCTAAAAAGTAGAAAATGCCGAGGCAACATCTGTGCTTGCAATTTTTCAGACAGAGAGAAACTGCTTTGAAATGTATTTTGAATTGATCTGCGAGACATTTAGGTCTCAACCTCATACGACAATACGAAAAAGCAGCTGACGTATATTTACTCGGACGCTATATATAAACATGTTTCCAAAGTTAGTTCAAGGCGTTCTATCAATATCTCACATCAAAAAATGAGCCGGAAAGTAGAGAGAGCCGAGGGAAACGGAGACCAGGGAGGTGGCAGGGGAGAGGGAGACTTCACTGTACTGTACATTTCAAATGTAAGAAGACTCACTGCAAGAGACGAGACGAGACGAGAAGAGAAGAGAAGAGGCTGCAGCATGTTCAACAAGCTACAATGGCATCAAGCCATTTTTCATTACTTAACAAAGAGCATAACTAAAGAGTACAAAACAGAAAACATAATAACACTGATTCCATTCTGTTTTGCAATTAAATGAGATCTGGTATCTATTCCACCTCACAAAGAAAACAGAACAAAGCAGAACAGAAAAGAACAGCAAACAATCGGTGTCCTCAGTCGAACAGCTGAAGCGGTGACGTGACTCAGCCAGCCCTGAACTGTGACAGAAGCGTCTCTCAACATACAGCCGGCGTTTCATGGTGACACAGCAACATGTGTGTCTGATGTCATCCAAATCTGCATGTGTGCATAAATAATCCACCCGCCCGAGGGAAGTATTTTCCACGATTTAGAGACCCGCACCCGATCACACATCACCATTATTTTTAATGCATTCAGACTAAAATTCTGAATGTCTATTTGAATGTCTATTTTAATTTAAAAGCTCATAATGATGTTCGGCCACTGCCCGAAATAAATAATAAAACATAACGAGTTCAGCAGTCCGCAGGTGTTGCAGGTGATGTTACATGTAATAGTTATTACCTGGAGTAAAAATACCTCCAGTTAGCTGTGTCAGTGATAACTTTGTTTTTGCTTTCAAGGTTCCTCTCCTCGTCGCTTGACAAGACCCGAACTTCTGTAACTTATACAACTGTTTTCACAGGCTGAACGTTTCTCCCTGTGACAAGTAAATTGAGCTTCATGTGTAAAACAGCTGAATTGCCCCCCTTTTTTCTGTATTTGACCGATTTATTTTTCTATTTTTATACCTTGCCTGAATTGAAATGGTTTTGTTGTCATTGTGTCGTGCGAGTCGCCATGACAATGAGGGTAGGGAGGAGACTAATCTGTCAAGACGATACCCAGAGAAATCTTTTGAACAGGCCTCGACTCAGACAAAAAGCTCTGAACAACAAAACATTGACACTCTTACACGAGTATAATCAGTTGCCGGAGTGTTGATGCCAGCGTTTGGCCTGGTGAAAGTGTAAAATTCCCGATTCCTGCCAGAGCCATCCTGCCAAAACACAATCCCATTAGCGTGACATCTCTAAAGTGCATTTTACTCACTGGCACAAAAGATCCAAAATGTCAAGTCTCCTGTTGCTGTTGTAATAAGCCGCTCAGTTGCCAACTGGCTGCCGTGCCT
The DNA here is from genome assembly GCF_021018895.1 of Seriola aureovittata. Lineage (NCBI taxonomy): Eukaryota > Metazoa > Chordata > Actinopteri > Carangiformes > Carangidae > Seriola > Seriola aureovittata. The sequence goes on from NC_079384.1 coordinate 3,944,380, forward strand.
CACGAGTGGCGCGCAGTTTCAGCACCAGCTGTGCAGCATTAATGTTTGCAGCAATATCTGTGTTCCACCAGCAGGGGTGAGCAGGCAATTATGTGCACAGGTAGAGGACAGTGGCTCTCTGCCACTTTCCCCTCATCAGCACCATTAACATGAATTTCTTTTTTTGATGGATGTCATTCCTGTTATCCTTTTTTTCCCCCCATTCTTCTATTTAGAGGGAAATCATGTTCTAAACTTTGGACCTACAATCCCTATAATGCTTTTGGGGATACCAGGAAGTATAGAGCTGCAAAATGAAAAGGGCCGCTGGTCGTGGAAGTGGTTTCCAATTCTGTATTCTCATTTCAAAATGTTTCTTTCAAACCATATCCTCAATGTTACTGAACACTGAAACACAAGGAAGCCCCTCAAGGATCCCCCACTTTGAGACCCATTGGCTTAAAATACTACAACACCCATGAGCCTTGGCCTCTGTTGCTATGGAAAAGAAACCAGAAGTCAGAAGCTCACATCAGAATGATGAATAGGTTTAAGCTGCAGATTATTGTTTTCAGTTTTTCTCATAAATCCATCTTTAGCTTCATTAGTGACGAACGCAACTGATATTGAAGCTCAACGATTGAACGTCTCTTGACGAAATGCACTTTGGGAGTCGTAGTTAACCTCTCCCCCTGATGTTTTTATTCACACAGGCTCGCACTTTCGACTTTTTAATCAAAGAACCGGATCATTTCCAGTGGAGTTGCTCATCATTTGTACCGATGATTCAACCAGGAGAGATTCCTGCTAATGGCTCCAGTTGTGAGTTACATAACACTGTCTCTGTGAAAAATACTTCTGGAACACGGGGGGCCAAAGTAGTTTTTTCTTCTTCACTACTCCATATTGCTGTTGTTGAATTAGTTATCCGAGTTATCTCAGAGTTATCTGTTTGTAATTTTAGCCTGTATTTGTTTGCATTTTGGCAAATTTGCACCCTTAAAAATATATGTTTGCATGGTAAAAATGGATGAACAGGCAACAATTAACCAGAATACTTTTTGATAAAGAAAGAAAACATGAACATGAGACTAAATCTAAAGTTAGAAGGGTCCTATTTTTTCTTTCTTATGCTGTTTATTCAGAGTTATGACCCTGAGAAGGACGGACTGTGATTTTAGATGCAAACTAAACAAAACCAGAGAGAAAAATACGGAAAATAATTCTGAAAGGCAGTAAATCAATTCCAGTCCAGACACTGATAATCTCCACAGCCCAGACCATCACTGCTTGAGACAAACCCCAGGTGCCTGCCTTTGCCACAATCAAAACACTGAATCTACAGCAGTTTCACCACCGCAGACCCTCCATCTTGGAGTATCTGCATCTCCTCCAGAGCTCGCTGATAGAGGCATCAGCACTTGAGCAATTTCTAGCCAATGGATGGCCTCGATCTGACGGTTGGTCAGTGCGAGCCGGCTGGAGTGGACCGGAGGGCGGCGCGCTTCCAACAATGGCCTGGAGGAAAGCCAAGCGTTGCCACGGTGACAGAGCTGCAAAGAAAATCTCTTTGTATTGTTACCAAGGCAACGACTGTGGATAGGTGGGGAGGGAGAGAGGGAGGGAAGGGTGGACGGATGGAGAGAGGAGAGTTGGCGAGGGGAAGAGGAAGGGAAAAAACAAAAAAGAAAGGGAGAGATTGAGCAGAAGAGGTAGAGGGGAAAAACAATAAGAGAATGGAGGTGAAAGAAAAGGAGAGAGGGGGATGAGTTGTTGTTTGAGGCGCGGAGATATGAGCCCAGGCTTTATTATTCCCTCCATCTCTGCCTTGTTTACGCTGGATGATTCTCGACTGCGTGGGAGAATTTACAGTTTGCTGTAACCTCATCCCAAACAAAGTTACTCAGCAGATTCTTTTGAGCCAGATGGATACAGCAGCGCTTCTTTGGGAAGGCAGCTCAAACAGGACACAATAAGTCAATGGCTCCTTTACCGACTGCATGTCTCCAGCCGACAGCAATCTCCCCCTCTCTACCTCTCCCCTGTACTCCTTTTTCCTCTAGGTGCCTCTTTTCTCCTCTTCCTCTCCATCATTCTCTCTCCCTCCCTCTTCTGTCTCTGACTCCAAGATTTTCTTTTTTTTTTGAGTTTGAATTGTGACTTAAGAAAATTTACTGGAGTCATTTTGATAACTTTTGAACTGCTTTGCTCCGGGGGCTTCACGAACTCCCACTGTGTTTGAATTGATTGCATAAATCTAGCAGGGAAGACTAACACTGGAGACATGTTTCTTCTCAGCATTTCAGGATTTAGCATATGTGAGTGTGAATGTGTGTGAGTCAAAAAAAAACAAAACCAAAAAAAAAGCATTCATCTAAGTGGCTCCATCGCAGCAATATCTACACTATAATAAATATAATGAATTATGTAACAATTTGACTTTCTTACGAGGCCGGAAAAGTGTAAGTTGACAGAGAGACTTGACAGAGAGAGGATGAATGACTTTATTTCAACATGCTCTTGGTTACATTTGGGTTATGTATGCAGATTTATGCAACCCTCCCGTTTTCAGGCTGCTCGTTACTCAAAGCAACTGGAAATTTCTCATCAGTACCCCCCCCCCCAAATTTTACACTTCACACGCAGCTCCACACATTCTAATGTGCGTGAGGGAGGGAGATTAGAGGGAAATTGAATCAAATCAAATCCCCCGAAATTGCACGGAGCTCAGTGGAAAAGGTATCTGTTATCTAACGCCAGCATTGCATCTCATCTCATCTCTCCCGACTGCCTGGAGACAATCAGCCACTTGGTGAAGGGGAGAACAGAGGACTTCAGCTCAGCACAGACTTTATGCTAAAATCTCCCATGGTGGCAAAAACTTGGTCAGACTTCACCTTGTGCACATGAAGTGTTTTTTTTTTTTTTTTTTGTCTCTCAACATAATCAGGCCGTTGGAGCGACAGGAAATGAGCACAGCGGGAAGGCAGAGGAAGGAGAAATCTGCGAGCTCCGCCTTGGTCTTGATTGATATTCCAGCCGAGGAGTCGGAATATTCAAATGTCAGTAAGCTCCGTTATCTCACTCGGGAGTCGGCAGAGATTAGGGGATAGGTGAACGAGGGGCGCCGGGAGGTATCGCACTGCGTAAACTCCACGCGTGCAAACACACAAGCAAACACACAAATTTGCACATGTGCACTCGTGCGTACACCATCACAAAAATACACATGCAAATACTTTCGCACACACACACACACACAAACACACTCCAGAAAAGTCCACCTCAATCCCACAGAGACTTCTTTTTTCAAATGCACACACTTTTCTGCACATATATAAACACACACACACACACACACATACACCTCGCCTCTGTTTTCACATTGTATGTTTTGTGCTTGCAGGAAGGTTGGTGAGTGAGGGCTATTAGCTCAGCCGAGTCTCTCCTGCTGTCTGTTCGGGCTCAGCTACAAAGACGGATCTCTGTTTCAGATCAATATTGCTGTGGCCAGATCCTGGCTGTTACGCAGAGAACAGTGTTTGTTACTAACCCTCAGCTAATGCCAAATCATCAGTTTCTCCCTCTCTCTCTCTCTCTCTCACACACACACACACACAACTCTGAACTCTAAATGTTAGGATTTTTCCTTATTTTCTGAGTCAGCCACGGTCTGCATATTACAGTGTGAATATGTTGTACATGTACATGATACCAATGAAATACTCATCTGGTCACCTGGTACCTGTTGGTAGTTAAAAGACAAGGAGTACAGGAATAAATGAGACTCTAAGTACTTTTTAAATTACCCAAGAACCACAGGCTTAACCTATATATCATTTCACAGGTGTAATATTTTCCCTTTTTTTATAGTTTTCATAATTAATGCTAAATGTCATAGAAAATACTTACTTTGTAATTTCAGCATCAATGAAGCTATTTGTAAGTTTCGCCATTGCTACATAGCCAATGTGTATTTACCAGTCTTGCTAAGAGCCTTAACCACTGTAACATTTACAAGACAAGAGGTTATAATACCCCTCTGCGTCTTCAGGGAAGCCTGGACGCTACTGTGGCCTCGCCAGTTAGCGTGCTAATTTCAGGGAGAAGAAGAAAAGTGATAGAAATAGCTTGCTTTCTTCCACTGGAGACAGCTCTTGGCAAGTGAAGCAAGGACTTTGGTGCAGAACTGGCAATGTGTCTTCTAGACTGGAGAGTAAACAGCTTTTAATGCTAATGCTGGCTATGTAGCGATAGCAAAAACTTGCAAATAGCTCCTTTAAGGGGATGTCTGTGCACCCTATAACTTCACTACGGCTGCAGAGAAGGGCCTGAACAACAGCCCACATCTTCCAGAGTTAGACTGAAACAAGTCTTCTCACACATTCTCACTGCTCTGTCCTGAGCGTCGTGTGGTGTCACTCAAAGGTAATGCATTTTATAACTACATCTTTTCACTGAAATGGTAATGTTTTGTAAATGTTTTGTCAGCCCACTTGCAGTACCTTGGCGGCCCACCAGTGGGGTCCGGCCCACAGGTTGGGAACCGCTGCCATAACTAATTGTACTGCAATATCAATACAGACACCACTTTTCTTTCTTGGCTTGTTACCGTGTAATAAGGTTTATGTGCTGTGTAATAGCTGCTCGCTGAGTAAAGAAAGTGTAATTTAAGTCTAAGTCCCATTTAAAAACAAACATATTACTACCTAAACTCTGGTCCCCCTTACCTTGTACTTACTCACTCTCTCACACACACACACACACACACACACACACACACACACACACACACACACACACACACACACACACACACAGTGGCCATTGGAGGCCCATTTTGTTATGAGGGGCCATGGAGCTGATCCAGAGAACAGCTTAGATATTTACACGGTTTTCCACTGAGACTAAATGAAAAAACAATTAAAAGGCACAAATAATCTCATACACATGGATAAGCATTATACACACGCACACACGCACTTCCTGTACACACTCCAGACCTCCTACTAGCAATGTGCTACAAGAATCAAAGGTTTAATACACAGCTGACATTGTTCCCCCACCTCCTGGCTTCACTACAGGCAAAACAACACACACACACACCAAAGTACACACACCACTGATACTGTGCGCTGTGTGTGTAAATGCTGGATGACACAAGGAATGTATAGAGGGCCCCTTTTTATGAAAGCATGCAAATTTTCCATTCTGCATGTAATTATGAAATGCACGCCAGGAGCTACAACAGTACGGTGCATTTACATGTATGTATAGTTGTATAGGTGGTTTCCACTTCCGCTTCTGCATATTTTAACATGCGGAAACAGGCGCGTTCATCAGCCCCAGGGGGAGAATTGTATAAACAAAAGAAAGTTACGGGGAGATTGGGAAGTTATTTAAGCTTCTCTAGGTTCACTGATATTCACCAAAAGGATCAACGGGTAGATGAATGTTTTAGATGTTGTATCGACTGAAACGGGTTTGGAGCAAAATCGCAAAAGGAAAGTGAAACTGGACACATCGCAGGCTTTTCTGTCCTGGAAAGTTTCACAATATAATAGATACAACAGCGTCCGAACGTCTGACATACTCTGCAGGCAGTGGAGCTTTTGCTTTCGCTTGAATAGGAAAGTGGTCTCAGACCTTTGTTTTAGTGTGATAATGCTGTTTACTCTGTATTCTCGACCTTTACTACTATAAGTTCATCTCTGGCAGCATTTTCCACCCAGTAAAGATTCATCTCGCAAACCCCTCGTGTCCCTCTTACAAAGGAAAGACCTCGACACAGCTCCCACTGTGTGTCTGATTCTTCATCAAGAGAGAAAACCGCTGGAGGTTCAATTTTCAATGCACCACACAGCTATGATGTCGATATGTTGCAGTGAAATATGCAGAGTGCAAATGTGGAAATCCAAATACATTACGGATACATTATGCATTTCAACCGTCTCTCCCAGAAATATTACATTTATATTCTGGTTTGCTTTGCCGGTTACATTTTGAGGGCAGATGTAATTGCGGCCTGTTTAGCAATAAAAACCACTTTAGTTCAGATTGGGAAAGAATGTGGTTTGGGTTAAATGTTAATAAAGTAAACACGTTGTTCCTTGTGCCTCAAGTCACTGTTGACATTTCCATGACCTGCGTCTTTCCCGGACTTTAATCGAGTGCTGAGAGTACCTGCACATCAACAACAGAAAAACATGAATTGTATTTTAATCTCTATCAGCAGATCATGTATTGCAGAGTTGGTATTATACAGACGGTGATAAATTAATTTGTCATCCTGTTTCTCAGATTATTTTACAGGTTTTTCCTTTAATTTGTCACCTGTCTGTGTGTGGTCAGTCTATTATTAGCAGATCAATTCTTGCAGATACATAACTGGACGGCATTACGTTTTTCCTATTACGTATTCGACAGGACTAGGTTGCCAATTTCCCTATTTCACGACAAACTTCTGAAATGATTATTTAGTGTTAAAGTCATTATTTTGTGCCGACAGGTGTAACTTTTACTATCAAGAGTTTTCATTTCAATATGTTTTTGTGATTTGTGTGAACTGACCCTCTAAGCTTGAATGCTTCATCTGGAGGGAAGCCTGACTATTTCCTTTTTTGCAAACAAATAAAATGAAAGTGCTGATGCCTTTTTTTTTAAATCGTAGCTCATAATACACTGCCTGGCCAAAAAAAAAGTCGCCACCAAAAAAAAAAGTTCACACACTCTAATATTTCGTTGGACCGCCTTTAGCTTTGATTACAGCACGCATTCGCTGTGGCATTGTTTCGATAAGCTTCTGCAATGTCACAAGATTTATTTCCATCCAGTGTTGCATTCATTTTTCACCAAGATCTTGCATTGATGATGGTAGAGTCTGACCGCTGCGCAAAGCCTTCTCCAGCACATCCCAAAGATTCTCAATGGGGTTAAAGTCTGGACTCTGTGGTGGCCAATCCATGTGTGAAAATGATGTCTCATGTTCCCTGAACCACTCTTTCACAATTTGAGCCCGATGAATCCTGGCATTGTCATCTTGGAATATGCCCGTGCCATCAGGGAAGAAAAAATCCATTGATGGAATAACCTGGTCATTCAGTATATTCAGGTAGTCAGCTGACCTCATTCTTTGAGCACATACTGTTGCTGAACCTAGACCTGACCAACTGCAGCAACCCCAGATCATAGCACTGCCCCCACAGGCTTGTACAGTAGGCACTAGGCATGATGGGTGCATCACTTCACCTGCCTCTCTTCTTACCCTGATGCGCCCATCACTCTGGAACAGGGTAAATCTGGACTCATCTGACCACATGACCTTCTTCCATTGCTCCAGAGTCCAATCTTTATGCTCCCTAGCAAATTGAAGCCTTTTTTCCGGTTAGCCTCACTGATTAATGGTTTTCTTAAGGCTGCACAGCTGTTCAGTCCCAATCCCTTGAGTTCCCTTCGCATTGTGCGTGTGGAAATGCTCTTACTGTCACTATTAAACATAGCCCTGAGTTCTACTGTTGTTTTTCTTCGATTTGATTTCACCAAACGTTTAAGTGATCGCCGATCACGATCATTCAGGATTTTTTTCTGGCCACATTTATTCCTCGTAGACGATGGGTCCCCACTATCCTTCCAGTTTTTAATAATGCGTTGGACAGTTCTTAATCCAATTTTAGTGGTTTCTGCAATCTCCTTAGATGTTTTCTCTGCTTGATGCATGCCAATGATTTGACCCTTCTCAAACAGACTAACATCTTTTCCACGACCACGGGATTTGTCTTTCGACATGGTTGTTTAAGCAATGAGAGGCAACTCATTGCACCAGTTGGGGATAAATAACTTGTTGCCAGCTGAAAGATAATCGCCCATGCAGTAATTATCCAATAGGAGGCTCGTACCTATTTGCTTAGTTAAATCCAGGTGGCGACTTTTTTTTTGGCCAGGCAGTGTATATTGCTCTGTATTTTTCATCAAGATCAAGATATCCCTGATGCATTGATACAAAACAGACGCATACCGAACGCTAAATAAATGTTTGAGTCAAATTTGAACCAAAAAATAAATAAAAGGTTAAAGAGAGATGCTGTGGTCTCTCACCATCTGCCTTCAGTATATTCCATATTGCAAAAATTGCACCAAACAAGACCAAGCAAGAGGTGATGACCGGTGGGAGTTGTGTTTCTTGTTAAAGGAGTGAAGACTGAAGCACCCAGGAGTTACCAAGTGGAAGCTCAAAATCACCTCCTGCCATGAGAGTAGCAACGACTTGTTCAAGAATCTGACACACAAAAAAAAAAAAACAATGACAGTGAGATTCAACACAGACTCTGACAGAGAAATGTCTGAGTTCCTGTTCTGTGTGAGGAAGTCACAACGAGACTTCATTGTTGGCCTGTTTTTAATGAGCTCAGCCAGTAGCCCAGGGTAGAAGAGCAGTTGGATCCAGTGATAATGAGAAGCATAATGCTGCTCCCGCTGCCTCCTCATGCCCTCTGTTAAAATGGGACCCGATACTCAGCTTCGTTTGGAATTAGATTTAAAAAGAAAAGGCCTGAGCTCGCAACAGTTTGCTGAGGCGAACAACACTAACACTAAAGAACGAGGTTAGATGGAATTTCTTGGTGTTTATATGGAGGGAGCTCATTTTGATAGCTTTGCGTCAACCCTCCTCGGGCAAACTGTCTTCGTCCGTTTCATCTCCGTGGCCGATTTTTTAATCTTTGAACAAAGAATTCAAGTTTACCCTCTTGATCTTCTGTCGTCTGAACGCAGGGCTTTTGTCACTCCTGTTCAGTAATTACTCATACAAGTAGTCACTCAGTCTCTCTCTCCGTCATCCACTTTCTCACTAACTCAGTAATTAACAGACTGATAAGGGAGATTCTCCCCTGTGTCGTGAGTCTACGGTCTTATCTGATATGAATACATTTCAGCCGCGATAATAGATGTGCAGAATGTCGGCTCTATGCTGATGTAAATTTACTTTGTTGGTTTATTCAACACGACAGTTCACAACAAATTACTGGTGAGGATTGAACGGTAGTTCCTTGCCAATTGGTGAAACACAGATACCTAGAACAGAGTAGTAGAACTATACACAGCTACAAACGACATACGTGTGACTGAGTCGCTTGGGGTTAATATAACACCTCATAAAGCTACTAAGGCAAATTTGTTAGTTGCCCAGCAGTCATGGAGCAACATTAGCATTTATTTTTAATAGTGTTTTTGGCCACCTGGGTAATGCAAGTTCAATATTCACTCTCCTTTAGCTGCTAAATTCTCCACTATGTTCACCAGTTAGTTGTTTACTTGTTCAGTCTGCCATTTCATCCTGGGCAGGTAGGTTATATGCAGGTAGTGCTGATGATAAGACTGATCCCTAAAACAAAGCAGGCAACGATAATCCTCTGTGACGATACAAATGACACCTTTCAGATTACACTCAATCATTTCATCCTGTGTTGATTAAAAGAATATTAATTGGTGCATCTTTTGCTTCTTTGTGCTTTTTCATTCTTACTGAAAAGGGTGAATCGGGGCTTGTGAATAAAAATCTCATGAATAGACAGACAGCACGTCGTCTGGACAGACATTTAATGACTTGTCATCTTGCCAAGCTAAGCATAACTGACTGCGATTAACAACTTGTATTGTTAACGAGCATCTTAACTCTGAGGGGTGTCACAGTGCTCATTAGGAATCGGTGGACAAAGCGAACGGAGCAGTCTTTAGATGGTCAAAAAGGCAGGATTAGAGTCAGCGTAGTGAGGGCTGTCAGATTTAGAGACAAAAGAGAAGAAACAAAAGACTAAAAACAGGCAGGTTCATTAGAGGATCCTTAGAGAAGAGAAGGCAGGGTGAAATCCTGAGATAACTTGGCAACAGGGTCTGGAAATCAGAAAGTGTCAGTTCATTTTATAAACTGAGAATAGGTGGTCAGTGGTCGTCCGTCGTTTTATTGGTTAAGGAGCTATTTGTAAATGTATGTTTTGCGATCGCTAAATAGCCAGCGTTAGCATTAACAACTGTTTTACTTACCAATCTAAAAGAAACGTTGCGAGTTCAGCATCAAACCGGTCAGTTAATGCTAATGTTGGCTATGTAGCATTAGCAAAACTTACACATAGTCGCTTTAACGACGAAAATAGATGTGGATGAAGAAGAATGGAGGATGGAGAAATATAATATATATAGATACAAGCATCAGTCCAGACTGTATTTTGCCCTCAGTTCATTTCGTTCCACTCAGCTCTCCAATTATGAGGCAGTGCTGGCCAACACTTGTCAACATCTCTCCCCTAGTAGCCACAGTCTCAATGCATTTTGCAGTTATTACTTGTAGTTTGGAATATGTTCTCATCTCTCCACAGTGTTTTATAGAAGAGCACACTGGCTCTTTATTTGGTGCCACCTGAGTGCAAAAAAGCAAATGCTTGTCATATATGAACATAACCTCATTAAATCAACTCACTTACCTGCTTGCTAATTTCATTTTATATCACTTTTATATCACTCACACACACACTCACTCACTCACTCAGGGCCCCTCGCTGCTCGTCCGTCCTGCTCTGGGCGAGGTGCCAGTGCTCACAGATGGCATTAGAGGAAGATGAAGTGCCCGTCTTGCAACCAGTGAAATGCGGATGCCAGTTAGTGGCCTAACTGCTATCTGAGGCGCCGTGCTGAGCCTCAAAGACTTGTTGACTCAGAGTAGAAAGAGCTACAGGTACACACTGCTACTTACCTCCAAATCCCTAAATAAGAATCTTTAATTGCTTATTACTCGACATATAGGGCAGATCACTGACTCAGCTGTTTACAAACACGTCTCATTGCTGCGCGGAGTATTAAAGCACAACTGGTTTACAAACTCATCAACTGAATCGGACCAGAGCAAACGAACTACGCTTCTTCACGTGGTTTAACAACATGTTGCTTAAAAGAAAGACAATCAAGCTATAAACATCAAGATATTTATGACAATGGCAACAACATCCACTGTAGTTGTCTGTCATTTCAGTGACGGACATACAGTTATAATGTTTTCATTCCATGATTCACTGCTGACTCATTTGTTTTCGTTCAGCGTGTTGTAAAGTTTGAGCTCCGAGGACAAAGTCAAGAGGATAATTTCTGCACACTGTTGCGAGAGGTGAGTCGAGGCAGTTGGAGATGACTGTGACTACCAGGCACAACCGCTGCAGGTGAGAAGTGGGCTGTTTGTGAATCCAGAGCCGTGTGAGTGGCTACTTGTCTTTTATTCCCCTCCATCCCTGCCTTGTTTATGTCTGATTACGTGTGACTGCGTGGACGGGTTTACAGTTTGCTGCAACCTCATGCAAAATAAAGTTACTCAGCAGAAAAGTGACTCGGGAGAGACGCAGCAGCAGTGCATCTTTGAGGCGGATGCTCAAAAAGAAATACAGTATGAGCATCTGCTCTCCCTCTCTCCGATCCAGCGTATGTTTCCAGGCTGGATGGAAAAGTGAGCTGTTTGCTGATGTGTATTATTAGTGGAGAGGCTGAATTTGTTTAGCTTGTTTCTCTTACGAGGAGGTGTGTGGTTTTTGTTTTTATTTTATTTATTTTTTTACAGTGTGAGAGACCTTCAGATATATTCACCTCACGGATTTTATATCATTGCAGAAGCTCATCGATTGCCACTAACAGAGCCGTAATACAGGAACTCACCACTTCAAAATTACAGCTTCTGCTCCAATACACACACCTGTCACTATGGCAACACACCTGGATCATTTCAGATGCTCAGCAGCTTAGCAAAAAAGACCCACAGATTGGGAATGGCGTAGTATGGCAGTAAGGAAGGTGAGCCACAAAGACCATCAAACAGTAAGCACTCACACACACACACACACACACACACACACACACACACACACACACCACACACACACACACACACACACACACACACACACACACACACACACACACACACACACGCCAACACAGTGAATTTAGATGACTCATTCCTAATCAATTCGGGGGAGAAATGTAATATTAACCTTGTGGATCTGTTGAAAGGGACTAAAAGAATGTGCAGCTTCCCTTTTTTACCCTCTTTATTTTCTCTTCTCTAAGTTGGAATGTTTATTGATCCTTCACAGCACTGTTAGGATTTAGAGGGGATGGGTCAGCTAACAGCGGGAGAGATAAGTTGGCTTTTCACTTTTGGTGGAAATGGAGCTGAAATTACTCTTTTGAACTTTGGTCCGACTGCAGTTCTTCTGCCGCTCGGATCTCCTGCTGGCGCCTCTCCGGCCTCTGCCTCGGCGCTGATTGAAAACCGAGGTCGTACCAGTCGCACATCATCAGATCTATCCGTCTTCCACAAGATTCTCTCGGGTATGTCACTAAAGGATCTCACATACGGCCTCATTACCTTTACATGCATCTTAAATGATTGGCAGCACATGCATATGATCAAATAATGTCTGAATTTCACCTGAGTGCTTGTATGCGCACTGCGGGAGTGTTGATTCACACATTGATTCTTGCATGAATGTCCTATAAAGCTTTTGTTCAGGCATTATGACTGTTTTATATGCATGTTATATTAATCGTATACCCCCGCCCCATTTGCCACAAATTGTATTATATCCTAACACTGCTGTCTGCGTGCATTTACATTTACATCACTCTCCTCATCAGCGCAACTCCAAAGCTATCAACAATTGACACAGAATGCCATCAGTATTAACCAAGTCAACTGCAGAAGATTACTGTGCATCTTTGCTTTACTATGCATTAATAAAGACTGAATTTATTCTGAGTAATTAGTGGCAATGTTCCAGCAACACACACACACACACACACACACACACACACACACACACTAAAACACACACACATGCAGTGAACTAGAAATGAATGTAAGTCTTCAAAAGCATTACATTTGCTCTACAGTGACAGATTATCTCTTTTTTCAGAATGCAGATTTATGAATTAGAGCCAATAATGCTTTGATCGATGGGAAAAAATAACAGCCCCATTTTCCAGCCGGTGAAAAAAAGCACCATATGTCAGTGTCATGGTGCATTTTGTAATTCCCCCGGCTCTGAAAACAGGGAGGAGAAAACATTTGTTTGGTGTTGTTAAATCACCTATCGAAAGGCTTGTGGAGGAGGTTTCGAATTCATAAAACTGAAACGTGGAAAAAAAAACAAAAAAACTTATCATATCTGCCAAGTATGCAGATAAGTAATTAAGCATGCAGACTGGCAGACACACACACACACACACACTCACACACACACACACACACACACACACACAACCGAAGGCACGCAACAAACACCCATACACACATAAGATGATTATTTACATGATTCTGTAGTAGTGGACCGACTGTTAGATTGAACCTCTAATTTGGGTTTCAATGCTTAATTAGTTCAGGCAGCCAAACTTATTTGAAACAAAGTAAATCTGCCAAGGTGGGAATTGAATTCTCACAACACTCGATAAAGCATAAATAAACGTACAGCCTCCTGAGATGAGTCAATTCACTGATTTGTTGTTTTTTCCAACAGGTAAGAAAGGTAAGAAAAAACTATTCATCCAAATAAATAAATTTCTGTGTTCATCCAAACCACACAGACATGATGCAGACAGTGTACGATATTAATATGACGTCCAATGTTGACAGGCAGAGGATGAAATGTCTTATACCTCAGAACTTAACACTGTTGCCGTGAAGCAGAGCATTATGGGAACAGCACAAAGCGAAAGGTGGAGAAATATACTGGGAAAAATGTATGCAGTTGCATCTGTTGCGACCTCCAATTGTGAGTGGGTTCGCCCAGAGATATCACATGTCGCCACCATAACTAGAAAACTGACACGAGCTACAATTGAAATATGAAAAGGATAATATGATAGAAACGGGAATCAAACCAGGATTAAATGATTAAACACAAGAGCGTGTTTTAAAAGCCTAATTAAATCTTAAAAACGTAGCAACACTCGGATGTACCTTTGCACGTTCGGGCCGGTCTGTTGAGAATTTGATAAATGCTTTAAAATGATCCAGTTTCAGTTCCAGCTGCAGTTTATGAAACTGGGACATGAGCTTGTTTTTCCCCACAGCTCTGCAGGCCACCGGCCAAACACTGTGGTCATCCACACATGGACACTAAGTGCATCTCCATCCACCAGTTTTCATGCGCACGCACACACACACACACACACACAATTTGCACATTAAAAAAAATGGAGCAGAGACAACATTACAAAAAGTTTCGATGCTTGGCTGAGGTGTGACAGTTGATGTTTTGAATGCAAAACAATTAAGCTTTTACATTTTGATAGTTCACATGTAATTTAGAGATACGTTTCATTTAGAAAGTCTGCTTCAATTGATTACAGCTTCCTTTATTTGTTGCATACTTTCTCCACCAATCAGGTTCTTTCTTTTTAAAGCCACTTTTTATTTATTATTTAATCGAGAACCTGGTCTACACGAGCCACCGAAGAAGGACACAAAAGCAGTGTTGGATTTGACACTACCCTGTCAGAATCTACACCCCGCTCCAGTGAGTATAATGTGTGCACACAGTGTACTTCATGTAACTGAAGTAACCGATTTGCGATACAGCATTAATCTTTTTTATTTTAGCGAGTATAAAGAGTTAGGAGCTTGTGCAGCAACCGCTTCAACACAGACGACTGAGATTAAAAGAGATTCACGCTGAAGGTTAGAAAAAGATTCCTTGTCACCAACATCACGGTTATTCCAACAAGTGGATATCCTTCACTGTCACAGACTATCAAAAGTGCTCCTGATCAGTCTTCCACACGTAACACTTTGATACGAAAGACATGACAGGAGAAAGTTGGTTTTCACAAGCCAGTGCAGGTGAAACACACGGCTGAACGATGATGAATCACGATGCGATGAGGATGACATGACCGACTTCAAAGACTCCGGTGGAAATCACATTAACTTTCTGACAGCATTTTTACACATGGCCGGGATGTGCCTCACGCAGGCCTGGGTGCACGTGAATTAGCACACCCACACACAGACAAGAGGCAGACACATTCATACACACAGGAAGCAAGCAACAGACAGACAGACACACAAGCATACAAAAACACATCAGTCTTTTCTCTTTCAGCTCTGTCTTGCCTTTTCTCTCTCTCTCTCTTGCTTTCACATACAAACACAACCACTCAGGTGAGGTAATTGAATGTGACAGCAAATCCTGAGAGGGTTGTTGGCAGGTTATCAGGTTAACCTGTGAAATTTAGGTTAACCCACCTGACACCAGCAGGTTGGCTCCGACACCTACAGAAGACACGGTTGAATCATTCCAGCAAAGACTGGAGGCTAAATACAGGAGCCTTCCTCTCCTTCAGCAGAGGCATTTTCACTGTTCATCTTTGAGGCAGGATGACCGTGGAGTAACAAAATGAATGTGATCACACTTTATCAGAGCCGACATAAGACTGCAGACAACTATGTTTTTCAGAAAGGGGATAAAGATGGATTCAATGATATGTGACAGGCCCAGTCACATAAGAGAGGAATTCACCTGCAGGTCCTCACAAAAGACGTGGCTAAAGAAACTTGGTGACTTCTAGCAGGCAAATTAAGCTAGCAAGCAAACAGCTAACACGCTAGTCGGCTGGGAACACGCTATTTCTTAGTTTGGCACATGCAGAGCTCATTTCTATTTTCTCTGTGCTGCTCCCCTCTGGCATTTCATGGCTGCCTACATCATTTCAATACGGTGGCCCATACAGGTCAACACAAACACAGAAGCCGCAACACCAATGCAAATTACAGCTACAACGGAAGCGAGCATCAGTCACTCCATATCATTACTATAACTATGAATATGAAAATGAGAGCAAGTATGACAAAAGTACATAAATATGAAAATATAAATACATGGAAACACATTGCTCATTTGTGGCAATCACATAGCGACATTAATCAGTTATCCAGCAACAATGTTTCACTTTCATTAATTGGCCAAGCAACATTTAGCAACTTTTCAAGTGGACTTTAGCTGCTTTCATTTACAGCTTCCTCCATTTCTGACTTTCTGAGAGCCGAAGACCTGATGTTACACCAGGGCCTGTGTTCCATCAGCTTCTGTAACTTAGTGCAATCTCTCACTGAGCATTTCTGAAAAACTAAATCCTGTCTCTCTGCTCTCAACGGTATTTGGCTTTGGGAGCTTCAGGAGATTCAGCTCCAGCCACTGGGAAACAGCACAAGTTACCATATTTGCATTTGATTGGATTTATTTTCCCTCCACACACACACACGCACGCACGCACGCACGCACGCACGCACGCACGCACGCACGCACGCACGCACGCAAACCTACTGATTGTCCATCAAAATGATTTCATCATTCGATGAGGCGATATGGTTACTGAGTGATTAACTTGGAGCTTATTTTTTTATTCAAACACAAAATTTAAAAAGAAAATCTCCCTGAATTTGCTTCTCTAGTCTCATACATATGAAACCATTTTCATGATGTTCAGTGTACTTCAACAGCAGCACATGCAGAGAGAAGAAGATAAACTTCCACACAAGTGTAAAATATCTTTGGGATATTAAATTGCAGCCAATATTGTACAATCTGAGCTGTGTAACATCTGGAAAATCCCTCTCTTATCTACAGTTCATCTCCTCCTTTGAGATAGATGTCGGCCCATAAGGGATAAAGGCTTTCATACCTGGATTTACAGTGTCAGAAACATAAAGAAATTCACTGTGAAAGAAGATGTGCATCACAGTGCAATTATACTTCTCTCCTCTGGCATCAAAGTACAGTAACAGTTAAAATGGGATTGCAGTTGCTGTCAATTAATGGAGTGTGATGATGATCTCCAGCTAAACGCAGCCGTCATAGACGCCTGCCGCCGCCGCCGCGCTCCGTTTATTGACAGCTCCAGAAACAACAACACACCCATAACCAATCAGTCCATGATTCTCATTTCAGCTGTTAAAGTCTATCTGCAAGTCTACAGCAGTTCAGCTGACACCAACTAAGCACATGCATGATGAAATTCAGCGCAATCACTGGGGGGGGGGCGTTATGTGTTGTTGCTGTCAGCCACTTCTTCCACACAATGACGGAGTTTTAACTCAGCAAGCGCCACTAACATCAGTCCCTAGTGTTCAGTCACTGATGGCAGCTTTGATCTGCAGGATAAAGGTGACTTTGAGGCTATCTGCATGCAGCCATCACACGATAATATGATGATGACAGAAAAATGTAATGATGGAGACGGAGATCAGTCGGAGGAAGGGATGGAAGTTTGCTGTTGATAATAGCGATAGTGATGGAGTTTACGAGGAGGATAAGGAGGAAGAGGAGGTCTGTGAGCTTTTGATCAGGATTATGATGATGATGACGGCGATGCTGTTTGCACTGACAATGACTCCTTCAGATCCTGAAATGAAGAAAGGCCCGTTGAGCCACACTAGTGGCGCAGCGGTGTTGGTCATTGAGTCCCGAGTGAAATATGTCAAACCGCTGTTTGACGGATTGCAAAGATATTTTCTACAGACGTCCATAGAGAACTGATTCTCAACCTCGGGAAGTTCAGGGGGTCGCAAGATTATTTTCAGATGATTAATGAATGAATAATAAAGAAACTGATGAATATTTTTTGAGAATAATTCTTTTTTTTTTATCCCTCTGAAACTCACCACCTAACAAAGTTGGTTGGTCAGAGACAGAGGCCTTTTCATGCATAAAGCTCTTATTGGACATTCACCACCCAATATAACATCTATGCTGGACTGGAGCACAAGACACTACCAAACTCTAGTAACTGTCCTATGCTTCAAGTTCTGCAGGTTTACTCTGAACTAGGAAAATCTGCCTTTAGTTTTTGTGCACCAAAGACATGGAATGATCTGCAACATGCTCTCGAGATCCACGTGCTCACTGCCCCCCACGATTCAAGATGATGATCTCAAACCATCTCACTTCAGTGTGCAAAGGCTTTCACTGAGTATTGCTCTCCTTTGAATTTTAACTATGTGTATTTCTGTGCATCTCAACATCACTGCAAATGAGGGAAACCTCAATCATCTTTTAGGATTTCAGCAAGTGACAGAAATTAAAGTGTGTGTGAATCTGGGAGGGAGAAATAGTCTCTTCCAGCTTGACTGACAGACTGACTGTGGCACAGCACAGTGGCAGGGACAAAACGTTAGCTCATTACTTCAAAGTGGCTGAATGTGGAGCAGTGGCTCAAGACGCAGACCGAGGAGAGACGGAGAGTGAAGGTGGGCCAACTGAAACACACCGTTACACCGGAGAGTTCAACCGGGAAAATGCAAGGTGCTGACGGCTCTGACAGCAATGTTAGTTTAGACGGAGCGGGTCGCAAACTGCAACTTGTTTGGGCGGCTTAAAGAAAGGTTGAGAACCACGGCCATAGAAGAAGAATCCTACTTATCCTACTGGTGAGTGGATGGATTGCCATGAAATGTTGTACAAACATTCATGTCTTCAACCAAATGTGAAACATTTATCTTTTAAGGAAATTCAAACTTTTTAAAGAATCAATCTGTGAATGATAGATAGGTAGAATTGTAATGTTTATTAAGTTAAATTCAGGGAGTCAGGGATGAGTAATTGTGTCTCCAAAATTTAAAAGGAGCTTGAGACCTTTTCTGTGATCTGTCAGGGAACTGTGCCCTTTCTCTAAGTGACCAACTTCACACTAGTTCTTTGAGTGCTTTGTTGTAAACACTTTACCTCCTGCAGTTTGTCTCCTTGCTGAGAAACCCTCTATAATCATGTTTTTCTGCATTTTAGATGAATAATGGCTGGTTATGACCCCTGCATTATATTCAAGAGCTTACCTGGCTTTGATCTCATTGATCATGCCATACTTATTGCCCGTAATCCATCTCTACGAATCAATACGAGCATTGTGACACTGTGAAATCATCCCTGCCGTGCTTCACACATGCTCATGTCTGATAGTCATAGTGCTGAGCTGCAAAAATCAAAGAAAAGATTGCAAAGTTTTTACCGGAGTGAATTCTCCTCTGAATTTATTTCAAGCTTCCTCAATGTGCATAAAGGGAGTGGGGGGTATTAGAGAGTGGATCACAGGTGTTTGAGAGATAGATATGGCTCTTTAATGCATTTATGCACTTCACACACTTGCACATGCACACAGACATTAATCTGTAGCCAGGGGCAACAGCTGGATCCATTCCCATCCCAGGAGCTAGCGTTAGCTTTGGAGAGCCATGTGGCGTTTGCATATGCATATGTAAACATGCACTCATTGAGCAATGCTGGTAAATTCTATCTGCTATCCGCATCAACAGTGGCTCAGAGGTATGTAGCCACCATGCGTGGAGCTCTGTGTAAATATGCTCCCGTCCCCTCCCTCAGTCTGTTTGGAATTGCAGGTCTATTGTTTGTTTTTGATCGTGCAATTTGCCGTAACAATGGTGTCTGAATTTCAGGACAGCCATCAGTTATTGTGTGGCGTGTGTGTGCATGTGTGTGTGTGTGTGTGTGGATAATGTGTACATGGTGTGCATTTGTAGATATTTGTGCTTTGTGACTGTTTTGCTTTGAAGCTTGCCGTCTGTTGGAGTTAAATGTCAGACTGATCATGCCTAAAAATATGTATTCTGAAATACATTCGTCTCACAGTTAAATGTTCAGTGATCAAAATAACATCCTCCGCCTCTTTCCTTGTGTGCATTAAAAGAGACATCCATGTTCGCCTCGTGCTCTGGAGCCATAAGGTCCTGATCAAACTATGACGTGCAGTATCTTGCGGTTTGATCCTGCAGAAAAACAAGAAGCTCATCTGATTATTGTAGAGTGAGGTTTATAACCCGTGGGATGCTCACTTGGGAGCATCTGGTTCCATATTACTGTATGTAATATACACATATAGACAAACACAGCAGCCTGCCTTGATGCCAATCTCTCTATTATGGCTTTGATGTGCGTGCGAAGCATCGCTCCCGCAGGACGCGCTGTGCTCGCTCCAGTGTGGATTGGCATTACTGGCATTATTACACACAGAATTATTATTTAGATTTCCTCAGAGGCAAGGGGAGAGGGGAAACTGCACCAGGGAAAGCTGGTATATGTATACTGTATATATATATATATATACATATATGTATATATATATATATATATATATATATATATATATATATAGTATAAAAGTGTGTTTGTGGGAGATGCAGTTGTGTTATAGTGCACATACAGCTTGTATGTGTTTGAATGCATTCAGAGACATATGGCAAGATATGTAGTGTAGAAGAAGAAGCACCAGACCCTCGGCTATGACCCTGTTGGCTATGGCACCATGAGACACGCCCCCATACACACAATGCAAATGACCGGAGGGAACACACACACCGTATTTCTCCGTCCTCTGGGATCGATGCGCGCACACACGCACACACACACACACACACACACACACACACACACACACACCACATTATGCAATATGTCGTGGAAAGACTCAATTCAATGTGAAGCATGGAGGAGTAGGAAGATTCAAAAGACTTCAGAGCCTCATTAAAGGTAACTTGAAGAGCAACACTTGGAAAACCATCAGCAAGTTTGATCATCAGCCAAGAAAAAGTAGAGAGAGGTCAGGCAATGATCGCACAGTGGCTCATGTTTTGGGCTGAAATCAGATGAGTATAAGATTCTGGATTTATCTCTGCAACCTTACAAGCTCGGCAGCCTTCTGTGATATCATAGATAGTGGGCGAATCTGTGGTCACATACAGCAAACATTACAAACGAACATTATTTTTTTAACCATTTTAGCAGCCGCATGTGGAGACAGTGTCAAAAATAAATGAGAAATTCATTTATAATGAAAAGAAATCCACCATTTGAGTTGCCTGCTGACGGCTATTATCCAGGGCAAACTCTATGTAGAAAAGTAGAGCTGCCGGTAGCTGCGATGCAGCAGACACGCACACGCAACACAGGTGTGTTCCTGGCATTAGACATATCACTAACTTTTATTGATAAGCAGGAAAATGGCAACCGATCAGAAATCCATGTTCAACAGTGTTAGCTTCCTTGTTACTAATTAAATAGTTGCACTGTAATATCTAATAGATGCATCAGTGCTTGTGGCCTCTGCATTCCTGCTGTTTCTCTTACTATCGATACTCACAGCTACCCTCTGATTGTCAGCAGGAGAAAAACATGTCACATGACCACAGCTAAAAGCAAATTATGTTCAAATGTCAAACTAATAACTGGTAGAGCGGTGGCCAGAGTAGGAGCTACTCATCATTTATCTCGCGTACACTACATACAAGATTACAAGGAGTAGAACACGGCTGTTGCGGTGTAACAACAGAGCTCCATACATCTACGACGGAGGGAAAGCACAGCAGTTCACACACTGTGGCAGGCAGTTATCTAGTTTTGTAGAAGCAAAGGAAGCATTTGTCCTGCCTCTGTTCAGTGATGAGATCTGTCACTGTGATATATTGCTCTATAAAGACCGAACTGGTGACGCTGGGAAAGATATCTCTCGTGATGATGCTTAAGATAAGGTTCTGGTTGGGAACTTACAGCTCCTGAAATGATTGAAGCGGACCAGACGTTCTCTGGAATTACATTTGAGTTGTTCATAGGACATGAAATGGTTTCTTTTAAAATTGTGTGCCTAGAATGACATTTTATTTCTTGAGTTACTGTGCTTCAAAAACCTGACTGTGCACTGTGTTACATTAGCATGGCCACTCATATTACAGTGGCTCTACTTTTGCCCACTACTTCACACTGGGCTACTTTTTGTAGTTTGTCCCCAGAGTTTAAAAGAAGCCGGGAGGCCGCAGTGACTTTTCCTATCGTGTCTCTTCCTGTGGAACAACCTCCCTGACGTCGGACTATCTGACTCTGTTGAGGCATTTAAATCCAAACTTAAAATTCATCAGTATGCTTTAACTCTCCGTCAGTGGCTGATTCTTTTATTTCTTCAGGCCTGGTACCCGTTACCATTCTCCCATAAAACCATACTATACTTTTTATGAATTCAATAAATGTCATGATATATAGTGTGAGTTCATTTGAGCTTTGACTCACAATTTCACATTAAAATTCAAAGATCAAATTAAATGTTAAAGAGGCAGAGACACTGATTTATACAAAAAAAAAACTGTAGCTTCAATAAACCAGAATGCAATGCAATCACGAGACATGTTACCTGGGTACACAGGTGATAAATACATGCAAAAATCTAACATTCATTGTCTGGGACTTTGTCTTTGCACAACTCTGGGAAATGTAGTTAATCAGTAACCAAAGAATAACAAAAAAAAAATAAGCAGGCTGAGGCAAAGTGGATAAAACAAGAGTTAATTATAAGTCTTCATCAGAAAACTGAAACTCACCGACGGGAAACAAAAGTGCAGGAGCTGCAGAGTGTGAGCATACTGTACATACAGAAGGAGCTTCATGTGTTTTAGAAGTGCAGCATAGGCAAATTAAATTAACATGGACAGAAGTTCTTAACCCGTAATTAACCCTCAGTTAATTACACACACAGATGTTAAAGCGTAGACTAAATTATTTCTTTTGACTTGATCAGCTTAAAAACAATAAAAGCTACCAGATGATAAATCCCCTGGGTGAAATCCATACTTTAAATAAATACAATTCGCAGTCAAGTCCTATTTGTTACGGTATTTTAATACTGATATTCTAATAGCGAAGAGGTGATGAGACCTGTCACATCATATACATTTAGATACTAGTATGAATATAGATGAGAACGGGCACTGGGGCAGATTCCCCCTCATTATTCCAGGGTTTTTAATCTCTTACTTCAGGATGAGACAACTGATAACTGTCTGGGTCAGAGGACAAGAACGCCTTGTCTCCACTGGAGCCGATTACCCTACTTGACCTTGACCTATACGTCTCCACAGATGAATGAATTTCTTGTATTTGACTCACTGTGCAGGGCGAAACGGAAAAAAAACAGCATTATGAATTGCATCGTGAGTAATTCAAATTGCATTAAGAACCTCTGTTTGCAAGGATTTTCGTGCGTGTGTGTCGAGCAGATTGGAGCGAAGTGAATTTATTGCAGTCCTCTGCCATCAGTGATTATGTCAGCATGGACAGAAACCTCTAACTAGCTATCATGAGCTCATCTCCAAACAAGATATCGACACCCTCTGGATCCAAATTCTCATTCTGGTCGGGTGTTCCCCAGAGCTGTGGTCTGAAAAGGCCAGGAGTTATTTCCATATTTATTGTGCTGCTTCTGTCCCTGATGAATAAATCAAAGGCGTAGCTAATGGCCTTCTACAGATTCCTTAATAAATCTCTGCTTTAATGCGCATCATTAAGTACTCGCTTGTGTGTGAGGTGGCTCAAAATGCCACAAGTGCTTTGTTTTCATTTACTAAACAGTCATTTCTAACTCTGTTGGTGCAGTTAAGTCTCTCTCTCTCTCTCCTTCCATCTTTCTCTCTGCCTGCTCTCCTGCCATGTCTCAACTTTGTGGAAGCAGTCTTGGGGTCTTAATCGTGGTACTCTCCCTGATTAAAACTGGTGCACTAAGCCAATTAGGATGCCCACAGGTGGGCAATTAGGAGAGTGAATGTGCGGCACAGAGCTGAAGTGGGTCAGACGGGGCCACAGGTCGGGGACACGCTCTCCTTTGATTGTGAGACACTGCTCTGACATCAGCTGCAACTTCTCGGCAACAGTCATTAACAGGGCTCCACTAAAAACACGAGTTTGTTGCTTATCCTCAGTTAAACAAACAAACAAACAAACAAACAAACAGAAAACACAAGCAGCGAGTTTCACACTTTGTGTCATGATACCTGCAGCTGCAGTATGAAGACACTAATAAAATCCTCTTCTCCTGTGTCCTCTAAAGTTCACTTATTGTTTCTCCACTTCTCCGTTATCCATATAAATTGTGATGGTTCAGTCGGATTGAAATAAAAGCTAGTTGCTTATTTTGTCCGACTGTTGTTTGGTGCCGGAAAGGTAGTGTACACAAATATAATAGTGCAACTTTAACGGGTAACTCCTTCCTGCTTCACCTCATCCAGAAAACATCCTAAAATTCCTCTCACCGTCTACTTTATCGGCCCGATCAGATGTCTCCACCTCCAGACATTCAACCACCTTCCAGCTTCTAGACTTTATCACCACAGTCAAGCACCTGTGCCAGAAAATGCATACCACACCACTGATGCTTTCCCAGTGCCGACTGACTGTCTCCCAGGCTCCTATTTCTTCTTCTTACATATACCTGGAAAAGCTCGTCTCGTTTTGCATTCAGCTTTTTGCAAACAAAAGGCTGAATGGTTGGTCATTTAGCTGGCTGAGGAAAGACAGCGGCATTGTAGTGCATGTGAAATGGGGATGCCGGGGCTGCGCACATTGTTCACACAGAACAAGAGAATAAGTCTGTGAGCGGTGTTTGAGTTGACAGCTGGAGGTCCTGAATTCACGCAGCCACCACCCTCGCCCTGTTTCCGTGGACACGTTCTCCTCATACTCTCTCTCTTCCTGCCTTACCCCCTCGTTCCTCTTCCTCCCTTTTCCAACTAGAAGCTTTATCATTTCCAAACACACACACACACACACACGCACACACACACATGCACGCAAACCCTCTGTGCCTCCATCATCATGCCTGTGTGTAGGAGGCTCATAATGGAGCATCTGCATGAATAGGACATTTTCAGAATGAGCAGGGGAGAGGAGAGCTACATAAAAGTAGTTGGGCTAAATGGGAACTCTGCTCTGTGAGGCCGAATTAATCATTTTAATATCTGCAACCTTAATTCTAATGCTAAGCTCTGGGTGCAGATACCCAGCTTGTGGCAAGGCTGAGAGAAAATCACACAATCACATACACCCGAAACAGCCTCTTCCTCATCCTCCTCCTCTTCCTCCACTACCAGTGCAAAGAGAAAAAGTTAGAAACAGAGCCTCAACTTCCCTTTTAAATAATTCAAGAACTGGACAAAAAAAAAAAAAATAGAAGAAGTTTTTGGAGACTGAAAGAAATTTCTGGCAAATTCTCTCTTGAAAATCTCCTACAGGGAGCCGCCGAGCAGGCCCAGGTATGAGCAGAAAACGACTCTCTGGAGAGCAGAGCTGAGAAGGTATTACTACAGCGACCAGGCGAGCCTCCGCTATTGTGTGATCTATTCAAAGAATTCGCTCTTCAGAGGATATTAATATAAACTCAGAAAACTCACTTCCAAACAGTTCAGCAGATTCGGTTCAACTCGATTCACCGCTCCAATGGCTGGCTGTATGTACCTACTCAGCACATCTCCAGAGTATTTCCTCTGATGTGTTCAATGTGATTTAATTAAGCAGAATCCTATTCCCCATCAAGCTTTAAAAAAGAGATGCTGTTATTTTCTCTGCCAATAAAGTTAGAATAAAGTTACGTCTTTATTCACTATGCGTTCATTAGATGATTCACTGAAGTTTGGTGGGCAGCTCATCCTCATCCCGTTGACTACATGTTAATGTTTCATTTGAAAAAATAAATAAATAAA
Organism: Seriola aureovittata; assembly: GCF_021018895.1. NCBI lineage: Eukaryota > Metazoa > Chordata > Actinopteri > Carangiformes > Carangidae > Seriola > Seriola aureovittata. The sequence goes on from NC_079384.1 coordinate 3,969,917, forward strand.
AAATGAGTCATCTAATTAAAAACAGTGGATTGTGTTCATCCTTCCCCTAGTTTTTAATGAATGTATGACATAATGAGAGCTTACACTTCCATGGAGGTGAGGCAACGCTTCAGCGGAACAGTTTCAAACTGTAGTAAAACCGTTAAACAAAAACAAAATGACACTGGTATTATCCTTCCACCAGAGCATGAGCAATAGTCGGGTCATTCTGGGAGGCAAACCTGACAGTGTTCGTTTTTTTTTTTTCCCCTCTATGAAAACCAACAGTATTAGTGTTTATATTAAGCCCTCACACATCGGAGTTCATTTGAACAGCTGCCTCGGAGCCGTATCAGCTCTACGAGTGAACAAACAGCCCACTCCACTACAAACAACCGCCACTGGTGGCGTTCTCTCTGTGTGTGTGTGTTCTGGGGCGAACCTCACACAGCCGACCCACGAACGTTGCTTTGCTCACCGTGGTCAGTCTGAGCTCAGCCGGGATTCGTTGAGGTTAGCGTTTTTTTTCGTATATGAAAACCATGAAGAGATCTGCTTACAAACACTGAACTTGACAAATTTTCATTACATAAATATAAGCTCTTCCCACCGTATGTAAACACTGCACGCTCTGCATCCGTCTGGTTCTGCCAACAAGTCCTCCAAACTGAAAAACAAAAAACATACCCCGCCTTCATACATGCATACCAGACATTCATCGCCATGGTAACACTAATAAACAGGCAGTTAGGGTTGTGGGACGGTCATGATGACAGCAGCCACTAGAGGTCACCTACATATGAAGCGTAACTAATAAAAAGGAAACCCACAGATCGTCTTCCCACAGGTAGACGGATTGGCTCAGTTTTTCAGACAAACATCTCAGTTAAAAATTGGCTTTGGGAGCTATTATCAACCCAGTTTTGACATTTATAAGAGGTGACCTGGGAACAGCCATCTGTAGCAGCCTTAAATGAGATGAGAACATCTTCAATCTAATCAAGAATACCCAGCAGAGAAGCAACTTCCTGTGTCCAGTCATCGTGTTACAGCTAATTCAATTCTTTTATCGATCATCACACATCACAGGCTGGTGCGGTTCTGCCTCATACCACTGCAGGTTGCACACAATCAACAAGGGAAAGATGAAGGAGAAGCCGACCTCACAACCTGCATCTCTTTGCTTCTCTCCTTCCCCACTGTACTCACATATGCAGTATTTCAACACAGACAAAAATTCCCAATAAAGCTGTTCTCAGTTATGTTTTCTGTCGTCGGGCAATGGAGTTGTGAAAAAAGTGACTGAAACGCGGCCCATTAAGAGCACATGTCATCTTCCAAATCTTTCCAAGCTGCTGCTCTGCACCTGCTAAAAATCACGATTTAATACCCACAATGTCGTCTGACAAAATCACCAAACGCATAAGTTACAAACAACAGCTGTTGTGTGAGTTTGGATATATTTACTTGTAAAATAATCACTCTGAGAAACAGTTACATGCAACAGAATACCTTTCTCTCCCCCCGCCCCCCAACACAGTCCACAACCTTCGAATGCACTGCTCATTCAGGTCTAGGTCAGGGTTGTTTTTGCCGGTTGTGAACAGTCAATTTGGTCAAGCAGGAATGACTCAACTGACCTCTCTAAAATCCAGACATCAGGGCCAGACCGCCCACCTCACCTGAGCGTACATTGCTACTCGAGTCTGCCTTTGATAATAGCAATCAATAACAGGACATTTGATTTGATTCCATTGTCTGAAAAGTGTCAAGTCGCGTGATTTTTTGTTTGCTCTCCTTCAGAGAGAGAGAGAGAGAGAGAGAGAGAGAGAGAGAGAGAGAGAGAGAGAGAGAATTTCAACAAAATTTGTAATTTCCCTGTGGCTTAACTTAATTTTCCCTTTTCCCCCTTCTGCGTCTTGTTTCCTCTCTGTCTGTGTTTACCCACTTAATTTCTCTCCCTTTCTTCCACTTGGATACACTTGTCTTTTTCTCCCCTCCATCATTGCATCCTCCTTTTTTAAATTCTCATCACTCCTCACCACTTCCCCCTGCTGTTTCTGATTCCTCCCACTTCCGTCTTCTCCGTTTCTTATCGCTATCTTGTTTGCCTCCATACCTTCCTCAACCCCCCCGGTCCAATCCCTCCGTGCCATCTTCCCTCTTCTTTCTCCTCTGCATTTTCCCGCACTACTGTTAGAAGTGGCAGCGAGTCACATCAGTCCTGAGCCAAGCTGTGCTGCTCCAGGCTCCACCATCCCCAGCCAACTGTTCTGCTCTGTTTGGCACACCTGACTGGGCTGAGGTTTTACAACAACGCCACCTTGAAATCCCTGCCATCCTCGTCCTGCTTCTCCTCCTCCTCCTCCGCAATCCCACAACAATCGAACCCCACGCCAGTCACTGAGCCCATTCCCAACTGTCATTAGCCTAATTGTCACACTGCCTGGCTCCTTTCTTACTGCCAAGTGTGGGACTGGTGCACCTGAATGCCAAATACTTAGGCTCATCCAAAAGAGCTACACCCTGCTGCGCCTGGCTAAAGGCAAATGCCCAGCCGACAAATCCCAATTATTGTAACAAAACAGCCCCACATCTCTCCTTCCATTAACCGATGCTTATCAGCTAAAGTGGATCACACAGATTTAATGTGAGCACCTGTAAATGTACCTGTTTATCTTACTGGTTTGTCTGACACACAAGTTCAGTGTGAAAATGGGAGTCAGAGGAAATGAGCTGTTCATCCCATCAGTCAAAAATTGGACAATCAACAGGTAACACGTCTGAATGCAGACACATTATGTAACAACAGCTCGTGGCTGTGAACTTGTCTTGGTCTCCTTTTTGCTCTCTACTGATCCAAATCATGCAACAGAATGACAGAAACCTGCATTGTGGATAATAAAGGTTTCTTCAGTTTGAATCAAAGTGCACAGAGAGCTGGAACAACAGCCATCTACATCATCATCTACAGCCATGCTAGAGTTTAGCTGTACATGGGCAACAGCAATGGTTTGAGTTAAATGTTAACAGGCTCAGAAAGACAACGCTAATATGTTCACCGTCTTACTGTAGCAGTGGAAATGTCAGTTTCACAGGTATTTGGTCATAAAATAATAATAAAATTTTGTCCCGATGAAGGTGCTAAATGAAAAGTGAAGCAATAACTAAGGTTATTAGAATTCATTCTGGGTGGATCTCGAATGTTTGCGCCAAATTCCACCACAATCCATCCGGTTGTTGTCGAGACAATTCACTAAAACCACAAATGGAGGAAAACCAGAGGAGAAGTCAGGGGATCAACAGAGTTAATAGGATTCATCCTCTGGGCACCATGAATGTACAAAATTGGCCATCGAATAGTTGTTTAGATTTTCACCCGGAGCATGTTTTTGTATATGTAACTAAATGGGTAAATACTGTTCGCACTGCACCATGCTTGGATTTCTTCCCATAATATATCTGATGCTTAGCAACACCATGTTAGTAGGTTACAGTCATTTTTTTGTTCCTTTGAAACTTATTCAAAAACTGCAATTGGCTCATACTTTGTGTTAATGTGTCAAATGCTCATGCTTTAGATGACATGTTTTATGTATTACGTCACTTGTACTTCCACACAGGAGAGTTGACAGCATATTAATCTAAACAAAACATAACACCAGTTCACATAGAATTACAATACAAACTTTAAATGGGCCATTAAATGTATGTTGATGTGTTCCTCACGGCGCTACGCATTGCATTCTGTCATTATTACGCCACAGTAATGTTCTACCAACCGTTACAAATCACCTCAGTTACGAAAGAATAGCTGATATTATAGTAACGTGGTGTTGATGTCATTCAATCCATTAACACATTTGACATTTGTAGCTTTATTGGCTTTTGACAAGGTTAGCAGCAATTATAACATAACAAGTAATGATGCTGCTCTTGTGCACTACAATATCTGTCATTGAATTAGAGGACATCAAATTACTGTATTTGCATTTTAGTGTGTGCACGACTGACTGTCTCTCTCTGACTTTAATGTCAGTCATCAAGGGCAGCAGAGGAGAGGAGGGGGAGGAGGCGGTGGGAGGGCTGGCTGTGACAGGTGGATGGATGACAACGATAGCTACCTGTATCTCAGAGCTTTTCTGCACTTTGATCGGCCGCGGACGACTGATTTATCAACAGACAGACAGATGTTATCATCAACGGGAGATACAAGTTGACAAATGACAGTTGGGGGACACGGGATGTGGGCGGAGGTGGAGGGTTAAGATGGAGCATGTACATGGATGATGCAGGCGGGGGGGGGGGGGGGGGGGGCGACGAGTGAAACTCAGGTAATGTGGAAAGCAAATGTGAGAAGTTTCAAGGAGAGCGAGGGACAGACCGGCGGGTTAGCAGACAAGTGGATAAATGGCTGAACACATGGAGGGATATATGTGCACATACACAGACTGATGGCTCTAGAAATAAAGATTTAAGTCGGGAAGGAATAGATGGAGGAAGGAGGGGAAGAGACAGGGAGAGTTGCCATGCTCAGTAAACTGCGATAACTGGCAGGATGAGAGAGATGTTCTGCCTCCAAATTACTGACTGCAGCGTGTAAACATGATGCTGGGCAGAACAAAGCTGCTGCTGCATTGATCAGCATGGAGGGAAAAAAAAAGTCACAAGGTGAAACTAAAAGAATAACCAACTACATTCATCAGTCAGACCTGCTGTACTTACATATACCAGGCTCAAAATGTATGGTCTGTAAGTGTCTACATACTTTTGTCCATGCATATGTTATGAGTGGAGATGTGCACGTGTGGCTTTGTACAATATAACAGTGAAAGGAAAAATCACAAAAGCAGCTGCGATGTGTTTTAGCCCGTGTTGCTGATGTCCTCTGAAGCATGAGGCACAGCTCGATGCAACAAGTCGAGCTGGATACACACACACAACACATATATATATATATAAGCATGCGCACACAAACACACACACACATACACCCAACCCTAGTTGCTATGGAAACAGGGCCCTCAAAGGGGGCAAAGAGTTTTGAAGGATGCAAAAAAAAAAAAGTGCTTCGAGAGGTTCTGACTCGGAGGAAAACAGCTGTATTAGAAAAGAAAAATGTGAGTGTTTTTTTATTTTTTTTGATGCCATCAACAAGTCATGAATAAGTTTATTTGATTTATCTTGCAAGGTAAGGTGTTTGCTTTGTGACATCTTACAGCATGTATTAGCTTTTTTTTTTTCAGTGCACTGAAGATGGCTTGGTATGCAGCACGGTGGCTTGGCCCACTTCGTTCGTTCGGGGCGCCATATAACACATTTGACTCGACAAAAGGACATTAAAATAGATGTCTAATCCTTGACTAATTCTAACCAAATCCTTTTGTTCATGTCCTGTCACATCAGAAGCACAGAGAGACATGTTCACACACACACACACACACACACACACACACACACACACACACACACACACACAGAGGAGAGAGAGAGGTATCTTATTCCAGGCTTTCAGACAGACCATTGTTATTTAGAGAGCCCCCACCACCAGCCGAATCACCCACCCACACACACACACACACACTCCAATCATCCTCCCTCCCACACCACTGCCCACCATCCTACCCGCCATCAACACACACCAACACACACATACACAGAAGCGTATCTTCAAATAAAATGTCACTGTTGGCAGCACGGGGAAAGCCTCCGAATCAGCATTTAGACATGAAACTCCGACTGAAACCCAGACTAATGAAATTCCTTTGTCAGTTAGCAGCTTTTTAAGGAATGGTGATCCACAAAACTCTTTAATGACTGGATGAAAATCTTGACACATGTGCACACACACACAGATCTGTAATTCCTCTGCAGACACCTGTCACGCTCTGCTATTTGACACTTGGCGGGGCAGCCTGTTGGCGTTGTGCCAGCCGGGCACCCTCTCGCTCCGGCAGCCAAACAAATTAGCGAAGGAGACTTGACCCGCGTTCAAAGAAAGGGCAAAGCCGGGAAATTGGAAATTCGAGACTCAATTAGAGGCTCCGCCGGCTCCGTCCACATTCATAGTTCAACAAAAGTTCATGCACCGTCGACGCTCAGTGACGAAGCATTGACAAGGGTGTGTAGATTCATTTTACCCATTGGTGAATGAATATACAGTACGGGTATGCAAATTGGTCTTTTGTATTCAAGGTGTTAATTACTCCCTCTTTTGGTTTTGATAGCTTCCATTAATGCAGCACAAAAGGTTCTGAAACTCAGAGTCCCATTAACGTCTCAGCACAGAAATATTTTCTAATGTTCTGTTCAGCTGTGTGGGAAGCCAACGCAACAAAATCCCTTGTTATTCCACTCGCAGAATTATCCTCGACACCACCCAAACAATGTTCACAATCCTCATCTATTTACTAGAAAATGCACATCCAAGCTCGTTCTTTTAACTTCCTGTAACGGCTTTGTCGATACCCTGTTAACAGCATCTTGACATACAGCCTGTTCTCATTAGCCTGTCGCTTTTTGCCCCCTCTCCTCCCCCCTTTTTCTCTTTTTTTCGCCTAGTCATTATGCCCTATTTTGTCAATCCATTGTCTATTTCATCCACTTTCTCATCTATTTTCTTGCCCCTCTCTCTCTCTCTCTCTCTCTCTCTCTCTCTCGCCATTTCAGAGTACATAAACGCCAGGCAGAGTGAGGGAGCAGGGGTGTTTCTAAACCCAAACAGACAGATAGATTTGGGCTGCTTATTGAATCCATTTGTCTTTGGATTGGCACTAATGAAAGAGCTATTAGGCCGAGAACACATTAGCCTCTGCATATGTGTGTGTGTGTGTGTGTGTGTGTGTGTGTGTCTGCGACTGTGTGTGACAGAAAGAAAGAGACAAAGTGTGAGCAATGAGGGGTCACCTTTCCATTGGCCACTAAAGGCCAATAGTCTTTAAAAGAGAATATTAGTCCTTTCCACTGCAGGGCTCCTTTTAGCGCTCCTCTGGGTGCTATAAGTGTAATGTGTATGGACTGACTGCATCACTTTAATGCTTTTCTTTTTGCACACTTAGCATGACTCATCTTCACAGGTGGGCACAGGATCTGAGGAGGGGTCAGGTCGGTTTCGTGGACCTGCACTAATTACAGTATTTAGATGTTGTAGTATGAGCTGTTTACTCCAGCGGAAAAAAAGGAGAGTGACGAGCCCGGCTGCCGTCCTGTCAGCTCAGATGAACCTCGCTGCTCGGCTGCCTCATTCCCCGCTGACATTTAAGTACAGATGAACCAAGCTTCCCTTCTTAAAAAAAAAAAACAGGCTCCTCTATTACCTCCGTCTGACACTGCAAGACTTCCTCTCTTTATCTCCGTCTTCTCCTCCCATCACCAAAGCAGCTAATTCAATAAACAAACCATTTGTTTCCCTTCTAATCAGTATCTATCTTCCTGATGGAATAGAGTCTGACTTCAGTGATCGTCTCCTGCTGTTTTGGGGTCTTCTTTTCCCCCGAAAACCTAATTCGCTTCAGGTTTAGGCTTGGCGATATGCTCGGCAAATTGGAATTTGAATTAGGAATGAACAGAGTGTCAGCTCAAGGAAAACCCATCACTTCCTACTGATTGCAAAATAACAGGCTGTTAACTAAAACAGCCTCGCTTAAAATAGGTGAGGTTAGTTTTCATTTAGGCAACTTAAAGTTTGGTTAAAGTTTGGGGTGAGGCTTGGACACTCTCTCCTCACTTGGAGGTATTAAGAGGGCTTATGTTGCCAATTTATTTTTATTTTTTTAGCATTAACTTCCTCTTGTAGGAGTCTTGTTGTCAAGGTTACCGGCAGAAAAACTCTACAAAACTCAATGAAAATAAATAAATAATCACATAAACTTTGTCCAAAGGCAGCTTCAGGTAACATGGCGATACATGAGAATGAAGAAGTAAATACCTTCGATTTGATCCTCTTACTTTGCCAAGACGTTAAAAGAACCCACGATGGCAGCGGCGGACAACAAATATCGATGTTTAATTTTAAAGACCTTGTTGGCTTGTCGGGTCACCATGGGGTGATTTAGCTGTAATTCGGTCTGCGGGGGGGGGGGGGGGGGGGGGGGGGTCCTCATAAAAATCAGGGTGTGCAGCTACCAGCCTCTCTAACATCTGCAGTCCGCTGTTTGGTGCTGGGCTGGTATCGTACAGTGGGTTCGTCGCATGTTCACTGGAAACTGTTTCCTGCTATAAGTCAGAGCAAAGTCACATTGAACATTTCAACCATCAGGAAACAAGTGAAGAGGTTAAACTGCGTCACTGGATTTTGAAGGCAGCCCTGTGCAGTAACGGGACTTTCTACTGCGAACTGTCAGACTTAATGTCAAGAATATAAATTCAGTCAGTTCTGTGTTTGTAGAATACCAAACAAAATGGGGCCTTAATGAGATTTTTAAAAAAATAAAAAAAGGTTACCAAACCATCACAAAACTTTCCAACTTTCTCACCCCTGAAACAGCAGCCACGCAGAGAAACACCCTCACTGGGAATAACGTTTGATGAGCTCTATTGTCAAGGCGCTACGTGATTTCTCAGTGTCTCGCGCTTCCCTTTGGCGGTCTCCCTTAACCCATCTATTACCACATGTAACATCATGGACGAGCTGCTTTTCCCCTCCTCCCTCCCCGTTCCCCTTTTTCTCCCAAAAAATGCCTCATCAAGGTCTGAGTCAATGTGAGCCAGTGAGAAATTAAATTCCCCTAATTAGGCCAGCAGATTTGCCTGCTTTATCCTTCTGCCTCCCAAACCTCCCCTCATCGAGACAAATCTCTAATTAATCGCCGCATGCTGCTGTTGACTATACTTCAGAGGTCGGGCCTCAATGAATGGTGAAGGGATTCTCATGCTTCACTCTAGAAATAGGATTCTAAAAAAAGGCTATTATAATCAGAGCTCTCCTAGTATATGTGTGTGTGCATGTGTCTCTCAGGGGTTATTCAGTGTTTACATCAAAAGGGAAAACTGCTGCAGGCTGTAATTGAGGATGATATGGCTCTGTGAATTTAAGTAAGTTTTGCACGTTATACGGACTGTGTGGCAGACTTTGTATGTGAGTTTCTGAAAACATTGTACATGGACACCCAGGCATAATGAGAACAAGGGGGCAAAGATACAGTATTTCTGCAGATTTCTTCAGCTAATTAAGGATCAAAGTTGCCGCTCCAGCCAACTTCAGAAGTTCAGATTTGCTAACAACTATGGCATCAGTGTCTCAGTCTGCTCCCCTGAATTTACACATAACCAAATGAAAGAATTTCAACAAAAAAAACATCTGAGCTCATGAGCGAGAGTTTCTGTATTTATGCTTTTTCTAGTCGATCTTTAAATCAGGAGGGCTTTTTCCAAGTTCCCTCGAGTTCTTTCCTTGAGTGCTGCAGTAATTTTGGTCCATTTCAGGTGAACTTTTGTTGAACTATGAACAATTTGCAGTTTTTATTTGGGAGAAAAACTCGCTCTCTTTCAGCAATCAGGCAGCAGGCCTTTAACAGGATAGCACAGGGGATATAATGTGGCTTTTTGACACTGATCAACAGAGAAAAGTGCTTTTAAAGTCAAAGTGAAAGCAGATCTTTATAAAGTTATTGAAATAATTACAAATATAAAACAGAAAATACACATTCAGACCTGTGTAATAGGTCAAACCTAACCCAGATAGCAAGATACATCCGGCCTATACCAAGTCTGGCCAGCATGGCCATCAGATGCTACTTCCACATCTGGAAAATCTTCCAGCGGTCAGCCAGCACCAGAAGACACAGCCTGGGATCTACCCAGACATGAAATTATATGGGCCAGATCCAGGCAGTGGAACCGGGTTGTGACCAGAAGTTTAATTTTACACTGATTACTTGTGTGTTGTCGAACAATTTTAATGGATTGTAGTAGAAATACATGTATCTGGAAGATCCCTGAACATCTACTGGAGACAACGACAGTTCTGAATCTTCAGAGACTTTGAGATCATCTGCTAAATGAATGTATGTAATGAAATAATGCAGCTTTTCGGCCACAACACTGATCAAGTTTGATGAAAACACTGTAACTCAGCACAAACCACAGGGGGAGGAACTAAAGACACTATTTGTAAGTTTTGCTATTGATAGGTAGCGAGCATTAGCATCAACAGCTTTTCACTTAACAGTCTAGAACTAATGTTGTGAGTTCTGCATCAAACTTCAGCCCTTTGCTCGGCAAGAGCTGTCTCCAGCTGTGGAAAGCAACTCCAGTGTTAACTCTTGTTTCTATCACGTCTTTTCTTCTACTGAAGTTCTACTGAAGCACGCTAACCAGCTAGCCCAAGCCCCCGCTGTCAGATAGCGGTTCACTGTAGCCTCCAGTCTGCCCTGAAGACGTAGGGCTGCTCAGAGGGCGTATTTTAACCTCTTGTCAATTACCACCACCCGCTCCCGGCAAGAAACCACGTTAGGCAGCAGAGAAAACGAACACATGACCCCTTTAAACTTTCAAACCTTCTAAATTCACTCAGTTTTTGTTTATTAAATATGACACCAAAGTTAAGTAAAGTAAAAACAGAACTAAAAAAAACGACTTAAAAGAATATCAAATATTCAACTTACAAGATCGTCATGGCTTGTTAATTTACAGAGACGTTTTCTTTTAGATTTTGTGAGTTATATCCGAATATTTCAGCACAGCAGCTTCTGCAGTTCAGTAGAGAAATTCAGTCACTTCGACAGCTGCCTCAGGGTCTTTATCCCCTCTGCTGCACCTAGTAGTACTGCAACCTATAATATTGTCTCCTACAATAAGATACGATATGTTTCAGGTCCTCTAATACAACTATCCTGACACTGCTGATTTCCTGCAACAGATTTGCAGGTGAAAGCCTTTACTCTTTGGTCATATTTCTACGGATAAAACACAAATGGAGCAGCCTTATATGGCGACTTTAGGGGTACAGATTATTCTAATGATGCAATCTCACAAAAACACGCACATCCTCGTGAACAGGTGGTATTCAGCAGGCTGAAATGAGCAATTTACCACAAGCTGGTCCAGTTAAGTGTTGGGAGAACACGACTCTGAACACTTGTAGGAGAGAACCTCACAGAAAAGAAAAGTAAGAGAGTGAGTAAAGATCTGTTTACTTGAAGAGGCATATTAAATCTACTCAGATTCAATGTTGTAAGACAGTAAAATATGAAAACCCCCCGAGCAGAGTGGGTGAAGAGATATTCCCACTAATGCTCCATAGATTTACAATGGATCACGCTTTGAATACCAGGCAATACACAAGTAAATCAATTCCTACACCACGAATAAGGTCTACTGTGCAAATACTGTGTATCTTCGCTGACCATGAGCATATAGGAGGTGTAATGCATATCAATCACATTCTCCCCTGCTGATATCCACACCCCACACACACACACACACACACAGTCAGCTGCTGTTTACCCCTGCCCTGCTCCCGTCCCACTAAACCTCAGTTATAGAGCGCAATAGAGAATCCATCTCCGACTCTCAGCTGGTCTAAAGCAATCACTATGATGGGATTCCACTAGCTGCTGGCTTTACATATTCAATCTGTCTCTATAACATCGCTTCCCGGGGTCCCCAGCTGCAGTTGCACTCTGGCTTTACTGTAATGAGTTGAGGACAGCTGACAGAGATGTGAGAGAGAGAGAGAGAGAGAGAGAGAGAGAGAGAGAGAGCTGCGTGGGTCGAGTGAGGTGTAGGCGTAGCTGCTCGCTGGACTACACAAGGAGTGGGGTGTGCGTGTGTACAGTACGTGAAAGTTTGTCAGTGTGCATCACTGCTTGTACAGTCCCAGACCAGCTCATTTATAAGAAGTAGATGCATAACTTCTCTAATGCACTGTTGACTTTAATCTGCACACACACACACACACACACACACACACACACACACAAGCACTTAAAACAGTTTCTCCAAGGAGTGCGATCTGTCAGAAGTTAATGTGTGGAAAAGAATGCAGCACAAGTGCATCTGCACAGTAAGACACACACACACGCACACACACACACACACACACACACACACACACACCACACACACACACACACACACACAAACAAACAAACACCCCCTGAACATCAGATGTATGGAAATAGATTTTTCCCGAAGGGGCGTCTCAGTCGGCCTTTGAGCTGCTTGACCGTGAAGTTCCTGCAGCCGACTCTGTTCATCCATGTGTATGTGTGTCACGCTGGGGCCACAGCGGCAAAGGGAAGCTGGGCTCTACGTGAAGCTGTATGTAGTCGTCACCGTCACCATCTCCGCATCCCATGTGCAAATACTGTAAGTGTCCCTATGTTTGCAAGCAGTGCGGACCGGATGGGATTCAGCGTAATAAGCAAATCAGCCTCCTCGGAGGGTTACGGGTCCCAGAGCAGAACCATCGCACAGTTTAACCACAAACATGACATCTATTTACTCGCAGGATAACACTGTGGAAGTTAGTTGTTTGCTTAAATATAGAATCTTTTCTCATTTTGTTTTAATATCTTCAAAGAGATGGTGAAATTTAATGAACATCAGTGTTTCCATGGTGATGTGCAAAGGAATAAAAAGGCCTGGTTGCCATGGGGTTTGAAGCGTATATTGAGTTAAAAGCTCCCTAAATACACTGTCAACACACTCAGCAGTCTCCCGGGACATAACAGGGAGGCTCTTCTCTCTCACTCACTCACTCACTCACACAAACACAGACTCTCTCTAACACATATATATACACACACACACACACACACACACACACACACACACACACACACACACACACACACACACACACACACACACACACACACACACACACACACACACAGATGGAAATGGAACAAACACACAAGAGCATGTCAATCACCAGAAACAAATCTGATGTAATTATAGATTTCCAAATTAATCAAAAGCTGATTTGCTTTAATTTCTGGCTTTACTATTTTCTTTCCTGGTTAACACTGCATGTCATGGTGAAAGGCGTCATGGCGACTGGGGGGGGGGGGGGGGGCTGCTGTTTTGGCCTATAAAATCAATATGCAGCAGCTGCTCAATAAAACTATTTTTTCTTTATTTGATAAGAAAGAGGAAGAAATCGCTTCATGCATCGACCTCACAGATCTTCACAGCTGATTGACAGATTGGAGCCTGACCGCTGATTTTTGTTTCTGGTCCTCCAGCACTGCAGCACAGTCACTATTTATCTGGACATTTTAAATTCAATTGCTGACCTCCACCCAGGTAGGCCGCTGTAAGTTTGCTCAACACTTTTCCCCACTGTGGTTTCTGGAGCAAACAGCTCACAGTAACTTCCTTAAAGCCAGGTCAACGGTCGTCTTTAATCCTTTTAGATCTCAAGTAACAAATCCACATACCTTTTTTCTTGTGGGTCTGCAGTAGCTCAACACTCTTTGAGGCAAAGTGCATGTCCCACACTCACTGCTGCCAAAACTGAACTCGCGGAGAGAGCGACATCACAGAAAAGTCATTAACTCAGTGGAGGTCATTGCTCTACAGGTGCATATCAATGGTACAGCTCTAACAGTGGATCACATGACTACGCTACATAATGATGAACTCAGAGGATAATATCACACATCTCTGCAGTTCCCCGCAGCTCTGTGGAGCTGTGCATGATCCTTCAGCTCACCGCTTAGTTTTTCAGCCAGAAACCTGCCCAGCAACAAACAGCTAATAAAAATGTTAGCAACAACAGCTGATGAACACAGTGGAGCATTCAGCAGCTGAAGAGTAAGATATTTCCTTTAGGGGTTGGAGGGGACCAAAATGGAGCTAAAAGCAGGTTGATTGTTATTTCAAACCTAAAACTTGATAGAATGTCAGTGTCATAGAGACACAGATCTGAGGCGATACATGACTTGATTTTACCTCATTGTAGTCTGTGCCCAGGCAGAAAGTAAAAACTGGGAGTGGTAAGGGAGGAAAGCAGGCAGCTTTCTAGGGTGCAGATCACTCTTTCCGGTTTAGCAACACCTTGCTGGACAGGTGACAGGTGTGTTTACAGTGTCTGTGTCTAAGCCTCTACTGCAGAGTCATTTGACCCGGGTGTAAATGCCGATTGAATCCTTTCCCACTGCCGACAAAAGCCCGATGTTAGCGGGACTTAGCGGGTTTTTTAACCAGTGGAAAAGGGGCGACACAAAGGGAAGAGATCTCAGTTCAGTGGGCCAATTTACACACTTCAAAGTTATACACACACACTATCATACACCAGTTAGACTTCAAAATGTGGGACTCAGTGATAATTACTGTTGGAAGAATAAAAATGAGGCAGATACTTTTCTCCATTTAATGTGAGAAAGTTCTTTTGAGTAATAATAAGTTGCCAGCATCTCCCCAGCTTGTACTTTGTGTCCCTTTTTCCCCTCATTTTATTAGTTTGTCTTATTCTAGTTGAATTAGCTGCTGCGGTCTGCCCACATTTGTTTTGTTTTGTTCTTTTTTATCTATTAGAAAAGTGAATAAACTCAGTGCTTCAATGATTCCTTTTAAATCTTATTAAAAGCAAAGATTGGTTGGTGTTGCACGATTCAATTATGTGGATTCTCATTGTCCTCCTCATCTTTTCTATGAACTCTCTTTCACATCTTTTTCACATTAATTTGGTAGATGCTTTTCTCCAAAGAGACTTGCTCTGTATTTTTCTCCATTGAATAAAGAAAAAGTTAATAAGCAAAAGGAAAATGACTCCATATATCTACACATATCTACAAGTCCAACTTTTCTGTGGATTTATTTTGACCTCAGTGGCGTCCTCTTGGGAAGTGAGCCAAACCAGAAACACAAATAATCCTACAGTAAAACACCAGACTGTTACTCTCCATCTCTACTGAGCATCAAGGGACAAGTGTCTAACTGGTTTACAACTTCGTCCTGGTTGACAGATCTGCCCCGGCGCACACGGCGACCGCATATGAATTGTTTTAGACTGGCTGTTCATTTTATCCTCCGTTTAATCCCCAGCACAGACGTCCTGTTCCAGCTGTAGGTGGAGCGGTGGCTGTCATCCAGATCAGACAAAGTGGAGACACCCTCTGCCCCGGGCCACATGTAATTACTCCCACAACAAAAAGCACAAGTGAACAGAGGAGTAGAGGTTGCCAGACTCGCTGCAAAGAAGGCAAACATAATCTCTCCTCTTGTTTCCATTCTGTCTCTTTCAGTCTCACTGTCTGTCCCCAAAGTTTTGTCTTCCCCCCCCCAAACTGTCTCCTTCACTTCCTCTCCATTTTTTTCTCTCATATACACAAACATAAATAATGAACCATACCAACACGAGCTCCCTCAGCCTCCACGCATAGACGGACACAAAAAGCGGATTGCCACACAACAACATCCAACAACAGCCCTGTTGGGAGTCTGGGAGGTTTTATGGAGCACTACATGGTTATGTAATTTGAAAGGTTGGCAAAACGAACAGCCCCAGACAGAGCTAAAGTACTTCTGATACACCAGTGTGCTGTGTACACTCACATTCAAGGTTGCTGTTAACAAGAGTCACAGCTGGAGCTACTGTACTTTCAGAAAATCAGTTTGGGGGTTTAACAGCGTTGAATGTCACTACAAATGGCTCAATAATTGCTTCACTAAGAACTGAGATTTCCAACTTTCTGGACTATGATCTATTTTTGAATTAAACTTTTTTTTGAGCAGCTCCCAAATCCCCCAGATTGCCATTTGCATTTTTAGCTGCTTAACAAAGGAGTATGAGTAGTTGGTGTTGTAGGAAATGCCAGTGTGGGATAAATAGTCTCATGAACTAAATAAAAAAAAAAAACAAACACAATTTTGTAAAGATTTGCAAATAGAGGTTTCTGAAAGTATACGAGTGCTCAGGGATATAAACTGACATTCTGATGTATTAAAAGGATGCTAGATGTGCTGTCGCCTGTCTCTGTGAAAATGCCACCTGTTTTACAAAAACCAGTCACAGACCCGTTAAAAATGGAACAGAACAGCCGATTGTCAGCTGTGATAACGCTGTATTGAAATACTGAAAGGGAAAAAAAATGTGCAGATAACCTGTGAAAACAAGGCAAACAGCCTGGCCGACCTCAGATGGTGTGATGTTGCACTTCTCTGAAATAGCAGCAGTCGCCACTGTTGCTGAGAAATAAAGGTAATTAGCACACGCGACACACACACACACACACACACACACACACACACACATACACATACACACACAAGTGCCATTTGTGCACATGAGCACACAATAAAAGTCTCACGCTGGCAGTCATGCACAGACAATTAAATTCAAAACAGCAACAAAGTGAATGCAAACACACACTAACACACACACACACACACCTTCTTCCAACAAAGCAGCAGCACTTGCAGCATGTGAGGGAAGCCTTGTGTAGGCGAGGAGGGAATCTACAGTATTAAGAGTGTGATATTTAACAGCTTAGCATGCCATCTCTCATGGCGCTAAATCACAAGGATTCCACTCATGACTAAGTAGTTTGGAAAACTTCTGCCATGAATGTTCTTCCCGATGAAAAATCTGTAACTTGCTTGCATTAAAGACGCCGCCTGTGCATATACAGACCTTCATAAAACACACACTTAGCATTCAGTGATCAGTGATTTGGTGTGGAGGGAAAAACTTCCACTTGTGAAACATGCAGCAGATGTCGGCTGCTTTCAAGATGTTCTCAACCTTGATACCTTGAGTTATTTTGTTGGACACTTCCACCATATCTACAATAATACACTTTTGTTCAAAAGGCAATTATTTCTACCAATGATCTGATTATTTAGGACACAATTTTCTTTTTTTCCAATTCTCCTGTAAATCCTCATGTCAAGGCTGACACATCGCTGGATGAGCATACAATTTTCCACAGCTCACATTTTGTGCTTTTATTATATAAGATGTTTTTTTCACACCAAACATTTTGTGCTGTGTCCAAATCCCATACTAACTGTATAATGTTAGAATACTATACAAGAAATGAATTCCACCTTCCAGTTTTGTCCTGAACTGAAAATTATGCAACATGTGTAACTACAGGCATCAGTCAAACGGCCGATTCAACTTCACTTCACAACTAGTTTACCACCATCATCCACAGTATGTTTCAATGTTGTGCAGCTGTGAGTAGCTCCTTCATTTTATTTGTGCATTTCCACAAGTCATTTCCAGTGCAAACATTTTGAGCTGTCATTGTAGGAAACTGAACACTAACAATGGCTTTGTTCAAGTGTTCAATAAGCCAAATAGTCCCAGGTCCTACTGATACTAATACTACAACCTATCTGTAAGCAGTTTTTGAGTAGGCAGTGTGTTCACACTTGAAAAGTGTCAAAATAAAGTATACTACACAATAAGTGTGCAGATTAAAAAACCCTTGAATTTGAGTGTGCTGTTGATGTACGCTAGAGCTCTTTAGCTTTTCCACCACCGATATTTGACATGTCATGAAAAGCACAGGTGTATTAAAGATGGCTGCTTTCCACCCAGAGGGGGTCCTGATATTGCTCATGCAGGCTCACTGGTTTATTGGGACACTTCATTGAACGAGGTTGTCGATAACGTTATTAATTCCTCCTGTGCTTTTCCTGCTGTGCAAAAAAGGTCTGTTTTCCCATAATGCAACTGCACAAACAGCTGGTGAAACAGCTGCAGGAACACCCCAGAAAAGAAAAAAAATAAATTTGCATTTCCTGTTTTACAATAAAATGTCAAGACTGTGAATTTTCCTCTACACTAACTTCAAAAACAGTTAAGAGTTAATATACAGGTGTAACCGCTCCTCGCCACTGGATATAAAATATTAAACAAGGCTACTATTTCAAAGAGTTAGGGTTGTATGAACAGGATCCTCAGTATGTTTGGTGTTGAATTTGCTAAACCGCCCTGTACCAGTAGTTGTTATTATTACAGGCTAGAACGTAATAAATAAAAACCATACCAGTACAATTAAACACAAGGTAAGTACACTTTCAACTTAAATTGACCTTGTGAAAAATAATGATTAAACAAAAATATTTACACTTCAAAATTAACACTTTCCTTGTTTTATTCACCACTATAGAAAAGTCTTGATCAAATAGTTGTTGTTTTTTTTGGTTATTCAGTTCATTCTTAAGAATAGTTCAAATAATTACCACGGGCTTGGATTTCTAACCATTGGGTCCCATAAGTTAGTTCACATATGAAGAAACAAATCCTTAACAAGCTGATGACACAGTCAGTTACTCACGCGCAGTTCAGAAGAGTCCACGAGCAGGTAGATGACGCAGTAGCAGGTGAGGCGCACAGGTAGATGTCTTGTGTCCTGAAGCAGGTCCAGTGGCCGAGTCTGTCCTCGCGAGCATTAGCAAAAGATGCTAATCAACGCGGTGCTCACAACGGCGTCCTCGTTTCCTCCAGTCCACGGCGAAAACATTCGGCTGGCGTGTACAGCTGACTGCCCCTCACGACGTTGCTAGCTTAAACGTTCACGTTTTACAATCCGAGTTACACTTCTTACAAAGTTAGTGGGAAAACAACAGACGCTGTTAACCTGGCTGCACTTCCGCTTTGAAACTTCCCGGAAAAAACGAGTTACTGAACCGCGAGATACACACGGTTTTTATCTGCAAGATAATATTTGTGCTGGTTCTTTAGAAGTATTTTAGTTGACAAATATTAATCACCTCGACAATGAACTTAGTTTTCCACACTCAGCTGGCTTCACACGCCCCTCTCTTCTTCATCAGGTGCTCCTCGTTCTCCTTCCCTATTTACCTCCAAGCTGATCTCTGATTGGCTAAGAGTGCAGCTCTTCCTGAAACACGATTGGCTTACGTTACGTCACTCAAAACAAACTGAAAGCACATTGGCTGAATAAACAGAACAACACTGTAAGTCACAACAAAACAAAGCATTATGGTAAATGTAGTTGTCATTAGCTTTACCTGCATATGAACTAAAACACTCTTTTATATTGTTGTATTTTGTAGGGCCCTATTTTCTGTTTTAATGTTTCGCAGCTATGAGCTTCTCCATTTTGTTTCCGCATTGCATTATGGGACAGTAGTGTGCATCTGCGACATGGAATTTTTCAGTATTCATACTAACATTTTTGAGTGCGCTTCATATTGTAACTTTACAAGTGTGAAAAAACTACAAACTCAGAACCAGCTAAGAATGAATGTGTCGTATGATATTGGTGACTGAGATTTAGAGAAATCATAGTAAAACAAGATTTAATGCTTATTTCTAATGGTCTCCCTCAATTTGTCTCATCATTATGTTCAATTTGTAATAATGTTTTGCAGCTCGGGGGCTCCACACTGCAGTTGTTTATTGCATTATGGTATAATATTGTGCATCATCTGTGTTTGATAAGTAACTGACCAGTACTTTTTGTACATTGGGTCTAATGTTAATATTTCTCATTCACAATGAACTAAATAAGAATCAACCAGAGACCCACAAGGGACAGTACTGCAGCTCAGCTCTTCACCTCAGCTAATAAAATGTGACTACAATGAAATGAAAAAAAAGAAACTCAATTTTTCTCTAATTTTTAATTTCACACATTCTTTATGAAGCTTCACAGACCCCATTCCCTTGTCATTTTTCTCACCCTGGACACATGTCTTTGGCTTTGAATTATTCAAAATTCAAAAACTCTAAATGTCATTTTGGGCTCCAGACGTGTAAAAGTTGCCTCGTTCAGCCCTGAAGAGAGTCCAGGGGAGGTGGAGGTTGCGCGAGGTCTTTGCCAAATGCCGTCAAACCAAGTCATTTTTCACCTATGATGGCCACCGTTTCATAAGCAGCAAACACAGGAGAACACTATTACACATTCATGAGAAGCACCTGTTTGACAGTCAAATGTATTCCCTGCTGTCAATCGTGTGTGTGTGTGTGTGTGTGTGTGTCTGCTTGTGAAGAGAACGCACACAAGATGGAATCAACCTTCATGTTTCCCATCACTGACGGTGTCATCCTTCATCCTCTCTGTGCACCCCCTAGCGCTCATTTTCGTCACATGAAGGACTCCCCCCCCCCCCCCCCCCTTGTATCTGTGGAGAGAGAACAAATGAGGCTGACCTTCGTTCGACGCACATGAGCTAGATCCGCTGTGGCGTGTTTGGCAGCGGCTGGGAATTCTGTCTCCTCTGTACGCTCCATTTCCGCTTCTGAAGAGCGGGGTGGGTGGGTAGTTTCTCTCTGTCCGTTCTCTCCAGCCTTTGTCTAAATCTCGTGGTCTCAATTTTCCTCTCTTTCTTTCCTCTTTGCTCTTTTACTTCTCAGCTTCTTCTTCTCCTCACATCTTTTCTTTTCTCCTCTCATTCTGTTTCATTTCCTCTCTTCCTGTGCTCTACATTTGTCATTTTCTACCCTGTTTGCTCGACTGTCTGTGCCTTCCCAACTTCTCTTTGGCCTCTTCTGCTTTCTGTCCATGTGCTCTGGCAGAACAGAGAAAAGTCTCAGTGGCAATGACAGGGGTCACTGTGCAGGGTCAATGATTCCTACCTCAGAGCTAACTGCTAAACATGTCATGTTGTAGCCAGAAAATGTGAGCGAGTGAGATGAGGCAGAGGGAGACTGGAGGGATGGGAGGAAGCCCTAACTGTACGGCAGGCTCTGTTGCATCAGGGTCATCAAAGACAGTCTTCCTCCTCCACCACTACATGCAACCCTCACTTTTCTTAAGGGTCATCAGTTCTGGCCATAAAAACACCACTTCCTGTGATTAAGTGTCCAATTACAATCCCATTCTCCTCCCACACCTCCTCAAACCACGCTCTCAGCTTCCGTTATCCAGTCCAATGGGAGGAACCCCTGAAATTACTGATCAAATTTACCTTGGGGAGCTGTAAAGGTGTTCCGTGGTCACTACTGTCATCAAGATTCAGCTTTGATTACGTTAGCATGTTCTGGATCACCAACAGGAGAAAACCAGCCTCAAGGGCCCAAGAACTCCAATGAACCTGAAAACTCCAAGCTCACTGTGTCGACCGGTTTGTGCAATGTGATGGAAACTTTGTTTGGAAATGTGCATCACTAAAGCGTATAAACTGACATGAAAATGGCCTGAAGGTGCGTCTCTACCTTAACATGCTTCATTGGATCAAAATCTAGTTTCAAGAACGTTTATTATTTTCTATTCGGTGCTTATATGTTGCATATTCCTAAATAGCTGTTTTCTCCTTTTCTTTTCATGCAGTGCGAGAAACAAAAGCACAGTTTTAGGAGCAGGTAACACAAACACAAAAACTTGTAAAGCTTTTCTCCACCAGGGATCGATCTTCCAGAATGAGTATATTTAAGCTAGTTTAAAGGAGCTATTTGTAAGTTCTGCTGTTGCTACATAGCCAGCGTTAGCATTAGCAGCTGTTTACTCGTCAGTCTAGTTCAGCATCAAACGTCATTCCTTTACTCGCCAAGAGTCGTCTCCAGTGGTGGAAAGCAACATCTATATGAACTTTTCTCTCTATCACGTCTTTTCCTCTACAGAAGTTAGCGTGCTAACCAGCTAGCCCCAGCCTGTCTCGTCATTTTCTGATAGCGGCTCACTGTAGCTTCCAGTCTGCCCTGAAGACATAGCGCTGCTCAGAGTAGCATATTATAACCTCTTGTATTATTATAAAGACAATGAGACAATCACCACCGCGAGGCAATCACTAAGAGCTGCAGAGGAAACGTACAAATAGCCACTTTACCGGTCCGTATCTTACCTGTCGTTTACATCGGATAATACTTGCTGTAACTTTCCCTCTGGTCTAGAGATCTTTTTTTTTCTTTTCCACTGTACTTATGACTGTTTTAATATTACCATTTTAAATCTGTTGCCATATTCTAAAAAATCTTTCATCACTGACCTGAGGACGCCCAATCCACCAGCTGAGCCTGGATTAGCGTGAAATACAATAAGACACGGCTGTGAAACGGGAAAGAAAAATAGACTTTAACTTGAACAAATATAGCTACAGTAATGATAATGTGTTCGGGCGAAGCAAAAAGCAGCTGTGATGGGTTGGGTTTTGTGACACTGTGCACACATGCTTTTTGAAAATCCCTGCCAGCTTGTACTAGCAGAGAGGGTTATGTCATAGAGCAGATGTAAGAAGTCCTCTAAGCTATCCAGTTCCGACTTTGAAGGCCAGAGGTGTGAATGAAGCCTGTATGCTTCCATAAGTATGAGTGTGTGCACGATGTTTCCCTGCCCTCCAGACAATGGATGCTGAGATTGGTTTCAGCCTCTGTAACCCCGGAAAGGATTAAGCAGGTTGGAGAAAATCCCCAATAAAGAAGTAAAACTGAGATTTCTAAAGAACCAAAGGATGATGTTGTCAATGACCAGAGGTTTGTTGGCTTCTGGAAACATGTTTTCACTTATTATTATTATTATCATTGGTCACAGATTCACCAAGCCCCTTTCAAATTAAATCTACAACACAAGAAAAGTGGGGAGTATACAAGTATAAAGCAGCCAAAACTGTAAATACTCAAGTGAAGTACAAGTACCTCAAAACTGTACTATACAGTAACATTCGTCCACCGGCTCATTGTTGTAATGAACGTTGTCATTGTCAAGTTTTCAGGTTTCAGTTCTACTTCTGAGCTGATACAAGTTCTCACACTTCTGCGAATGTCCCCGCCATCGTTGGCAGTCTTGTCATTCGCTCAAAGCAGCTGCAGCTCGCCTCCCCTCACCTTGCACTTCCTCCCCCGCTGCGGTTTAAGCGGTGCTTCGAGGTGTTCAGATCAAGCTTCTGGGTTGATCAAAAGAGTGCCGGAGGGGGTTTTGTGAGGGACTGTGATAGCTTTGAGAGGCAGGCAGAGCCCACTTCAGGACCCGATTGCATTGTGAAGGGGAGGCAGCCTGCAGGTAAAGGAAACAAAGTCAAATGAGAGGACAAGAACAAAGGGAGAGCCTTGTGAGAAAATGCTGCCTTTCTATAGCGAGAGCTGAAGACCAAGCTGGAGCTTTCGTGACGGAAAAATGGGAAAGCTCCTGACAATCCATCCTACCTGTTTACCTATAACATTATCTTCAAATTAAAACGGTGAGCCACATGCTTATTTGTTTCTCTGTCCTTATCTGGGCCCGAACATGGCGAGAATCAGCATATCCTTTATCTGCTTAAGTTGATATTAACAGTGCTGCATGTTGCTTTAATGCTGAAGAAGTTTATAAACAGCTTAGGGATAAAGCACACAGTTTATTTCCCATGTTCCCAGAACTGATAGCATATTAATTAACATAATCCATTACAGCTTAACGTGGGATTTCATTCAGATAAGATACAAGAGAAATTTATCCTCTGTTCAGAGCCTTAGGTGATCCATTTTCATGATCTACCCCCCCGCTCCCTGTGACTACAGGTCATGCGAACTTTTCTTGACGAAACAGGCAGGAGTCAGTGCTCAAAATGGAATAAATTGAAAAAAAGATGAAAGGAAGAAAAATAAAACCCTGAAACAATCAATTTTCTTACACAGCGCTTTAAGATTCAGCGACAGACAGCAGCAGGGAGAGCTGGGAGGACAATCCTCCGAAGGGCTGGCTCTCTCTGTCTCTCCTGCCTCATCCCTGAATAGGTAATAAACAGAGGCAGCCAGTGAAGGGCTGAGTAAATACAATGTGCCAAGCAGGCCGAGTCTCAAGAGACGGAGAAACAGAGGATGAGGCGGTGATTGGAGGAGGGCGTGAGAGAGGCAGAGGGGGGGGGGGGGACGGGGAGGGGGGGAAGCAGTGTGAGAAGGATAAAGGTAGACAGATGACTGGGAGATGAAGACAGGATAGAAGAGATCAGAGTAAGGAGAGAGATAGAGAGCAAGAGGCTGGAGGAGAGCAAGATGAAAGGGGGTAACCAGTAGAAGAGAAGAGGACGGGGGTTAAGAGAAGAAGAAAAATGGAAGGAGAGGACAGAAATCAGACACAGGAAGAGACGGCAAAGAAGGTGGCAAGGCGAAAAAAAAAAGCAAGGGGATATGTTAGAGAGAGAATTCTGAAAAGAGACAAGGGGGGATAATAAGCAGGATAGAGACAGAGATAGATTGAGAAGGTGTTGTTTTCTGTGCCGAAAGTAGCATTTAATCATCTGCAAGGAACACGGCGAACCTTCGTTTCAACTTCTGCCGGCTGGAGAACAGGAGCCGTGCGAATACGACAAAAAGTTGCTCATGCTCACGTTTTTTTCTGACAAATAAACCAAAGCCTGAAATAAAAAATTAAAGAAACAAACAGCAGGGATGAATCACTGGAAACCGACACCAGAAACAAAACCAGAAGTCTGAGTTCAAGCAAAGGAATGCGACTTCTGCTGCAGGGATTCAGGCGAGAGCCACATGTTCTAGTTTCGACATTATACAGTGTGAAGAAGAGTCAGCAATACTGTCATTAAAAAGCAACATGTATTAATGAAAAACAGAATTAAATATCCCACTACTATGATGCACAAGGTTACAATACTTCTAAGAAAAACTTTCTTCTTCAGGCAGAAACACTTCGGTCATGGAATTTAAAATTTACCGCACATGGTTATACGGTTAGATTTTAGCAAAGAATATATTTATAACATATTTACCTGCTGTATTCATTCACACACACCACGCTGCTAACAGAAGCACGAGAAGCTAGCTCACTTTCAATGCAGCTTGCATAGATAAGTACAGGAAAAGGGTTTGTGTCTGCAAGAACATCCAGGTGACGACCCCCTGCTACAGTCATGACCAATAGTCACAATGGACAAAAATACCAGAATAAAATCCTTGAATTACAACCTGTAATTTCCAGGCATGAGTTGGTGTTTATGCCCTATACGTAACAGATTGCACTATTTTCTTTCTTTTTTTTTATCAGGAAATTGGAGTATCGGAGGGTCTCCTCTGTGATCCTGCAAAACGCCCCATGCAGCAATCAAAAACAGCAAAGGCTTAAGTTACTGTAATTACTGACGGAAGCGTTTCTGATAGATGCAGCTCAGCAGAGCTGGTGGAGAGTCCTCAGTCTCCGAGGAACATCTGCCGTTGCCCTTCTTACAAGCGTAAATATACGGCAAATGCTAATCTTGGTTTCTATTAGGAAGCTCCGTCCTGAAGGGCCTGTTGTCTGTAGGGTGCCTCGTTTCCTTATCATCATAATGAACATGCGTCCCGATGCCAAGCCGGCATTGTCTGTGTTGAACAGATAGAAGTACTGCTTATACAGTGACCTTGTTTAAACCAGGGTCCCTGTCTCCTTGATGTTCCTCACACAAAGGTAAGAGCTTGGTAATTACATACAGTCCCGTAAAAGGACCTCCATATATTCAAAAAGAGAGAGGCGAGAGAGCGGCACAAAGAAAGAGTGGACAGGGATGAGGAGGTGAAACGTGGAAAATGTATTCATACCGGTTTACTGGTGGACGCTGTCACAAGGAAACGGTCTGGATTCTCTCTCATGGAGGAACCTTTCATTCTCGTTTGTTGTCCTGTGGCTCAGGAAGTAGAGCAGGTCGTCTGCTGACCACAGGGTTTACGATTCGATTGGAAAAACACTGAGTTACTCACACAGTCTCTGACAGTACAGACTATATCATTAGTGAGCGAGTGATGATAAAAGCCCTATTTATTTAGTGCTATTTTGTTGGTATCTTTGATGAATTGAAAGAGAAAAGAAAGAAAAGATTACTTTATGAATTACATATATTTCCTCTGTCACATTGTCAGAAGCTGCTCTCCTGTTCCTGCACTGCATTCATCCAGGATCTTTGCTTAAGCAACTTAACCTCTAGTGACTCTTAAAATAAGCAGCATCTTTAAGTCGTAAGAAATGTGATAAATACCGTTTCTCTTCAGTTTGTAGGGAGGAGTATGAGTCAAGGATTTTTACTTTTATCTTTGACAAAGCCTGAAAAATACAGAGCCTGAACTACACTTAACAAAAATAAATTCACACAGATATTTTTGCTGCAGTTGCTGGTGTTATTGTAGGGACATATTCACACACATAGAATATGTCAGGAAGCATGTAAACAAACATAAGACCCACACTGAAACAACAGCCTTACCATTAAAGTTCCTCTCCAGACATGTTTTAAACTATGTCAAAATACTCTGCTGCCGAAAGGAAAACTGGGGCTGGAACCAAATCTACTTCCTCACGGAGAAAATTTGTTATCAGGCCTCCTGTCCTGCACACCGCCTCTGCATGCGCCAGGTGGACAGGTGAAAGATCAGCGTGTATCAAGATGGTTAATGGAGGAAACAACGGCGAGACTCGGCCACGTGTTTGAGCCTCAGTCAGACTCAGACTCAGAATCTGTTGAGACCAAAATCGACGACTATCCGACACATCAGAGCTGTTAGCGCAGTTAGCATCTTTTATTTGTTTATGTTGTTTGTTAGCTTGTAACTTGTAACTCGCTCGCTGTACCGACAAGGTTTTGAGTTTACTTTAGCCACGCCCCCCCGTCCCAGCAATTAGATGCAATTGGTTCCTCAGGTTTGTGACATATGAATCTCTGGCTGCCGGTATCCATTTTTATGAGCCTGTCATCGGTTCACCGGAAATATGAAGTCATGGCATCGACTGCATATTTTTGCTCACGATCCATAATGTCTTGTATTATATTAAACGTGTTAACAAGGTTTAAAACTTGAGTTTCTTCATCGGAGGGGGTCTTTAACCTTTACTTAAGTCTTTAAATAAGGCAACACAGTCTGGGAGGAATAACTGCCTTAGAAACTGTATCAACTCTAATTACTGTCAGTGCTGCTGAAAATGTGAACTCACAATCTGCCTACAACCATACAAGCCTAGTCCTGTGTGCTGTGAAGTTTAGAGTGAAGAAGAAGATTCTTCTCTTGGTCCCTCATATGTGTGTGTTTTCTTTTCCCTGGACAGGTGGGGACCAGGATTTGACTCACCTGCACCAGCAGGACTAGTCTCTCGCTTCACCCCTGCACCAATGCTTTCTTGGCATCTTCCACCACCACCGCCATGTGTGACATCATTTGTGACCCTCCAATTTCCTGTTACACAACAAACCTACCAAATTATAAGACATGTCCTATGAGTTACATCCAGGTTGAGCATCTCGTAATATGTGTATTTTGACACAATGAGGTTTTCACCATGCCACACTATGAAAACAGGACATGTCTGCGTCAGTGCACTTGGCTTGCATGCGGCCAGTTGTGTGTATGTGTGTGCGTAATATCTAAAATTGTCAAAAGCAGTCACCCAGATCCCGAGTGGGCTTGTTACCAATTTTCTGGTCAATGGACAATGAGCATTTAGTCCACTGTTGCCATTCTTCTCTCTGCCGACCCGGTACAGCAAACCCAGCAAAGATAACAACCACACAACAAAACAACAAAACAACAAAACAAAACAAAACAAAAACGGCTGGATGGTTTGAGTAAAAGCTCAGCGACTGCTTAAAGAAGCAGTAACAGTTAAATAACCATTCGACAAATAAAACAGACGGAGGGCCACAGACGCTCAGAGAACGGAACTCACAGAATCTTCCCATCCGTTTATGGATATTGTTCACATGCAGAATATAATGTGAGCGCTGACACGTTCATCTCACCATATAAACACATGCAAGCTTTAGCACACACCCACTGTCTGCATTTAAATTACATCATAAACACCTACTGTGTGTACCTACACATGCGTGAATGCATACATGCACACTGACACACAAAAGCTTACTCTTGCAGCAGAACTGCATAATGGCGTTTTGCCTTCATCCATATACGGAAGCAACAGGGTTTCCCCAATGACAACACTGATACACAGGCATTAGTAGTGTGTGTACTGTACATTCTGTACTTTATTGTTCACCCCTCTTTGCTGTGACACTGATAGATAAGGCCTGACTGCTGACTAAGGCGAGGACACAAAGGTACACGAGAACAGACATGGCAAGACAACACTGTGGCCGTCATCGCTCCGGTTCCCCCGGGTGCAGAGATTCAATTTCCTCCAGCGTCTGGAGGCTGGTGGGGTGGGGGTGGGGGGGTGCAGATGCGGCCATTTAAAACAATATTGATGTTTCTGATCATGTGAAACTTCCAGAGTACACCTGTCATGTCAACCAGGAAACCTCTTTGTGTTTTGTCCTGCTGTCAATGAAACTTTTATATCATCATCAGCACCTGGAATGGCATCAAGCCGCAGAACGAACGGTTTGACTCCTGGCGAAAAAAATCCAAATTCAAAACAGCTTTGAATAAGTGCAAGAGAAAAAAGACCTGCACTCGCTTCAGTTTGTCTGGAAGCAAGAAAATCTAAAAAGTTCCCTGCGGGACTAAAAATGTTTAAAGGTTTAAAAGTGTCCTGTGGAGTTTTTCCTGTAATCCAACAATAGTTCAAATCCAGTGTTATTCACCAAAAACACTGAGGTTTAATAAATGTGTTGAGTGCATCAGTGTGCCCATAAAAAACTTAGCAAAGCTCAGTTTTTAAATATTTTAAATCCTGCATTGTTTACATTTGTGTTTGACAGAGAGCTGTCGCCCTCGTCTCTTCCTTTGTCGGCACATCGCCGCACTTCTTTGTGTGTCAGTGCTGCTGACTGTCTATCAGCAGATTAGTGTGAAACAAGCAACAGGATTGTGTAAACAATCAATCAAAGATGGTGGTGACCCGAAACACACAGTGAAAACATTCCTCCATATCGCCAACTAGTGGTCAAAAAACTCCACAGGCTACCTTTAGCCGCTACGATCAGAACACACCCAAATCGCGAGTTGAATTATGGGTAATTTAGGTGCCAGGTGGAATAAAAAAAGACGATATTTCTGATTCTACAGCATCGATTTTGATCCTTTTTTTTTTTTTTAAACTGCCCCTCATGAATCTGACAACGTTATATGATGTTGGAGAAGACTTTTAAAAACAGTTCTCTATGAATGATCCTGTGCATAATTACTGTACATCGCAACAAATACAAAGTGGGTTTTGTGCAGAGAAGTGGTCACAGAGCCAAACTGACCCCAACCTTCGCTAAAAAAAAAAGGCTAGGTGTTTATTATAATACAGAGACTGTGTGACAATGTTGTTCATCAGTGGTACAGAATATATTATGGTGCTGTGGGCTGATTCTCCTAATACATATAAGGCAGTGCTACACCTACAATGTCACCAGTTGTACTGTTTTACTGTATCACAGCAGAAAATAGTCTTTAATAAAAAGAATAATGATAGAAATTCATGTTTAAGTTACATAACATGTTCAGACACCAGTGCCATTTGTCAGACTGAGAAAAAAAAGCAAAAAAAAAAAAAGAATTTCGTTGTTTTGAAATAATTTCTTCAAAAACTTTTGAAAACATCATCTTCGTCTTTCCTTTCCCACGTTGTTGTTTGAGTCGGCCGGCGCGCCACGCTACCGTGAGACAATCTCTCTGTAAAAGGTCTCAGTGAAGTCTGACAACAACAATTATTTGGCGGCATCCTTGTGAGAGTTTCCCCGCACGGTGTTTACCAGTAGCTGGATACGTGTGAGGGTCATTTCTGTGTAAGAATAACAACTTAATTAAAACCCACAAGCTTTGTTTGTTCACCTCCCTCCGTCGACAGTGAACGGTGTTTACCATTTTGCGAGAGCCGACCCTTTGATTCAAGTTTTCTGAAACCTTCTCACACAATCACTCCGCGTTTGAACACGGTCTCCGACTACTCTTGGGTAATCCATACATATGCATGAGCTTCTGTTTTACACACACTTGATGCTCGGCAGTCCTCTCCTTGCACTCTAACAAGCAGCTTTTCTTCAAGTGTTTAGTCATCGTTAAAACATTCATTTGCAACATAACGCTGCATTAAAGACACATTAGTTAAACCGTCTTTAAACACTCAATTTTTCAGTACAGCCGGTCGACCTTTGCTGAAGACCCTTTATTCGTGTGATGTACTGGAGGTAAACCCACAGCTGACCGATTTATTTGAACGGTAAAATCGTGTTTCCCTACTTTTCTTATCAAAAAACCTCTATGATATAATCTCATCACACGGATCACAGCAGGTATTTGAAACTGATTTCAGACGTGGATGTGAGGAGAGATATTGTTCATATTGTTCATATAAACTCTCAATAAGGGACTGTACTAAAATTTTAGTCACAATGAATTTATATTCTAGTATTTAATTCTACAGTTAAACATCTTTTAAAAGTCAAATGGTTCATGTAAAATTAAATAAACCTTTATTATAATTAAAGTCTGGCCTTTTATTGAGTATCTCTTTGTCCTTAAATAGAGGGTGGCTGGAATATTCATGATTCTGTTATTTGGAAATTTCTAATTCCACTTCTAATGTGCACTTGGGAAAAAACAACTCAATACTATTTTTCTTTCTAAGTCATGGTTAAGGTACTAAGAAAATGTTGATTACACCAGAGAGGTTTTTTGCTTTTTCAATAAGGGAAATATAATCAGACCATCACCCAATACTTTTCATACAGTCCCTAAGTGATTTTGGTTTTATCAGTGGTGTTGAACCCTAATCCTTTAATATTATCATTAAGTGGAATTTAAAACATATTTGTGATAATTACTGCATCCCCCGCAACATTAAGATATGTTAAGATATACTCTTTCTGCAGATTATCTGTAACAGCTGTAATAATAATAATAATTATTATTATTATATAGCAGAAGTAAGAAAAAGGAATGCCCATTGCCTGGTGGTCCACGCCAGAGACTGTGATTTACCCTAAAATCTAATGGCACCATAACGCTGACACATAAGCTGAAAAACAACATTCATTCCCCAAGAGAAAACGTTACCCCTCGTCACCCTCCTCTCCCCAACCCAGAGCAGGAAAGCAGCTACAAAACACTGTAGGCACTGTGACCAGGACACGCTTCCACTACAAAACTGAGTAGAGTAAGAAAAAGGAAAAAAAATAAAAATAAAATAAAATAAAATACATCCCCATCATCTCAGTGTGTTTGAGATGAAAGAGAGCAGTCCAGGCTAGTCCATGTGCGGTTTACAGAGAGTCCTTTGGTCTCAGTGAGGTAAGAGGTGCTGTATGATTGGGTCCATTGATAGGCAACCTCGGGGGGGGGGGGGGGGGGGGGGCAGTTATCCTTTACTCAGCCAGGCAATGCACAGAAACGTTTACGTATTCACCTCGAGAGGAATGCGAATGTGAACGCATCCATCGCCCCGTCCTGGACTGAGGCTTTTCTTCTCTTTGTTTGTTTTGTTTTTCCTCTGTGAGGCTTTAAAGGTCCGTAACTCGTCCTTAACGTCCTCACACACAGTGTCAGTCAGTGTGTCATAGTCCAGACACACGGGAACATTGGCGTCCTCTGCCTTTACAGTGAGAGATTATTAGTTCCAAGGCTCCGGGGGGGTTAAAGGTCTCCACTCTGAGGTTCTGGTCTGGCTTCCTGGTTGCGGCTGCGGCCCAGTCTGGGGAAACGGGATGACGTTTTGGACCGGGGCGTCTTGGCTCCACCGTCATTGGCCTGGGGCGTGTCTCTAAATGAGAGAGAACAGTGGGAAGGAAAAAAGAAGAAGAAGAAAAAAAAATTTATGGACTTTAAACGAGCATCTGGTGAAGTTTATTACCAAGTTTATTATTCAAACAAACCACCGATGCTGCATCTGGAGGCTGAAATGCATCATTTCCCTTCGGCAAGAGGATTTTTTTTTTCCTGGAAACCAGACATTAGCGAAAACAGCAAATGGAGAAGCTTTAATCAACCGAATAAACTGATTCACAATTATTCTACATTATTGCAAAAGGAGAGCAGCAAAATGGCACCGGCTCTAAATGAGTGTTTACCTCCCGTTAGTTCCGATTTCTACATCTATCAAGCTTTTTTTTGTTCTTGCACAGCTAATGTGCAGTAAACTATGATAATGGTGGCAGATTGGTGAGAAATTAGCAGTCTGTTCTTTTGTGTACCTCTGTCTGAAAGCAAGGACCTATTGTTTCTTTGTTTTAACTGTAGATTAAATAAAGGTCAGTACGGCGCCGCTAACATTAGCCAAAGCTCCGCTAGCATCCAGGAACAAGCTTCCACACAGTGATGAAATACGACACAGCGGATGGGGAAGTTGTGAACCAATGTAGTTACTAAATGATGTTTAGTATCAGTGTTGTAAATAACACTTGGTTTCTACTGTTGGTAGTAAGTTATGTAGTTGGGCATGTTAATGTTTGCAGCCTCTGCTCGAGCAGATAAACACTGTTTGCTTCTGCTCCAGCCCTGGCCGTGAACATCACGAATATCAAATAGTTAATTGAAAACATGACAATTTTTTGGGGCTTTAATATCTTGATATGGAATTAATCTTCTAGCTTTCAACACCTCCCTGCCCTCGCCACCACAAGACATTATTTGTGACACAAGGAATCAAATTATAGTCATTTCTAATCTTATGATGATGTTTAGGCTTTCTCATTACTCGGGAGGAAATAATCTTGGCCACTTGATGACATCATTGCCCTGGTTACCCTGACGACCGTCTTCACAACATGAACCGCTGATCCCCGAGTCTTATCTGATAACGGTGAGGATGAATGAGAGACACTTGTGGAAGGAAGGAAATGAAAAGCAGGGCGAATGAATGCCTGGAGTTAAATGCTTTCTTGTTGTCTGGAGCACCTCGTGTTCCCCTGCTCTCCCTCTGAAGCATTTCATCCCCATGACAGTGACCTCTCACCTGCCGCTTGTGATGGAGCAGTGAGTCTTTAGAAGGAGCGGTGAGATCAAGTGCTTTCTTTTTTTTTTTTTTTTGACAAAGAGGTTTTCAATGAATATTAAAAACAGTGAAGAGGCAGACGGCATCTCCCAGCTGACGTCTCGCTGGCCTGTTTAATGACACACCCAAAGCTACTGGAGCTGTGATTAAGGTTATCTGGGACATCTGGGTGGTCCTGTGATGGGAGTTTGATTCCCACGCGGGTGACACGTGTTAAAAATAAACGCGCTCGTGGTGAGGTGCTCTGGCTCTTGGTGTCACTGCCAGCCATATGCTTTCATGTGAGGCAGCGGGGGCTAAAAAAGCAGCACAGTGAGAGTCATGTGAAAATAGGCTGAGACACGGAGGAGACACTTACAGCACGGTGCTGTAAGAACAAGCTGCGATTCAAACTTAAGTATGAGAAATGTATTTCTGCAAAGTGTCGGTGTCATAACCATCAAGATCAAACAGGAGGGTGTGATCATCCAATCGCGGGAACGACCTGAACTTTGGTAATATGATGAACATTATTCCTTCTCGTCTGGCACACAATGTACATTTAGCAGTGACTCAAGTGCCACTTATTCTTCTTTCTGCAACCAGGGAGGGAGGTTCACTTAGGTGCAGTCACAATTTGAATTTGACTGAGGTAAAGCCAAACAGTTATATCAGCAAAAATCATACTAAACTGGGGGCAACATGCAGAGCTGAGACTGCAAGCCATCTCATTTATTCATATCAAACTGGGTAAAGGAGCTAAATGTGCTAAAGTAATTAGGCTTATAGATTTCTTTTCTGGCCTTCAGCATGAGCTTGTCCCCCATTTGGACATGATATTGACTTGTGGAGGATAATAACTCTCCCAGGCACTGCTGGAATATTAATAATATGACTGCAGAGGAGCATAATTAGAGTAAACAGGTGCACAAACAAGCATACATCAAATTGACTGTCTAACAGTAAAAGGTGGGATGAAATGAATAGTACACTCTGAATAATAAACTATTCCCTCTACATTTCCTGTCTCTCTTTCTCTCTCTCACACACACACACACACATATACTGTACACACACAAGCACACACACATTTCAGTTCACCTCTTTAGTAAAAACCCACCCGCCTGTGCACAGGTAGACACAAATAAATTGTTTCAGCTAATTTAATACCACAATAAAAGGTTACATGTTCATTCTGAAGTCAAACTGCCACAAACTGCTCTCGACAGTGAGCCAAAGGTCTGCAACGCTTCTTTTTCCGAGGCAAAGGGTCAATGAGCCCAGACTGAGTGCGTGTGTGAACTCTGTGTTCTGAGTAAACCATATAAGTGTTGAGGTGGAGCTGCATACTAAGTGGTGGTAAATCAAAGGAGAGGTGAGGGAAGTGAGGGAAATTGCAGCATGTGTGTCCAAAGAAGTGAGTGTGGAGAGACACAAGGAGATCTGTGCACGTCAGCGTGTTGGCCACTGAGCACAAACGAACACTGCTGTCTGCTCTGTTGCTAAAATATCAATCACACATTAATGTTAAATAAATAGGTGCGTCAATGATGATCAACTGTAGGTCATCAGTAGCAGTGAAACAATACTACGACTATTACTGTCTGTGAGGTCTAACGGCAACATGCTAACAATGCCAGCGTGCTTTAAATTCAGTGGGTATACTGTTATCATCTTAGTTTAGCGTGTTAGCATGCTATGATTTGCTAACAAGTACAGCTGATCGGATTGTCAGTAGTTTTGCAGCTATTTCGTCATAAACCGAAGTACTGGACAAATGAAAAAACATGAGTTGATGATGGTGCTGGAGGAAAAGTTAAAGGTCCCATATTGTATAAAGGCAGATATCCATGTGTAGTTTGATTATAGATCAGGTCTAGCTTTTATATTAATACTGTGAAAGCATCAAAGCCTCAGTCCACCGAGAAATGCACACAGCCTGTATTCAGAAACTGAGCCTTAAAAACAGCCGTCAGGACTTCTGTAACTTTGTGATGTCATCGCTCTCAGCCATGCCTCAAGCCCGGACCAACCAGACCCATTGTCCAACCTTGCAGGATTTGGTTTCTCTGATTGTTTACTTGAAAGCTGTTATATTTTTATTTGATCACTCAAAAAACACTCAGTCAATCATAAGAGAGGCTCAGAGCCTCCTCTCTTCTGATTGGCTCACCGAACTGTTGTTGCTAGAGCTGCAGAGAGAAGCCTGAGAGGAGATGTGAAACCAAACTTAGATGGTTTTTGGTTCTTAAAATCAAAAATATATCAAAAAGAATCCCAACTCAAGGTCCACTTACTAGCTTTTTGCAGGGGTTTCAAATGTATTCATGCTCATGCTGGATTAAAAGTTAAGAAGTCCTAAAAACAACTCGATGAAACCGCAGCAGTGGGGTTGCATGTCAAGATTTATCTCCATG
This sequence comes from Seriola aureovittata, assembly GCF_021018895.1. Classification (NCBI taxonomy): domain Eukaryota; kingdom Metazoa; phylum Chordata; class Actinopteri; order Carangiformes; family Carangidae; genus Seriola; species Seriola aureovittata. Next base: position 4,004,988 of record NC_079384.1, read on the forward strand.
ACAACTGCATCATCAAATTGATGAAGTCAGTGTGATACATTTGAAAGAGCTCTGCAAAAAGCTATAATTTATTTGGGTTTAAAAAATGAAGTAAGGGCACGGATGTAATTTCAGGTTTTAAATCCTGTATCATAAAAATACATAACAAGAGAGAATGTTATGTAAACTGTATTGTGCAGGTGAGTACTGCACTACAGGTATACTGACTTGAGATAAGACTGAACTGAAACCCTTTTTATTTCCCCCCGGAGCAGTTATTTGATCCTCTAAAATCACAAGATGTCAACCACTTTTACCTTTATGTCTCATCTGCAAAAGATCAATGTGATCAAATAGAGATGTATGGTGTCAGTGCTTTTGTCAAACTGCTGCTCAGTTAAATCAAAGCAGCAGGAACCCATTCAAGTGTGTTTCCTGCCAACTCGCATCAATCTGAGTGGTTAATTATGACAGAATCCTACCAGAGGACTGGCATGCAATATCGTTTTTGAATGACTCAACTTCAAGCTCGTATTTAAAGGGAATGAGTAACATTTTTGGGTTTGTAAGAGGAATATTGTCAGTGAAAATGATATAATTGTCAATAACGCTGCTAGTTACTACACCCTATTTTCATAAAACCTTCAGGTCAGTGTACCAGCATTAAGGAGTTTTGAGATCCATCTGGCCTTTGAGCACAGAGTGCGTCAGCAGGAGATCATCAGTGCTGAGCCCCAATATGCCTTTCTGTCTTTTTCCCATCTTTTTTCTCTTTTACTCCGTCTCCTCCTCAGACCAGCTTTCTCTCCCTCCCTCCTCTCCCACTGTCCTCTTCCCTTCAGTGTTCTCACTAAACTGCTTCCTGTCATTTCCTCTCCTCACTGGCTCCTAATTCTCTCAATGCATCAGAACATCTGTCATCTCATATTAGAGTCACTCCACCCTCATATAGGCTTTGCCATTGTGTCACAAATCTGCCAGCGACTACATCTGATGGCATCGTGGAGGTCAAAAGGATAATTGGCTGTACACAGATGATAATGAATACATACCAGTCATGAAGAAATAGAGACACTCTAAAAAAAATATTGCTGGCAAATTTTCTAGGCATGGATTCATTCAGCATTGTTCAGTAAAAAAAATAAACCAAGTAAGAGAGTAGGTCTGGTATTAACTCCATTAACATCCACAGAGCAGATGTAAATGTATATTACAAAGTGGAAACACTGAATGTCCTTCATGAGAAGCTGGATTTATTATATTGTGACTCTCCTGAGTGGTAAAGCTGTGTCCAACATGTCTTAACGTTCTTTACATATTTAGGGTTTTATCAACTTTAACATGCACATATCACCGGAACCTACTTTCATCCATTAATGATAATTATTATCATCCGTGGTTTTTGTCGATAATAAATATTCAATATTCATACTTCTGCACAAATTAATAATTTGAATTCCACACTAGCATTGTTTAGAAGCTGCATTGTTTATTGTATGTTGTAATGTTTGTTGAATTGCTAGGTCAAGTTATGCTACTTAGCTGCTAAGCTAGTATAGCTACTAATGTCAACAGTTAAACCACAACTACATTATTGCCAGCTAGCAAACTGATGTTAGCTAGATATCAAATGAGGTAATTTAATTTTAATAGCAGATATGTTCACATAATTGTAATCAGAGCATAAGTGTTACATAAAACAGCTGTTTGAGAAACCTGAAATAATTTTGTCAAAAAATATTGCAAAAAAGGATTTTTTTTTTTACCTGTCTATGCATATAAGTGTTGATTGGGACACTGTGGTCAGATAAAGTAAAGTACGGTTTCTAATGATTCTAATTATTCTCCCCTTGCTAAGCTAATGACCAGACAAATGAGGCCTTCATCCCTCAGATGTTGAACTAGCAGAGGTTTGATCATGCCAACCAAACAGCCAGTTATGGAGTCCAGATGAAACAGTAACATCATATTAAACCATTAAGCATCATGACAGCACTGGCAGGCCTCAAAGAAACTTTATTACAAAGGGACTCTGGCAAGAAACTAGAGTGCACACACACACACAAGCCGGAAATATTATGGTATGCTGATCAGGGTTGATCCACTGTCGACTGTAATTCCACTGAGTCATGGAGGTAAAAATTCCAGTGTCACTACCAATCACAACAGGTGCACAACAAGTCCTGAGCCATCAGCTCTCTGTCAGCTGCCACCACTGAATCTCATCAAAGGCAGACGTGTCTGCAGACTCTCTACAACATGTAACACGATGCTCAAGATGTTGTTGTGTCATTTTGCCGTTGTTGTTGTTTCTCTTTGCCTCGTCTCCCGGCTAACCGTTACAGAGGTGCCACTGTGGTCACACAGGAAGACTTACACAAAAAAAGGATAAGAGATTGTTCAGCATCTCCTGTTATTTTGATCTTCAACCTTTCTTCCCTAATGGTCAACCTGCTGTGTCCCTGTATTACAATTCACTAGTTACTGGCACATAAGCAGGACTTTACAATCATAAACACGCGCAGTAACTGAGCGAGAATAGACGTACATTCATTCAGTAGACTGATTAAAGACATACTCTGAACTCTGAATGAGACTTGTGAAAGAAAGTGAAGTCTCAAGTAGACTTTGCCGGCTTGACACTCTAATATTTCATGCCATTCAAAGACGTGCAGTAGAAAGGTTTCTATTCCAGCTCGGAGATATGAGAGAGAGAGAGAGATATGATTATTAAGCCTCTCAGGGCAAACTAAATAATGAGCACACTGTGCTTTGGAAGTTTATACAGGCCTTTATGTCTGGTACTCTTATTCTACTGGACAACTGACTCTGGAGACTTACCTCTCAATTTGAATTTTTCTCTACTTGTGCTATATGGAAAATTGATTTTTTTTTTTTTTTTTTTGTGGTGCTCCTTGAAAAAAGGTTTTTATTAACCTGAGCACAGCTCTAATCAGCCAGAGTAATTGGAAACACCTGCAGGGGTGTGTATTCCAGGACAACTGGCCTCACACTAGTTAATATTTTAGTATATTGCTGTAACTCATCTGGGAAATTCAGCAGGTTCCCGGATACTCCATGACTTCCCACGAGAATTTATCTAAATCCCAGATATTCCTTATGTGGACTACATCTCTTAGATTCCATGCTGCAAAACAAAATCCAGTTACCATTGGGAACTCAAAGCCATAATTAAAGCTGATATGTTCCTGTTGCTTTCATCTTTGTAGTTTGGCTACGTTTGTCAAAACAAAGCAGAGACAGTATACTAAAACTGGAACAGTACACCTCTGACTTACTTCTATTCCTTCTGATTTATCTGGGAAAATCCCCGCAATCACGTGCTGGTGTACATATGTGTTACCATGGTTACCAAATACCTTGGATAATCATGTAGATACTTAGGAGATCACTTCTTTGGCAGTTCCCACGATCAGCTGCTAGATTTAGTAGTTTCCCTTTTGATAATCACAGATCTGTCGACACTGTGCCAGAGTTGGACCGGTCATCGGCGGTGTGTGTGTCACAGGCAGAAATGCAGAGGAGACAGCAGGGTCTCTTTGGTGGGGCAGGCCATGAACTCTGTTGGCCGGTGGATCATCAAAAAATCCATTAAGTTTTTACCACCCTTTTCTGTGTGCCTGTCATTTGGGGTGTGCATGAGAGCGTGCTGTCTGCGTGCACTGGGTTCACTGGACACTCACAACCAAGTTTCCATCTCCAGGTATAAAGAGGTATTATGAGTTGGGTCAGGGTGGAGCTAGCTTATTAGCAGATAAGAAGTTAACTTCAGTAGGTGTCTCTGCAACACAATACATCTTTGACAAAAACTGTTGTTTCTACACATTCTGTTGATAATCTTGGTTAATTTTTGGAATGTTTAAAACAAAGACACTTATTTTACATATTGCATCTTTAAATGCAGTGACGCACCAACATCTATGTCAACTATGTTCTTGTTGTTGATGTTGTTGTTGTTGTTGGTGTAGCCCCATGACTCAGATGTCTCCAGAGAGGAAATGACATTCCAGTCAGACGGTGTGACAGGTCACGCTCACTGACTGACTGACTGCAGTAAGCAGAAACTGATGTGAGTATCGACAGGAAATGACTGGAACATCTCATTTTCAGATGTAGCCTGGAAGGTAGGTGGGAAGCCGAGGCATCATGCACTTTCACACTTGCTAGTCTGAGTGTGTGTGAATGTGTGTGTGTGTGTGTGTGTGTGAGAGAGAGAGAACATACAGTGTACTCTCTATCTGTGAATATGAGTGTAAAACGCAGGGAAACGGTGAAGTTTGTTTACAAGGGATTTGGCATTTTCAGTGACATTAATCCTCCCTGTTTGTATCCTCAAACAACTACTACCACAACAGCCGTGGCAGCTAATTCTTCCTGAAATGTTGTAGATTAAATTGGTATAATACATACAAACTATTGCCAAAAACTGACAGGCAGTTTGTTCTTGTTAGATGTTGGAGCGTACCATGGGATTTTTACAGTTTTAAAACGCAGTTCTACATTTGGATATATAATGTGGATTTTGTCATATTTGAATTTTCTGTGATGTGGATATATAAACTTATAAAAAATACTTAGATCCCCTGGCTCTTCCTTTTATCCCTGATACATGGATTCCTGTTTGGATTGGAAAACTCAAATTTCTGCAGCAATCTTTCACAGACAGAAGCCCTGCACCTGCGCATGTTTTGGCATCTTTTCTTTCTGATTCCCTCTCACCCACACACACAATTGCACATGCTCACACAGAAGCTTAGATCCTGTATCGAACACATGCCTGTGTGTGTCCACTTACAGGCAGAAAGGCAAAAGAGACAGCAGGTTCTCTTTGGTGGGTCGGGCCGTGAACTCCGGCAGCGTCTGGATCAGTTTGTTCATCACCATGCGAAGGTAGCCCTGCAGCTGCTTCCTCCTCTCCTCCACGAACTTGGCATCCTGCAGACAAACAGAGCAGGGAACGACAGAGAGGGAACATTTAGTTATTGGTGGAGTAATGCTTGGAGAAGCTGAGATTAAAGCTGTAACATGCAACTTATTCTATGATATTAAAATCATAAATCTACAAACAGCTCTGAAGAAGTTTAAAGTGTCTTTCAGCTCACTGCTTTGGTTTTCTTAACTGTTGTGGTTCATGCTCACTGTTATCTCTGCGCCATTTTTGGCTGCAGCTGTTTTCAGTGAAAAAGCCATTTGCCCCCTGCATATATCATGCACAGCACCAAATAGGAGCCAGACAGAAGTTAGTGACTAGCTGGTGAACACAGTGGAACATTGTGCAGCTTGAAGGCCAGATATTACCATCAGGAGTTTAGTGGAAACCAACGTCAGAGCTAAAAGAAAAGTGAATATTAGACATTCAGCAGATGAACTGAATGCTAATGGAAACACTTCTGAATGATAATGTTGTTCTGTATCTGCCTGGTGTGTAAATGCTCAACTGTTTGGTAACCTAAAATATGTCAGTGTTGTGTTTGTTACATGGTAAATGGACTGCACTTATATAGCACTCAAAGCGCTTTACACTAAAAGCCACATTCACCCATTCACGCACACATTCATACAGTGCTTTTTTCTACATATATACAGCACTTTTTGTACCACATACACACACTCACACACCGATGATAGATATGGCAATAGGACACTTCGACATGGGCAGTGGAGGAGCCAGGAATCAAACCATTGAGCTTCCGATCAGTGGACGACCCGCTCTACCTCCTGGTGGAAGCTTGAGTCCAACTGAATCCAACTGGGCAAGAAGCATGAGCAGTCAAACTATCACACAGGTTGTAAGTAAGCCAGCAGTTTAGATGAACTTAACCAGGTTTGAGGGGTAAAACTGAAAGTGTGCACAGCTGAAATATCAGTAAAAATCTCTAATTGCAAAGGAGAACTGAACAGGCACAACTACGACAAGTATGGAAGATCTGTAAGTTATGATGGATGTTACAACAGGCATTTTGGGTATTATGTTTCCTCCTGCATAAATTTGGATTAAAACTTATCTGATCATATAACAGATGTTGCGTTTGCTGTTTGCTTCTCAGATCTTAGCAATTTCATTCGGTGAGTAAGTATATATATATATATATATATCTACGTGCTCATGCTCGACATCCCTCGTACTGTTTCAATGTTCAAGACATTTTTGGTTGTGCAACATTATTGTTGGCCAGCTGTGGCCAGCAGTTAACTGGGTTGTGACCATCAAAGAGCAGCACAATAACAACATCAGCACACAAGACCTGTTTCTGAAACAATGATGATCATTATTCTATTCTAACAGTTTGACTGTGTTCACTCTCAGAACCAAGTGCTTCCCTGGGCTGGAGGCTCATCAACATGACTGACATGTACTGAGGTTTTAGCAGCCCAGCTCAGGGGGAGGAAGGTGGGTCTGACTAACATATGTTGCCTCAAGGCAAAAAAAGTTGCATACTGTGACTTAAAGATCCGTGACGGTGGAATGATTATGTCTTGTTACTGTGCAAGAATCAAATCTCTCATAGGAGTCTCCTGTGATGTGCCCCTCTGAGTTTTCCTACTGTCACTACAAAGACTGTGTGCTTGCAGTTAAAACCAGAAGCATTCTGAATTGTCCATGACACTGCCAATGACCAGACTTTCAAATCCTGTGTCTCTCATGACACGGAAAGCTCCACATTTAATAAAAAAGGACGCATTTCTGAGGATTAATGTGCCCAAATGTTCGTGTTTATTTTGTCATTTGGTTGCTGATATTGAAGAAAAATCAGGCGCCTCTTCACTGAGGGACTCTGAAGGCAGAGCCACACGGCCACATGGCCAGTGTTAGCATAGCTAATCAGTGTCCAGCATGGCTCAGAACAAAGCCTGGGCAATGCTCCGTTTTGCTCTCTGGTGCTTGGGACTGGAACAAACAGCCGTTGTAGGCGGCCAACATTTCCCTGTTTTTGAAACTACTGCTTCTCTTTTGATCTAAACCCCTAAAGAATTTGTCTTGTCTTAAAGTACACATTTGTTTCTTCTGTACAAGAACCATGAACTCTTTGTGGTACCAGGGCCAAATGGTTGCAGAACACGCAATCATGGGAAATGTGAAAAATAAAGGGGAGCTTTATTGAAAAAAATACAGCATGTAGTAACCACTTTTTCAGTAAAGCACTGATAACTCAAAGCTGATGTAGGTCCACATTCATTAATCAACGAGTGCAATGAAATTACCTCCTGGTGAATAAATTTTTAACATCTGAAGCCCATGGGGATTTCTTGCATTTGTTTTGAACAAGCTACGTGCTTTTTCCTGGAAGCAGTGACATTCACACTTGAGCTACCAGCAATGTTTCTGAAGTAAAATATAATTAAGTTCAAGACTGCACTGCCCCTAATATGAAAACTGCCTTGCAGCAAGGCAGACAATACAATCAATAACAGCTATAAAAGAGATAAAATAAAGAAGCCCAAATTATAATAATGATAACAACAACTACAACAACAACAATAATAACAACAATAATAATAATTATAAATATAATGAATACTAGGAAGTAAGATTTGTGGAAAGTAGAGCATCTGCATCATTAGATTTAGAGCCCAATAGTTTTGTTTTGATTGAGAAAAAAAAGAAAAAAACAAATTAGGGAAATAATTAGTGTTGACTTAAACTATTACAATCCACAATTTACTTACCCAGAGAGACATGGGTGCACAATCAGCAGCACCATATTTTTCCAAGAAGATTTCGTGAGGCGTCGACCTCACTTTCCTTCACATTTACTACTAAACTATGGTGATCAGCACTTTCTTGTAACAGGAAACAAAACAACATTTTGGCCAGTGCAGTGTAAATCCCTCACTGGCTTCCCATTTGCAATTATGGACAAAAGCCAGAGGAATGGTTGTAGGTAACTGCACCCAGGACTCTGTAGTGGTGAGTAAGAATTCTGCCGCCGGTCCAACCCATGAGTCATGTCCTGTGATATGATGCACAGAAGATTCATGACTCACGGTTTTGTTAAATTTGGAGAGAGCTGTGCATCAAGAAACAAACCCAAAACTATCAACGCTGTAAGTCGACTATCACTGTCAAATGCAACAGTGATGCCACTACTCAACCAAATGAAAAGCACGCAAGCGTATTCATCACTTAAAACAAATTAGACAACCATCAACGCTTTAACTAATGTTATTACACCTTAGTTCTCAGTCATTGACTGCGTGTGGATCAATGTGTCCAAACAAAGCTGCGTAACCACAGGCGGAAAATGCGGTGAAAGGATTTTCAACCCCAATACCGACTTAATTTAAAGAGGTATATCTGCTGCTTTTATGCTGTATACTTATGGTACTGTACATTCACATTTTGCCACTCTAAGTGAACCAAACACCGGGTAGACGATATGCAACACAGTGTCCACAAAGAACTTTTAAAACATGGGAGCAGATAAGAGGTTCACTGTCGCCCCAAGTAGTAGATAAGTATGTACATTCAGGCGAGTAGGAGTGGATGACTGAACTCCACTTCATACAGGGCGAAATAGACGCTATAGGAACGGGTAAATCTGATGTGTCAGATTAGGCTGCGTCTGCCAGCATAGGTTTCATGCTATGTCAACACAATAAGGGACAACCCTGACTGCTTTCATGGATGTCAGAGCAGTAATAACGCTAATGGACATCACGACAGATTCATCCTCTTGTGGAGACAGGGAGGAGGGCTGAAGAGGCCAGGTGCTGTCTGTTGTTTGCACAGAGGAACGAAGAGGGCAGAGTCTGAACTACTGTGGCATACTGATGCAGGTAGAAGGCTGATTCTGTCTTCTTACGTCTGTCTGCTTACATGCAGCTATCTCAACACTGCGCTCCCCTAGTTTCCTCCCCTCGCTCCCGTTGCCCACCGCTGTTCTGATATGGCATGAAGCCTGAATCGGTCTTATTATTATTTATCATAAACAAAAGTACATATACCAGCAAATACAAGGCATTTTATGGCCTACGTCTGTCTTCACCAGGATTTATATAAATTAGTTAACACCTAAATCTGTATTAAAATTTGCACTTGCTACAAAATGGAGCTGAAAGCTAAGCTAAACCGCAGTAACTGCCCTACAGTTGTGTAGTTAACACGTTTAGGCTGTTGTTTTGCTGCTCAGGCTGAAGTCACTTTGATGTGCTTTAGTAATTTTTTAACTCAAGATTTCACCATTGCACTTAATGCGCTCTCTGCCAACTAAACAGCTAAAGCAAGACAGCTCTATCAAACGAAAGCTAGCCGTAGCTACCTTAGCTAGCATCCACTAACTTAATTTCCTAATGCAAAATATGCATTTGGATGAGCTAACATCTTGGATCATTCAGTTAGTTGTTCCATAAAATTACATGGAGCAAAATTAAAACTGAATTCAGTCACAATGGGGGGAGAAAAAACCCAGGTTAACCTGCTATGAGTAGTTAGCTTAGCAAATCTCAGTAGCTGCTTGCTCCCAGCTTTTGACCAGAGTGGAATTAATGCAATATGGTGCAGTTGAGTCATCTTAAATTCCCATATTTAAATATGTTAAATAGTAAAGTAACTTATGATACTGATTTCAATATAAATATTATCAGTAGACAGACACCAGCAAAGATATATGTAATTCAAGTAGGACTACGATAAGCTGTAAGTAATAAAAATAAAGTTTATTTTCTTAAAATAAACTTTATTTTTTTAGGTAAAATGGATAAGAAAGCTGAAAGAATATATTTTGTTGGTAGATATTGCATTTGCCATCACATTCTGTGGAGATTATCCCAAGGCAGAGCGCAGTATTTGCATTTTTTTAGGCATTATGTAGGTTTTATGACAATACTTTAAACCCTTTTTCTTCACTGCTTCTGTAGTTAATACTCTGCCTTTGCAGGGCAGATGGTTCATGGACACTTTCTTCCATCCAGTCTTGCTCCCCTCACCTCTAGATGTCACAAATGTCATGGATTCTGCCTGCAAGATAAGACACATTTCTATATGCAAGCTTATCAGCAGCATATGTTTACTAGTGGTTATGTGCACAAAATGTACCATGGTATGGGATCCTGAAATGGTCACGTAAAGACAGAATGATGTACTGCACGTATATACACAGTGCATGCACATGCACGCACACACACACAGCAGCTAAATGTCACTTCCCAGAGAGAGAAGATAAGCAGGAGAGGGGAGCTGTCAATGGAAGAGAAGCGTGAAGTAGTCACATATGCGTCCTGGTCTCCACAACTGCTCAGTGAATTTGCTGCCAGCGATACGCTATTCAACCCTGGGGGGAGGAAAGAAACTCCAAATATCAGAAGAACTAAATGCTGCCTGGCAACACAAAAAACACTTTCAGAAGTGAAAAGAAACCATACCCAACGATATCAACCACATTTTTCTCCTACAGAAAATCAATGCTTTTGACCTCAGTCCTGCATGAAAATTACTGTTTACAGTGACAGACTCCTGTTGTGGCCTTTTCTTTTTTCTTTATATTTCTACAGCAGAAAGAGAGGAAGGAGGGTTGTACTGACGTCATGTGATGGAAGTCCCAGGCCAAACTCACTGATTGCATAATAAGCTGCTGTCTTGGCAAATCAGATACTTGTTATAAGCAGACTGCAAGAAGAATTTTAATAAAGGCCTTTCCAGAATGTAAATCTGGCCCTCAGTGTGTGGCAGCCATTTCCTGGAAACAAAAAGTTTCTCAGCATCACTTATGCAGTCAGAATAGAACAAAGACTCTGCCGGGTCACCACTTTAAACAAGAAAATCAACCTGAGCTCTGATTTGAACCTGCAGTCCACTTGAATTAAATGAGAATGGACAGCGTTGGTACGTGCTGACTAGAAAACAAGGTCAACACTTTCCACCAAGTCAGCCCACACTGGACCACAGCGGGGCAGAACAGCCTGTTCTCTCAATGCTGCGTTTAAACCCACACCAAACCGTGGGTCCAGGCCATGAATAAAACATCACAGGCAATTCAGGAATGCTCATACAAGACCTCCACAATGTCTCCTCGTCATAATTAAAAGCGCAAAACATGTATATTGCATAATATGTGAACTAAACATACTAAGACTTGTTAATAATTCACTTTGTGGTTTCTGATGAATTAATCAGGGCAGCCTTGGCGCTCGTCTCCCTCTCTCTTTGTATGTAAAGATAAGCCAACTGCAGAGGGCAGATGGTAGTTGTGTAAGTGCCATTGTTCTGGTGTGATTACCTCTGAGCTCTTATATAATGTTACTGTAATCAAAATTATAACAAAAGCCATAAAATACCATTCCACTTAAACAAATATCTGTTTTTTAAGAAAGTGTCAATAAATGTTTTTACTCATTGTTCTCGTCGTGCCTCCACTCGCCTGTATAAATGCCATCCTGTTTAATTAAGTGTCTCTGTGCAGATTTAATTATATCACTGCTGAATTAAGTGCATGACTGGCTTATAGAAATTATCACTTTTGCATATGAAGATGGACGCAGCCTCTGTGACGTCACCCACAGGTTTCTGAGGAGCGGTTTTGAAGCTCAGAGTGAGCTGCACCGCCGTCGCCATCTTGGCAGCGCCTGACTCCGCCTAACTCCCGGCTAATCCAAAAACAGGGGAAAGAGGCGAGGCGTGTGTGTGTGTGTGTGGGGCCGAGACGGCATACATTACCGTTAGCATCGTTAGCACAGCTTGCTCGAATTCTAACCCAAGGCTAATTCATTGGCTCGCTAATTAGCTAGTTAACAACCTGAGCTTATAAGTGTGGTGAATGCATGACACTGATACCTGCCAATTAGTGCTGAATTTCACTCACCTAAAAAAAAAAACACCTCACCTCCTGTTAGTCAATTAACCGCACAACAAGCCACGACTTGAATTAGCCGAGGTGTCGCCTAGCAGCACCCACCTCTCACTCAAAGTGGCAATGCCCTCAATTATGAATAATTTGAAGCCTTGATAAAATCAGGTGCCTTATATAAAAATCCACCCCCTGTACAGTTGCCATGAAGGAGGAAATTAGCTCTAGAGACCAAAACCATTTTTTGTACCAAACTGTAAACAGGTTTATTTTGGCTGTTAAGTTGGACATTTTCACATGGGAGTCTGTGGGGATTGACTCGCTGTGCCTCAAGTGGTCATTCGAGGGAACTGCTTTTGGCACTTCCACGTTGGCTTCATTTTTCAGCTGTTGTTGTTGCCGCTTGATCAAAAGTCCAAGACAATCCCCAAACCAAGACTCAGTGTCACCCAGGACTAACAAAAGGTGCAGGTGTGTAGTTGAGCTCAAAATAGAGGTCGAGTTCAAAGATGGGTGCGGTCCGACCCATGAGTTCTGACCCATGTAATAATATAGTTATAACTACACAACTACATGAGTAATACTGATCCTGTCACAAGATGGTCTCTAGTTTTTTCTTCTTCTTTTTTTTACTCTGTTGCTCCTGGGAGAAGAAAAACCACAACACCTTCATTTGCGGCCTTGAAAGAAACGAGTGAGAGAGATAAAAGCAGCACCGAAAAAAGGAAGCAATTTTTTTCAAAGCCTAAGGCGGGAGTGTGACTTCAGGGAGCAGGAGGGGAGACAGTGATACAAGTGGGCAAATGAGTGAAATTGATATTAAGGGGAGGAGAACAAAAAGAAAGGCAAACGCTTTTGGTCATTAGCCATAAAATCTGGATGAGGTGCGACCAGTGAGGAAAACCCGACAGCTGGACTCTGGGGTCTGACAAGAACATGGTTTTGATGTCATCATTCTTGCCGCTCTCTGCATCAGCACGAATTCGACAGGCGCGACTCAGGAACATTTTGCCTGCACGCCTGGCCACGCCCCCCCTGACAAATCAGCTGGTGGCGAGCTGTCACAGACAGTGCGTGTGCATCTGTGTCCATGTATGTGTGTGAAACATCATCTGTATTGTTAGGTTACGCCCAGACAGTCTCGCCTAAAGTGCACGGAGACGCACGGAGGGGAAGTCTCATTGGCTCATTAACAGGACACAGATGCACAGACGAGTGAGAGAGGCGAAGTGTTGATGGTTGACGAGGCCTCGAGGAGCCACAGCTTCCACTGTCAGGGGTCAACGCCGCCTCTGGCTCAATGAAATCAATCTAAATGCTGATTCCCTCAACAGTGTTTACACATTGCTAATTATACAGTGATAGCTTAAGGTTCCCTGTTTATAAGCTCCACAGTCACTAATGTCAATGAGGGGTTGTGTTACATACACACATGGCGCTCATCACGATCTGCAATCTCTCAGAAACTACCCAACATCACGTGGGGGAGAACGCAGGAAGTAAAATTATTCTAATAACACAAATCCTCATCTGATGAATGTTGCAAACAAAAATCAATTTTGAGCTTCACATCTCGAACTTGGACTCAGCCGTCACACTGAGGTCCGTTTTTGCAGGTGCTCAAGTGGTTCAGGTAGTATCACACATCATACCACCTGCTGATGAAGATCATGTAACATCATCAAAAGCTCCAGATCAGCTGCAAAATTGACCTTTTGTGTTTATTGTGATTGAACTGTTATTATGTTGAGAATAAATGTGTGTAATGTTTCTCAACTGACAGCCGAACGATTTCACTGTGTCGGCGCTGGAGAAATATCTGGCTGCACCTTCTATCGTCCTGCTGTTAGGAACAACGCTCCGGCTTGTTTGTGTTTCTTTGAACCAATCAAAATGGGCGGAGGTGGTTGTTGTTATTTCCGGCACTGAAGGTGAGTTTGGAAATGGTATCAGGCAGAGGAACCGGAAAGGGAAGGAGAACGCCAAATAATCTGACCTGGAGTTGGAGCTGTATAAAATGTAATGAACACGTCTCTCTTCTCCAAAATGAAATCACTCATTATCATTATGCTTCACTTTTCAAGGTGAACTCGAGGCAACATCAATCCTGAAAACTTATAAAAGCAGAGATGTGAGGTTACAGCATTAACCTGAGCCTGTTTTTATTTAAGCACTTAAATACCAACTTTAAAATAAAATTTAAGACGGCACATTTATTAAGCAACTTACTCCCACTTACACTGACGTGCAGAGGTAGCCTATGATCATTTGATACGAGGTTCACTGTTGCTCCAGGTAGCTCAGAGAGGAATAACCAATCAGCAACTAGGAGAGTGAGTGAGGAGATAACAAAGTGGATCCATTATAATGCAAAAAAAAAAAAAAAAACTACTTTGGCGTCTTGTGATTTTTGGCTGATTCCAAACATGAACTAGTTAATGCGAATGTTTCATTCTCCCCCTCAATAAGCATGTAGTTTTTAAACATCATCAGTCAAAATGCCACTGCAGCTCGACCTGGAAACTGTAGGCAAGGAGAAGCGCGCTGCCTACAAGTAACTAAAATATCAAAGCAGTATCATGTGTAATCTTGGCATGCATCAGCACAAACTCATCATTTTGTTGTGTAGGATTTAGAACAATTTACAGCCACGTGCAGTCGTGGAAAAGTACTGAAATATACATCCTTATATAATTCCTAGTGCAGTTTCTCTTCTGTTTTTCCATTACACTTAATAACAGCGTAAAATGCTACTTCATGACTGGAGAGGTACGATCTTCTCTAAGGGTTTAAAAAGCAAAAATAATACACGTATATCTATTTCATATTAGTTCAAACTCTTGTCAGATGTCACATGGTTCATGTGGAGCGTGCTGAGTGCTGGTAGGTAAAGCCGTGTGCAGGTAACAATCGTGGGATTCACCTTCCCTACGAGTCCCTGTGTTGCACCAGTGATGAATCCTGACACGGCACACGGCAGGAGATTACTCCAACCGTCCAATCACAGGGCACTGGCATGCAAACTGCCCGAGAAGTCAGTCAAGTGTTAACATAGATAATCTCACAAAAGTAAGTAAGTATGTATGTGTGTGTGTGTGTGTGTGTGTGTGTGTGTGTGTGTGTGTGTGTGTGTGTGCATGTATGTTAGCTGTTACATGCGATAGGTATGTGTAAGATGTTTTTCCATAAGTTTCCTTGTGAAGTAAATCCATAGAGCAGAGCAGATGATCTTTGCACAGCTTCAGCTGTGTTTCTCTCCGAGTTGTCAATCACTTTCAAACGTGAGTGTGTGTGTGTGTGTGCATTTCCCTCGCTACCGCATGTCCACTGACAGTTGGTGTGTTTCATCCTAACCGGAGCGAACCACAGCAGAGCAGATATTCACGCTGCAGTTAAAAGGCTTTTGAAGGTCTCACCCATTCCCACATTAACATTTCTCCATCAGCCGCTGCACATAATAGTGAGGCCCTGCGTGTGTGTGTGTGTGTGTGGTGTGTGTGTGTGTGTGTGTGTGTACATGTGATATTGCAATGGATGAAAGCAGAAACGAGGATAAAGGATCGACAGCTGTGAAAACACAGAGACAGAGATGAGGAAACTCAAGAACACAAGAAGAAGAAGCGAGACAATAAGAAAAACAGACAGACAGGGGAAGCAGTCCAACACAGGTGCTGTCACAGTCCTTAACTAAATGTTTTCACAAGCTATCAACCAGGGTTTGACATAAATAAATTCATTATTATAAAATATCATCATGACGCTACAGACTCTGTGTTTTCTGTAATGTTTTGTCTGATATGTTACTGTATGTCTTGCTAAATTTCAATTTAATATCCATTCAAAATACAGAGCAATTTGGGTGTATTGGTTTTTCTGTCAAATATCAACAGTCTTTCTCCAGCGTTGCTTAATTCACCTTTAATTAATTTTCAAAATACCCATCTATAGATGTTCACTGAAACATTAGCTTCAGGACAATTTTCTTCCATTTTTCCATTCCATTTAAGGCATTTTGAGGACCAGACCCCTCTGCACTAAAGTGTGAAAGGAGTTATTAACCTCATACAAAGCAGCATTAATAACTCCTCTGCTACTCTTGGTCATTCACGCCATTTTGTTGCTGCATCCTGTGTGACACTGTGTTCATGATAAAAAATATATCAGCCTCCATCACCCCAGAATCTCTCCTCCGATTCACCAAATGTTCAACCTCAAATGTCTCTTTCTGTGATACTTGGATGCATTTGTGGTTAAAGGGTCTTAAAATGTGCAGGAACAAGTAACTAACTACATCTAACAGAGAATCAGAGTTAATGGACCTGAGATGCAAAAGGTAAATATGAGAATACAATAAACATAGTTAATAAAAACAAAAAGGTACCTCAAATATAGAGCAGACATCATGTAGTTAATATGACACTACTATATGAGCAATAGCAGATTAATATATGTTTGAAGTTAAATATCTGCAGCTTAGTTTCACTGACTTTTCATTATGTATCCTGGTATTTGGAAACATGAGATTTTTCTCTCTTATTTTTATACTTTTCACCAATCAAAACAAAAGCCATACTCGCGACTCGAGCATGTGACTCGTGACACATTTATCCGCAGTTTGTGAGAGATTCAAGGCTCTAGGTTAATTTTAGGTTTCAGTATCAAACTGGAAGACAGATGGATCAGCAGGAAATTTGCTCTCCACAGTGCGACCTGACTCAAACGTCATCACTGCGGGTACAGTATATTTGTAAAGTGGACATTTTCAAAAGAGAGAGCAAAAACAAAGAGTGTGGGTGAAGAGAAGAGACCTCAAGAGGGTTATAAAACGACTCCACTCCAAATGGAAAGACAAAAAAAAGAAAAAACATGAAGGAAAAAAGCTAAAGGTGGTTTGGGCACAAAGAGAGAACTGGCATGAAAATTTAACAGTGAGGGGGGGGGGGGGGGGGGGCAACAGAAAAAAAGATTGTGAGATATAAATGAATGAGTGGATGGATTTTTGCCTGACACCCTGAGTCTGGCTCTAACTGACAATCTCTTTCCTCCACTAACCACCTTGCTGCTCTCTGCGCTTTCAGCCGTCAACCGAACAGCAAGCGGCGGTGGTGGGCGGGGCACGAGGCCTGACTCCAGAACTGATCCAGAAGCAGTAAGAATAGATTCCAGCCCCAGATTTCCACTTTTTATATGGGAAAACCATGTTCAACAAAATATTAATCACAGCAGAGTATTTTTACACAGTTTAAAACATGTCTGGAGACGAACTTCAAACCTAGAGTTCAGTTAAACCGAACTCCTTGGGTTGAAACTTTCAAGTCAGTGACATCACGGTGCACCGGCCGCACCGCGAGTACAGCTCGACACCACTGCAGCGGGGTGAAACTTCCACAGCTAGAGGTCAGAAAGAAAGCGTTAAGCTGCCCTGATGCATTCGTTGGACTTTAAAATGAAGTGTAAGGCGAGGTTCGCAGTGTGTGCTGGTCTTTCTGGCAGCGTGTAATGTTCCCACTTTAAAATGTGGTCGGAGAGTGACAAAGCCACGGCTGCTTTTTCTGCAGTGACGGGCGACTTCCTGGAGACGGTGAAAACCAATAATTCACACAAACCTGCAGTGTAATGAGCTTTCAGAGAGCTTTCCAGGGCACAATGACACCGACTGTCTAGGCCTTTGATAGACACTTGCTTCTCCACATGATCCCACACGGTCACGCACACCCACACACCCATACACACACACACACACACACACACACACACACACACACACACACACACTCAACCGCTCCTCACATTTGCAGCCCCTGCAAGTCAGCGTTCAGCCCAGTTTCTAGCCGTGAAAGCGCTGTGTCTTTGAAGGTGGGGAGTCAGACGACAGCTTTTGGCTGTGCCAGCGTCACGTCCAACCAGCCAGAGAATCGGGGTCAGAACCAAATTATCTCCCAAAGGTTGGGGGGAGGAAGGGGGGGGGGCAGAGGACAACGGGATGAAAGAGGAGGGAGGGAGGGAGGGAGAGAGGAGAGGGGTGAGGGGAGTGAGAGAGATCTCTAAGTTACCGGGGAAGCAACTGTCCCCTGCAGAGGAAGAGTGAGGCTGGGGGTGCGTCAGCAAAACAGAAAAGGACGAAGCAAGAGGAGGAGTGATAAACCGCCGGCGGGGAGCTGACGGTGGTTAACCTCCTTTGATCGCCACTTTATTTGCTCAACAGTTTATAGGCTGATGTAAATTTTTATGATAACTGGTGAAAGTCGTGTGGGGACTGTTTCCTTTATGGTTCGACTGACCTTCCAGTAAAGCCGAGCAGCCAGCGACTGTCCGGTCAGAGTTTGGTAACTATAACTAGGCACCGCTTTGGTTTTTCTCCACACACCAAACAGATGCACATGTGGACCGACACCCTGCGTTGGAAGAGGTTGGTCGGTGGCGTCGGTGGCTACAGCACTAAGCTAAAGCAGTATTCCTTCTAAGGCCGAGAAGCATCTACAGTAAAAACCCCGTCTTAAGTTGAGGAACCAGTTTCCATCAAAGACTCATTGTTTAAAGAATTCTACGCTGTAAATCTGCCGCCGTTATCGTAACAAACACATGCGACACGCGAGCTTAGTTGTTTTAAAATATTTATCAGCTGGTGTCATACAGTGTATTATTCTTTATTTACCACTGCCTGACACAAGCGGTGGACAGAGAGACAGAGGCGCAGACAGACAGGTTAGGGGCGGGGTTACTGTTAGCTCACCTTGTTCCCTATGGCTTTCTTGGGTGGGAAGTTGAAGGTGTCCGCCTGTGGAAACTGGGTCCTCAGGTGGTTGTGGAGCTCCCTGAACTCTGTGTAACGTCTGTACACGTTCCACTCATTGTCCAGGATGCGGATGTACACCTAAGGAAAGGAAAGGTAAGACAACGTCACGGTCATTATCGTCTCCTCACAAACCTGTGGAGACAAAGTGGTTCTGTGGTTCACACTGGTTACTGAGTGGACCAGCTTACAGGCATTTCCCCCTGTGGGATGTTTTCTAATCAAACGATCCGGTTATCAAATGTGCTATAGCGGAAAAAAAAGAAAACACACCAACAGCACACTGTTTGTCATCGAACACTTCCAATAAATAAACGAGATGTGTGAAAGAAGGACTTCCTCTCATCCTCGTGAATGTGTATTTTCACTTACATACTGCGACAACAAAACGGAGAAAGAGTCTGTCTATAGAGGTGACTGTGCTGCCACCATTTCTATGCACCATTAGCTGCTTTATTCAGACTCACGGAAGATAGAGGCAGCAGAGAGAGAAGGAAAGATGAGCCTATTACAAGAAAGAGAGGGTGAAAAAGAGCAGGAGCTGGGTTTGATTTTCACAGTAAAAAAAAAAAAAAAAAAAACAGGGAATGCACAGAGACAAAAGAGAAAGCAGAACGGCTTTTTCGAGAATTCAATTTTAAAGTGCCCAGCCACAAAAAATAGACTCGATTCAGGTACATGAGAAGAGGAATTGATTTAAAAATCGACCAAATGCACCCAGGCGCCCCCCCCCCAGACAAAAACAAAAAAATAAAGTAAACAAAAGACAACGACGTCAAAACTGCGCCATAATGCTTCACTGCATGTTCCCTTCCAGAGCCACGGCGTCCGGAGAGTGTTCTCACGGCCTTTACTGCTCCGCGACCGTCTGCAGGAAGTTCCACACAACATGCCGCCCCTTTTTGGATGTTTATTTCTGGCTCTGAATAGTCGTCAGTACATAACAAACCCTGGGCAGCGACATTCAACTTCACATTGTGAGTCACCTTTAACGTAACTTTAGCGTCAGGGTCACATGGAGCCGACTGAGCGTGCGTGCCGTTCTGTTAAGAGCGCTGTTCCAGTTGGCTGTTCCGCCGAGCTGCTGCACTGGGGCACTGGAGCCAGGGCTTACGGCACCAGTACACTCCCAACAGAAATACTGTCAGAGGTCCAACAGCGTCTCCCCAATACCTTACAACGTCAAGAACTGACGCACACTTCAGCAGTTACCCAGAAGTGCAGAGGGTGAATCTGTGAGTCCGTACCAAATCCATCCAACACTTGTCAAAACATCCGACTAGAAAAAATAAAAACATCTACCTCACGATGAAGCCAGACAATCAAAGTAACACGGTTTCATCATCTGGGAGCTGTGAACGTCTGTAGAAAACGAATCTATCCAGTAGCTGTCGAGACAGAAATCTCGCTGAATAAGGGAAAAGTTTGACTGGATCAACAAACTCTCAGATTCATCCTCTGGTGACCATAAATGTCTGTACACACTTTCATAACAAATTAGACGACTTAATCGAATTAATCTTCTTCTTAATCACATTTCCATGAATTAATGCCCTCTTCAGATGTGCAACGGGCCACAGGAAGTGACTGCATTTTGCATTCATGTCAACCTCCGGGACATTTTGACGGGCGCAGGAGCAGGTAGATAATGACAGAATTTTTTGTTTTGAGGTGACACTTTCCGTTATTCAGTGATCTTTGTCAGCGCTCATGCTACTGCGCCGTCTAGGTTACATGACAAACATGGAAAATGTGGCATTTTGGACAGCCATTAAGAAGAGACTGACAGCTGAAGCTTTGTTAGCTGTCCTGAATGTCCCGCTGTTAATATTTCAGCATCGGTGACAGACATGTCTAGACACCGTTAATGTTATAAAAAGATATGAGAATATGACACTTCGCAGTATAGTTGAATTAAATGCTCTATATCATGTACCGTCATTTACATGGACGTTTACTGACTAAGTGGGAGGTGAGAAAGTATACCTTCTCTCTGTCTACTTTATGGAAACACTCACTTTATCCACGGTGTAATTGTAGGATAATAGCTTTGAGACTTTTATACATATGCCCTGAATTGAAGAGGCAAGTGAGGCAAAGTGCACGAGGTGAAAAGTACGACAAGAGAACTTATTGTAGTTTGGCCCACTCGCTCAGCCGGCACACAGCTGACTGAGGAAATTAAGGCAAGCTGCTTCTTCTCATAGTCATGTCACTCATTCTGAATCTGAACACACAGACGTACATGTTTTTAGATTCAGCTTGACTTGACCGTCAATCTGCTGAGGGGGAAGAAAAAGAAAAGATGCTCCCTATAACACAGAACTTGCCTGAGAGTCGTCATGTTTTAAGTTTTTCTTCAGTGTCGAAGTAATCCAGCGATAACTGAATGTACATCAACAGGTGCACCGCGAACAGGAGCTGATATTCTCTAACTCAGCAAACTTTTAATGGTGCCAATTTGCTAAAAATTTCCCGCAGTTGTCCTGATTTTGGGGGGGGGGGGGCGCAGTTCCACACACTGGGACACGCCTGCTTTACAGCAACTTGTTTTAAGAGCAGCTGCACTAAAGGAAAGACCAGAACCTGGTAAATGACAGTAGCGATTGACATGATTGGAGCAGACACGGCCACTAATGGACTGGAGACTTGTCATCTCAGCACTTTGTGTCTGACCTACAGAGGCACATCTGAGCTTTTGCCCAACTTCTTTTTTGCAAGTTAGGAGAAGAACTGACTTGTTATGATCTGGTAGTGTGTGTGTGTGTGTGTGTGTGTGTGTGTTATGGCATCTTTCATCATGATCAAAGAGAGGGGTGGAGATTCTGATTAAACTGGGCCATGATGAATGAATCAAAGTCCCCTGTATGAAACTATTTTATGTACTAAGATAAACAAGATTAGGTCAAAACCTAGTACGTGTGGAGACCTCCTGGTCGGTCACATGGTCGGTCACATGGTTGAGTGCGCACCATTAAGGTTGAGTCCTTAACGCAGCCGCCCCAGTTCAAATCTGGCCCGGGCCCTTTGCTCTAGGAACATTCAACATCGCCACTCATCGCCTGCTTTCATGGCAAATGTACCGACATAACCAACCACAACAACACATTTAGATATTACAGGAAATGAACTCGGCAGCCTGTTACCTGTCCAGGAGAAGAACAGCAAGTTCTCTCCATCTCTGAAACACTTTACTAACATTGACACATATTCACCTGAAGGGATGTGCACGGGCTTCCACCCCACACCCAACAGAAACTGTTTGCACCAATTCATTTTGAATTTGCAGCAGTCAACGGGGAAGCACCAATACTCAACCGTCTGACCAATAGTGTAACTTGATCACCCAATCACTCAGTCAGTCAGTCAATCAGTCAGTCAGGGACATTCACGTTTATAGGCTGCAGATATGGATCTGCAAATTCCCACCTTGGACATTTCAGCCCTTAAAAAATCAAAGAAAATGAAGGTCGATGTCATTAAGTAAGTTTGGGATCTAAAGGTGTATGAATTGTTCACACATCATTTTACTCAATATTTCATAATTCACTACTTCAGTCTGGACTTGTCAAAAGTGTTTCTATGCAGGAGCGTGTTCAAAAATAAGCTGTCTGACATTTCAGTCACCTTCATAATCTCATACACGAGAGCACAAAAACTACAGAGAGATGAATTTCCACGTCTACACGCTTTCCTGAATCACTCCATCAATGTAAAAAAAAAACAAAAAAAACAGGCTTGTCAAAGTCAAAGTGAAGTCCAAACTGAGCAATTACTTAATGTAACATTAAGTCGAGGGCTAGACATTTCATAATGTATATATGTATATGTATATATTATAGTTTAGGCATAGTAAGGTCCGTGCTTCTACATATTGCATATACTCTGTTGAAACATGCTACTGAACATAAATACCTGACAAGATAAGAAAAACTCGCTGCAGGACAAATTAACACATTTTGATGAAGTTTCATCCCCAACATCTGATGCAATCCACCTCGCTGACCTGAAAGTAGCATTACAGTTAGTGTGTGACATTTCCTGGAATAAAACTGTATCCCGAAACTAAAAAATAAATCAGATATATCTCAACATAATCCACTCAACATACTGCTTCAAAGAGCAGAATACAGCGGGTGCATACTGTAAAATATCCTCATGTACTCCGGTTCTACAGCCACATGTCATCTCTTGGGTCTGAGTGCACATTAAGAGCTGCATTAGCAAAGATGTGATGCTAGAATCAGTCCCATAGTGTCTGTAGTTCCTCAGACATCAAATAGCTCCTCACATGTGGCAGTATTAGCGCAGCGAGCTTAATCCACTTTACACCGTCTCATTGGCATACTTATTTATGGCACACACATTAGCCTCTGCACACGGCTACCAGGCTCCCTCCTCCTGACTAATCACAAATAGTCTTTCATTATCTCTGACAAAAATCTTGGCAACAGCTAAACTGCAGCATCCTTGAATGTTTGAGCCCCGGCGCTCAGATATCTACAATAGAGGCCGTCTTCAAACGTCTCTAATCGCGGTTCTGAGGGAACGTGCGGGAAAAACGGTTGATGGATTTTGGCTGTTGTTGAAGGCCCGACTGTGATGGACACAGTCCTTCTGTCGTTATTTAAATGGCTTATGAGAATATCTGACAAAGCATAACAATACGTTTGATGAAAATATGACCTCGATGAGTCAACATAAGAAGGAAAATCCACCTTTGGTTAGTGAAGTATAAGCAATTCATGATGATAAGAAAGGTCTTTTATTGGTGAACTGCTGTGATTTACTTCTTTGGTGAAGCCACATTTCTCACAAAATTGACTCACCTACTTCAGGTGGAAACTCACTGCATTCAGCTTCAGGCCATATTGAAGCGAAACGAAAGGTCAAGAAAAAGTGTGTACGCAGCTCCTGTCCTGTCTGCATGTCTGACACAGTAGCTGCATTGCAATTTTGTCTATTGACTCTAATGTTGGCGCAGAAAGATGTCTCTGTGGCTCTTGAATGGATTCCTCACTTTCTCTGTGATACAAATCTTTGCAACAAAAAAAAAGTCGTTTAGAAAGAAGTGCTGACTGACTTGAGTCTGAGGGGCCGTCTAGGGGTTGGTTCACTGTTGATGTTCCCTAATCAAACTCTTTCTGATCTACTCTTGAAAGATGTTTGCCCACCGATGCAAGGTACACAATACAAAGATTTAACTGTCAGTTCATAGATTTTGGTCCCTCCAGGGTTTGGTTTAAAATGCAAAGGCTTCATCACTAGTACAGCAGCAGCCGAAGTTTCAGCCCTCTGTTTGTGTCTGCACATGACGCATTCAGGCACAGTATTGTGAGTAGGTCAGCTGCACTTTGACAATAATCAATGTAGTTACATGTGTAAAGCAGTAAACGCAGCCTGTGTAAACAGCTGTATTGATTGAAGCGGGAGCGTATCTGTTCCATCAGATGAGCAGGAGACGGAGTGAAAAACGTGGCTGAACCCAACGCTGCTTTACATTCAGCCTAAAAAACGACTTACAAACCCCTCGAACTGGTGGATTTCAAATCGCAAAACAAAATGGTACAATTTGAAGGAACAGCGCAACATTTGAGAAACAGGCTTATTCCCTTTTTTTTGCATAGAGTGAGATTAGACAATTGATACCACTCTCATATCTGTCTATTAAAGATAAGGTTACTGCCTTCCTAAAGTGACTTCCTGGAGTCTAGTTTTCACCGTGAGGTTGCCTGGCAACCAGCGGAGACTGGGTCAATTTTTTCTTGTCTAACTCGCAGCATAAATTAAACGTATTTCCAAATGTTGAACTTTTCCTTAAGGAACGTTTCAGAAATCTTTGTGTTGTTTCTGTTATTTGTTCTCTGTGGTGTCTTGATTAACAGTGAGCTTTTTTAGATGCTCATTTCAATGAGCCAGACTTAATCCTACAGATCAGTGGTGACATTTAAGATGGAACATCAGTGAACGAGAACAGGAGCCTCACTTCCAGCTGAGGCCCTCTACATACATATGAAGACTGTAGCCAGCAAGTGAACAAAACAAGAAAGAAATCAGTTCCCTTTTTGTGAGAATGTGTCACTTCATTTCAACAATCGATGTCAGACGACACTTATCAAATGACATTAACTACGCCTGGGTGGTGACACTGTAACAAAAGCTGTGCTCTGTGTTTTCCCAGCCTGTTTAGATGTAAAAGGACTAGCATGTGCTTTCATTTATTCATTAGCACGCCCATTAGCAGACACCTCAGCGACTGCAAACCGGTCGGAGGTCTGCATGCACACATGCATGATGATGCATGATTCAAAGTTTCTAATTGTGTGTGTGACATGTGGGAGGACGTTCCAGCACCTGGAAGAAAACCCACATGAAGCTGAGTAGAAAATGCAAAGTGGCACACTCAAAGGAAACCAAACACCCCCCCTTATGTGTACTGTTACCCTTATCCAGGGTAACAGTACACAGCCCGGCAGCTTCCCGAGGAAAAGAGCCCTCACGTACCGTGAAATAACTTCAGAACCACAGATCTGAAACAGGAAGCCTGTGAACAGATAATTGCAGCTTTTCTTTGCTTGACATTTAACTGGGTCTTTAGCCTGAGGGTATTCCAACAAGCAGGTGGAACTAGGAGCAGCGCGGTTGAGGATTGCAGAAAGTGCAGATGATAATGATGTTTCTCTCCCCGCTGTATCTCTCTGAGAAAACCCTGGTCTGTTGTTCCCCCATCCGACAGCCAGGCTAACTGTAGGTGTACAGACTCGTGCAAACCCATTTCCAGCACCACAGGAGGCCCATACAGAAGAGCCCTCTTTGCTCACTTCACAGTTGGAAGACTACGCAACTGCCAGGCACAAGCAAGATGGCCGACCATGGCTTTTTTTTTTTTTTTTTTTGGCAAATGTATCACATCACCAAATCATGTTTGAGGGCATCTAGTGTGTTCTACATTAACATGTAATGACCTCCATCTGCTTCCGACCTGTTCCGACACAATCTGGTTGAGTTTGGTTGAAATGTAACACCAGCTGAAGGTGTCAATCAAACCAGAGGGAAGCAGGAAAGAAACAAGAGAAAAACTACAGCAAAAAGAAATTAACAGAGAGAGAGAGAGAGAGAGAATGAGGGAGCAAGAGGAGAGGAGGAGAGCCAAGTCAAACCAAAGCAAAGGCAGTGGAGCCTCATGTCATCACCCCTCCCTCTTCATCATTGTAGGTCAAAACATTTGCCCAATTAGGCAGAAAATAGAATCCATTTGGAGGCTTGGAGAGGAGGAGGGGAGGGAGGGAGGGGCAGTAGTAAAGGACCACAGAAAAGGAAAGACCTCAATATATGAGTGCATCCTTTTCATGTGCCTGAAACCCTGCTTAAAGCAAGTGAAGTGCTATTTGGAGGGAAAAAAAGAAAAGAAAAGCTTTATGATTAATAATTAATACGAGCAGTAATACCACAGTCAACACAGATAAACCGACAACAGACAAAAAGACTTTCTGTACGTTCAGACCGAAAGCAGCCAAGAACGTCGAAATGACCGAAGTCATTCATTTTCTATGTGAGCCAGCGTGTTGAAGTGGATGGAAACTTCATGGTAATGAGCTATGACGCGGTTCGGCAGCAACCAATCGGAATGTAGAAGAAGAGAACAGGAGCGAGGGAACTGCATGCTAGTTGCTTGGCAACTTGATGCAAATCAGTTGGAGACGTTAACGTCGCCGATTTAAAAGATTTCTTGCGGTTAACTTACAGCTACTTGGCACAAAGATAACAACTGACATGCCGCTTTGCTTTAAATAGAGTTTGAAGACGAAAATAAACCTGCTATCTGTCCACGAACCACAACAGCGTCGGTAACGATGAGGGCTACGTACAGTTATAGATCTGTGAGGCAGGGCTTTGAACTAAATGCAAACACCAGCAAGCTAACGTGCTCACCGTGACAATGCTAACATGCAGATGTGTATCAAGTATAGATTTGCCACGCTCAACAACTAGTTTTTAGCAATAAAAAATATTCAGTTCCGCAAATTTTTCGTCAAAAACCAGCGAGAGTGAGAGTGAACGCCGCTCACGATCACGGGGTTTTTTTTTACGACAGTTATACGGCACGCCGCATGATGTCTCCATGGACACGGCTCAGCTTGGCAGGTACCAGCGGTACAGACGCATCTACCGCTGCTGCAGTTTGTTTGAGCATTTGAAGCAGTTTTATGAACAAACAAGTGAAGACTCAGGCGGATTATATTTATATACAGATTTTAAATGTAACTAATGTCTGTGATTCTGTGGTGTACAATAATTCATTTAGTTTGGGAGTGGCGATGACTTGTGGCTGGTGATGGATGGGTAGAAAGAGGTTGAAAAAGAATATCGGCCTTTATTTATTTTAAAAAAAAAAAATGGAACAAATGAACATGAACTAGTTCATTTTTGGAAGTGTGAACTTAGCTCAAAATTTAAAAAGATGAACTTTGAACTAGTTCATTTTAAGTGTGAACCGGCACAGCGCTGCTCATGGTGGTGCTGGAGGAAAAGTCAGGGGGGATCACCAAAGAAGAAGACCCGCTGTTTGACTGACAAGCGTTCCTTGCCGAGACGCCACGCCAACACTTCAACACCAAAGTTCTCCCGTTTATTCAAAAACAAGAATTTCTGACAATTTAACTGACAAGATGACTCTTTAAAACTCTGTGCACGGGTCTTCTGAGAGCCAAAGAAATAACTGTTTAAAAAAGCAGCAAAGATCAAGAAAAACACATCACGATGAGAAAAACTAAGGGAAAAAACAGAAATACAGAGACAATGCCAAAAAGAAAAGACAGGAAGAGAGAGGGTGATTACTACCTTAACTTTTATTTATGCGTTGTTTATTTCAGAGCTTTGCTGCTCCTGACATCTTACAGAATTAGACACTGACGAGAAGGAACTGGTGAATGTAGATGAGGAAAGAGCCGAGGAGGAGGAAGAATGCTGTTGTTGGAGGAGGAGGAGGAGGAGGAAGAGGAGGAGGAACTAAAGACAATCAAGAAAAGAGCAACCACAGTTGAACCTGTAAGAAAAAGACTGAGAAAATAGGTGGAAGGGCAGAGAAAAGGAGTGAAGAGGAGGAGAGGGTGGAGGCGTGTGGATAGAAAATAAACTAAGCACCCTTTTTTTGATGACTGTGCTCGCTTCTGAATTATACAAATGAATGAATGATTAAATGGGGGAATTATCGTCTGATTGTATGAATCCACAAAGAAACCGACGAGCAAAACATCCATTGCCGTCGCCGTGGCAGCGTGATGAAGCAGCATGTGGTATTTGAACCAAACCATTCAAACGCCACTGTTCTGTTGCTAAGTGGAAGCTAATGAGAGCGACAAAGCTGCAGCACCACACACCAACAGATTTCTGCTTCTGATTAACTTGATGATGAACTTGATGGATTCAGTGAATGGGGAATGTAATACTCTTTATATGCTGAACCATTCTCTTCTATCGGCCGAAGCCAGCTCCGGTTTTCATCCCCTCCTTGGGTCCTCTTGGCAGATGAAATAAAGACATTCACCTTTTTGTGTGTCCTACACACTCTGTCTCTTTTTGAGGGAGGTTGCTGGAAGTTTATGAGGTTGAGGTGAAGTCTTCAAACGCAGAAGAGGAAGAAGAAGAAAATCTGCCTCACCAATTACCTTGACTTTTTCTCTTCAGCAAGAAAATGTAACAGGAGATAAGTGAAGAGTTGTGTTTGTATTTACCACTGAAAGACGGATTGGAAAGAAGGAAACAAATTTTAATTTTAATTTCATATTCAGCTGTGTGCAAATGTTTGGGCACCCCTCGGCAAATAACACGTTTTGTGTAAATACAGCACCTTAAAACGAGCCGCTCCTCAGATGTTAATGCACTGTAACTTTTTTATTTCATGCGGCGCACACATCAGTACGTCGCGTTTGTTTTGCTTCGGTTAGTCTTTGAAATGTGAAAAAAAAAAAAGGAAGAAAGAAGCAGCTGGTGTTTCAAGGAGGATCCTTCTCATTAAAATCTAATAAGTGAAACTAAAGCAGAGTGTGCAGCGAGGGTTTTTCCACACATTATACCGACTGACTCCCCAAGCCTCTCCTACATGCCTGTCAAAAACAACTCCTAAATGTGAGAGGGAGCTATTATTAAAAAAGTCTGTTTTCTATTTTCTATTCTATACTGTGTCAATTGAAGAAAATGCCCCATCACTCCACCAATCTCAGGAAAACAACGCTACCAACCCCTAAGTGCATATTGGAGCTCTTTTGAAAGACACAATTTTGTTGAAATTGAATTTCGTTGAATAGATGCTTCAGTTATCTAAAACACATGGAGGAGAAAAAAAAAAACAATGCAGACACTTTGTGGGAAAAAAATCCAACTCAAAACTAACTTAATCCTAGTTAAAAATACAGCGATCATAAACAGAGGTCGTTAAACACGGTTCCAGATTAATGCTAATATTGAACCATATCTGCTGGATGTTTAAACTTGCTAATGTTTGCTAACAAATTCACGTATCAACTCAGTGTTGTTTTACAGCTTTTTTCCGCTGCCCCCAAGTGGCCAGAAAATCAGTTCTTGTAGATTTTAACTGCTGTCCGACTGTGGTTTTGTCTCTTTTATACTGCAGCTTAGTCTAAGACCATCTGATGACTCCAATATTCACTCTTCTTTTAGCTCTGGTTTTGTTCTTCACCCACTTCTGAGGGATATATCTTCCTTTTTTTTCCCCCTGTGACGACTTCATAATAAAAGTCAAGTTGAGTTTCACCAGTTTAATGCTTTTATGTATAATGTATTTAAATGAAAACGTTCAGGACTGCCACTTTGAGAGAGCTTATTAACCCTGACCCTAACCCATCATTGTCTCTATGATACCAGAGGTTCCAGTACGAGCTGCGTGTTCAGGGCAGACTGGAGGCCACAGTGAGTCGCTATCGGAAAGTGACGAGACGGGCCTGGGGCTAGCTGGTTAGCATGCTAACTTCAGTAGAAGACAAGGCGTGATAAGACGTTTTCCACCTCTGGAGACAGCTCTTGGCGAATAAAGGAATGAAGCCGCTAATGCTAATGTTGGGCTACGTAGCAATAGCAGAACGAACAAATAGCTCTTTTAAGACTTCTAAGGAATCCGTGGGAACCCTCACACTCAGGTGCAAAATATCAGGAGGCTGACTGAGCAGGCGGGACAAAGATCGAATCCCACCGATTTTAAAATACAGCTTTGAAGGCCCAGAGGAAAAAACAGTTCTTCCTTTCTTCCTCATACAGAGCAGCCGTCAATACACCAGACGCTGTAAGCCTTTTATCACTTGAGGACTCAGCACAAGTTCTTAAAGACCAGCGGGTGGTCACCAGATATGAGCACTCAATGTCTAAGTTGGGGGCTACCTTGGAAAAACTGTCTGACGCCACAGCGGGAGGAAAACAGGACAAGCCACAGCTCTTATCTCCGTCTTTTATCACAATTGCTCCCTTTATTCTGTTCTTCTCATCTCCCACTCCCTTCTCCTGTCATCTCCCTCCCTCCCTCCCTCCCACTCTTCGTCTTTGTGTGTCCCTCCTCAAACAATTTGACTAAAAACTCAGTCACGGTGGGAGACTCCTTCTCTCTCACCTCTTTCGTGTGAATGAATGAGTCACTGACGGGTCCTGAGAACTGGCTTTGAGCATATTAAGGAAGCTGGGGAGTAAATGATTGAAGGTAAAGGCGGAGTGGAGGATGTAGAGCAAAGTAGAGCTGAATGGGGCAGAAAGAAAGAGGGGAGGGGAAAGTGGAGTGATGGGAAAAATGAAGCATGAGAGGGAGAGGCAGACAATTAGTGACACAAGCAAAATGGGTAAATATAAATTGTGAGTAACAAGAGAGAAGAAGCACAGAGAGAAGAGCTGGAGGGGGGTGAGGCAGACTGACAAATTACACCCCAGCTCTAGATCTAATCAGAAGTCTTGAGGTTAAAGCAGAGATCATCACACTCACTCCCCTCGAAGGGACAACGCCGTCACCAGCCGAATCCCGATTCTGCCGCCATCATCCCTACAGGGAGAAAGGGCAGACAAAGTCTCCGCCTCACCCCTCACTTCCCCCTTTCCACTGGCCAACATCTGCACCTTTGCAGTTTTTATTGGAGGGCGGCTCACTGATGAAGTGCCACAGCAGGTGCTGGGCACCCTCCATGAGCGTTGCACAACTCAAAGACACAGAACCACATGCACTGGGAAAAAAAGTGAGTTTATATTGTTTGACTGAGTTTTTATTTCATGCTCGGGGTGAGACACGGCCAATTATTAGACTTCTACACCAATTATTTTGTCCGGGGCTGCAAGAGACTGAAGGTTATCCCAGCTCTTTAACTGTCAACAAGATTACGCAACGAGTACTGAACTGATTTGTACCGAACTCGGTGGAGGGACGGAGCACAGGCCACGGAGGAACCCATTACATTCTGCTGCAGATCTGGATCATTTACTATGAAGCAGAATTTTTTTTTCTCGGACACATGGTGCATGTTGTCCGACACCGGCCTTGTATGAGGGCTTCACTGTAAACGGACTGCTCTTAAGTAGAACTTTTCTAGCCTTATACTACAAGCCGCATTCACCCATTCAAACACATGCGAACCGGAGGAGCTGGAAAATCGAACCACTGACCTTCTGATTGGTGGGCAACAGCGCTCTACCTCCTGAGCCACAGGTGTTCTTATGGTGGTGTCCCCCTCTGGCCAAAAGGTCTTGCTATTAATCCCTGATACTGCCAATACATGTCCATCTACTGCCATGTATCTTATTTAAATGCCATTGAACCAGACACTGAACCCCAACCTCCCCATTGTGAATCTCTCCGGATAAGACAGATGTCTTAAGTGTCTGAAATGGAAATGTAATGTAAATTACACTGATGCTGAAGTTGATGTGGAGCCCGTGCTGCAGTGTGCAGCAGTAAAAGCAGCCTCTGTGCCGTCCCCAGGGTGTTTAATCTATGACTGATGGATGTAAGACCAAGACAACGACTGTAATTATCATCATCATCATCATTGTAAAACATCCATCATTACCATCATCAACATAATAGTTATATTCCTCTGTCACCAACCAGCCATTATCATAACCATAATCACTCACACGCACGTCCGCGCACACACACTCAGACTCCTGTACGTGCACGGCAACGCGCACAGACGCGCCGAAAAACTGCGCGCGAGATCGTCAGCGTTATCGGCGTTTAAAAACAGAAACATCCGTCTGTCTTTGAACGCAACAACCAGCACACGCGCACAGCTACACGCGCACACTTAAAAGCTCGCATTAATACATATGGATGTATCATCTCATTTGCATAGCTAAAGCGGCCCGTCACCATGTGGTCTGAGCCTGTGGCTAATCAGCGCAACTCAAACTGAGCGGGTCCGGATGTAAAGCTTAGCGCCTCGGCAGCCACAAGTCTCCCGAGTTAACCCAGCTGCACCCGGATGCTAATATAGAAATTAAAGGTGCTAACACATTTCCCACATTGCATTTCTCTGGGGGGACGGCAGTCCACTGCAGGCAGCGGTGCACACATCTGAAAGAGTGTCAGAGAGGACGTCTCAATTATTCATTGAGTGGCTGATTTATGTGGTTTCATATGGTGCATATTAAAGGCTTTGGAAGGCAAAGGGAAGCCAAAGATGGTTTATGTAACTGCCATTAATTGGGACCCTTCTATCACTCTCTTTCTCTCAGAGGACACAAACAGCTACTGCTCTGTTCTGTACTGTGCAGGTACTTAAAAAAATAAATAAATAAATCCAGAGGTGCTTTTTAAACTACAGTATCTCTTAAATCCGATGCACGTCTATATAGAAATAGAACAAACGTGAAGAACACAAAGAGGAAGAGAATGAGAAAAGTTACAGCAGACATTATCCAGTCTCATTAGCATAATTAAAACAGTGAAAAGTTTGCAGCGAGTCCCTGACTTTGTGTGGAAATTATAGCCTCAGCTTTTTGCTGATCAAAGAGAATTGCTTATTTGGAATATATGCACATACAGTATGAATGTACATGTAGAACAGCCCGGGAGTTGAGGATCAGAGGTGCTAGTTCTCAACATTTACATTCTGCTATTTCCATATACCGTAATCGACATGCTCTCCATTCACTGTTAGATGGTGTCTGCGCTTGTGTTTGTGTGCGCACGCGTGGATGGTCGGATGCACAAGTACATGAAGATCTGAACAGAGCAGGTTTTTTTTTTTTTTGCAGGGAACAGTGCAACATTTTCTCCGCTGTGGATTAAACACATTTTAGAAATGTTCGTCTTTGTCTCGTCTGGGAGGCAGTGTGAGGTTAAATGTGTGATTCATTATTGTTGTCAAATGGCTGTGGAGGTGGGAGGGTCCCTCCCGCTTTGTCCTGGAACTCATCATCAGGAGCAACACCACCCTCCCAACCAAGTCTAAGAATGGAAAATGATTGGGAGAAGATTGACAAAAGAGTGGGGGAGAGGGCACAGAAAAAAAAATAAAAATGGGGAAGGGGTGAAAAGGGAAAGAAAAGAGTGACTGATAAAAACAGAACAAGAGACAGATAATAAAGGCAAGCAGTGCAAAGTGGGAGGTAGAGAGGCAGAAAGATGGATGATGATGAGCGGCTAAATCCATGAAAGAGGCTGTAAACACTGTGAGTTTGTTGAGCTCAAAACTCTGAAACAACACTGAGCCCGAACGCCAGCTGAAACATTAAGAGGAAGAAGATGAAGGTGACTTATCTGTGATATTGGTTTGTGTGTTCTGCGACGTATTAAAAGTCGTGGAAAATGAAACTTTTTCCACTTCACGCTTCCCTAACATCCCCGGCATGTCGGCAGTGCGTATGTAGAAGTGTTTGGAGGGGCGGAGCGATGACTTTACTTATTAACCTCTCAAAGTTTAGAAACGTCATAATTGGGCTGAGGAAACTACATTCATCAGGAGTTCGTACAACTGGCAACTAAAGCGCAGTCAGAGTTTACAACTACAGATAAGTCATCTCCTCTTTAAAAAAACTTTATCATAGCTCGATGATGTCAGTTGCAATGTAAAGAGTATATCCCTCCCACTGCTGCGGCACCACAGGTATGACACCTGGTAATCAATGGCGTGAAAGCTCCCATCAGACAGCAGCACAGCGGTGAGTTTCCCAGCAGGACTACACCGCAGTGTCTGGAAGGAAAGATGTAAAATACCTTTAGTCAAATAACATGATTCACCCATGTGAGGAACTGGACCAAAGGTTTATGTTGCCCTTAACAGTAAACTGACCAAAAGACGATGCTAAGCTAAGCTAAGCTAAGCTAAGGTGGCTTCAAAGGCAATACACAGAACGCTCAATTAGAAAAAGAGGAACAACTAAAGGCTTAAAGGAAGTTTGCCAAAGAACAGATTGATACTCAACAACACTACTGGGACTAATGAAACTAAGTTTGAACCGTTTGGGAAGAACATCCAGCACCATGTAGTGTGTAAAAACAACTCCATCACTGACATGAAAACCAACCGGGCTTTGCTGCCTCCCTCCTGGGCCCCGACAGCTCGCCATCATCAAGGGGAAAATGAATTCCCAAGTTTATCGAGGTCTCTCACAGAGGAATATCCGGGTGTCAGGGTGATGCAATTAACAATAATATTTTGATCAACTGTTCAGCCCTATTGTGGGATGACCTCAAGAGAGAGACGCTCACACCAGACATCCTGAGAACACGGCATACATTTTCTCATCACTGTATCTTGGCTGGACGGTTTCGTCTAACGGCCCAGTTCTGACAGAGCCGTCAACCATCCCTTACTCTAACGTAGGCGCGAGAGGAAAAGTCAGGATATCACCAAAGTGGATTCATCCTCCACAAATGCCGCGGCCACACGACTGACACTGATTAATGCTGGAGCTTAATACTGCTGCTTTCCTTCTCAGGTCTCTTTCATTCTGTACATGAGTTTTAGCCAACTACCTTACTGCATGCACGCAGCTGGCATTATACAGCTGGCAAAAGAAACGAGTTCCTCATCATCTCCTGGATGTTCTTTCCTAAACCACAATGCCAGCCTGAAATACACAGGTAATGAAAACACAGACACTCCTGCACACACCAGATGAATCCTTGTGTTCGTTGACGGGGTGCAAATGATGCTTCCTTCCCTTCTCTCATAATAGCCTCTATTGTTGGTATTGTGTGGGAGGGAGACACTGATTTGCTGCGGCCGGTATAATTCTCTCATTATGAGTTCAGGAGGGGAAAAAGAGGCACAGGGAGGGATGACGGGATGAAGGCCCAGAGGCACGGCGTGCCACAAAGAGCAAAACCCGACTGATAATGGAGCAAATCCATCAGTCTCTCGCTCTCCATCTCTGTCTGTCTCTCGTCATCCATCCACAGGCCTTACGGAGCTTTAGATGGAAGTCATTTCAGGGAGCTTGGAGAGAAAAGTGGCTCAAAAGAAATGCAAAAAGAGATAATGGAGTACAGGCATTCTTGCCCGCCCGCCCGCCCGCCCCCCCCCCCCCCCCCCCCTCGCCATAATGCCACGCAATCTGGCAGAGAGAGGGAGAGGAAATAGGGAAGCTAGAAAAGAAGGCAGAAAGAAAGAGGGAGAGAGACGGAGCAGACATTGTGAGGCGGTGGTTAGATCAGCCTTCCCTCTCTGGTTGAGAGCAGCAGCAGCAGCAGCAGCAGCAGCAGCTTAGAGCTGTTAGTGTGCTTATTTTCAACCACAAGGTTGCTGTGACCTAACTTAGGCTCCGGCTTCTAAAATCCCATTCACTCTCCGAGCCTCCCAGAACCCTCTCCAGCTCCGGCTATGGCTCATTGCTCTCATCATTGGTTCAATTTTACAAGCATATGCAAGTGCAAGTTTGAGAAAAAGACAGAGGGAAAAAAAAAACAAGCCCAATGCAGCCACTCGAGGGTATTTTAAAAAAGCCCCCTGCCTTCTCCTCATGATACCCTCAGGTCTTAAAGGACTGTTGGCTCGGTGTTCAATCACCACAACAACCTCACCTTAACAACAATGACTCCGGTAACCTTGGCCATCCATTAGCCTGTCTAAGAACAAAAGCTGTTTCCATAGGGAGCCATTAGACGAATATAGCCCTGGGAAGGAAAGTATCCAATACACCAGATGGGCTGCGCTTTATACCAGCTCCAGGGCTGGACAGCAGTCTCACTGAGCCCGTTTATCGAGAGGGAGAAATTAGGCTAAATCAGTGCAACACATGGAAAATGTTCAGGTTCGATGCTGGAGTCGATCCACTAATCTGAAACTGCAGGTGGACACTGATTACTGCCCAAAGCTTGGCAGTTTCCTGCACGCTCCAGTGTGATTCCCACACTTCTAACCCAACTATTTTTTATTTCCTCAAACTGTCCATCACTGACAGGAAGACGATTTCTTTCATTGGATTCACCGAATCCATCAGTGATTAGCCCCCAAATTTGAGCCTCTCGTGTTTTACAATTACATCTGAGTCACAGAGCTGAGCAGCTGATGTTCTGAAAAGTAAATATCCAGAGAGGTTTGAAAACCCAGAAGGCCGTTTAACAAAAACACGAATCCTCTTCTAACCGTCTGGATGGAAAAATGTTCTGTCTACTGGACCAGAGGAAAAGATTTTTAACCTGTTTTACAGGGTGCGACTGTATTTCCGATATCCAGGTCCCCAAAAATATTAAATACTGGAGCAAAATATCAACATATACGAATACAGCTGGTTTTTGTTGAACAACGTGAGCAAGATGTCATTTCCAGCCACCGTCTTTGTTTGGATTAGAAAAAGGAGTCTTTATTTTTTTCTTAAAATCAGATGCTTCGCCGTGTGACTGAGATTTCGTGGTAACACATGAGAGACAACATCTGTTAAATCAACATCTGTTGAATGAATTCTCCAAAAACTCTGCTTTTACGACGCACCCACCTGTACGTCCTGCTGCATAAACAAGCTGCCAAATTGCAGAGGGGGAACAACTCACTTCCCCAACACTGTGCTGCGACTGTGTCGATAAATACCTGGATATCTTTTTTTTTTTTTAAATCATCAATCGTCGACAGGACGGAGATAATTTCACAGAGAAGAGGCATCAGACAGCTCTCGGCTCGAGCCCCGAGTTTACATCTATTATGTATAAGTTGAGTCGGGCTGAGCTCGATAGCCAGCGAGTCCTGACTATCAGTCAGAGCTGAGGATGTGTCACCTGTCTCTTCCCGTCGCGTATGGCTTCCCCTGACTAACGTTACAGCTGTACCTCCTGGCTACAGAGCAGATAACAGCACAGTGTGTGTGTGTGTGTGTGTGTGTGTGTGTGTGTGTGTGTGTGCACTTTTCTGTCTGACTAAGTGTCTGCTGTACCTGCGCTTGCATGTGTGTTTTCTTGTATGAGTGTGTGCATCATATTTGTGACCGCACTGCAATACATGTGTGTTTATCCATGTGTGTCTGCGTGACAGTTTGTCTGTCTCAAGAAGCTGAACCAGGGGACTGGACTGTGTGTGTGTGTGTGTGTGTGTGTGTGTGTGTGTGTGTGTGTGTGTGTGTCTCAAAGGGGGGAACCGGGGGGACGGCTGCTGTGAGAGCTGAGGTGTAACACCTTGTTAATGTGACAGACACAGTAAAACAGTCACAGAGGGAATGAGCCGCTGTTGTCTACTTTGCTCGATGACTTGACAGAAACAAGGAGAAGCAGAAGTCCGGTCTGTTGAGCGGCTCTCGAGTCCAGTTCCCAACACACCTCGCTTAGATAAGTACCACAGCACAGAGCTCAGGAGCCGCTGTTCTAGTTAAGAGGAGCTGCTCTAGTATCACTATTGTAACGCCCTACGCTCTGATAAGACTTGGTTACAAACTCAGAAGTGGCGCAGACTGGAGTGGGTCACTATTCTGGGATTGGTTTATGTCTTGAAAAGTTTTGGCGAGGCACCAATCAGTGACAAGGGACACACAGCTCTGCTGGAGGCGTGACAACACGAGGAAATGACGGTCGTGTCAAACCTCCTCTGATTGAAAAGTGCGGCAGCGTGCTGTGCGCTCAAAACGGTCAAAAAGTTGGATGTGAAACGATGGCGGGTGTTTGATTTGAGACCCTGTTGGAATTCACGCTCTGCGCCGGTGAGTTTACCGTGTTCACAGTGTCACTGCATGTGGACGCACAGACAGACACAGCAACAGTGTTGCTTTGAGCTAAACGCTAACATAAAAATGCTAAAATGCTAGCAATGACACAACTTAAGAATATAACACCAACATGCCGATGCTAAGCAGCTACAACGTTCACCACGTTTAGTTTAGTTTGTTAGCGTGCTAACATTGGCTGTTCCCGCCTGAACACAGGACACAGATGAGGCTGATGGGAATGTCTCTAGGTTTGCAGATGATTGGTCATAAATCAAACGGAGCAAATGAATGCTGGGACGGATAAACAGAGCTTTCACACAGTCTATCTGACTCTAAGTGTTCTGATTGGCCACTTGAGCCGAGTGCAACAATGCTAATGAACACTGGTGATGAGGTATTAACATACATGTTTTTCAGAGCTTGCTCATTTCTTCCCTCACTCCTTGGTTTAATGAACTTGTAGCTCATTTCCTTTATTGTATTGTTTATATTTTAATTAAAAAGAATGAGCAGAAAAAAAACCCTCTCCCATTATGTCTTTGTCCTCTGGGCATTGTTCCCCCCCCACCATGAATAAAATATATGTCAAACATGGCCGCATGTGAAATCAATATGTTGTGATGAAATGATTTTGCGTGGTAAACAGAAGACGCCGCTCAGGCGGACGCTGGAGCGGCGGACTGTACCTGATAGACGTGGTAGGCGTTGGCGGCTCTGCCCTGCAGGAACACAGAGGGGATCCACACGTTGATGAGAGCGCGATGAGCCCTGAGTGGCACAAACAACAAACCATCCTCACTGCCGTCGTCATTATCATCATCAGCATCAGCATCATCATCATCATATCATCATTATCATTATCATTATCACTGGCAGCAGCAACATCAACAGTGTGTCAGCACTAGGCCTGGACAGTTAGAGCAAATTATAGCTCACTCTGGTAAAACACCTCAAAATCTAATTTGGTCTTGAACTGAGAGCAGAACGAATGAGCGGATGTATGAAACCAAACTGTGTTTGAGCTCCGTTCACTGGTAAATTTGAGGAAGAATAACTTGGATATAATTATTCTGGGAGAACAGATATTTTACATGGAGATGACGCAGCTCCTGCAAGATTCAAAACAAGAGGAACTCCGGGGGGTGAGAGTGAATTAATATAAAAAGGGGGAAGGATGGAGAAGGAGCAAGAGAGTAACAGAGAAATATTCTTACGTCTCAAAATCGGACAAGCTGGGGTCGTCTGACGTCTGGCTTAAATCTCCTGGGACCTGGTGCACGAGCGTGAGGGGGTCGACAGAAAGAAACTACAAATTAGACATTCATTACACATACAGTACAAACTCACACACACACACACACACACACACACACACACACACACACACACACACACACACACAAACACACACATAAATACACACAGTATCCAATGTGCCAGTGATTCCCAACCAGGGGGGTAACTTTGTAGTCGGCAGGGGGCATACACATACAGTGTAGTAACTCTGTATGTGTTTAAATATATGCATATATTTGTATTAAGGGGGGGAGGGACACACTACACTACACACTACACACTACACACTGCCCTCCGACCTGAACATCATGTGTTTTAACTGAGAATGAATAAAACATTGACTGGTGGATAAACAATTAAAATAATTTAGCTAAAAGTGACAAATGGACGTAACAGGAGGAAAAACTCCATCTTCTGCCACCAGGTCAAATACAAGTGCAGATTTAACCAAACTGACCGTAACACAGTTCAACTGTATGAAAGATATAGTTACAACATCCACTTCTATAGAGTAACTTCCTCTTTAAAATCAACTGAAATGAACTGAGTGAGAACTCGACAGGTGGCGTCGATGGAGGGGAGCTCGAGCTCATCTGACGGAGCTGAGGGGGCACAACAAAAAGGTTGGGAGCAATACAGTGTTTACTCAGCTGGGGCACACATCTGGAATGCCTCAACATGTGCACACGTGTTGTGTTGTGTTGTGTTGTGTGTGTCTGTGTGTGTGTGATCCCTGTTTGTTGTTGATGAGTATCCACTGCTGCCGGGTAGCAGTGGTTGTCCTAATTTGACACCTTCTGTGCAATTCTGTGTGTGCGTGTGTGTGTGTGTGTGTGTGAGAGAGAGAGAGAGAGAGAGAGAGAGAGAGAGAGAGAGAGAGAGAGAGAGAGAGAGAGAGAGAGTTCACTAAACCTGTGATTTGTTTCGCTATTTGCATGTTTCCAGTTCCCACATGACCAGGTCAAGATGTGAGCCTCTTCTGGATGAGTGTGTGTGTGTGTGTGTGTGTGTGTGTGTGTGTGTGTGTGTGTGTGTGTGTGTGTGTAAACATCTCTCTCGACCAGAGCTGGCTTCTCATCTTCTCAGTCCTCCCTGGGACACTAAACAAACCTGGGCTAAAACACTGTCACAATCAGTGGGGTCTGTAGCGTCGAGGCTTTCGCCAAACCCTCCAAGAGTTTCACACAAACACACACGGAGAAAGTAACGGAAGAGTGAGGCGGAGAGAAAGAGAGAAAGAGAGAGAGAGAGAGAGAGGAAGAGAGAGACAGAGAGAGAGAGAGAGAGAGAGAGACAGAGACAGAGAGAGAGTAAGAGAGAGAGAGAGACAGTGAGAAAGTGACCCGGTCTGCTCATGTGTAGCAGCTCTTACAAGCTGGAATCATGCAGCAATCAGGAGGCCAGAGATAGACACACACACACACACACACACACACACACACACACACACACACACACACACACACGCACACAGTTATAGTGAGCAGTCCAGCAGAGCAGGGCTGAAGCTGAGGGATAAGAGGACCTATCTTCAGCCTGAGGCTCCCATCACTGCCAATGCATCAACTCACACTGTGGAGAGTTTGTGTGTGTGTGTGTGTGTGTGTGTGTGTGTGTGTGTGTGTGTGTGTGTGTGTGTGTGTGTGTGTGTTGACAGCTTCAAGCTCTCCTGAATCATGACCAGACGTTGGCGTTCTGTTTGTGTTTGTTGTTATTTCAGAGGACAACTTAAAAAGTTTCTGAGAAAAAGTAGTTTTGCCTGAAATACCGATGAACAGCAGGAATGGATAGTTAGCATTAGTGTCGACAGAAAATCAAACTTCACCCACGGAGAAGGAGAGAGATGTGAGCGCTGGACACGCTGTTTGACGGACAGATTATCTCTGGGAACTGCATCTGCAACCGTTATCGGCAGCCATTGACTGGAGAGAAGAATGAGCAGAGCACCACTGCAAAAACAAACCGGGCGAAGCCGAGATGAAAGTCAAACAGAATCACGAGGAGGAGAGTCGGGAGCAAAATGGCAGAGTGACAGAGAGAGGAGGCAGGAGGAAGAAAGAGCAAACCTGCAGGGAAATGTGTGTGTGTGTGTGTGTGTGTGTGTGTGTGTGTGTGTTTTGGTGAATGTGTGTGTGTCCAGTCACTCACCGGTCCTCTCAGGTCAATGAGTTCCTGTCTCATCTGGACAATGAGGTGGTCTTTGGCCATTAGGGAACGGTAGAGACGCTCATTAAACTCTATCAACTCTCCGTGCATCTCGGCCACCTGCAGCGTGCACACACACACACACACACACACACACACACACACACACACACACACACACACACACACACACACACACACACACACACACACACAAACACACACACACACGCAGAAACAAGACAGAAAACACATTAATTTATCATGCTGAAGAGCATTATTATATAACACACAATTATGTAAAAAATAGAGAAGAGAAAATTCTGTAAATACATTATGTATAGCTTTAGCACATTCAAAAAATTCAGTTTCTGTTCAAGACACAAAAGGCAGAGACACTCCAGGTGAGACGTAATGGAAGTTGACAGCAGGACAGATTCTGAGAGACGGTCAAACCCCTGACAGAGACAGGAGAGATGCAGGGAGAGAGACGGAGGGAGAGAGACGGAGGGAGAGAGACGGAGAGAGGGAAAGACCGAGAGAGTGTGAGGGGGTGAAACCAGTTCATATCCTAAACAGCCAGACTCCTGCCAGACTGCTAATCAATTGTCTTCAGCTCTAACTAACCTTGACGTGGTGTTATTCACATCTGTGTGCATGTGTGTGCTCCTGCAAATATGGCCAGGCTATTCTGTGTATGTGTGTGTGTGTGTGTGTGTGTGTGTGTGTGTGTGTTCCTCGGCATGGTTAGGCAGACTCTGCCTAACCATGCCGGGCAGTGTAGACAGGTCTCCTTCAGGAAACTGACAGCTGTGACACACACTGTGCTGTAAGGAGGACACCTGATGTCACGGCCACTCCGGCAGAGCGCCGTCGCCGGCTGACAGGTGAGTCGCCGCGCCACTTATTGCTCCAGCACAGACCTTCATACATTAACTTATTCACATCCCATTTAAGAGCCCACACACTGCCGTAAAGACCCGTTATGTAATAACAACAACAATGATAATGATCACAATAAACTTGAAGCAGAGTTCAGTGGATACCTCACAAAGCGGCTTTGTGTCGGAGCAGGACTGATACTAGTCTGCGTCTAGAATTTAATATTACGACTTCAAACTGAATAATCAGGGTTTATTTCAAACTGAGGCTGTAGTGTGTGAGCAGAATGAATCTAACATTGTGTCTATAACAAAAGGAACAACACCAAAAAAAACACACCACTAATCCGAGCTGCGCAGTGAGAGAGTTTTCAGTGAGTTTGCATGTGATGATCAACCAGAATCCATGACAGGGAAAGTGAGATCTGTGCCATTATAGATGATTATTGGACACTGCAACAACACTAATGTGGTGCTTTTAATGTTGTCGGGCCCAATATATCTTCTTATTCTTTATTCACTGACCCGGGCGAAGTCCGCTGAGGTCTGTAAAGCCAAAGAGAGAACTGGTCGTTCCAGCCCTGACTCCGGTTTATTCAACTCATAAAATGAACCAGTGTTCTGCTCTTCTTCTTGCAGACCTTTACTCACAACAAGAGTTCAGGTCATAACAATCTCACATTGTTAGACGAAGGTTCACTGTCATGGTCTTCTAGATAAAGATGCAGGGAGAAGAATAAACTGCCCAAACACAGTCCTGGTCAAGGAGGAGTGAAGTTGACAAAGCACAAGACATATGTAATATTAACTAATGTAGGTGAGAGCATGTGACAGTGACCAATAACGTCTTCATACATACAGGTGTATGTGGGTAAGGTACAGATATATATGTCCTGTCAGACTTGTTGTGGCGCTGCTGCGAGTGTCTCTCTGGCTGTGTACTGCTCATCATTTTCTCTGTGGCGCCGAGCTTACAATAAATACTTCTGCCTGACACATCTGAACTCCGGGTGATCGTCTTTTTCTCCAGCTCACAACATTTCAACCACAGACAGGTTCACGTCTATCTTCGTCGCCGTTTCTTGGCTGGATGCACTAACTCCCAGAAGTCTCTGCCGACTCCCTGGGAACCTCAAAAGATTTCAGATAGTGACTGCTACACACAAAAAAAAAAAAAATGTCCAGGTTAATGTTTTGATGGATTAAAAACAGCACAATGTGTTAATT
Organism: Seriola aureovittata; assembly: GCF_021018895.1. NCBI lineage: Eukaryota > Metazoa > Chordata > Actinopteri > Carangiformes > Carangidae > Seriola > Seriola aureovittata. Next base: position 4,048,238 of record NC_079384.1, read on the forward strand.
AATGAGGTTTAGACGTGTTGTCAGGTGGGTGTTGTTACCTTTGGAGAAAGCCAGGCTAGCTGTTTCCCCCTGTTTCCAGTCTTTATGCTAAGCTATGTTAGCTAACCAGCAGCTGGCTGAAGCCTTACTTTAACACACAGAGATTTAAGTGATATTCATCATCAATTTTAGTGTATTCCCTCAAATTCTGAACTGTTTCCTTTAAGAAGACGCTTAAATACCCTCATATACATTGTGATGGTCATTGTTGTGGTTCCTTCCTATTGCAGTTCTACTGTAAGAGCTCTGCACGATGCCCCAGACAGCGTTAAATCCTCCACAGCTGCAGTGGAGGACTTTACATACACAGGGAACTTTGCAGGAAAAAATACTCAAACTAGAAAAGATAAATGTTGTTTTGTTTTTGTTTTTTCACAGCACAAGGACGGATGGATTTTCTTCCCTCATCTCTCACATTGGAATCACGTTATAGCAGCTGATCTCTGAGCAGCCAGGACGGACAGGAGGGGAAAAAAATTAAATGTTAAAAGTTAAATGTTTATATGGGCATGTAAATGTTGTTAAAACAGACTTGAAACAATATGAAACCTATCATTTAAGGTGGATTGCAGTCACTGCCAAGCAGCCAGTTGCAGCTCAGTCCATCAGTGGTAGTAGGACCCAGCCACACGCTGCTGCCCTCTAGAGGCGATGCTGCTGTGGAATTTCAGGAGAACACATTTAATGAATATTAAAAAAAAAAAAAATGTATAAAAGTCACTGACTTCAGTTTTTGGCAGTGGTATTAAAGTAGTTTCAAGCCTCCAGTTGCCATGACAACCCCAGTTCAAAAAATACAGAAAGCAAGGCCACAGTACACGTGTTTGTCCCCACCTCTGGAGCAGACCGCCTCTGGCTGAAATGATAACAAATATTCCTCCTTTAGGGACTTTAGATTTGAAGGTCAGACAGTCAATGAGAGATCTGACAGAGCCGACAGTAAAAGTTGACATTTAAATCAGTAGAGTTGTGATACATAACAACTACATACAAAACAACTATTCTACAGTATGCGAGCGTGCTTTAAGGAGTGATATAAAAGACACTGCTAAATGAACTCCTTGAAGCTCCTCAGGCGAAGGTATTCAGTGTGAAGGGGGGGGAACCTGACAGCAGGAGAGAATACAGACAAGTCTTCACTCTCGACTGCAGTATTCACCGGCGCACAGGCGAGGCCACGGGAGCCGCAGATCACACTTTGATCAGCAGCTGCGACGTGTGTTTGGCTTAAAATACGATCAAAAAAAAAAAAAAAACGCTAAGATCACCTGCCAACTTAAGCTGCTAACTTAGGTGGAGATGCCAAAATATTGTCTCCTCAGATGATGTTGCTTCAGTTACTTGCCTCTACATTGTTAATGTCTATATTTAATAAATAGTAAAAATGCGGAGTGAAAGAGAGGTTTGAGGCAGACAAAGACTTCCTTCTGTTAGATTAACAGAAAGCAGAAAGACTGAGAGGAACGGAGGGAGAACATTAGAATAAACGGACAAAACGAACAATTACAGCTGATTGTGTTCAACAGGATCAGAGAGACGTTGTAAAGACTTCACACAACTATAGCACACACTAAATAAAACTAATCCTACCACAAATATCGGTAACAATTCTGTCTGTCTAATAGCACTTTTAAATGGACGCTCATCTTCTCTCACCAACACAACAGCTGCTACAATGAACAGGTTTCATTGGGGAGAGTCCTCTGTGATTTGTGTCTGTCGTTGTTTCCCAGTTCTACTGTTTAACTGCGGCTCCGGAGTTATGAAGTGAATAACACTGTGCGTTTCCTCGGGCAGGGCTGTTAAATCTCTCCACTGTCAAATACAACCTGAGCTCTACAGGCAGTAAATCATCCAAAGTATAAAATAAATTAGTTGCAACAAGTCTGGGAATTTTGGAAGGCCTTCAGCCGCTTGCAGCTGATTTGAGCGATAATCATTTTCATAACAAAAAAAAACAAAACAACTGCAAGTGTCTTTTTACTTAAGGGTGAGAAATAATGGAAAGTAACAGACTTCTTTTTACTTGGACAACTACGGTTCAGAAATCTGGATAGAGGGAATCAAACTGCATCCAACCACTTGGGCTCAGTTGATCCCCGGTCTTGCCACTTTTTATTTTAACCGCATAAAACGGATATATCAGCGCGCTCAGTCAATATCTGCGTGACTCTAAACAGCCGAGATGCTAGAAATCTCGGGATCAGATGGGGCCGCAAAGTAATAAAACACAGCTGATGGTAATCTTTGAACATAAAACATAACCAACTCCAGCTCAAAAATGAATCCCCAAACCTGACATCTCAATGTTTCTGTCTGTGTCCTTTCAAAAACCTCAAAAGGACACTTTCAAATCCAGTTAAAGTCCAACAGGCGCATATCACCTCCTGGCATTTTCCACTCAGGGAACAGGAAGTGGTTACACCCTGAAACACTGCGACTGTCCTCAACACACCAACCAATTCATTATTCATTTATTTAGCTGCCACAACTCTTAAATAGGACATTATAAAAGAGGGAATTAATTTTAAGCGTGAAGAAACCCAATTAATTCTCAGTGAGAGGGAGCTAATCAGTTTGTCATTCTCTGGTGGCGCATGTATGTGTATGTGTGTGTGTGTGTGTGTGTGTGTGTGTGTCTGCATGTACAGTACAGCATGTGTATGTGAGTGCACATGTGCGTTACATGGCTGTGTGGCTACGTGCTAGCGTTGCCAATTTGTTTAAATGGTCAAGTTAATATTCTCTACTGTTATTAACGCAAGGTCATTAAAATGCACAACCGGGTTTCGGCGTTGATTCGCTCGTGCCTGGAGCCTGACGTGCAGCGGGCATCACTCAGGTGCATTATCCCTCTCTCTAGCTGACCTTTCTCCACCGAAGGCCACCCAAAGGCTCGCTTCAGGCTCGCATCAGCCAATAAACATCTGCAGGACGGGGGCGAATTAGTGGATGCAGAAATCCCCTCCAGATAACAAAATAAATGAGAAAAACAGATCAGTCCAAAACAAAGTCATTACAGAGAGGTTTCCAGAACTAAAGGGCGCTGTCGAAACGAGTTAGGTTTCAGTTTAATTGCACAAATGATTTAAAACGAAGAATTCAATAAATTCAAAACGATAACGCGACAAACAATGACATTAATTGGAAAGAACATGGCATCCGAACACGTTGGAGGGATGGTTTTAATTCTAACAGGAGCGCAGGAGTCGTACGATGTTACATGCCTGAGTGTCCGGTCTACGTTCACTCGCTCTTTCCTCCTGACACTCACAACCTTGTTAGTGTTGAAGGTGACAGAACAGCTTCCAATTTGCCTTCATGCCAGCGGAGTTTCAAGTTGAAAGTCTGTCACCGTGAAGCCATAAAAACATCACAATAAACCTGACAGCTCAACAAGTCAGCAAAGCAGAGGCCTAACAGGCTGTCGCCGTCTGCTTTAGGCCACAGCCTTGAAGCCGTGAAAGTGCGGCTCGGGCAGGCGGCTCCCAGGGCCATCCTCCCATCAAAGCTCGGGACAAAGGTAACCACAATGTGCTGCGCTGCTCTGCCTCGGGAGCTGGGACAAGAAAATTCAGCAACTTGTTTACAAACCACCACAGTCTTTTCCTTCTGCAGCCTCATGCAAACTGTGTATTTTTCCCAACTCCCAAGTAAAGGAGCATTTTCATACAGCTAGTTACTAATTTGGTAAATACCTCCATCACTTCAAGCAGACAGCACGTTGATCTCGTCACGGGTTCGGATTTGGAAATGTCTCAAGTTTAAGTGTGTAAGTAACCGACCAGTTTAAGAAACTTGGATGTAGGAAAGGTTTAAAGGAACACTGCGCAGTTTCGGCCGATGGTGGCAGCAACGTGGAAAGGAATCATAGCAAAGTGGCAGGGAAATCGCTAGCTAGCTAAAATTATGTAAACAATGCAGTTCTCAAAATATCTTTTAAAAAAATGATCTACCCAAATGTTTTATGAAGAGGGAAATTGATTTGATAGGAGAGTAAGAGGCCGATGATTCACATAATGTATTTTAAGTGAGAAACAGTGAGAAAAAAAAAGACCCAGCAAAAAATGAAAGACATCCTACTTCTTCAAATAGTCATTTTGTAATAAAACAAATTAAAGCAACTTATTCTTCAACACGTTTCTCTTTGTATATTTCGTTTTTCTATGGAACTGATATAATTCGTGTTAAAACATTTACCTAAATTAGAGTAAGAGGTCTGAAACTGAACCGTGAAAGGAAAGAATAACTATGACCTAACCTTAAAACTTCCTCTCCCGATGTAATTAATAATGACAAATGCACTAAATACAGTGAGCTCTGCAGTGAACATTACCATCTATGTTGGTTATTCTCTTTGTAACAAAGATAAATTGCCTCATTTATTTCATCCGGTGCTGCAAAATGTTGTGAACTTTTGCTGTAATGCAAACACCACACAACAGCCTTCGTTTAAAGGAGTCATTCATGATTTATATTGGGCAAAATCAAATTTGATAATAGTGACGTTGACGTTGTGTGTGACAGTTATATAATCCGTCACACATTTAGCGTGAATGTATCTAATATAAGGTTTCGGTTTGATGGCCTGATGTGACTGAACACGCGACCAGCAGAGCAGTGATGCAAATTGTTGTTTGCTATCAGACACTTAGTCTCTGCTGCAGGGCCGGTTCGGTGTGATGCAACTGTCGGCACTGCTGGAGTCATCATAGCTAACTGCCACCCAAGTGATGCTGACCGCACGCTCCCGCACATGCACGCTCTCTAGAGCACACACAAATTTCCGCCTTCACACAACGCCTTGTCATCCTCCTCTGCTCTCCTCTCCCATTTCTGCAGAATCTCTTTGTGCCTCTTCCTCTCCTCTCCCCTGGTGTTTGATCTGATCTGAGCCGCACCAAGCTGAGCTGGCCTGAATAAAGAGGCTAAGAAAGCCCTGGCAGAGCTGGAAACCCCCCCACCCCCACCCCAAAAGAAAGAGACAGAGAGAAGAAAAAGAAGAGCAAGAGAAGCAGTGGTGTAGCTGACCCAAAACCTAATAACCTTAATTCAACTGGACACATAGGATGAGTGGGATGGAGCAAAATGAGGTCAGAAGGAAGAGAGAGAATATCAAAGCACAGACAGACAGACAAGGTCGGGGGAGAGCTGATATCAGCAGCTGGGGTCACATTTAGTGGCTACATTTACTCGCACAGTGAAGTCTTTCTGGAAGCTAAGCCCTCGATGCAGGTACATGTAGAAGCTCAGACCAATCCAGGCACGTTCATCATAAGTGTATTTACACTTTTAACCAGTAACACCGATGCATCATTGCCGCTTCCCACCTGAGCATGCATTTCTGTTTTTAAAGAAAACATTTGTTTTTATTAGCCGCTATGATGACAGACTGGGAGAAATGCATCATGGGCCACGTGTCTGGACTGTGGGCCTGTAAAGTTGAGCGGCAACATGAGAAGACTAAAGCAGATACAGAAGCAGGTACGGCATTGGGAATTAACCTACTTTCTCTAAACACAACATCTTTCCTTCTACATTCTGCAAATATTTACACCTTTAATATTTTGTGCAGTTTATTGTTTCAGTGTTTACAATCTGCACAAACACACACACACACACATATATATATCTATATCTATATATAGATATATATATGTATTGCACTAATACAGTTCAAAGTCAAATCTGTTTGCTGCTGTTGTAGCAACATTAAGAAACATTTTTAAAGAAAGTCATTTCTGCTTTTATCTGAAAGCTGAAAGTAGAGAGCAACTGGAAACTTGCCTTAAAGAGAAGGGGATGACATGCAAGCTGTTGTGTAGCATGCATTTCAGATAACTGGGTCACCTCGATGATAACTCATGCAAACAGACCCTCACAAATCCATGCAGGGTCACAAAAACCTCCAAATTACAGTATGACACGTACGTCACTTCTACTGCTTTGTACAGTATATCATCCCCTAACTCATCTTAAGTTTTTCACATGCTCCCCCAAATTTAGTCCAGAAGTCAAATTTAATCTTCTTTCTGATGTAAATTCTTCTTTGAAAGTATTTCATGTAATACTTCCTCAAGTGAAGTCCTCGGCACTTTTCCTCTTTTCCAATTCAACTGGAACATTTCTTAGAAAAATTAAATGTTCATCAGGATATGTTATCACATACTGTGATGTTACATAAAACCTAATGGGGGGCAGTTCTTAGTGTTCATATCACAGCTAAGACCGTTTCATAGTGGGGAGGACAGGAGCGACTCGAAAGGGAAATTCTTTTATCTTTTTTTTCCATTCATGGCAGAAGAGAAACGCAGTCGCAGGGCATCAAAGGTTCACTTAAACATCTTGAACTGGGTGAGACCTCAAGCAGAACATGGCCGACGCTGGGCTACTTTGTACATCTAAATGCAGCTTGTGTCTCTATCTGTGTCTCTGACTCACTTCAGCGCAGCTGCTCCTTAACAGGGAGAGACATCGGCTGAGAGACGGGGAAAAAAAGGAGGAAAAAGAGTGTGAGAGAGGACCAATATAGACATCACAAGCTGTGCTGTCCACTCTGAACTGAGGTGGAGAAAGAAGATACAAAGAGAGAGGGAGAAAGATGACTGAAGAAGTGTGAGCACATGAGAGCGGCAGATGGACCAATAGAAAAGACAGAAATGGGAGTTTATAGAAAAGGCTAAATCTGGCCCATGGTACAGACGTAGCGCTTTGTCACTGCCGCATCACACAGCGAGTCCCATGAGCACTTGGATCACTCACTTTTTGGGTTATATAGTATTATTACTTTGAAACGCTGCAGTGATGACAATGTTAAAGTACAGTCTGTCAGCTTTAATTTCGGGCTGTTTTCATCACAATGCGGATGAACATTCAGAGGACTAAAACCCTCTCTTAGTGCATGTTCTCCCCGTCTACGCATGCCAAAAGTATTTGGACAGATTAAGATTAGGTTTACATTCAAAAAGTCGTCACTATCAAGAGCCAAAATTTTAATATACACTGACGGGACTTTGCCAGAGTGAAGATTGGGGATTAAATGACAGTTGGTAGTTATGGATTATTGCAGCACACGTCAAAGTTTAAGCATTTGTGTTTCCTTGATGCTGTAGTAAGACTCAGCAAGAGTTTGCCTTTCTTAAAGAGCAAATGTGTAAGGAATTTATCAAACAGTGTTTATTTGCACTAATGAAAGCTGTAATCGTTAGCATGTCAGGCTGATTAGCTTACCACCTATAGTAACTGAGGATTACCTCCAAGACCAAGAAGCACGTCTTTCTCTTGACAAAAGTGAAACATACTTATTTGATTTGTCCTTTTTCTTTTGAGGTCATCAGCCATTATTGGTATAAAATGAGTGAGCTTAAAAATTAGCTAACGATAGTTTAATTAGCTAGCTAGCTACAGTTGATAAAATTTGCTAATGAAATGTGGCATTTAAGTTTGAGTTCTGAGAAGTAAATCTGCCACCGTTATTACTGTGAACTGCGAGAATGGAAATCTTAACAAACATAGCAAGAGTAACTAAAAGGGATCAGGGTTCAGCGATCACATTATGAAGCTGGCAGAAAGTCTGTTCATGAAGTTAGACTTGTTTTTAACAAACTTTATCTCCTGCTGCTTCAAAAGCAAGATGGATGACTCCTGCAGACTCTAACATCCAAAAGTGGTTGCAGATTTTTGGACCCCGCTGTATGTGCTCATCCGCAAGCTCCATAGAAGGAACATTGTGTTTTTAATACTGGTTTAATGATTCAGCCAAATATGAATAAAATACTCACAAATTATAACTGAAACCTTTGCTTTATACTTTTGAATTCAAAGGCATTAGAGAGAATGTTTTACCATCCCAATCTGGAAACAGGCATTACAAAACAAAGAAATTATTTGTGTAAAAGAAGATTTAATAAGGCGTAGGAAGGCTTTTGTACTCAGAATATGTGCAAACACTTCAAAGAAGACTCACCTGCATTATTCTGAGGAGAATAGCATGCATTATGCAGTATTTTGCCTTTTCAAGGGTCACATTTACGTGCATTACACAGCAAAAACAACGGGCATTATACAGGCACATCGGTTCATATTCTCCTGGTTATTACTGCATCTTCTCTCTGAACAGAGGAGACTCTGAGTCGGTGGCTTGTAATTGTTGTTCTTGTTCTTGATGTTGTTTATGGTTAATTAATGAGCTTGCGGATCAAAGGGAGAATCCCTGATCCCACTGGAAGTTTCGACCCATATCTCTCCTCTATCCTCCAAAAGCACTTTCCTTCTACTTATCAGTACAACACAGCAGAGATAGAAACATTTTTTTAAAAAACACTACGGGAAAACAAAACAACAACAGAAAATATGAGCTGTAACTGTAAATGCACAGTCACAAGACTCCTAATGTAGTTAGAGTCTGTTTGTTTATTGGATGTGAGTCAGACGTCTGCTGAAGAATTTGGGTTAGGATGATCCAGCCTTTGAGCGAGGTAGTTTACAGCACTAGTGTATGATGTAATGAGGCCTCAATTTGAAGCACAAAAGCCTCTCATCGAATTATGAAATACTTAAATAATTGAGGCACCTTCGAATGATTTAAATTTGCAGGTGCCTTGAGTAAGAGTACACGGTTTCATAGGACAGACTGGCAACAACAAACTGCATCTGCATGAGTAACAGCTGCTTAGAAACGCATCTTCCAGCTTGTATTACATTCATGTATTGTAACACACATTTTGTTCGCAGGCCAAATGGACAAATTACAAAACAGTATTAGTTTGCCCAGTGATGTTATCTCCTCAGATAATTCTGTTGGATCTCTGCTCTAATTAGATGGCTAACAAATTCTGTTCAAAGTGTGCCTGTGCTACAGTAATCTTATGACTAATCTGTTTAATTTGGTGGTGATCGACAGACGGGTCATACAAATGATTTCATACATCTCTAAAGCCCCTGAAAACCTTAATGCCTCAATAAGCAAAATGAAAGCCGAAGGGAACGTCTTATCTTTATTTTTTTTATTAAGAGTTTAATTCAAAAACCCTGTTAATCTGCTCCATCAGGACCGTGTAGGTGAGCTTTGATCTGACTGACAGCTCAACAACCGTCATCAGATTCTGATTCAAATGTCTTTAAACATGGCCTTGTTCCAGGTGAGCCCTGCCCACATCAAACCAGTGAAAGGAACACAGAGAAGGAGAGAAGTACAAAAATCTGTGATGTGAAAAGACCAAAACTGAAAACTGTGTGGACTCCAAGCTGATAACATATTCGTTTTCTGGGTCTGTGAAGGAGCTATTTGAAAGTTTTGCTATTGCTACAAAGCCAACATTAGCATTGGCAGCTGTTAAAGGTGTAGGTTAAAGTGACTCGGCATCGGAGAGTGACAAGACTGGTCGGCCAGGCCGGAGCTAGCTCGTTAGCATGCTAACTTCAGTAGGAGAAAAGCAATAGAAAAAGAAGCAAAAGATGGGTCACTTTCCACCTCTGGAAGACAGCTCTCTGTGAGTAAACGAATGAAGTTTGATGCTGAACTTGCAACGATTCGTCTAGACTGCAACAACATTAGCTATTAGCTAATAGCAATTAGCTTTGTAGCTTTAATCCGGAAGACTGTTTAGTCTCTGTTGAAAGTTTCTTAGTTATTTGAACATGAAAGTTCAGTCAGTAGTTTAAGAAAATAATCTAAAATCAAGGTCAACTTACAAGCTTTTTTTCCCCTAAACTTTTAATCAACCCATGGTCTTTATAGCGCCAATAGCAGCATTAGCATGACATCCGAGCAAAAGAGTTTGCTCAGTTGTCATGCGGGTCACATGACGAGAGTATAGGTGGTTGTATATGTTGTATTTTCATAGTTATATTAAGTCAGACATACAGTAGTCTCTTGTGGGCAGCTTTTCTATTAATTTCACTTTGGTTTGTAAATTATCATTCAACCCACTTGTAGGCAGCATTAATAACTTCTTAAAAAGATTCAAATTTCCTTTTTCCGAGACACGAACGTAGCCTCGCCTCACTCGAGAAGAGTCCTTGAACGTCTCTTTCACAAGTGGCTTAAAACACCGAGTCTGAAAATCCAAAGTGCGTAAGGAGAGGCGAGTCTTCACACTCTGTCTGTTTTTATCAGTTTGTCTGTACGACAACTGAGAGACACCAACAATAATTATGCTGCCAACGGCATCCTGACATTATTCTATACCGTATGGGTAAAAAACACTCAGTGATAATTCAATAACTCAATGCCACATCGACGCAAATATCACTTCAGTTTCAGAATGGATTAAAAATGTAATTATAACAAACAGTCACACGCTGGCGAGTGTGAATGATCTGCAGGCCGATAAGTCCAGAGGGACGGTTGTGTACTGTACAGGCTACCATCAGCTTGACACCAACAGCCTGTGAGCACTGATAAGAGGACGCGTTACATCACTACCTGCCCACCTTTCCCTTATCAGTCCAGCCTCACAGATCAGTGTCATGGAGTTTTGCTGTTTCTCTGAAATCTCAGCGGACGACCTGAATTATGTAATTTGTTTTTATTTCTCACACTCAATGAAAAATACCACGCAATAAAGATGTAAATTAATAAGCTTTTGCATTTATCCCCCTTGAGTTGTTGTAGTTTTACTTTCTTCCCTCCTCGATTTTATCTCTCTCTCTGCATCCGTCCGTCTTTCTCTCATTTCATTCTCTTTTTCGTTCATTTCCCGACAAGCGCCGGTCCGCTGGGATATGTTGAAGAGCCCTCCCACTTTCAAACCCAATTAGATCAAGCATCCATGTAGATTTGTGCGAGAATTCCCCACTTATCCTGACATGAAGTTTACACAACTGGTGAATGCACGCACGCACGAACGAACGCATTAACACACCTCATATCACTGCGTCGCTGTCACAGGTGAGAAGTGAAGGAGAGGAGCTAAAGGAGTGACGAGAGAGAGTAAGAAGTGTGAACAAGGGAGTAAGAAAGCAGAAGAAGAAGATCCTGGAATCATCAAAGGGTAAAAATAAACACTTCCTCCGCAAGTCACTGCTGTGTTCATGTTCTTAGTCAGTTTGGTTAAATAATTGTTCAAGGGTGGATGAAACTAAGGTAAAAGATTATTTAAAATAGAAAACACAGATGATCAGGCAACCCAGGTTGACAGACACCTGTCATTCAAACAGCTGGTAAGAGGTTCAGCTGTGTTTAATGAATCAGGAAAGGATGTATACTACACCCCTAATCATGTTTTTTATTTATTAGAAATTACAAGCACAGAAGGAGCTGCATTAAAGATGCACTAATCAATGTTTTTATATCAGCAATGGATCAAGTGAATGTGTATAAAGTGAAAGGGGTTGTTATTAAATCCACAGAGAATTATGACCCAACTCTGCAGTTCTTCAGCTCTACTGAGCCTTTTAGACTCTACGTGTAAGTTTTCTCTGCCGCCGAACATAGTTACTATCAAAAAATGATGAGACGAGTCGGAGCTAGCTTGTTAGCGTGCTAGCTTCAGTAGAAGAAAAGACGTGATAGAGACACTAGTTAACATCGGTGTTGCTGACAACTCTTCGCGAGTGAAGGAATGAAGTTGGATGCTGAACTGGCAACGTTTCCTCTACACTGGTAAGTAAACAGCTGTTATTTTGCTATGTGATAGCAAGACGTACAAATAGCTTCTTGAAAGCTTGTTGTATTGATTTTCTGATCTACAAACTCCACTCTCATCACCCTCGTTTCCAGCTCCAGCAGGCAACTGTTTTCAGCAAAACGGCTCTTGTTAAGACACTTCACACGACCTGCCCAGCAACAAACAGCAGGCAGACAACGTTAGCAACTAGCTGATGAACATACTGGAGCATTTAGCAGCTAGAAAGCCAGATAGTTCCCTCAAGAGCTGGTGAAGAGAGAGAATATTTCACTCGAATTAATCAGGAGAGCAGAAACACAACTCCAAACGAATGCTAATGCTTCTGCATGTGTAAATTAGCAATTGTTTCATGATAAGTTTATGTGTTGATGTGTTTTCAGCTTGTTCTCCCGCCCATAAGAAGCCAAAACACCAACTAATGCATCTTTAAGGATATCTAATAAACTGACTCAGCAAAATCTATGGCCAGTGGATTTTTTTCTCAATTTAAATCTGTAAATTCAGTGCTTTTATTTCTATACCTCATCAGCATCTAAAGCGACAAACATTTGACGTCTTGAATGCTGCAATCAGTATCTTTCAGTGGAACCGGGAATATAGGGCGACATTCAGTGACAAGCTTTAAAAACCACTGACCTGCAGAGCTGCACTGTGGCTTTTCACATGGCCGATAATGTGTTTAAAGCCCCGTCACCGCCTCCACCCTCAATTGCGAGGCCAGTTGAAGGGGTAACACTTGCCAATAGGAAAACTCTCTCCTGTCACCTGAAATGCCTTCTCATGGAGCCGTGCACAGTGCACAGCCTGACAGGACACGAGAACAGATGAGGATGCGCCGGGAAAAGAGCATCGAGCCACTTGAGATTTGGCTCAAATATAAACAAAGCCAAAGTCAATACAACGCATTAGCATCAATAAATTAAAACTGAAGTAGGTCACAAACACAGGCGTATTTCCCAGGTTAATGAAGGCAGAGTCCTGTCCAATATTTATTTGTGTCTGGCCTGTATGTATCCAACGAGGCTCGATGTGACATTTCCAAAAAAATCAATAACTTGGTCAGTCAGATTTTGTCTCAGTTGCTGAAGCGAGACAGCTGAATCAGGAGTGTTGACAGCTACTCATGTAAAATCATGATCGTCAATCTCCACATCAGGGCCGAGGGAATGAACATACACACACACACAGTACTGTACACACACCAGCACACTGTTAACTATATACTAAATTCCTCAATCTGTCCCAGATATAAAAACACTGTTCCACATTCATCCAGGTCGTCAGTCTATCACAGGGCTGACATATAGAGACAAACAACCATTCACGCTCACATTCACACCTACAGGCATTTTTAGAGTCGCCAATTCACCTGCTGTTCTCGTCTTTGGACTGTGGGAGAACCCACGCAGACACGGGGAGAACGTGCAAACGCCACACAGAAAGGCTAGTGAGGAACAATACTGACAACATCCTGCAGAACCTGTTCGCCGCACATCTTTCTTGTTCCCTCTCTTCTCTGTGGCTCCTCCAGCTGGAGACCCAGCAGCAGCAGCAGCAGCAGCAGCAGCCTTGCCTCTGTAGCCGCTTCTTTTTTTTTACTATATTTCTGCTGGACAACTTGTCACATGCCAGAGAGAAGGAAAACACCTGTGTTCTGCATGACAGGCTTATTTAAACAAAGCCACATCAGGTCCCGGCTGGCGTGGGACCAGAGCACCAGAGCAGAGCCTGCAGTGCGTTTGTGTCCCACTGCCGTCCTCCAGGCTCCTGTTCAAGTCCAATCGAAACTGACAGCCAAGCAAATGAACAAATAAATAAGTAAACACCATTAAAAATGCACCACACATACATGTGCATAAATAAGTGTTTAATTATTCATGTAGACGCACCCCACACCACCACCCCCCACCCCCAGCTCCCAGCACACCTCAATATCCATTAGAAAACACAGACGTTGCCTCTATTTTCTTCTGCCAATGTCACTCTCACTGGGAGTGTTGCTTCAGTGGTCAAACTAACAGGAAACTGGCCACAGCTCGCATCATCGCTCACGCAGCTGGCAGTATTATGCCTGATGTCCAATTATTACAGAGCTTCGCCGTGCGCTGCAATCCAAATATTTGAGATGAACCTGCTCGGGGAATAGCTCTCAGAGCCGTTAAGAAGCAAATTAAATCAATGCAAGTGAAATGTACAACTCTCTGCTTTATTTAGATAAAGCAGGTGGGTGAGAATTTTAAATTCCCTGCACGGCTCTAACAAACTGAAAAACTTACTCTTATCATTCTTGCTTTAACTCTGTTTGCTAACGTACCAACTTAGATATTACAAAAAAAAAAAAAAAATTCCAGTCTACACCAATAAATCATTACCACATATGAGTTTAATTACTGTCAACCAACAAGATTATTGGCTCCTACGCTGTTTTTTTTTTAACATTGTGTGGCAGCAGGTCAAACATGGAGAGAAATCTAATGAACTGGCTCGTTCTTCTAGAGCCGGAGGTTCAGTGAAACAAACAAGACAAACCTTAGACTGAAGAATCTTCTTTAAAACAAGGAGCAATGTGATTTACGTTGTCGGAATTTGGACAAAGAGACTAGAAATAGTCTGAACCAAGGTTTATTCATTTACAGCAATTACACATACTATATGTAACACTGAATTTCCTTTATATTTAAGTATAAAAGAAAAGGGAATAAAGGGAAATAAGATTAGCTTATCTTAGCATACAGAGTAGAAGCAGGGGGAAACAGCTTCCATCTGCCAGCACTTTAATTAAAAGGTCTTTAATCCGTACACAAACCAAAATGTAGAAGCAACAACTTGTGTTAGTTACGTGTCAGACTGCAGCTGTGTCCCAATTCATGGGCTGCATCCTGCGTTTAAAGACTGATTGTGTCACTGGGCTCCCCCCAATATTCGAAGGCTCCTTCAAAATGCGGCCGAGCGATGCGGCTTTCTTTTCCTGGGCAAAGAAGGCTTAAACGTACGTATCCCAAGATTCATTGCATGCTGCATGAAAGTAATATGGCCGCAAGCAACACCAACCCAGAGCCCCGAGGATTCAACTTTGAAATGTAAGTGTTGAGTTTCAGCTCGATGCAACAGCTCATGGTACAAAGTTAGGTAGGTTGCTAGGTGACAGGAGCGATGCTATGCAACACAAAGGTAAGGGCGGGGAGAGCTGGTGATGCAAAGTGAAAACGGCGGCTACGGAGGCCGCGTCCTCCGAAGGATGCAGACCTCTGAGAATTGGGATGCAGCCTATTTCTAAGCCAGGCCAGTGTCGTCCTGGCAACCAGCGGAGACTCCAGACTAGTTTGTTTCCCTCTGTCTTTATGCTAAGCTAAGATAACCGTCTCCTTGCTCTAGCTTCACATTGAGCTTACGGACATGAAAGTGATATTGATCTAATCAAATTCTCAGCAACAAAGTGAATAAAAATATTCCCCATAATGTTGAACTGCTCTTTTAAGTGCGGGGGGGTGTTGCTTTTAAAATGTAGCGCACGCAGAAAAAACCTGCAATTCACAATTATTTGTTACCCACCGAGACAAATGAACTTCTGGAACGCAGACCTGTGGAGAGAGAGACACAGCACCCACCTCTATGAGTTTACGTTCATAGCTGGCAGCCAGCTCCTCGATGTCACCCATGAACTTGTTCTGTGGGACGGGGGCCTGATCCTCGCTTGACCGCAACACCGACAGGGCTGCAGCAGAAAGAGAGAGAGAGAGAGAGAGAGAGAGAACGCAGGCAGGGTTACACATCTGTACAAATACTATGGCGTGTCAAAAACACACACACACACACACACAGCGCCGAGAAACTCCTCTCACAATAAATTATAAACAGTGGGTTTCTGCCAATTATGCGCATTGTGTCGTCGTCTGTGGCGAGTTGTGACACCTGCGGCTGTTTGATGCTTTTGTTTTAGCAGCGAGAGACGGTGCACAGGGAGCAGCACATCTATATAACACACACATTACCAGCCAGGAAAGAGCCATGAATCCCCATTTTATTTAATCAATGTCATAAACTGTAGTAGATATGAGTCATGCGCCTCACAAAAACACATATAATCATGCGGGTCAGGCGTGCAAACACACACCCACAGAGAGCCGCGCATTAGCACACAAAGTCCTCCTGTTATTGCTTGCATACTTCCTTGTACGTACAATATAAAACGCTGTTGCACACATGCATTTTTCTTCCTGAGAAAAAACTTCTTTCTGTTTTGTCAAGATGATAAACTCCCCCTCTCTCACCACAGCCTGTTCACACTGAGTTTATTGTTTCTTTGCACTACTATAGCTCACTAACCTGCTAAAGTCATCATGACGGAGCCTAAAGCGCCGCTTCTCAGCCCATAAACATCAGCTAATCGGGTTCCAGTCAGAGTGATAGGAGCAGAGAGAAAGAGAGAGAGAGTGGAGGGAAAGTACAGACATAGAAATTCAGCACGTCCAAAGGCACAGAGCTCGAATGAACGTGTGGCGGCGGCTCTTTGGGCAGGAGCTTTTAGAAAATGTACTGCTGGACTGTGATTAGATAAAGGGTTAAAAGCCAGCAAGTGTCTGAATGTCTAGACAGAGCGAGGCAGGTATTGACGAGGGAGGTTGTCTCAGACCGCAGGGGGAAAAGCTGCTGAGAATCACAGGCAGGTACAGGTACACAAATAAGAGCACTGATGGACCGAGGGTAGCAGCGTGGTACCGAGGCGGTTTAACGCGTCACTCAAAGGCTATTTGGCAAAAAAGGGAGAAAAGTACTGAACCGAGTGACAGTAAATGTTCAACGTTCAAACCACTTTTCCATCGGCTCAATGGAAACCATCGTTGCGGAGGGTGAGAATCATTTTGAGAATAAAGAACAGGTGAACCAAGAGAACCAAATTCTTTTGTACCTCAACTTTAAAAAATACTCTATGCAACCCCCGACGGGGGGGGGGGGGGCTTAGCAGTCAATATGGCGACTATGGCGTCTTTCTCACTGAGCCAGATTCAATCCAGTGCACCGTGATGTCATCCAGCAAGACGCTGCACTGGCCAATCACATACATCCAATCGCGGATGCAGGCCGGTACCATCACCTGGACTTCCTGGATCATATATCACCGTCTCACACGGTCTAACACCCCCCACCCCACCCACCCACCCACCGTGTTGTTTTACTGTGTCAGACTGGACGGGAAGCGTCTCTGAACAGCCACTCCTGTGTTATCTCGGCTGTATGCTTCGGGGCATTGTTGTGCTTAAAGGTCGACGACCTCACTTCACTTATCCTTTGCTGAACGTTCAGATGACGCGTATCAATAATACTGATTCTCAGTCTGTTCATTCTAAATGTTCGCACAACTATAGACTTGAGATACAAAGAATGCTGCATCATTTCCACGTTGAACTTTGCTGTAAAGATCATCACAATTATCTCTGTGCAGAGTTCTCTCTCGACATATTCTGTCTCAGAATATGAAAAAACTTTTCTCCTTTCTGTTTTCTAGCGGTTTCATTATTTGTTATATAACCTCCAAAATGAAAAATCAAATCATTTTTACTTTTTGACCATGAAATTGTAAAACTGAAGTAACTGCCTGCCTCGTGAAAAAAAACTGGTATTTAAATTTAAATTTTGTATTTTGCTTTTATACTTGTTTTTCTGGTTTTTGAACACCCGTTTCTGAGAGCAAGATGGACCGATTAAAAGATGGTCGACCTCGCATCAAGGTTTCTGAAGCTCAGTTCGAGTGACCGCTGAGTTCTCTCGGCCAACTCTAGGAAGAGTCCTGTCGCTCCTGGGAATAAACAAAGCTTTAGAAATGGTATTACAGCCTGTCCTCACCCTGATCTATTCATCAGCACATTTCATCACAGAGAATCCTCAGATACTTTGGCTTATTTTTGTCCTGTCATGCAGTTTGAATTGTGGGACCTGACACACGCAGGCCTGTGCTTTTCTAAATGATGTCCAATCAGTACTTCAGTTTGCCACAGCTGGACTCCAATCAAGTCGTAGACACATCTCAAGGAAAATTAAAGCAAAGAGAACGCACATAACCACAATCTGAAGTGCCACAGCGAAGGGTCTGAAAAGAGATTTCAGTTTTTGATTTCTAATAAATGAGCAAACATTTCTGAAAACATGTTTTCACTTTGTTATTATGGACTATTGAGTTTAGATTGATGGACATGTAAATGGCAGTTTTATCTATTTCAAATTAAATCTACGACACAATAAAGTGAGCAGAAGATGAAGGGGTCCGAATGTTTTCTGAAGCCACTGTAAAACAGGAACCACCGTTAGGAACAATCTTAATTAAAAACAAATTTTCCACGGTCCAATTTTAAATTAATTTTATCATTCCAGGTTTTTCGGAGGCGCTCTTAATTTCAAACTGGTGATGTTTCATTAACAAACCTGCCTCTGTGACCTGCTGCTGCTGCTGCGTGACTCACAATTTGAGTTTTACATTTCTATGAAAACATGTTTCAACTTGTTCAAAATGCTAATTTGCTGAGAGCAACAATTAAAATACTCAGAGTGATTCACTTCATAACGTCTGAGATGAAGGAAAATCATCACAATTGCCTTTTTTTTAATTAAAATGCTGTCCTTTGTTTTTTTTTTTAACAAGTTATCAGCTGATCAATTCTTGTTTCAGTGCTAATTTAGAACCCTGAATAAACCAACAAACACAGATCACAGATGCACTCTCTCTCACACACACACACACACACACACACACACACACACACACACACACACACACACACACACACTGTATATAGAGGCCGACGCATTATCATGGTTCCTGCAAAGGCCCCAGCAGCACAGCAATCCCCGAGCTTATCTTTGGCCCACCAATAGCTCTGTACCACACACCTCGGTCTGCAGCCTGTGCACACACATGAACACACACATGAACACACACATGAACACACACATGAACACACACACACACACACACACACACACACACACACACACACACACAACACACACACATACATACATACACACACACACACACACAAAGAATGGAAATATTAATATACATACTGTGTATTTTACTGTAAAAATGACGGTGAGAGACACACACACACAAAAATAGAAACAAGGGCATAAAGAGCAAACACACACACACACACACACACACACACACACACACACACACACACACACACGGAGGATTGCTGCTGCTCTTGTGATACCAATTTGCCTCAGCTATGAGTTTTTTTCCCCTTAAGTTGGATTTGAGTTACCTGTCATACTGATAGGCTCTTAATAAAGAAACATACAGTGTGTGTGTGTGTGTGTGTGTGTGTGTGTGTGTGTGTGTGTGTGTACGTCTGTGTGTGTGTGGGGGGGTTGACACAGATGTTCCTGACTCTAGGAAATTGGCAGACAGCTGGTCTGAAATAACAAAACTAACTGAGCAACACTCCCCAGCAGCTGTGTGTGTGTGTGTGTGTGTGTGTGTGTGTGTGTGTGTGTGTGCGTGCATGCGTGTGTGAAAGCCTCACAAATGTTGAGCTAAATATGAGCCACACATTAAAGAGTGTCACATCGAATTCTAAAACTGTTTACTGTGTGTGTGTGTGTGTGTGTGTGTGTGTGTGTGTGTGTGTTTTGTGCCGCACTGTCCTTTTCCCTGAGGTGTGTGTCCCCTGGGTTTTCACCTGAGTGTGTGCATCTCCAGAGGCGTCTCTCTAATGATCGCAGTGTGTGAGACAATGAGCCAGTTTAGAGGGGGAGTCCACTGAGAGATGACACACACACACACACACACACACACACACACACACACACACAGGCCAGTGGCTGCACCTCCACGTGTTCGAACGAGCAGCAGAGATATCTGGATAAGCTTTTCCTTCTGCTGTGGCGACACTGGCATCGTATTTATTACAGCATGTGATATCGTCCACACGGGGACCTTAAACTTCAGACCCCATTCACACCTGGCGTGAACAGGCACTGACGTGAATCAGGAAAACACATTATTAGTAATCAGAATCCAATCAGCTGGACGGCTTAACGCTCCTCACATATAAACTCAACATGTGCATTGCACTTGGCTTCATTATACTGTGAACGAAACAACAGCGAGCGGCTTCCCATTGATAAAAGATTCAGGTGGTTGCTGGCGTCCAGTTGTTTCAGAGACTTCCATCCTTTGTTTTTCTTGGGTTTCTCCTCAGACTCCCGGGAGCGCAGAGCTGAGTGAGCAGCAGCAGCAAGATAGAGATCATACATTGATAATGGTCTACTGTACACACACACACACACACACACACACACACACACACACACAGTGGATTCCCCTCAGAACACAAGAGATCCTGAATAAGAAGAAGGAGCAGGCAGGCGGAGCGAAAGACGTGTAAAGAAGCAACAAAAAGGTGGTTGATACCGAGAAAAGCAGGTCGGGGGTTATCAATAAATTCAGCCTAATTGTTTCAACGAGCCACGCTCCACGGCTCTTTCATTACTGCCCAATAACCGTGATGTTACATCACCGTGGCAGTAAAATTTGGAATTTTTCCATCCGTTGCATTTTCCATGTTGTTGTTTTTCTCGCAGATTAAAAACGATTGTAACCGTGACGCACGGAGCAGATGGACACCACAGCTCGCTACATAACAATCTGCTGTCTCAGGCAAAGTCTCTCTCATTTGTCTGGCCTGGGGTGTCAAGGGCAAGCTGCTGAAAACTGCCTACTGTCTGCAGGTCAAGAGATCAAGAGGAAGACTCACAGCTGAAACTGGGGGGGGTGGTGGTGGTGTTGGGGGGCGGCACAGGGTGAAACATGAACAGGCCGAGACATTTCCTCTCTCCAGTGTCCTGCTGTTGCTACCAGCTGGAGGGACGGGTTCGAGACGAGAGGAGACAGCGTAATTCGGTTTGACCTTATAAGTTACTGCTCTGTGACACGGCGAGGGGGAAAGCAGAAGGGCGGGAACACAGGCATTTCAGCAACAGGGTATATAC
Organism: Seriola aureovittata; assembly: GCF_021018895.1. Taxonomy (NCBI): domain Eukaryota; kingdom Metazoa; phylum Chordata; class Actinopteri; order Carangiformes; family Carangidae; genus Seriola; species Seriola aureovittata. Next base: position 4,068,901 of record NC_079384.1, read on the forward strand.
CCTCAACCCCTGACATCAGGAGAAGCCTGATACATCCTCTGGAAACTTTGACGGGTGATAACAACGTCGGTGCCAGCTGTGGAGAGAGAGAGAGAGAGAGAGAGAGAAGCTGACACACTTGACTAACGCTGCTCCGTCCATTAGCGGTAAGGAGACGCGGCTCTGCATCGGCGACCCCGAAGCGCACAGAGCGGCCTGTCCCGCTCCAGCCGAGCCCGAGCGAGCCTGCTAAATAAAACATGCGCGGGGCTCCCGCCACAATGGGGACTAATGCGCAATCAAGTGAAGCGCTCCTTGTAATGCCGTATAACAGCACAAACCCGCGGCACTCACACCGCTGTGAAATTGGGGGCTCTTGTGAATCTCGTCTTCCATATCTTATCGTCTTATGAAATCGCTCCATCCCTCGCAGCTCCCGCTCCACATCCTTTGTTCTTTTTGTTTTGGTGCCCCTAACTTTCTTTCATCTCCTTTCACTTAAAAACATGTCCTTTTTTTTTTTTCTCTCTATGAAGTATTGATTCAGCTTATTTTTTTTCTTGTCTTTGTTGCATCTTTACTTCCAAACGCATGTATTCCCCGTGTTCTGCTCATGTACGCAACCTTCATTCATCCTTCCTCACTTCACCTTTGAAATCTTCCTCACTCCTCACCCATTCTTCCTCTTCCTCCTCATTGTCTCTCTCTCATCTCCTCTTTAATTTATTTTCCCCGCTCTTATCAATCATTCATTGTCATTCAGTTTCACCTGGCAGTGTGCGGCGCTGTGGTGCTGCAGCAGTCGCAACCCGCCAATCACACATGTTGCAAAGACCGGCCACTTTCCATTATGCATATCAATGAAAACATGCATAAAAACATTTTCACACACCAACACACACACACACACACACACACAACACACACACACACACACACACACACACACAGGTGAGCGCCACCGCACACGTAGACAGATGTGGAAGCAAATTGAGATTTAAGGTTCATCTGTTTTTGATTTTAAATAAAACTACACAATCAAAAAATCATGAGAATTACAACAAATATCTTTGTTCCTGGACACGTACAAGAGCATGCATTCTTCACACACACACACACACACACACACACACACACACACACACACACACACACACACACACACACACACACACACACACACACACACACACACACACACACACACACACAAAGTTGAGTTAATAACGCAGTCAGACCATACATTGTTGACGGGCTGGCTGGGGAGCAGGCGGGCGGCTGGCGGAGTTAATTAAGGAGTGCTAATCAAAAGCAATCTTCTTTCATTTTCTAATCGTTCATAGTTCATTTCTCATGTTGACCCCCCCCCCCCCTTCAGATAACAGAGGCCTTCGAGTATCAGCACATGTATGTGTGTTGACAACGGGGGGGGGGGGCCGCAAAGGTGTGGACGTGCTTCAATCAGAGACCGACGCGCACACACAAAAACACACACTGATGTGCAGAGCGGGAGAACAGTTTGTAAAGCAGTTTGAGTTTATTGGCGGATTCTCACTTGAACAAAGAAAACCGAGAAATGTGAACAAAGAGAAACGTGTTGAGTCTGAGAACAGCCGACTCTCCTCTGAGCAAACTATCAAACACATCAAGTAAACATTGTGATTAACGAGTGACGCTGCAGCACGCCGCACCACGCTAATGTTTCCATTGAATTAGCAGCTCATATCGTCTAAGGCGGAGTCTTTTAACCCGGAAGTGAATGCTGATTGAACCCTTTTCCAATGCCGACAAACCTGTATAAAATGGGCTTCTTTTACAGTAGAAATGCCTTGTATGTACAAACATGTATCCACCACACACACACACACACACACACACACACACACACACACACACACACACACACACACACACACACACACACACACACACACACACACACACACACACACACACACACACACACACACACTCAAAGCTATCATTTCAAAACCATCATGGCTGCCCGTGCCGATGCTCTACTTTCTCTTCGAGCTTCTTCTTCCACTCTGTTCTGATGGAAGTATCCAGAATATATATATCCAATCACAGCAAACCGCTATCATCTACCATCCATCACCACCCGACCACAGACGGCGTGCAGCCCAGAATCACACAACGGGTGAAAAGTGGTTGAAAGCATTTTTCTTCAGCCACAGAATCTTTTTTTTTTTTTTTTTTCCCATCACACACCAGGTCAAATTATGTCCCAACCATCTGAACAGAAATCCAAAGAAACTATTTTGTTTCCTGGAAAATATCGTGATTTTCTACTTGATTGTGCTTTTCAGTCGGACACCGGCCGGCTGCCTTAACGCCACGTCCTTTTAACGTCAAAAGCTTCAGCTGAATACTATCAGCAAATCAGATACCGGCAGATGGTGAGGAATACAAATGAGCAAACATTTCCTGTTTCATAGTAACGAGATGTCGCAGGCCTGGTGACATAACAGCATCATAAGATGGCCGTGACTCATGCACAACATTTGTAAAAGGAAAAGAAAACAGCAACAGTGTGCTGGTATTTTTTGGTTTTTTTTTTTTAACACCAGTAATCAGATTGTGTTGATGATAATATGAGGAGTCAATAACACGTCAACACGACTCAACAACGGCCTCGGACTTGATGTTCCTTCTTGAATATTTCATCTGTGCTGTTTAACCTGCACGCGTGGGAATTGTTAAATCAACAAGGGAAAAAAAAAAAATGACTATGTGTCACCGGGAAGGAGTCGCTCTAAAATAAACCCACAGAGAATCATCAGCCAGTGAAGTTGACCTTTGACCTGCACTTCATCTTTCTTTTTTTTTTTCCTATTGAGACATTTGTGTCATAATTAGCATGTGGGTTCACGAGTTACGGGCCAGGAGATGTTGTTTCGTGAGGTCACAGCGACCTTGACCTTTGAACCTCGACCACCAAAATGCTCATCAGTTCACCCTCGAGTGCGAGTGAATGTTTTGCGACCGATGTAATGAAATTCACTCTGGGCGTTCCTGATGTGTCACAAGAGCATTAAGTCACCGTGACCTTCCCCCCGCCCAAAATCTAATCAGTTCAATCTTTGAGTCTTGAGCATAAAAAACGCTGATGAACTGAAACTACGTCCAACGCCGAGAGGCAGCGAGACACAGTCAGTGAGTGGCTGGTGAATTTAGCAGCTAAAGAGCCAGATGTTTCCCTGAGCAGAGGCGGGAGAGCAAAAAAACAAAACAAATTTAACACAGCTTTAAATAAAAAAAGTGAGAATTTTATTGTCGAATTGCACAAAGTAATGATCTATTCATTTTACCATTGATCTTAAATTGATTACAGAGATCTTTGGCTTTGAAATGTAATTTTTAAGCTCATACTCATTGTTTTAATCGGCCTGACCTGGAAATTCTGCTGCTACTAGAATCTTAATAAAACAAAATATTGGTCACACAGAAACATGAATTTCTCCTTCAGGGATCAACAGAGAATCAGAAAATGAGTTTGTTTTATGTCCTCCAACATACACCTCTAATAGCTGTTACTGTAATGACCCAATTTAGCTGCCAGGATCAATAAAGTTCATCCGACGTGCTTATAAGGACTCAGACGATTAAATCTGATTATGTTACGCCGAGGTTATAATGAGAGATTCAGCCTGCAATCAAACTGCGCGTCTGCTGCAATACTGATCAAATCAGCAGGCTGATTGTTTGGACAAGCGCATAATCCAAGTACGTCTGTCGGTGTGACCTCAGCAAACCGCAGCCTGGTGTGTGCATTCAACATTTATATATTCTTTTTTATTTTTTTGACAAGCTCATTGTGAGGCTTTTCTGCTTTATTACACAGTTCACAGTTCAAACTGGAAGACTCAGGAACATGTGCCTGAACAAACCTGTAAATGTGATGACAAGGATTCGTCTTTGAACATATGTTCTGAGCATATGTTTCTCGGCTCTGTTTAAATGAACATCACGTTTCAAACCTGCTGCTGCTGCTGCTGCTGCTGCTGCTGCTGCTGCTGCTGCCGCCGGTAAATACGCCCCATCCTGACCCGTTCTGGGTTTCACCCTCAGCGCAGCGTCTTCTTTCTGCTTGTAATTACTTGCATTATCTTCAAGTCTCCATTGGTTCTCGTCTTCTATTCCTCACTTCTGCGATGACCCAGTTTCCCCACGGGGGATTATTAAAGTTTCATTTTATCATCTGCTCTAATCTGAAGTACTCTAGTACTTTGTTTCGCCTTCACACCTCTCAGCGTTACACGAATACACACCGAGGGTTACTGAGCGCAGCTGCGTCCGCGCAGCGTGCAACACTTGTGTGTGATGAAAATGATAAGCCTGGTCATGCAGGGGAATGTGGGCGATCATTATTTGGATTATGTGTAGTGGAATGATTTATCAAATATTTATAGGAAATGTAAAGAGCTTAATCACAAAGGCTCATAATCCGAGCGAGAACAAAAATCGGATTATCGTGTGCATGTATCACAGTTAGTGTCGCATATGCACATCATAAACACATACTGTACATGCATATGGAGAATAACAGACACAAGCTCTTATATACAGAATACACAGCGAACTTCTCCAGTGCGAAGTCTCATTTCTCTATATTAAAGAACTGTGGAGGAACTTCCTGCATATTTAGCACCTTGATGGCTTAAGTTTCCACAGAGGAAACTCGGTGGTGTTAAAACTCTGTCTGCGGGAGAAAAATAAACCACTTTGCTATGGTGGTCCAAACTTCTTTTTATTTAAAATCATATTTAGAACAAAGAAACATCTTCCCTCTGCTTACTGTTGGTTTATTTCACCTCAGCATAATATGGAGCTCTAGGCAATAAAGTCACATATAGAGGGAAAGGGAATTATATGAATTAGTTTGTGTTGCATTTTTACGCCAGGAAATGATCGTGATTCCATCTTAACAAACAAAATAAACTCAAACTTGCCGGATTACTCGTGATTCATATGAAACTTCGCTGCACGATATGATTGCACCTCCGAGATAAAACGACTCTGGAGGAAAAGAAACACAGTGGGGGGCGTTGTAATTGAATTTGGGTTTTTATAAGTCTCCACCTTGAGCACAGCATGCCCAGCTCCAGTGTCGCTCCTTATCCTGCCTCAGTAAAGTGAAGCTCCTGTTTAAAAGTCACATTATCTGCGTGCACTAAGACGACTCGAGTTTCCCTCTCTATCTGTGAGCCGACAGCGCTTCACTCCTTTTGTAGCTTGTTCCCAAAAAAAAACACAACAACTATCTCTCTTATCTTCTGTCAGTGTGTTTTAAAAGGTGTGTGTGAAATGTGTGTGAGCATGTGCCACACAGTGTCCACTACTGTGTGTGTGTGTGTGTTTTGAGCAAGGGGAAAGAAGAAAACCTAATTATTCCTTTGATCAAAGCAATTATTAGAAGAAAAAAAAAAAACACTCTGACCCAAAAATGTCTCAGCTGGAAAGCATCACAGCTCAATCTGCTGCAACCTATTAAAAGAGTTATTAAGCATTCACAGAGCGCTCACACCCCCTGACACTCATGCATGACAGAATTCACGCATTTACAGAACCGATCACATGGAAAACTGTGAACCAGTTTACTTAAAACAATCCTCACGTACGCAGCGATCAGCCATTCACTTACACACATTATGCAGCCATTCCAGTGACTTACAAAACCACTCACACAAACACAGCATGCAGGAATTTATGACTGGTTATGCATGAAATATCGTACACGCCTGCATATAAACGCATCACATTAGCACATGCAGATGACATCTTGTGTTCCTGACAGCACTGGAACAAACTTGTACTAAACCAAAACTATTTATATAAACTGTATTATCTCTCTCTATATATATATATATAGAAAGTACAGTAGAAGAAATAAATACAACCTTGTCTCCTTGTCTTTACACAGGGGAAAACCGCATTGAGAATTGACATATAATTCAGTTTAAGGTCTTGAAGTTAGACTGAATTATCGCACCTTTATTCTGCACAACCTGCAGTTATGTTCAGGTCTTCCATTAAAACAGGAAACCTATTATGATCTGAGAACTGTGGCTTTTCTCCTCTGTGAGTGTGATACTCTGAACATTTACCACTTACCAAGCATCACAGTGGAAATACTCAGGTACTGATACCTGACATGAAACACTTTCACCCAAACCAGGTTCTAGCTCCTTTGCAGGTTATCTTGGTTCAAATTCAGTCCTTAATTGCTATTTTGATTGGTTCCAACAAGACTTACACATGCAGCATTGTGCAGGTGACACATGCAGGTGATTAAAATGCACTAAACTGCTGAACTGATGTGGCGTCATCATCATCAGACGATGCTTGTTAGGCGATGCTTCAGTTTACACCATTGTCCCGAATTGTTGCAGGTTTCCCCGATTTACCCCGTTTCAGTTCATGCCTTTAAAAACATAACTGTGTGGTCTCTATGTGACGCTGCTGCAGAGCTGAGACAATTAGTCAATTATCCAATTACTTGAGCAATAGAAAATTCAACAGCAGCTATATTGATCTGTTGTTTTAGTCATTTTTCCACCAAAAAAAAAAATGCCAATGTGCCCCAGTTCTTCAAGCATCACCTCTTATGGATTTGTTTCTGTTTAGACACAACACAGCGTACTGTATGTTGACATTACCTCTGAATGTGGTTTCTGTAACAAAATCCCAGTGAGCAATAAAACAGTCTTTGGGGTGTACAGTATTTACAGCTGTGTGTCCACATGTCCACCCATGAGGCCTGTTAGTGACCAATGTAAACGAGACGGCCTCCCTTCAAAACAAGGTACCGGCCTTTGATGCCTGGTCGAGGCCGGTCGGCCTATTATCTTGTCTATTCCCATGACAACGTTGGTTTCTTATTTCCTGTCAAGTCTTCTTCCAAACAGTAGCAGGCGACACACTGTGAGGCTTCATAACATGCACAAAAAAAACATACGATCACGCCCGGTGATGTCCCGACAACATTTATTCTTCCCTCACTCTCCGAGTCGCGGAGTGCTCTTACTTCCAAACGGCATTACGACAGAAACATCCCAGAGTAAATATCTTTCATTTGCATGGCGAGAAGAGTGGCTTTTTCATCACTTTCTATAAAGCTGTGCGCTTCTCCCTTGAATAACAAACAGACCGGGCTCCACAGACAGACAGGCGCGCAGATATAAAGTGTTCTTTAGGCTAAATATCGTCTGCACGCAAAAGCACCGCAAAAGTCAAGTCACAAACTTACAAACTTAAAACAGCATTGGTGGAGATTTGAATTGATTTCAATTGAAATTTCAAGGATAAGAATCAATCCATGTCTGTCAATCCGGCCCTCTCTTTGTTCTGACAGGAGGCATTACACAAAGACAGATGGTTGTACAATAAAACAAAAGTTTGAACTGTTTTAAGCCACAAACAAAATAACAAAGAACGAGCTTTGTTTGTAAGATTGAAAAAAAAAAAAAAAAAAAAATCTTTGTAGCATCTTGCAAAAAAGTGCTTTGAGCAGGTTTTTCCCTTTGTAGTTCAGCATACTTCTGAAAGAACTAAACCTGAACCTTTCGATGTGTGACTGGACAGACGTGGATCAAAGAACATCTAGTGCTAGAAAAAGCTGTTTTAATGCACCACATTTCTTAAAGGGCCCATATTTCACACTTCTCCGGTTTTATTTGAAGTTTTGAAATCCTTAAGAATATTCGTGGATTTAAAGAACCAAAAACCACCTCAATGTAGTTTTACATCTACTCTATCAGGCTTCTCTCTGAAGCTCTAGCAACAACCAATCAGAAGAGAGAATGCTCTGGGCCTCTCCTCTGATTGGCTGACTGTTTTCTGAGTGATCCAATAAAAATATAGCAGATTTCAGGTAAAAACACTCAGAGAAACCAAATCCTGAAAGGTTTCGATGGTGGGTCCATGTGGGCGGGGCTTGGGGCGTGGCTGAGAGCGGCGACTACTTCGTTGTGACATCACAAAGTTACTGAAGTCCTGACGGCTGGTTTTAAGGCTCAGTTTCTGAACACAGGCTTTGCTACTTTCACAGTATTAATATAAAACCTAGACCTGATCTATAATCAAAATCGTGACGAAGGATTATAATGGGTGAGGTTCAATATGCAAATCTCCTTCAGAAGTGTTAACAATGGCTGTAAAAGACACAAACAACAAAAGGAACATTTGCTGCTCTGAGTTTCTGTTTTATTCACCCAATTCCAGTTGTTCCACATTTCTGTTTTTTGTTACGATCTATGTTAAAGCTCAATGAATCTCAACATTTCCTCACAGTAAACGTCTACAAATAAGAGGAAGGCTTTAAGACTTTTAATGTGAAAAAACGTGATGGAATCATTAATTTCACAGCAGATTAACACTGATTGGGAAAAACTGAGGAGACGACGAGGAGACAAATAAATAAGATGTGACTCTGTTGTTGTACTAATAGTATTGGTGTTGTGGAAATATGCATTATATTGAATTTATTAAGAAAAGTGGTAAACATGGAGGATGATCTGAGTTTGCATTAACTGGAAGGAAAAATAACATCTCCAGTAAATAAAAATGTTGATTTAGTCTAAACTGCATCAAAGGACAACGTCAGCAGCCACCCAGGATCTGTTCTCCTCTCCTCACTTAAGGCGAATGCAGTCAGCAGCACTTCCTTTCTGCCTCCTGTCCCACCATGCGGCAGCTTTGCTAATTCACTGCCATTTTAAAAAAGTCAATCTAATTGCTTTTTTGTTGTTGTTGTGTTAATAGTCTGTGCTGTTAAAGGGCACCTGCGCTGCTAATATCCACCTTAATCGCACAGACCATTCATTTGGAGCCGCCCGCTGACTGACTACCATTTAGCACTGATGACTAATGAGGAAGGTTAAAGAGGTCAATTCATGAACAACCTGCATCACGTTAACGTTAACTTTGTGTAGCAAAACTTCTAAACCGCAATTAGATGGCAGGTGCAGGACGCAGACAGTGACTTGATCAGTAGCGTACAAGTTTAGACTTAAGACGTTTTAGAGCTGTGTGGGTTTGAATTCAAGATAAAAATGGAAAAATCGGGGCAGGAAAAGTTAATAGCATCACGCAGTCACAAGTCTGTTTGCATCGGGAAGGAAAACTTTATTGTGTAGCTTATGGGAAAAAGAGCTGCTGGCTCAGTCCCGGTGAAATAAAGGTTAAAATACTTGTAGGATGGAAAAGGAGCGGAGAGTTCGAATCCTGGTCAGAGTTTCTTCGTGTCTCTGACAAACTACAGAGGAAGCAAACACAGTCTAGAAGGATGAAATGCAATGTGAAAATACAACGCCATACATCACAACGTGACTATGCAGCCAGGAAACATCTAGCTCTGACATTTACAGGTGTAAAGCGGCCGAGTTCCTTGTGTACTTAACAGGCATAATGAAGCCATGGCAACAAGTGAGCGCGTCTAGCCGTCCTGTCGGCCACTGATCGCTGCCCAAACATGTGCATCTACTGCAATTCAACTGACTCCACCGCTGCCAGTCCGACAGGAAACACAAGGAAATACACCGAGCGAGTTCAGGAAATGTTGGTGAGAAGTAACGACTAATGCAACAGAGATGACACGGCCGGCAGCCTGTGTTACATCGGTTTAACGTGATGACGTTGTGTATGTCAGTGATGACGAATACACATCTAATGCACGGTTGAGTTGAGCAGAAATCTATCAATCAATAGAAAATGAATCAATAACTGTTTTGATTTTTAAAGCCAGCGTAGCCCCAACAACATCTCAGTGTAAAGCATCAGTGTCATGTCGGCACATCAACATCAGCCAAAGCACTTCAGGCTTCTTAACGCGGCGTCTTTGCCCGTGGCTAAAGCCGAAAAGCCATTCGTCACAGCTGAAAAACCAAATCAGTTCCAGCGGACGTGGAATTGGCCCGAGAGTGTGATGGACGAATAATGAATGATGAATTAAAATCTGTGCCTTCGTCAAATGACGCCGTGCAGCAGAACAGATGCGACGGGAACAGACACCGTTGAAACTTGGTGAATCCTTCTCGCTCCGGCGCCATGAGTCGACAGATGACGGTGGAAAGGCCCAGCTTCCTGCTTTCGTGAGACATTGATACTGACAACATTTGTTAACATTTACTTTTCTGTTCCTCTGGTACAAAACTAAAAGTGTGTGTCTGTACTGAAGCAGCTGCCTCAATGACAAGCCACGTGACGGTTTTCCAAAATGAGTCCTGTGCTGCAAGACATTTCCAACAACAGTGTCAAAGTACTAAACTTCATTAAGTCAAAGAAACTTAACAGGCGACTGAACACACAGCTGCCGTCGGACACAGGAGAGCGCCGGCTCTCTCCAGGGAGAACACTCACCGGCCTGTCGGAGTTACGGCCTCTCTCTCTCTCTCAGCGCACATATCTCACCCACCTCGTTTGAGGACAGAGACTGGCGTACAGAGCTTCGCTATCTGGCAGATATATTCAGCAAAAACCCGAACAGACTGAACGTGTGTCTGCAGCGCTCTGACTCTGTAACAAAGTGGGTGTTTTCCTGATGAGAGCAGTGTGCAGAGCAGGAGTTCACCTTTCCTCAGCTGGATGCTTTCCTCTCCAGCGAGGACGTGGAGATAGCTCTAGTGAGATCAATCACAGGCGGACAACTTGATAGGCGGTTTTAATTCTTACTCCCCTGACATGGAGGAAAACTCTTCACAGCTGGACTGAGTGAGAAACCCATTTCTCTGGTCTGAAGCAAACAGAAGCTTCCCGTCAGTCATCCGGAAAAACTCTCGGATGCGTCGTCTGACCGTGGCCTACAGATGTTACATCCACTCTGTGTGAAGAAAGAGCCCCCCCCCCCAGCTGAGAGAGGAAGCTTTGGACCCTTTGCATCCGCATGTTTGTGTGAAGCCACCTTTTGTGCAAAGACTCAAAACAAAGCAAGTGTGTTTGATCACTGCTGTTACCTCGCTGCCACCGTGAATGACAGAGATCCTCAGCGAAGCACAAGCCCGTGTTTGTCACTAAACCATGAGTGCAACTTATCAAAAAGATTGAGATCAACGCAACCACAAAGCCATCTCCGTGTTATTGCACGATGAGAAAAACAAAAATGTTTGTCATGAATTTAGTGATGGATTCTATTTGTGTATTTGAAAAGTAGCATTTATGTGTTTTTCAGGTACAAAGTTATTGTTTAATAAATCAGACGCAGAAGGTGCAGCGCTGTATTGCACCTATTTATAAAGGGTTTTTTTTTCCTACCAAATATGTTTTGTGCTCGTCAGGGAGAACATGGCCGATATAAATATTTTAGACGGAGTACATCATTGAAAAAAAAACACAGAAGAAACACTGATTCATGTCATCTATAAATTAACAACACTGTCTAAAGCAACATGGTCACAATAACAATGCCAACATACCCAGGGTAAGCAGGTTGTACTTTGTGTACAATATTCACCGTCTCATTTTAGCAGTTTAGCATTTTAGCATGCTAATATCTGCTAATCAGCACTTAACACAAAGTACAGCTGAGGCCGACGGGACTTTGGCCATAAACCAAAAAGTATTGGACAAAGTAAAATGTCGACCTTACGGTGGCACTAGAGAACAAGTCAGAGGATCACCGAGGTCATCAGTATTCAGAGAGAGAGAGAGAGAAAGAGAGGGAGAGAGAGAGAGAGAGAGAGCTGAACGGGGCCTTGGGCTCTCGAAACTGATAGACAATTCAAAATAAACTAAAAATTTATCAATTAATTTCAAAAATCATTTAATCTCAGCTTCTTCCAACTAAGAGGGGATTTCTATTTATTCGGTTTTAAATGTCAGAACTAATTTCTTCCATTGTGAACAAGTCTTTTATTTCCATTTGCAAAGCGTAAACAGTGTTTTTTCACATTTGTGTCACAGGAAATCTTTCTCTAAGCCCAGATGCAACGAAGTTAAGTTCCCACAAAGTCAGCACAAACTGTAAAATACACTGCTGAGGCCAAAGGAGGCTGCCAATCATCTCAGTGATTGCCTCGTTTGTTGAGAGTAGTTATTCTAATGTCTCAAAATTAATATGTTAATGATCTGTTGATGTGCGTGCACTGCATGAAGTACTGTTAATGAGGATCGGGCGCAGGTGTCTCGGGAGTGTTTATTAAAGAAAAAAAAGAGATGATGAGAGGTTTTCGTAGGTGTTTCAGATGAGTGAAGTGAGATACCGAGTGTCTGGGATGATGCCCCAATGCTCTGGTTTTGAATGGCGGGGGTGGGTGGGGGTGGGGGGCAGAATGAACATTAAAAATTGATGTTCCCATCTGGAGGAAAGACAAGAGGAGAGGAGAGTTTTTCCCTTCTTTTTTTCAAGAGCTGATCAGACCAAACCTCTCGTTTAGTATCAAATGAAATGCGTTCAATCCCAAACACTAAATTAAAAAGAAGACGACAGAAGGGGGGGGGGCTGCTGCAACCTATTAGCAAGTGTAATTTAGGCATTTCCTCTTTTAGAGCTGAGGGAAAGCCAGAGGGAAGGTGACAGAGGGAGGCTACTGCGAATGACAGAGAGAGAGAGATATGAGAGAGAGAATTAGATGAAAAGCAATAATGAGAAACAGGGGGACAGAAAGGGAGAGACAGAGGCGGTTATCAACATCAGCAGAGGACTTTTATTCTGATGGTACCGGTGCCTGAGTGTTTGAGTGTATAAGGAGAAAGGCAGTGTCAATTAAGTGTCACAGGCAGACATGTACTGATGGGGAACACCAGGGCCTGTTGGAAACATATAGCAGTCTATTCATTTGCCCAGAGGAACTATATCCTCAGTCGGCTGACTGTGGGATTAGTAGGTAGGTTTACCGTTGTGCAGTTTTCTTCCACATCAGTTTTTGTTTTTTTGTTTTCTTTTGTTTTCTTTTCTTTTATGTGTCATTAAACTGAATTGAATTTTTCCAGGAAGCTCTGTTCGCTTCTGATTAAGTCAACAGAGCTGAACAGACATAGTCTCTTAATAAGCCATGTTTTCAGCTCCAAAGAAGTCTTTATTGTCCCAGAATTCATTGCAAATTAGTCCTACATAAGAAAATGAATGTCGACCTGAAGTCTGACTATTAGTTTATTGAAAAAAAAAAAAGTCAAAGTCAATCTAAGTGGAAAACTTTGAAGGACTAGAAGGTAAATAAACAGAATCAATGAATGATCCCATGTATGTGTGTTTTTTAACCTTACTGTTGAATATCAACTTAACGCTAATGAAATTTGAACCTATCATATTGAAAGGTGTTTTTATCTTTACCACAATCAACTGCATCATCTGAACCACTGTCATGCAGTCTCATCCAGTCCCGACACAGAAGACGATCTCGCATATCAAGTCTGTGAGACACAATTAAGACATCTCTACAAAAACATCCAGAACGCTGGTCGCACTCCTCCTGCTGCTGATCCATAATGGATGAGGGGGAAAGACACAGACCACTGGCTCCATATGAGCCCCAGGAACAAAAGGCAACTTTAATTGAGGGACCCAAGTGAAAGGACAAAAGAGGCGACGGCAGGAAGAAAGAGGAGGCACATTCTCAGCACACGGGGTTTGGGAGTACATGAGCATGTGTTGATGGCGCTCGTTAATGGACAATTGCTCCGCTGCTGTGACCTTATCAACAGGTTCAGATCACTTCACACCACGTCTTGACAAAAGAGCAAAGATAACAAAAAAAAAAAAAAAAAAGAAAAAGACAGACGGTGACGGCTTTTTCTTCTTTGTCCTCTCTTCCCACTTCTTAACTAGTATCATTAGTCAAAGCCTTTGTCAAATCAACGATGTGGTCCGGGTGTTTCCCTGGCTCATGGAGCGAGGTCAGACCACAGCAGAGCGGAGCAAGATGTCTCTCCAAACTACTTAACAGTGTACATCTCATTTCCTGGCAGGCCATTACAGTAAATCTACATTACGGAGGGGCTGTCTGTAACTGTCTGCCTCTCCTCACACCATTACAGTCCAACACACACACTCATGCCAAGCTGGAGACTCATGGACACACTGCCAACTACGGGGAAAGCATATCGGTGTCTGGTGCAGGTAATGAATAGTACAAAAGACCTTGTCCCACTGTTGGAGAGTCGCAGGTTTTACCACCACGTCCATCAACATTCATAACTGAGCTCCTAACATGCGCTTTCATTCTACGTCACGCTGGAAATAAAGTGCAAAGCCTGTGTGTTCGGTACGAGCAGACACACAGTAGATAGTCACCAGTGTTTCTTTAGCTGCTACAGCAAAAGAAAACTTGAAACTTGAAAAAAAAAAACTACAAAATCAGCTGTGATATGATGTCATCAAAGTCCAAAAACCTCCAGTCAAATCACAGCTGAAGGAACAGTTCATACAATAATCCCAAACCGTGGTAAATTACTGCTGGTGCATTGCTGTAGTGACGACCGCTGTCCGTGGTGCTGAAACTGGAGCTGTGCTGGGTGATGGTCAATAGTTGGCTCGACTAATCTGCCTCTACATTTGTCTCCTGCAAAGCTCGGTACACTGTTCCAGATACCAGCTGCTGTGTCTTAGTTGTGTAGTTAGTTCAGAGCCTGTATGAGGCAGGACTTTAATTTCTTTTTCCCTGCCTATTGTGGCAATAAGCTTTCATGTGTCTGTGTTGACTTGAGCTTGGGTATGTGGTAACATTGTGTTGCAGGCGTAAAAGGAGACAAGCTGCCATTACTGTGGTGCCACCTCCTTTGTATACCTGTACATCACTGCTGTAAAGTATGTGAAGGATTTTGTTTTTACATTTACTCATTTGACAGATGCTCTTATCCCGAGCGACTTACAAGTGAGGACAACACGACAGCTTAAGTGCAGTCAGGGGCCTTGGTGTAAGTACTAAGCACCACATCTATTCAGTAAGGTAAGGTCAAGGAGATGAAGTAAAGAAGTGCAGCAAAAGTGCAAGTAGGTGCTAGTTAGGCATGTTAGGGTGTTAGGTATTTTAGGAGAGGAGGTGAAGCCATTTTGCCAATAAATCTGCCCAGAAGCTCCTCTAGGATCAACAGCATGTAGGAAATACAGTCATCAAACAAAATTAACCTTTTCAACAAAATTCCGACCGGCTAAAGACTTCTGCCTCCACAGGTGAGCCATCACCAAGATGACTTCTTGCTAGCATTGTAATACGTACGTTTCCTAGCTGGCGTTCAACTTTTACAGTGTTGTGTGTTTATTTTATTTATTTTTTTATTAAATGATGCAATTTGCTCCAGTTACAATGCAAGAAATCAAGGTGCGAAGACAGCAAGTTAATTCCCGCTGGTTGAATTATTCTTCTCCAGAGCAGTTTCATGTCCTGACAGAGAAAACTGAACCTCAAGTTATGGTTCAAGTTACAAGACTATCAAAAGCTAATCTAGTAAATCACTCACTAACTGCACACAGATATGGCATGTGGAGGGAAAATGGAATAGGCCCAAAAAAATAAATTACCATGTTATCACAAAATAGCTGCCAGAATGTGTTAAGAATTTACAGATTGATTATATCTAACAGGGCAGAGAATATCTGAGGTATCTGCATCTTTCCTTTTATCGTACAGCTGCCATTCACCCTGGGCCCCGGCACAGGAGAGGACGTTTGACACCTCAACCACACAAGTTCAGGAACTTCAACTTCCTGAGTTCCCGAAACAAACATTACCAACTGCATATGTTATTTAATCAATACGAGAGCCAATTACGCAGGAGATGAGGGCGCTATTACACACTGAAGTTCAGACATCACTAATCACTGGAGGTGACGGCAAGTTTCAATCAGCACCACCTGCTCCTCGTTCGTTGCTCTTGAAAACAACCGTGCCATATTGGAATTTGTTTGTTTTTTTGTAAACGCCTCGACTTCACCTTGTGGGAGCCTCGAGCCCGGCTCATTCGCAGCCACAGACCGGCTCAGTGCGCCGCAGCGAATAAGTTCTGACACCAGAAGTTGTCAAAGTTTATTAGGTGGCCTTTAATCATGCTAACTTATCTGCAGCCGTCCGAGCTTTCTCTTTGTCGAGCCTAATCAGCAGAACCGTCCTGCGGGAAACGGGAGGAGGAAACAGTGAAATGACCCCTTGCTGTTGTGTGTGCGAGAGAGCCACATCAAGCTGATGTGGACAGATCACCTGTCTTGTCCCTGGCATATGCAAAACACACACACACACACGCATACAATCATTAAACAGTAAACTTCCAGAAAGTACACCCCCCCCCCCAAACATCCTGACACCTCTTTTACATATTCATATTTACACAACGAGGAAAAAGCAGAAGAAAAAAAAAAGAAAACAGCACTTCAGAAGCTTTTTCACACATGCAAAGGATGAAAGAGATGTGAAGCGCAGCAAAAAAACACTCTGAAGTGTACTTTTGTGTTTCTGTTTTTTTTTTTTTCTTTCTCCGACTCCCTCCATTATTTTCTCTGTGATGACAGCTCAGTCACGGCAGCAGCTGCAAACACGGGCCCGTATTAGACGCTATAGCTGCTTTCACTGGCCGGTCGAAGTCCAGAAGATGATCAAATATACATATATACACACAGCGTCTTATTTATATCTCCACATCCACTCTGCATTAGTGTTGATTATTAATGCAACAAGGTGGACCGTGAGGAAGAGAAGGAACGTGAGAGAGTAAAGATGAGAGAGGGAGGGACGGCAAAGGAGAAAACAGGAGGAACGAAATGTAAAGGAGAGGGAATGCAATTGATTGAAGTGAGCAGCAGCGTAAGAAAGAGATTGCACAAGGCTCGGTGCCAGTATTAAATATTTCAATCACAGATTGAGTTGCTATGAAAATGCTTTTGATCCGGACTCCAAAAGAACTTTTACAAAACAAGCATTTCTTTGAGTTGGCTGCAGCACAGTGGGATTCACCAAGGGATCACGTCCAAAAAATGCTCTGAAGGAGAAAAAAACTTTTCTCGCTAAGTGGATTCCCACCAAGTGAGTTATCTTCATTATGTTGTAGAAAGTTCGCTTTTCATCTTCTACAGCAGTTTTGTTCTCATTCCAAGATAAAAGATGCCATGGGTTTTGCATGTGTATTGAGCACTGGGAACATGCTAATTTTGAGGACTCAATTTAATCAGAGCAACAGAGTCTTCCAATTTAAGAAGAAACAGGCAGCGGCAGGGGCATGTAGAGGATAACACCATAATGAAGGTTCTGGTCTTAAATTCAGTCTACATTTCACATTAATGAGCCGGAGTGTCTACAGCTGATGTAGTATTAAACTGTGAAGGCCTGTGAAATGAAATGATGATAAGGAACTCAAACAAAAACTGTCAGAGACCTTTTCATTGCAGTACTTGACACAGTTTGTTTGTAGCTTGGATCTCCTGCCTGCGTCACTTTGAAGCCCTCGCTGGATCCACCGCAGCAACGTCCAGAGCCAATGAGCAACTACCTGGTAGCTTAGTTGAGATTTTGGGAAATACTCTTGTTTGTTTTTCTTGCCAAGAGTTGGATAAAGATTGATACAAGATGCTTATTTTGAATTTTTTGTCTGACTGACAAGATTAAAATGTGTTTAGAATAGACGATTGTGTGTGTAAACAAAACACATACTGAATGTTTATGTGCTCCTCCAGTGGCCGTTCAAGGAACTGCATTTTTTTATATATAATACAATTTTATAATGTTTTTATCATTACAATGTCGCAGCCACAGCTGTGATGCACATCTAAAGCTGAGGCGAGCTTGTTTGCATTTGTATACATGTGCATGTGAATGCAGATGATGCAAGATGAGATCGCTGAGTAAGATATGAAAAGATGTTTTTGAATACTAGAAGCCAAGAATATATGGACTCAACCGAGATGCTAAAAACAAACTGTGGATCAAATTAGTCTCAAAGCCCCCCCACCCCCCCACAATCTGTAAACCCATTGATCTAGACCAATAAACCATGATCAGACGTGAGCCAAAACAGGAATTATATTCATCTCAATCACAGTCATAGGCTTAGAGTACACTCAGTGCAGAATCTATTCAGACGCATGAATTGAAAACAGCAGCTCAGATCAATCATATATCAGTGTTGACAATCAACACAAGACTGTTCACCTCTGACAGGTGATATAGAAAACAACAACTTTAATACACCTTGGTTGCATTTACACCTGGATTTTATTCATTCTTCTGCTCACAAATTAAAATCTGATTACCCTCGACGCGCGTTAGTGTCAAAGGGGGACATAAATTACTTGTAAATGACTCATCTCCTCCGTGTGCTGCTGCAGAATATGCTGCTCGGCATGCGAACCATTTCACCTCTTCATCAGTATTCTGAGTCTGATGTGGTACAACTGGTTGGAAAGACAAAAGCAAAGCTTGTGTCCCACCCAAAGAGGAGGAAGTCTGGCGAAGGCCTTTAGAGAGCTGCTCTGATCCTCAGGTATTTCACCAATACAAAAGAGCCACCTGGTGTGAGGATGAGGAGTTTATCAGGGAGTGGTTAGGAGAAGCTCTGCATCATCCTCTCACTCTCTGCTCATCCTCCTCTGCTGCTGCTGCTGCTGCTGCTGCCATCAGGTGCATCGCCAAGAAACGTAACCTGTCAGTTCTAGTTTAATGCCGTTGAAAAATACCCGATTCAATATCTAATTCTACACTTCTGATTCTTTAACCAAAGGTGTTCTACAAGCTGAAAATCTATCTCATCATCACGGGGGAGAGATGCTTACAAGTTTAGACGGTAGATGTACTGGAATAGTTTTAAAAAGCCGCGGAGCGTCAGTACGTTTGACACTGAATAGTAGCACAAAATAGTGCAATAAAATTTAAGCATCAGAGATAGAAACTTCAAAGCCATAAAGTGACAGACATTTTTGAATTTTAAAGTCACTTTAAATTGAAATTCTGCTTTTTTGTGCGTGTGGGGCAAAATATGAACTATAATCTGCTCATTACTTTAAAAAATAAATGCAATAAGCTGATTTTTTTTTCAAATAGAAGAAAATCAAGGATATGTTTGAATCTAGTGTCGGCTCCACTTTAACATTTTCAAGTTGCAACTGAAGTAAAAATTCCTTGAAAAGAATTTCACTTCACCGTGCTCCTCAAACCTTTCTTTACACACCTACTTCTTACCTGCTTTCACCAATCCACCAGCCTTTCTCACACACACACACACACACACACACACACACACACACACACACACACACACACACACACACCTAACCCCCTCTCACCTGCACCTCTCCTCTTAAGCCTCCAGGTCTCTGAAGGAGCAGAGAGCTCCCGGGAACGTAAGAAGCAGGATTAAGTTGTTTATAGAGCAGGACTGTTATCGCATAGCACATTAACAAGCTGAACACTCAGACAGAAGTCAAACACACACACACACACACACACACACACACACACATACACACACATATACATACGTAGAGGGGGGTCTTTGAGGAGGAGAAACACAAGCAGCGAATCAGTCGGAGGGTAGGGGGTGCAATGTGCTATGAGGTAGCGATAAAGAGATAGAGATTTGCTGGTTTGCTGGTGGCACTTACTCAGGAGAGAGTTGCAGCGGCTTCTCAAAGGCTCCATGGGGTTTCGAATGAAAAGGCTCCAGACGAGCGTGGATGGTTAACTGTGTAAGAATCTAAATATTCATATCCAAATCCCAGCAGTGCTCCAAGGAAGAAAAATAAAACTCATAATCAAGTCGAGACATATCACTCAAAACAGATTACTCCCACGTGTTCGGAGAGTCAATCTGAAACTAGACAAGAAGAATGATCCCTTTGTGTTGTGCGGCGTCCTCAGGTTCCTTAAAAGGCACTCCGAACTAAATTTATTGTCATCATTATCACAGGGAAGCTGGTGAGCAGAATAAATTTGAATGTCTTTCTCTGCGTGGCTCTTATTTTCCGCCATTTTTTCCCGTGGCACTCGCTCTCCTCTGAGCGCTCCCACGTGAAGCTGCTGCAGGTCGCGGATCGTTTGTCACGGCGTTGTGGCGTTGACCTTTGCGGTCCTTGTGTTGTCTGCTTGTTATCTCACTCACTGAATAAAACCGTCTCCGGTCCAGACTGAAGTATCTCAACAGCTATTGGATGGATTGAAGAAGACTAATAACTTTGGTGATCCTGTGACTTTTCAGGTCAGATTTTTAATTAGTTTTACTTTGTTTAGTCTTTTTATGACCAAATATCTGCTCAACTAAAGACACCTGCCTCTTCTGCAACTTGTGTTTAGTGCTAATTAGCAAATATCTGCATGTTTAACACAGGAAACTAAGACGGTGAGCACGCTAAACATTGTACCTGCTTAACATCAGTGTGTTAGCATCGAGTTTCACCATATCTCCAGTGTTGTTTTTGCAGTTTTTGCACAGTCCGCCCTGCCGCCGAGTCCGACCCTCATTTCACCAGATGAGACGTGTTACGTGTCACTGTCACGCTGGCGGCGAATGACTGATGACACTGTGGTAATTAATCAGAGCAGCAGATCACGATGTCAGGAAAGGCGAGAACCCTCCGGGAAAGCGGAGACGTCACAACAAAGTATCTGTATCTGACGTTTAACTGCGTTTGATATTTTCCACCTGGCGTCACAAACTGTGGGAATAAAAAACAGAGAGAAACATTTGGCGTAACAGCGACTCCACCGGTGTCAGCTGTCTGAGGTGATAAACACCAAATAATCTTCCACACTCAAACTCATTTATTCTACTTCTGTAAACGGGGCGACATCTGCTGCTGTTCATTTATGGTGTGTTTTAAAAATGATGCTGCTTCTTCTGATACAGAAAAGGAAGCAACAAGAAACACGTGAGCGTCATTTATTCAATTTCACTTAAATAATCAGTTATATAGTCGACTTCTGAATCACAGCTACAGCAGCTGTGTTGTACTCAAATGGCCAAGGTGGAAAAATAACAAGAACTGTCCCGTAAGCGCTCGAGATGTTCACGTGCCACCGACAGGTTTACCAGCGTGAGAAGGAAAAACGCTGCGAGGGGAAAGGACAATGGAGACAGATGCTCCAACGATTTCATTATCACCTCTGTGTGTGGGACCGATCAGCTCTGATTAATACCCCACCCCACCCCACCCCCTCGGTCGACCTGAGCCAATGACATCATTGCTGCCAAAGTGTGCTTGTAAGCCTCCACCTCCTACCCAGAGTGCATTTCATCAACTACGAGAGGAGGTATGGAAATCAGTGGGACTGCCTGCAGGTGTCTTGACAGACAGCTGCTGTTGTAATTAAAAACAAAAAAAAAACCTCCTTTAAACAAGTGCACCTCAACTCTTCCTTCTGTGATTCAAAACACACACACACACACACACACACACACACACACACACACAGACACACACACAGACACACACATTTCACCTCAAACTCTCCTTCTCTACTTTGCACGACTCTCGGTTCCACCACGAGTCCAAAACATGTGTCAAAATAAAACATCAGCCGACAGAAGGAGAGGACAATCCTGTTTGCCTCTCTCTCCCGGGGCATCTGATCTCCACAACCCGGAGTGTTTAGCCCCTCCCTCCGCTGGACAGCGTGCTAAAGTACGTCCGTGCTGTGTTGCCATCAGCACGGGCAGTCATGCGGGTAAATGAGCGGCTAGCCTGGCCTCTGCTAATACAGCACCAGTTCCTGGCAGTGGCCGGGAGGCAGGGAGGCAAGCTGGGACCAGATGTAATCACTCTCAAGATAGAGGTGGCAGGCAGACGGGGAGAGGAGGAGGAGGAGGAAGAGGAGGAGGAGATGGGGGAGGGAGACAAAAAGAGGAGATGTTAAAAAGAGAGATTGTGTGTAGGTGTGTGTGAGACTGCTAGTGTAGAGGTGGTACGCAAAACACAAACACATCAGTCTCTCAAATATAAAACTGCTGCGGCTGCGGGGAGGCGAGATGCAGATTGCAGAGACTTTGAGCAGCAGGTACAGTAACAGCCTGGAGGCATCTGTGTGTGTGTGTGTGGATTCAAAAACACCCTAAAGCAATAGAGGAGGTGAATCTCCAGATGCATCACCTGGGGGCTTCCCACTCCCTCTGTGCCCCCCCCCCCCCCCCCCCCCCCCCCCTGCTCAGACTCATAGCTGCTCTCTCTTGACTTAATCCGGTCTCAGAGACGGACGCCTCGCTCCATTACAAAGCTTCAGGAGGGATTGAACCGGCGCAAATATTAGAAGATTTCTCCTTAAATTGAGTTGCTCTCAAGTTTTGCTCACAATGCTTCAGTCGCCTCGAAGCTTGAAAATCCCTCTGTACCTCGGTAAGCTCCTCTCTGATCCTGTTTGAAGATGATTTGATAGTTGAAACAAGTAAAGGAATCGCAGCTTTCTAACACAAGTGCTAAGGTTTGGTTGCCTGAGAGACAGAATATGCGTCAGATTGGGAAAACTACACCGAGCCACCGGCCGTTATTCTTCCATATTTATCAGCGGGAAAAGGCGGACGTGTTGACGCTCAGCAGGCTCTGGCGTTCAGCGAAGATGATTAAAATGTTCATTAACACCGATCCGTCCAGGTGATGAAATGTGTTACACTCCCCCTGCAGCACCCACATGGAAAACCCGCCTGTGAGATATGACACCACAGCAAATAAATCCAAACACACACACACACACACGCTCGCTCGCTCGCTCGCTCGCTGCACGCCCGGGCGTTGACCACCTGGCCCCACCTGCGACAAACAATATGCAATGTCACCTCTCTCGTGCCGGGAAAATAAACAGTGTCTGTTGGATTAATTGTGGTATGCGCACACAAACAGACCACCCTGGGCTGAATAAATGAAAGTCGCTCACACCTTTGAGCTGGTAAACACGCCCGATCTGTTGGATTAAGACCTGAGAGGCTAAACAACATGAGCCGCCGCCCGGCCTCTCACCGTTTCCGTCGGAGGCTGCAGCCGAATGTGTGTGGGCACAATTAAGCTCAATTCACACAGAGAGAGTGACTCATCATTTGCTCTTTTACAGTCGGCCTACTGGGATGTAAATAACTTTATAACATAAACCACTTACACACCAGTTACAACAGTTTCATACCCACCTACAGCCGCTAATGCACAGTTTAATTTAGACATCTCACACACACACACACACACACACACACACGTCCATACACACTGTGTCTCACCTACACTCACTCAAGGGGACGTGGGACTCAAAAAGACGATTAATACAAATACAGTATGGGATGAACACGCGCACACATGCACATTTGTTTAATAATGACTCCCCTCTCGCCACTATGACCTGCTTTTTCTCGCATTAACCCCCCAACACACACGAAGGTAAGTTCACAAGTAATAAAAAACCAACCTCCATATTAACACCTACACACATGCACAGCAGAAAACAGGTCAGCAACAGAAGAAGAAACAACATAACTATACACATTAACAAGAACACAGGACACACACACACACACACACACACACACACACACACACACACTTACAGCTGACACCTCACTGCAGGACGCCTCCTGACCTCCCCGAGGCCCAGCAAGGGCAAAGCGGAGCGCGCAGGGGGCCAATAAACGCAGATCTATGTGCGTAATGAATAAGTTACACACTCCTATTAGGGCAGGCAGCGGTGACAAATGCCTCTCATTCACTCACTGGGCCACTGGCTGTCGGGAGGGAGCAGGAGAGACCAAGGCGGAGCGAGGGAAGCTTATTGGGTTTTAAAAGGCCATGTAATCCATTTCCTTATTGGAGATGAATAAGCGGCTGTCTGCGGTGAGTTTATTTATGGACGAATTAAACACGTATGCGGTGACAGGCAAAAAAAAGCGAAATGAATCAAAGCGGTCCGCCGCTGTTCATGTCTAATCCCGGCGGGGAAACACAGGTGAGGGAAAGAAAATGAGCAGGGAAACAAAATAAAATAAATAAATAAATAACTAGGGAAAATATTGAAGAAACAGAAACTACAAGTGACTTACAAAAACAAGTCTCTGAAAAACGGTTATTTTCAGGCTAAAAAAAGAAAAGATCAAATCTGTTCTGCGGGCAGCACCGGAGGGAGATGAATCCATTAGGATTTGATGTGACAAAAAAAACACACAAGGTCATAAAGTCAAGTAAAAGAAAAACATAAAAAGAAATAGCTAATTTCTCTATTCTCAATTTTCCTTTTCCATCTTAAGGTCACTCTTTCCCATTTTCTGCCGTTTCTACAAAAAAAGAAAAGAGTGTTAATGGGGGGGAATAATGGGCTGCGTAGATATAAATGAGAGGGAATAGAAATATCACAAAGCTCTTGGCAAGAAAATGGAAGAGGGGGAATTCCATCTCGCCAGACTAACTGCCCTCTGACCCCGTTATCGATCTCCTCCAGCGTCCTCGCCGCGCCCAGCCAGCACTTAACAGGTTAATAACTCCTGATCCCAACCCCGCCGCTGGCAGGCCAATCTCTTTTATATACAGCACTGCAGGCCAATTTCAGCTGACCGCATGCAGCAATCAGCTGTCTCAGGAGGGGAGGGGGGGGGCGTCCTCCTGGGGGAATCAATCCCCCAGGTAAAGCAGTCAGTCAAACACCAGCCGGTCAACCAGCCAGCCATTAAACTTCCCTCCTGGGAGAATGAACTGCCTTGAAACATTATCACCAGAAAGACAAAGGGCTTCCACTGAGGGAGAGGCAGCGCAGGTTTCTCAGAGGAAACCAATGTTTTTTTGGTTTTTGTTTTTTTTATCCAATGTACTTATTTCTCATCTATCATCGCACCAATTGACTTCAGACAACAGCAGCTCGATCACAAGTCAGCCTGTTCTTACCCTTTCTGTTTCTCACACTCTCACCTCACTTTAGTTAATAGACTTCCTCGCCTCAAGCTCTTTCTTTCTCCCAGTGACCGGCTACATCCAGAGTCTGAGAGAATCACTGTACATCGAATTATCTCTGAGTCTGACTGACAAAACTGAACAAAACAAACATAAGAGTAATAGATAGTTAGTCTCTGGCTTTTGGCTCGTACCAAGATTTTATGTGCTTGTTGTCTCTGCTCAGCCGTAAATCTTCCCTAACGCTTCTTCCCTTGTCTGTGCTGCACTGGAGGACGGCCCGACCTGAAGGTGCTGGCGCGTCGCTTAATGTTTGTAGCCCACATCTGATGCACCATGTGTCGATCTGAGGAGCCAAGGTGATAAAGTTGCTGCTTCTTGGGGGATTTGGATGTAAATCAAGAAGCCGCTGGCCTGTGGGGTTTTACATGAAAAACAAAAAGGCAAGGAGTAAAAGAGTAAATCTCATTAGTGTCTGTGAGCCAATAAGAAGGCAGCATGTCGGGACAGAGATCTAATAATTGGCTGTTTACTGTAACGAGGTCGAGCATGAAAATAAAACTAAAGCAAAAGCAAAACAAAAACTGCCTGTTCTTCCCAGGTCCGATCAGATCCAACCCAGGACCCAGTTAGGACCAGATCCAGATTATGTTTTAATTGAGTGAGTTTCACGGGGTCGAGCTGTTGTCCTGTCGTTTCGGCACAATCTGTGTGTATCGGAGCATGGTCGCTCTCAGCTCCGATCACATGCTGCAGTCATAATCATTATCAGTGTTCCCCTCCTAGTAGGTCTGTCTCGGTCGACTGGACCTGGGCTCGGGTCTCATTATCCCTCAGTCTGTGTGGATCTGCTCCCTTTTGATACTGGGGTCTCGATGTTTTTTGAAAGTTAATGAGTGCACAGGTCCGGTTCAGATCAGGTCCCAGACAGAGGGAGCTGCAGAGAGCTGGGGCGACGTGATGAAAACAGCATTTACGGGCGTCTCACATGACGAAGCTCTTAAAACCGAAGCACAAACTAACCTGCAGCATCAGTGTCACATCGCGCCGCGGACAGTTTGTTTGAAGTTTAGCGTTTAGACACTGACCTACTAACATCTGCACAAATATAAGGAGCAGGAGTGCAGAGGACTCACGCAGATTATAGTAATTTAAAAACTCATTTGGTTTTCTTTCAAGGCCACTGATTCATGTTGAGAAAAAAAAAAACTTGTGCAGACTTAATACGTTTGCACGAACCTTCGAGGATCTTTGGGACCCACGGGAACTGTGGAAAACTGGGTTAGTGTGTGTGTGTGTGTGTGTGTGTGGTGTGTGTGTGTTGTGTGTGTGTGTGTGATAACTCCACTGTTGCTCCGTGTCTCTCCCCGGAGATTTCTCTTCATCTGACTCTGCCTTACGGTAAACATGACTGTCATTGTTACACTACAAGTCCCTCGGGGGGGGGGGGGTTCGACTAATGGCTTCCTCTTAACGACACGTATGTACCTACACGCAACCTATCTGGAGCACTTCAACATTCAAGTCACTTTGATGTCACACAGATCGGAGCGACGCTCATGTAACGTTTATGTACTTCCTGCCTCTGCTGCAGAGACATATGCAGATTTTCACGCGTGTAAGATGAACTGTAATCCACACTCATATAAAGAACGCACAGCAACACAAACATACTGTTCTCTCATATGCAAGTGTAAGTAGAAGAGGGGAAATCCCACGAAAGAAGCAGAGATAGACGGCGTCACGCAGGAAACAATAATTATCACTCCGCTGAAACGGAGCGAAAAGGAGAACCGTCGTTTGTGGCGTGTCAGTGGGGCTGACGGCGCCTGAGGAGCGTTTGAGAGATCACGTCTGCAGCGCTGTCATTAGACAGGAGAGGTTTGAGAAAGGCAGCGCACTGATCACGGGGAAGCGTGCTGACAGCACATGAAAAAGGGGCGCTTGTGTATCAATTCATCCTCCTCTTTTTCTCTTTTTTTCCACGATTTTTGCTCCCCCTTAAACTGCTCACACATCATTCCTCCTCCTCTACTCCCAACACACACACACACACACACACACACACACACACGTAATACCAGCAGACTCTGGTATTTGACATCAAAGTATGATGGAACGAGGCACATCATTAGCAGGAGAAGACAGAGGCGAGGGAGGATGAAATCATTTAGACGCCGCTGTGGAGAGGGAATTACTACGCCTGTCGGGATGAGGGGAGCGGGAACGGAAGGAGAGGGAAAGGACAAGGAGGAGGAGGAGGGGGGGTGAAGAGGGAGAGAGAAAAGGGTACAAATGATGGAAAAGTGAAAAGTCAACATCAGTGAGAAGGATAATGAGTGGTAGGTAAAGAAAAAGAACAACAAGAGAAAACCACACATGATGTTTGTCAGGGCCGTGGCGTTGAGCTTGGCGATGGCTATTTCCTGTGTTCCTCCCCCGGACAGGCGAAGTTACCCGGGGCATGTGCCCG